>NC_134578.1:98470623-99075623 GCF_050947875.1 Dermacentor variabilis | reverse complement strand
TGGTGGTTAGGTAGAGTCGAGCCACAATTCCCTCGGCCTCGCCCTAGAGGGCGTCACAATGCCTTGTCAGGCTCCCTGGGGGACGCCACAATGCCCTCTGGACGCCACGATCAGGTGTAACCCCCTTCAAAAGCAATGCAGAAGCTGCCGCGCTTTTTTCCGTGCTCACGCACAACAGCGACGACATACCAGATATAGGGAGAATGTAGGGAGAAGGTAGGGAGGTAGGGAAAATGTTGCAGAGCAGAGAGAGAGAGAGAGGAGGCAGGGTGTGGCTACAGCCGAATCCCGTAGCGACTCACTCAGGAAACGGATGATTAGCCTTACTGCTGTGCGCTCGTGTAAGTTCACCCAACATGAGACAGGGTAAAGAAAATGCGTCGTCGGAAAGCATAGCTCATTGGGCTCTTTCCGTAAAGGAAAGAACGAATGAAGGGCACATCTCTCTGCGTACATTGTGGTGAGACAGAAGGGGTTTCACATCATGAATCTCATACGCCGTTAATGTCACCGCCAAATGCCCTCAATAAACGCAAACAGCACAGAAAGCTTCGCTTCCATCGATTCTTACAGGGCGTGTATTCTTACAGCGTGTATTCTTACGGTTCTACAAATGCATTCCATTACTCTGCTCTTCCTCGTGCTATCAGATTATGGAACTCGCTGCCGGACAGCATTGCATTCCGGTCCAACTACGATTAATTTCGTGATGCCTTGACTGAACACATGGCTAAAGAAATGTGAAGTTTTACGTTTGTCGCACAATGCTTTCATGTACTTGCACTATCTTTTACAGCTTATTGTAGCATTATTACCGTTATCTCGCTATGTTTACCGTTCCATCGGAATGTCGCGTCAGTAACTTTTCTGTCTTTTTTAAATCAATATTGTGTTTAGCACTCCGGTCTTAGTAATTACATGACTTCACTGAAAACAATCTCTGTGATTTATTCCTTATTATTTTATTATGTTTTATTTTTTGCCTAGTGAATCGTGAACTAAATAATTCTTGGTGGTACGGCGCTCTTCCTGCCTGGTAAGCCGCTTCTTCGGGCGTCCGAACTTTCTTCCGTCTTCCCATGCCAGGAGCACGTACACACGGAGTAGAGGTGGCGAGAGGTGGGTCGCTGCGCCGGCTGTTACGAGCTTTTACTCCCCTGGGAGGTCACGGCTCCGCCGACGCACGCGGGGTGAGAGGAGGTTATGTGGCTGGGTGCTCTCGCAGGTGGTTGCTAGGCAACGCGAGGCGGCACACAGCTGGGATGAGTTTTCTGGTAACGCTCCACGGCAGGACTAAAAGCCTACACAACTCTGCTGTTAAAAACGAACCAGAAAGCGTAGCGTTCGGCGAAAGCTTTTCGCGGTAAAGATTACGGTTTCATAAGCTGCATTTGCCGGCATGTATATGCCGTGGCGCGTCGCGGCACTAGCAGTTGATGCGGTCATCAGTGCGATGCCCCAATATACCGTGAAATGAAAACGCCTATAGAATTACGCTTAAATTTCGCATTAGGGAGCATCGTAATCGTCGGTGAATCTTTTTCCTTTTTTTGTTCTTCTCAAGTTGGAGCTATGCGGTTTTTCACGCCCCTTTCGCGGTTCTAACGAACACCTTTGCCTGGAAGTACTGAGTTCGCGAACAGATTATATATGTAGCACGATCGGAACCCAGAAAAAAAAACCGCGCATCCGTTACATGAACATTTGCTGTTAGCGAAATGCTTAGTTGTACAAATACGAAAGCATTGTAGTCGCTTTAGTGAAATGTTTTCGCTTAGATATTCATCCGCATGTTGTCCTGCACGTTGCAAACTTGCACGGAGTTTCTCTTGAGAAGTGATGGCTGTGGCACACATATTTCGTACACTCATGATTTCGATTCGAGATTGTTGTTGTTTCCTCTCACGTATGTGGCCCCTACTCACTATGCGGGATTGAGCAGTAAATGGATACGCGGAGCACAGCAGTGCCATTTCGCAATGAAGGATCGTTAGCGCGTGATGGAAGGCGATGGTGACGGTGACCTGCAAACCATCAGAAGTGCTTTGTGAGCTTTTGCCCATAGAGAAGACTCAATGCCTGGTTGTGTAAGACACTGAGAAATGTGACGTCAATCCTACAATTTCTTGACCTCTTTTTCTTTTTCTGCCGTTGGCCATTTTTGGTGCTATGTTTTGGTCACGCGCGCCAGATTTTTGCGAAATGGGGCATATAATGCTTTCGCATTAATAACAAAAACCGGTCCACGTGCTCTGTACGTTTAGAGTAAACGCACTCAATGCAGCTCCACTGGAGTGCGCTTCTACACTCAACACTGTGGTGCCATTCTAAGCGATACTGACAGATCACAGAATACCGAGCTCAATGCCACTTTCTGATGAGGTTGTCAGTGTATTAAATCGAACAGCTTTAATTGGCTGTTTTCGTTGTTGCTACATAGTCGGTTTGCGGACACGAGCCAGGAAAACTTTCCTACGTTCTTTCGTTACATGTTTCGTCAGTTTGGGATATTCGTTTGCATGGGGGGGGGGGGCAATAGTCGTCCATGGTTTCTGTACAACTCTTCCAGCTTACTTCTCGAAAGGTAGAAATTTAGCGTACGCTTCCGACATTAGCAAAAGAAAAATCCGGTAGAACCCCTCTCAGGATGACTTTCAAGGTAATTTGATTATCGTTAATGTAATGTAGTGATAAAACGCTTTGGTGGAGATGCGTTTACTGAAGATATGTAGTGATGATTGCGAGACTTCTGTCGCTTCGGCTACATGCGCATGCATTTTTTCATAAGGTTTAGAGGATTATAACATAGTTTTAGAGACTGAACATTTTACAAGTTGTTGAACAAGAAAAAAAGAACACTCGGCACAGTTTTATTGTCTGCATTGTTTTACTCTCTCTTTCTTTTTTTGGGCTATTTAAGTGAGATATGCATTTTGTACATATAAACAATGAATTATTGTAATATTTTTATTATATCTGTGCGCGGCCATGTTTTCATGTCGACTGTACATGTATGTATGAAAAACTTCGTTTAGGTCCTGGGAAATCAGTCTGAGACTGATGCGGGCCGCTCATATTGCACATGTAACTGTGCATTTATTTTTTAGCCATTTACTTCTGTATTTATTTCTTTATATTTAATCAAACATACTGACAATACCGATAGGGTATAATGGAAAAGGGATCCAACAACAAATATATATATATATATATATATATATATATATATACCTCGTACAAGTAGACCTTACAAGATAAATCGAAGATGCAGAACAGTTTTTAGCAATCAAAATTTATTTGTATACAATGTGGGTAATGCTTGTGTAAACACCACAAGAAATACATAAGCACAAGAACATGATTCCTAATGAAACAAGCTAACCGGTTATTTTTTTAGGTACAAGAATGTGAATATATACAATTGGATTTCTGTATAGGATAACAAGCGGTAAATGCAATAAAGAAGCTAATGAAACACAGTAGTAATCATCATTATAATACATTATCTAGAAAAACTGGTTGAAAATGCGGGTGAAATAGTTCAATTAAAGTGGAAGAAAAGGTGAGCATATAAGCTGTAAACGGTGCAGTTATTCATGCCGTTCTTGAATTCGGTTTTGCTATTTACATAACATGAACTAAAGATGAATATGTCTCCATGACTACGCCACGCAATCTAATGATTAGTAGTATGCTCATTATAATTGTTTACTATGTTTACTATGCCTGTTACGCAAACCATTACATGTCAACTTTGCTAATCTGCAATGCCTGCAATATGTACCATATTATATAACTATAAAACTAGAGTATCATATAATTTAAATACTGCCTACATGTTTTTGTTTCCAGGCTTGGACAAGCTCGGCAAGCCTCGGTTGAGCATTTTGTTGCCACCCTCAGCTTTTCACGAAAATAAGGCGCTGACATAAGCTCATTGATCAATCGATCCATTCATTATTTGATTGATGAGTTGATTGAGTGATCGATTCACTTTGCTTACTTCTTCATGCTGCATGCGCTTGCAGAAAGATCCTCCTCCTTACGACGTGGACCGCATTACAGTCCCGATAGCACTGTTCTCGTCAGAGGGAGACACGGTCGCCGATCCGAAAGATGTGTCTCTCCTTACTGAAAGGCTGGGTCCCAGGTTACTCTTCAACCACGTGGTGCCACCCAAGGACTTCCGTCACCTAGACTTCGATGCGGGCTACAAAGCAACGGATTTCCTCCACAAGATTATGATTGACACAATCGAAAAGTACGCCGGCACGATAACTTAACCAGAGCAACAACGAACCAGAAGGAACAGCAGAAAAAAGTCTATTCGAAGTTGACTAAATAAACTCCAAATAAATGTAACAATACTTAGAGCAACATTCCTATGAGGCTTCAGTGTTGAAGAAAAAATAAAGATCCATTGTCATTAATTTGTGAGTGGTACATTTGCTAGATTATCTATGCCGCAACTATAGCCCACTACGTTCGGAAGCCCATCTTTTTGTTTTTATTTTTTTTACGAGAAAGGATGTTTTTATTGTGGTAGCGGCCACTTCTTCAACAAAAATAAATTCTGGAATTTAACACGCCAGTGCAACATCTGATTGTGATGAACACTGTAGTGTGGTACTACGGATTCATTTTAGCCACCTAGGATTCTTTACCGTTCACGGGAATCGAAAATTATAAGTAGTACAGTGCATGAGGATTGCTCCCTTTCGCTCCTATGAGCTGCAGTCGCCGCAGCCGTGATCGAACCCAGGTCGAACCCACATCGAACACCCACTGTGCTACCGGGACAATTTTTTGATGCGAAAGCGTGAGCTGGACCATTGAGCAAATAAAAAATAAAAAGCCGGAGTCTGTGGTCTGTAGTAGAGGAACAGCCCCTAAACTCGCATTGCCATTGGCTACAACGCCACGTCACAAGCTGCTACCTCGACGGTGCAGAGGAGGCGAAAGGGAACACCTGTTGCCCCGGTGGCGCGACAGGTATTACATGAGGGGAGAGGGCATAGCCGCGACCGGTGTTGCGGAATGAGGGCCCCCTTTCCATTCCAATTCCATTCCGCTGAATTAGAAGTGGCTGCAGTTCCATTCCTTTAAATTCTCCTCTGTATGCAAAAGATTTAGCTCATTCGAACTCCGGAAATGGCCGGGCAGTGCAATTCCATCCCTGCGATTCCTCAACGTGGGAAAAATACATCTTGGTAGTTTTATCGAGTTACCGATGAACGCACCATAACGCATCGTGGTGAGACGCATTGAGAACTGCAATAATGCGCGAAACACGTTACC
Source organism: Dermacentor variabilis (assembly GCF_050947875.1). Lineage (NCBI taxonomy): Eukaryota > Metazoa > Arthropoda > Arachnida > Ixodida > Ixodidae > Dermacentor > Dermacentor variabilis. Next base: position 99,070,325 of record NC_134578.1, on the reverse strand, counting down.
AAGGTCGAGAGATGGTAGCTTGGTGACATATTCCGTGCAGCACAAACACCCTACTAGTTCTCATAGGGGCAGTTTTCCCGCTACATATAGTATTTGCATGGTCGGCATGGGACTATGCTGACTATGCATGGGCAGCATGGTCAGCAAGCTTAAATATGTTAATGTTAAAATGACGACATAGTGTATCTTCGCTTAGGTGTCCTCGTGATATTTAAATGCTGCAATAAGGGTCGTCAGCAGTGCAAGGTGCGAAAAGAAGCTTTACCTTGGTTTTATTCATCGAAATTTTGCAGCAAAATGTCATCAGCTAAACGGGCTCTTTACCGTTTAGTTTTGAAAACCCAAAGCGTAAATGATGGGTACTTCAAAAGGTTAGTCTTAAAAAAAGCCGAGATAAAGCAACTGCCTTCTACCAAACTTTTCGTTGCACTTCACAAACGTGAGCTGCTCGAAAGAGGTGCTTGACAGCCGATTTCACTTCGCTGTCGTTATCAGGGATGCCGCAGAAAACACGCGTTCCACGTCAGCTGACATGACATTCATAGGGAAAACCATCCTTGCGAGGCGAGAAAACAAGGGAGAAGCGGCTAGCATTCGCTTTCCAATAGGTCGGGGCTTAACCATGTCTGGGCAACTTCCCTTTGTAAGGTGTGGAGAAATTTCCCGTGCATTGGGTTCAGTCATATTGTCTTCGTGGGTATTTTCATTTTGCGTGATGTTTTTAAACGTCAATCTGCTTGGCCCTGCTTGCCAGTCTGCATTCGCGACGGTGCTGACTATGTCTTGCCCTAACAAAAGAGGCCCCTTCTCCAGCACAACAGAACGCATCTGCTTGGCTCTTGCAGCTGAACATCAAGAAGACCTAAACACTGGGTCTAGGTGGGCACCCATAAAAAAAAAAAACACAGTCAATCTACCTGCTTTCGGACCCCTTCTCTAGGCTACGTTATAGGCCTTTAGCCACCTCTTTGCATGGAAGTGTGCCTTTACTTAAGATTTCTGCAAGAGAAACTTCGATATTTCGCAAAGCACGAAGCAAAAGACCGGCTCTCTCGTGTCTTCTCTTCAGCAACTCCGTGGCTTCCTCTGCAGGTGAGAGAAGCTCAATCAAGTCTGTCGCCAACCTGAGTTTATATTTAGACAGTTTGGCCTTCCTGCACGCGTGCAAAGTTTCTTTCGGGCCGGGAAGACTCGAAAAAGTGGTAACGAGCTTTCTCATCGTTCGCAGCTGCGAGTTCCACCTCGTCGCGTTCTGAGATTTCACAACACTTGTTCCGTATCGGTGGTGCTCTTGTGTGTAGATGTAGCGATGGCGCTGCATTTTTGTACGACTTCCTCGGCATTTGGATCCTAAAATAAAGCGAGAACAGCAATTAGTAAATATTGCCACTGCAAGTAGAGGTAACGCAAACGGCAAACATGCAATGGAATAGGTTTCAAAAGGAAAATGATGACATATGTAATCATATGGTATGGCAATCGGCGACACACTGACTCTCTTCAAGACTTCAACAGACACAGTAGTTTTCTCTAGCCCTACGATAAATTGAGTGCGCATTAATGCATAGGCTGCATCTTCCTGTTCTTTAGGAATAAATGTCGTGCGCGTAGTGCTGTGGCTACGGCACTACGGCTGGTATTATCCTTATGAAATTTGCTTCGTAATTGAAATAAACATACTAGCAGCAGACTGCCGCCTCCCTGACTGGTCTTATATGCCAGGCAACTGTGTTTGCGGGCAGAGCGAGGAGTGACGTACGCAGGATTTCATTTTCTTGGGCGGGAGAGTGTAATTTTAAACAAAGGAGAGGGGGATTTCGAAAGAAGAAATATAGCAAAGAGCACAACATACACTAAGGCAAACATAGTTTGAACAAGCAAGCAAGCAAATCCAAATCATTTAAGCTGTCACTTCGGGACAACGCAGGCGTTCTTTTACATGATGTGCTAGTTTGTTTTTGCTTGTCTTTAGAGGTATTTCAGAACGTTTGATTAAAGCGGCGAGAGCAGAGCTGGAAGTCGCGTAAGCTTGGTGCCTGACCCGCGGCGGGAACATGATCCACAGCCACTATTTGATGGGAAGCAGAGTTCGTGACCTTTGTCGTGGCAGAAAGTGCACCACAAATCCTCAAGATGGCAAAGGGAAAATTCATCTAAACATGAGCTGCGGATACTTGCATAATAAAGCTCTAAATCAACACAATTGTAGTAAGCACAGTTGTCTGCCCTTACCTTTCAAACTGCAATTAATACATTCATACATGTTTTGTCCATGCATTCACGCCAAATTATTTACCAATCATCATCATCACCATCATATTCATCAGCCTATTTATGTCCATTGCAGGACGAAGGCCTCTCCCTTCGATCTCCAATTGCCCCTGTTCTGCGCCAACCGATTCCAACTCGCTTGACCCAAACAAAATTTCATGAATATAGTAATAAATGAGAGATGTATCACTTCACATCAGATGAAACCAATACATTGTTTAATAGCGCAAAGCTGCCGAATGGCGTCTTTTACGGCAGGCTGTGGGCGACGCAGCCAAATCCAAATTGCTCCAACTTATGGAACTCGCTTAAGATCTCCTTGGTTAAGCGTAAAGGGAAGTCGTCGGAATTGTCATCATAATCTTCCTTTTCAGTCTCTCACCCGGTAAATGCAAATGTCTTTATCATTGACGAAGACGAAGCGAGTGTGAGTCAGAACGCTAGTTTTCTAGCTCAACAATGTTCGCCTGATTTCTGTCTATATCGCGCCGGAGCCGCCATGGGTTGTGGCACAGATGTAACTTGACCTCCCCATGCCACTGCTGGGGATAGCGACTTCAGTGGTGACTGCGTCTAGGAAGCGGAATGCATTCCAGAGCGACACCAACCGCGACGATGCTAGTGTCTACTCGCTCAGCAGTAAGGACTCCGCTGACGGCTTTTGGCTTGTGAGAAGCCGCAAGGCGAAACGAAGAAACATCAGGGCCCACCTCTCTTCAAGCGCGTTGACTGTAGGACCAACGCGGAATACTTCAGCCACTATGATTCTATTTGTACCGAAACTATCTACCGACAACGTGAGGCGACTCAACAGACTTTCTCGGTGCTCCTTGAAGCAGTGACACCAAATCAAGTCACGAATGTCAGAGTCAACTCACGAAAAAAATGTCTAGGCTATGGACGTTGTCCCTGAGACTGCGCTGCAAACTTTAAGAAAACTTATGGAACTTCGCGGCATGAAGTTGCTCTCGTATATTCCTCTGGACATCGACACCACTACTGGTGTCATCTACGACGTGCACGTCTCCATCTTCAGCGCTGACCTGCCTATTCTAGTGAAGCCAGTGATTGATGACTTTGTCATAATTCGCGTGTCTCGACTCGACGCATCCAGCTGTGTGAAGGTAATTTTCGAGGGCGAACATCTCACACGTCACGGTGGGCCACTTTAGACACCCCGTACGACCACTTATCCGAAGGCCACTCGAATGCCGCATTTGCATGAGGCTGGGGCACGTAAGCGCTGTGTGCGAGAACATGAGAATTTGCTCGCGTTGCGCAGAGCCCCACGCTGCAGACTCCTGTGTAGCCACGGTTCTCAAATGCCCAAATTGCATTGGGTCCCGTGATGCTACCTCAACGGACTGTCCCAGTATGAAGAAGGAAACGGAGGTCTTGAAGCAGATAGCGAGAGACCGTTCATCTTGTCGGGAAGCTGTTGCGGCGCTTAGAAAGCGACGCTCCAGACGACGTCGGACTTTAAAGAACGTAGATGCTTCCATGAAGAGGGTGCTACATCCGACAACTCCTCCTCCTCTGCCCCTAGGCCTGCCGCAGTCGAGTTTAAGGTCGTGCCGCACAACACCAATACTGAAGCTTGGCCCGCGCTACCAAAGCGACACGCCCCGCTACAGCCGATGGCACAGCTGAATCTAAAGTTGAAGCCACAACTGATGACACAGCCTAAGCTACAGCCGGAGCTACGAACGATGGCACAGCCGATTGCACCGCCGATGCTTCAGCCGGAGCCAGAGCCGCAGCCACAGTCAAATCAAAGGATACAGCGCACCGCGGTAGAGTCCAAAACGCCGACTTCTGATAAATTGACCAAAGACCGGCAAGTGGTTGTGATGCTTCGGTCCCTCAGTTGCATTCTTCGTCAACGAGAACTGCCGTGCAAGTGCTGAACGCCCTTAATCCAGTGCTTGCAAGTCTCGAGTATAAACCCCATAGCTCACCCGCAGCCTCCTATTCGCGCAACGACCACTGGCTCTTTGGGCGTCCCAGATGGCATCAACGCAGATCACTAGCTATGGCTCTCTACTTTGGTGTCTGGTGCTTCACTGCGCACACGGTCAACACTTTTTTATTCTTTCTATTCGCCTTTCCCTGACCCCCTGCGTAGCGTAGCAAACCTAACGCTCGTCTGGTTGACCTCCGTGCCTTTTCTCTCTTCGCTATCTCTCTCTCTCTCTTGTTGATTATATGCCTTTTCTCCACCACGTGAAGGACTTGAAAAATGAAAAAAGAACAGTTAACGGAGGCAAAACTCTACGAAAATACACATATCACCTCGTCAGCGATGTTCGACTGCAGCAACGCTGCGCCATACTCGGACCGGAACCGAGCACTTGTGTGGCTCCCCATCAGGCGAGTGAAACTGAGAAGCTACGTGTGAGCCGTGAAGTCGCTATCCATGAATGTTGCTTCGACAGCCAGGCAGCCCTTCGTAGCCCGCGACGTCCACACCTCTAGTGCGATACAGACGTACTTGCTTTCGCCAAAGACGATGATATTTTGGTCTGCAGCGCTGATACTACCCAGGGCAGGAACTTCTCTCTGAGGTCATCCTGCGATGGCAACCTGTAGCCCGGGACCACGACCTGAATCTGAAAGAGTACAAATCAGTTGCGTTTATGAAAAGCGGCTTATAATGTTGTCAAACTTGCTTTTACGAATTGCTTGAATCCCTCCCACTCTACAACACGACAGTGTTCCATGTCAGTAAAAAAATTGGAGGACGCTTAAGCTTCGCCTTCAAGAGTGGAACGCGACAACGTTCCCGTCGACCCGCCAAGGGGTGTAAGACAATGGGCTACGGCGCAGCGACTACGCGCCCCGCATCGGACGCGGTGAGCGTCGAGCAACGCAGCGTTCGGCGCGACAACGAAATAGGCGCCTGAGCAAGCGACGCACGCCTGAGCCTTAGAAACAGCTCGCTTCTAAGGCAACACCGCGTTCACTAGAGGCGCTTTTGTACCGCTTTGAAGCATTGTTGAAAGCATTTTCATACGTGAGATATATCGTGTACACGCAGATCCGCCTGACTGGTTGGGTATTAATGATGAATTAGTGAATTTCAAGAAATTTTAGCTTGTCACGTTGGGCCAAGTAGGCCAACGTGTTTTTATGTATGTATGTCATTTTGTGAATAAAGAAAAAAACTCGTGGCTCAGTGGTAACGTCTCCGTCTCACACTCCGGAGACCCTGGTTCGATTCCCACCCAGCCCATCTTGCAAGTTGTTCATTATTCATGAAGTGCCTGCTGGCATTTATCGCTCACGGCCAACGCCGCCGACACCGGCTTTTCTGCGACACGAGCTCCTTAACGCTGTCGCGTTAAAATTATGTTGTTTATGACGTCGTCAAGAGCAGCCTTTTGATGAACAGGCACAAAACTGCTCTCAGCGGTGAAAGCCGACGCTATTTTCAGCTGACTTGCCAGCCCGTTCTCTTATTGCGTGTACTCACGTTCCTGCTTTCTTTTTAGGTGCCGAGTCAAATTAAATTACACTCCGACTACAGTATGTACAGTTCCGGTGCAAAACTTGAAGCCTGGAGCTTGTTTGTTTTCCTCGCGGGTAATTTCAAAAAATTATTTCCAACGCACTATGTCGGCGGACTTAATGCGTGCGTAAGCCGCTGTGCGCCAGAGCCAGTATGACATTGCGTTATGGAAGCGCTTTTTATTTTCAATAGAAGGCTGGAAAGGCGGGTGGTGTGTTAGCACAAAAAGCAGAGGGGTATGCTTCGAAGCATTGTGTAGCGTTAACAGTATGAGCGAGCTTCTAAATGAAGCGTTAGGCTTCTATAGCTACCAACAGGCGTCAGCGCAGCGGCGGCGCCTCCCGGATATATGTTGCTATATAAACTCTAGAGGACGAGCTAGCCATAGGGCCCGTGGATTGAAATCGGGAACCGCAAGAGCGCTGACATGTTGCTACGCTGAGGTTGCCAGCTCCTGGAACACTTGCTAGATTTGGCGACAGTAGTCACATTTAATCTGGCAACGGACAGCTTCCAGCTGGTTCTTTATTCGATGCTAGCAATGGTAGCAGTGTCTCGCTTGTAGTGGCGTGATGTGGTGTGCTTGCAGCCGTGTGTGTGTAGTGTGTGGACTTTATTCTATGGGGTAGGTGTGGCCGGTGCTGGCCGTGCAGGTGACAGTTATGCAACCGAAGAATGATCCTGTTAAAGTTTTCGGTGGTATGTGGCTTCAACAGTCATGCTCTGTTTGCTGTTGCAAGTGTCACTCGACGAGGTTATGAGTTAGGAGCTCGAAGCTGTGGTCGGAAGATTCCTCGTTGGCGTACCGTAATTCTCCTCGCACGGGCACGGTATGTTGTAGAAGCACTGGGGCGCTTCTTTCGTTGCGGGGCGCTTTTCTAGTCGGAAAGATATATTGTTTTTTTATAAATGCCGATCCAGCTGGAGGACATATGTAACCGACAAACGGAGGTCTCAGGAGAACACCTGAGATTATAATAAAGCAGGTGGCGCAGAATCTCCAGGGCACAGCAGGTGCAATAAGGGGAACAAAATCTCGAGTCAGGGCGGTCCGTAGGCTTGGGCCGCCAATGCCGGTGCGTGCCAGGCAGTGCTCGCATGGACAGCTCCCCTGGCACGCACAGCGGTGTCTCGCAAGGTCGAAATATTTTAAAGGCACCTGCGCCCACAATCCTTCGTTTTTCTCCGTGCAATGATCATGATTAAACAGAAGAATATTAAGGGCAACCGGTGGTCACGAATGCGAGTGATGGCGTATAGCTCGTGTCGCCAGGCGTATGTAACAATACCAGAGTTTTATGAACTGTATGCTTAGTACGCTTTCCTACGCCACCTTTTAAAGGAATAGGTCTAGAGGACGTTGGAGATATTCCATGTGTTTGGTGCGTTGGGTGTCTAATCCTATTCCCCCCCACACCCCTTCTTTTTTTTTTCTATATGTATAATCGCTTCCCATGACCCTTCTACCAGTTCAAGTAGACAACTTTGAATAAAAATGACTATCATACGCGTTACCGTAATAAACGGAATTCCACGATGACATTGTTTGCTTTTATTTTTTATTCTAACACTGAGAACTGGACGTAATACCTCGTTTTGTATTTGTCAGAGAAGCATATGCCTTTTGCGCGTGTGGATATATTACAAGCGTAATCCAGTGTGATACACAGATAAAACACCTAGTGCAACGTGAACTGCGGCATTCAAGGCCATACAACACATACATAATTAGAGGTGCAAAGCATAGAGGGAAGCTTCAAAATACGCTCTATAGTACTGCAAAGTGTAACATGCATTGTATGTGCACATTAAATGTTCAAAAAAGCAACGCATCGATGTCCCATTTGCCTTCACGTTTATTATCAAGCTAATTATTAAGTTCATTATCAAGTTCATGTTCATTGAAGTTGATTGCCAGCATTTGTACTGCAGGAATCTGCTGACACATCCACTGTCCAGGTGGCTGTTCGAGGTGTGCCGGCTGCTCAAACAAAAAAAGAAACACATTGTGTGAGTGTCAACACCACTGCCGTACCCGCCGTGGTTGCTCAGTGGCTGTGGTGCTGGGCTGCTCAGCACGAGGTCGCGGGATTAAATCCCGGCCGCGGCGGCCGCATTTCGATGGGGGCGAAATGCGAAAACACCCGTGTGTTTAGATTTAGGTGCACTTTAAAGAACCCCAGGCGGTCGAAATTTCCGGAGTCTTCCACTACGGCGTGCCTCATTATGAGAAAGTGGTTTTGGCGCGTAAAACCCCATAATTTAACACCACAGCCGTTGCCTCTTGCCTCTGACCTCCACGTGCCTCTGCGGCATCTTTGTTGGTGGAGTTTGCAAAGGTGAGCTGGCGTGCCGCGGTGTAGGAGTCCTCTGAGAGAAAGAGCATCGTTCACATGGAGAAGTGGCTGTTCTCATTGCCTGTGGCTTTCCCTCAAATGCTCCCTTGGTGACCTGGGTGACACACCCGCAGTCAAGGTGGCTGTTCGAGGTGTGCTGTCTACCTAAACGTCAGAAAAGGAAATAAATTGGATGAATGTCAATACTAGTGGCATTGCTTCTTGCCTCTTACCTGCATGTACGTCCACGCCACCTAAGATTTCGGAGTTCGCATGAGGCAGCTGCTGCGGCTAGGCGTAGGCACTGTCTAAGCAAGAAGAAAAGCCCATTTAAATGGGAATTGTGGAAACAAATGTAGTTATTATGTCTGCTTCTTGCACTGTTCTTGCCTGCAATTTTCAAAGATAGTGTCCAGAATCAACCAGCACTTTTGCCGTTTTTGCTTTTTACCTGTAGGCGTTGCTATGAGATCCTTGGCATGGCTGCGTGCGACATTGCAACACTTTGGCGGAAGCATTTGAAGTTGCAGCCAAAAATATAGAGAATCATCCCTGTCCGCACGGGTGCTTTCAATTTCTTAAATGCAGTGGTAAATTGGTGCAAGGCCTCCCACATCTATGCGGCAGCCATAGCTCAAAATTGAAATTTTATTTTATACTTTCACAAGGTGTCTCATACGTACGCAGATGTGATTCGTTTTTCAATATCCCCAGTGTGAAGAGAGCACCATTAAAGTGTATTTTGTTGCGCGGCTTGCTTTTTGGTTTGTTTCTGAATTGATCAAGCAGTAGTCTCATGTTGCAAAGTGAGTCATGTAATGAGAATCAATATCTTTCGTTTTGCAGAGAAAAAACGCAGTTCCTGACACATTGTGTGCAATCTTATTACTCGCGTAATTTCGCAGAGTAGTCTACCTATACTGACTTGCTTTGCCTCCACTAAAGCGTTGTACATTTTTAAATGCCATTCTTTCCTTAAAATCATTTGACAGTTCTTATAATTTCTATGCCGTGCACTTTTGATACTATAACATTCACAATTTTTGCTTGTTGTTTCTGGCAAGAAATATCTTCTTTAATTTAGAGCCTAAATTTTACATTTGGAACACATAGAAGGGCTTGCCATTGCATATGTGTATAACAGGGAAACATTTCACTGAACACTTGCAAAGATGCGACTGAACATTGATGAATGCAGCTTGCAGTGCGATTTGACTGAATGACCCGCAAGAATATTTAATCTCCCTTGGTAAATTAAAACACATTAGTATGGTGTGCGACATATGTTACACTAATGTCTTGGGTTCTCTTGTTTGTACAGCCAAATAACCGGTGCCCGAGAAAAATCCACATTATCCACATGATCAACTTATTTTACCTGCGAGTAAACTCGACAATATTTTCTGCCCCAGCTGCTTAGTGGTATTTAAGATTATGTCAGTATTGCATATGTGCGTGTTGTCTAAAATAATTGAATTTTGAAAATGATCGTAGGGCTCTGATCTGCCAGTTTATGGATACATGTAAAATACTCAGCATCTAGTAAAAGTCAACGGTCTCACAGGCTCGGAGTTGATCATGCAAATAGATTGCGTGCACACATTTGTGACCAGAGAAGATGTCACATAAAATTGCTTGCAAGGAAGTGTAGAAAATATTGCACAGTTAATAAAACGCCTCCATGGTAAGGTTTGTAACAGCGCACCCCAAGACAAGGACAAAAGAAGGAATAAAACGACCGGGACCTTCTGTTGTCCTTGTCTTGGGGTGCGCTGTTACAAACCTTACTATGAATCCCAACCAACTGGCCCAACTTGCCGTTCTGATGTAATAAAACGCCTATGCTATTAATATGTGGGTTCATACACTCGATTTCGTCCGTATTAGGCACTCACCTTCTGGTTGCTTCCTGGCACACAAATGCTCGGCACACCATCAGGCTTCAATGTACTTCTGCTGTGGCCTTTGTAGAAGCATTATTGTTCAAAGTGCATTAATAAACAGATTCTATTACTTGCTTGTAGATTCGCCAGTACAATTCCGGTTGTAATGACCCACCTTTCCAGCAATTGCCTATTACTTAGGGGAAACCTGCAAATAAAAACATCGCTCAGCATGTTTATTGTGTTCTTTCTTGATAGCTTTGAAGACAAAGAGATAGGTGAAAATTGCTCTACCGGGACGCTTCTCAATCGACTGTGATGCATCACGAGAGGTGTCCACTCGCATGATGTTCCGAACAAGGAGACACATCCGTTTGCTTAGATGCAGCCAGAGTCCTTCGGGGCGTGGGTGTGGTACCAAAGGCCTGAAGGTGCCATCGCGTCCGATGTCGTCGTGCGATCATATGCCAAACCTAAACTGAACCAAATGAAACTATTACGCCTCCGAAAACAGAAAGAGATTCGAAACCGAAATTCGCGCCATGCATTATTGAATGAATGCATACATCGCGATTTATATAAATTACGTACTTAGCAAGCGCTTTCTGTAAGCTCAATATTCGCACATCTCCTTCATAATGCCATCAGGTATGCGTTTATTAATGACAAAGCACTACTTGTTTTCAGCTCTTGCAATAGTAGTTGCGCTGGCCACAGTGACAAGTAGCAACAGGGCGGCGCCCTAGCGGTTCCCCCCTTTTAGGCCCAGCTTTTCCTCAAGAGTTGGTTATATTAACTCTATGCACCGGCACCTGCCCCACCCCCACCCTGGAACAGAGCTACAGAGAACAGAGCGAAGATGAATTTCTTTCGGCGCGAACCATCGCGTGGTGGCTCAAAGGGGGGGGGGGGGGGGGGGTATGCCGCCGTGGCCGCAGTTACGTGGGCTCTCCTGTTTCGGCTGGCTTCCCGAACCAATGCTTTCAAAAGATCATTCTCTCTTTTTCTCTCTCTGTATGGAGGGAGAGGGCGTACTGTTCATCGTGTACGACAGTGTACTGCGCTGACCTGCAGACCTTCGTCGACAGAGTCTAGACAGGGTGGGCACTATTGCAAAAGGGTTGCGGGGTGAGGAATACGAGGTGAGACGGCGCGTAAGCTGGTGTGCGAAAGTTTGCAATGAACAGAAGCATTGCGCCAGCGTCAGAAGCGCTTTTTCGAATATGGGTCCGAGTAGCCGACGGTTAGAGAAGCAAAAACAAAGAAATGAAGGGTGGGGAGACAGCAGGCGGCCGGGGTGAAGGCGTCACCAAGGTAAAAAAAATGCCAAGGCGTAAGGGGGAGGGGGGGGAGGTAGTATGCCGCCGCTGTAGTTCCGCACGACGGATGCCAAAGGCATAGAACCGCGGTTGTGCGAAGAATTGAGGCAAACTTCGGAGCAAATATGTCTATAAGGACAGAATTGTAAGAGGCCCGTTACTTATACATGTACTGTGTTTTCTTTTTTTAATTCTTTTAATTTTTTTAATTCTTTTTTTAAGTTCTTTTTTTTAATTGGCCAAGCCATTTTAAAGCTTCGGCTTTATTGTTAAATTCGAATCTCTGACGTACTAATGTTTGAACGTGGACTGGTTGATTCTTCGGCAGCGTTCTTTTTCGGAAAAACACATAATCCATTTCCAATTCCATTCCGGACAAAAGGTGCTTAATTTCATTCCCATTACATTCCGGCGTCGCGAAAACGTGGAATAATTGACTGGATGGCACACAGATGCTCCTACTGCAGTCAAACTACCTCCCACATAATGTCTGCCGTCGTGGCGTAAACGCGTTTCTGCGCCATGCCAGTTTTCGTACGGCCCGGTACATTTCTTTATTATATTCAGGTCGCCGCCTTTCGGACACCATTTCAGCCTGGCACTCTGCTGCTACGCGTTGTAGTCTTTTACAAGCATGCCCGTGTTACCTCGTGCCTGGTCGTTCTGGAGGACGACGTCTAGGTAGAGAAACACGTTTTCCACGTGAGGAAACAAGACGTTGTCCAAAATATGGCACTACTCCGCCGACGTCAGGCTGCCTTCGATGCGTTGCAATAGGCCCAGACCATGTTTGGGCCTATTGGGCCCCCTACGTTTACGCTTGTTCTTCCGCTGACCAAGACACTCTGCGCATTGTCACCATGGTATCTGTACTACAACGTCTAGTGAAAATTCATCTCGTTGATGAGAAACAAAGGTGCAAGCAAAAAAGCTTTACCGCGTGTCTTAGATTCGCCAGACACGCGCCCTCTGCTCCTGGGACATAGACAAAGTAGACTCGTCAGAAATGAAGACGCGACTCCTGTCGCCGCTTCTCCACGAAGCGTGCTGCTCAGCGAACCGCGACCTTGTGTACTTCTTCGCAGCTTTCAGTAATGGCTTGCGTACTAACCACGCAGCTGCGACACCTTGTGCTCTTCAGTCGGCGCGGAACTGCTGAGTCTGAAGCATCGAGGTTCTAAGACTTCAAGAATTGCTCTAGCGGCAAAGAAAGGATCCAGGGCCTTTTAAGGCGTCTTCATTCCTGGTTGTAGATCTTGTTGGTAGCCCCCTGGGGGGGGGGGGGTGTAAACGAATGCGTCCGTCATGCTTAAGTGCCTCAATTAATCTGTCTACGGTCTTCACTGGCTTCTGAAATAAGGATCTTACTTGACGTTGGGAATACCCCTTCTGTTCAAGATGCGCAATTTCACACCTCTGCTTCTTGGGTACTCTAGTCATGGCAATATACGGAAACATGGGGACGTGCACAAACAATGCCCCAATTCATATATATGTGCATAGTGTGCTGGTTGGTGGCCTGATCTTGAACTTACCCTTCGAAGAGCCGGCGCAGAACATTGCAAACGAGAAAGGTGCGTTCCGACGATGGTGCGACGCGCGCGGTTGTGAAATATCTTCGCCACAAGCACGCTGCTCATGTGCTCAGCTTCGCGCTGGTGCACGTGGGCGTCACTGGTGATACCTGGTGTCACGCACACCTGTGTTCACGCTAATCCTGCTCGCGACTGTACAAACTGCAACAACTGCATTCTGAAGGTAGTGCGAAGCTTCGTGGAATGTGGTTGCGGAAGAGCGTTGCTTTTGACGAATCCGTCATTCCGCCGTATATATAAGGCGACCAACTGGATTCTTCGCAGGCACGTCTGATGTAGAATTATATAATGCGTTTTTCGAAAATCACTTGTTGCAGATAGCATATTTCTAGCCCTTGAGCTGAATTATTCAGAGAGGCGCACATTACTTGCACAGAAATCGAAACACATATCAACTAATAACAAATATTCAGTAAGTAAAATTTCAGTTAGTTACTTCATGGCAGCTATGAAAATTTACGATTTGGAACCGGTGAGCTTGCCAGGCGTATTTACTTGGAATTAATTTCTAGCATGACGCCAGTTTGTAGATATCAGCGTCAAACTCAGTATAAAACGCGCAGTTTTTCCTCTTACTTTTTCACCAAAACACTCTTTTATGCTTTCAGGCAAAAATGTAACGGGAACGCCTACTTATTTTGTCCCACACTTTCGTATATAATATCTCAGAACTGCTGACCTACTGCAGATTCAGTTCAAGTGCTTACGTCTTGCAGACTCCCGGGCTACAACCATGTTATGTGAAGTAAAGCAATTATTTGGCAGTAAATTAGGAAATCTTTTGATATTTCGTTGAATAAGTGATTCAATCTTTCGTTCTGGTAATGTCCACCTCTTCAAATAATTGAGGTCAATGAAAATACCTATGTTATCTGCCACACGCTATCTTTTTAAATTCCAGAAAACTAAAAAATGATCACCCCGTCTTTCTGAATTTTTGGCTGGTGGACCAAATGGCTCTGTGGTAAAATATCGTGCAAATGAGATAGTAGGTCGAACCCATTTCTCCAAAATTGTGCCTCCAAGGCCAACGAGATTCTTTTCCTACGATATATATGTATATATTCATAATATGCGTGTATGCGTGTGTGTGAACGAGAAGAAAGGAAACGGTGGGGCCCGATATTTATTAATCACATCATGAGAAGCCAACAAAGACACCAAGGACAACATAGGGGAAATTAATACTACTCACTAACTGAAATAAAGAAGTGATAAATTGATAGAAATTAAAATGGATGAAAAGACAACTGGCTGCAGGTGTGGGAACGAAACCACGTCTTCGTCTTACGGGCGTGATGCTCTTATCAGTTAAGCTACCTCTGTGCCGCTTTCCCATCCACTTTCACGGGTATTCATGTGTTACTACAAGAACTGCCCTGGGAGTGTCGGCCAGCGCCACTTCTCACAAACCTTAGCGGCGGATGTGGAGCATCCTTTCTGCCACAGGGAAAGCACGGGTAAAGCGGCAGATGGAAATTCAAGAGAATGAGCAAAACGAGAACAAGGTGAAAGCAGGTGCCAACGTTTCGACAAGTGGACTTGTCTTCATCAAGGCTTCTGCCGCAGGCATCACGAGTACGTCATCTTTTATTTGGGTAAAGGCTAGAGACTTCGTCATCCATGGGGAGATAGCCTGCTCCACTACGCTCGACGCACCCGACGTGGCAGCTGTGCTCACGTGATCCCTCATGCTACCGCACGACTACTGCCGCGCGAGTGTTTCCAATGGCGCGGCTCGCTGAGAAGTAAGCGTAAGACGGATTCCCGCTGTGTTGAAGTGAACATTTGCAGGAGTGAGCTAGCAACATGCTTTCGATAGGTAAAGGAAGCGGAAGTGATATTCGTTTGCAGAAGCTCCGCCTCCAGGCGATTCACTTGAAGGAGGACTTTTGTTCCTCCTCTTGCTTATTTTATTACTTATCCATCAGTAAGACGTGTCGAATCACGAAGAGATGATGTGTTTGGCCTTCTATAAATGTGCCATAGAGGAAGTGTACCGTGATAGAGAATTCTGGACACGAACGCCACCCTTAAACTATATCTTTGTCGTCAGGCAGACGATGATCGTGCTTATTTTTTATCACTGAATAAAGGTGTTCTCTCTGACTTTTCAAGCATGCTCCCGTGGCCTAATGTTTCAGCAGTCCAAAAGAAGTCCAATCAGCAGTCTAACGCCTTTGTGCATTGACTATACAATGCGAAGCATGGGACTTGGAAGTACGACTACTCCTTTATTTATTACACCAAACATTTCTTGCGTTGTTGTACAGCAAGTATTGGATCTATTGAAGAGAAGAACAACTGCAGGGATCATTTTTCTTTCGCATCTGCACCATTGGGTTCAGGCTAGCTGCGGTCCGCCAATATTAACAAATCAGGGAAGAGACCAAGAACAAAAGTATACGCGGAACCATACTTGATACTCGATATATATATATATATATATATATATATATATATATATATATATATATATATATATATATATATATATATATATATATATATGTGTGTGTGTGTGTGTGTGTGTGTGTGTGTGTGTGTGTGTGTGTGTGTGTGTGTGTGTGTGTGTGTGTGTGTGTGTGTTCTTGTGGAGAAAGCATATATGCTATACAGAACAGCGTAGAACCGTTACGTCATGTAAAACCTATGAGTGTGTTCACAATCACAAGGTACGCAAGGTAACTCTACTGATACTTTATTCAGGCCGGACCGAAAACTTCACTAAATTCTATAGCTTAACAGGGCAATTTACCGTTCTTTAACATCGTCAGGTAGCTTTCAAAGAAAAAACAAGGCTGCTCTGTAAATGAACGCCGTATTTGGAGTTCTCTTCGCCTAAGCTGATCGTCGAGGCACCAACGCGTACGTCGCCGCAGTCATCGACCCTTTCCGATCGGGATCTCGACGCCGATGCCCACCGATCCCTGAGGCCTGCCTTTGTACGTCTTGCCGTCGATGCGGGTCGCACCGTGTGCCACTACGCCAGAGGCCACCACCCGAGTGCCGCCCCTGCCACGGTACACGTCGTACTCGCCGCGAACAGAACCGCCCACGTTGAAGTTGCGGTGGTTGCGGCCTCCACCCGATGCCTCCACGCTGAAGCGGTGCTGCAGAAGGACGGGGGAGACCACGATCACGTTCAGCCCAAAAAGAACGAGCCAGTTCGCGTGGTATATGTGCACCCGCTGTGTCGAAAGTGCCATGGCATACGTTGTTATTATTATTTTTTTGCGTAACTTCACTGCGCAATTATGGAGAGCGAAACCAGGAGCACCTTAATGACACAATAGTATTGATGACAAGAGCATGCACTCCGGTGCTCAAGGCATGGATTGGGGGTAATTTTCAATATTTTTTTATAAAAAACAGCCTTGATTATCGATGTTACAAGCTCAAAAATGGCTCTGCAATAACTATATACAAAGTAAGAAAGAACACATGCTCGGAGTTGTGCTGCCACAGGGGTCTAGTTTTTCAATGAAGAAATGCGAACAAGTTAGCTAAAGACTAGTAAAAAAATAATTTTTCTCTGTAGCGATTGCTGAAAAAGAAAAAAAAAGTTAATTTACCCCACGCTTTCGTATGCAGCAATATAATTGT
The DNA here is from genome assembly GCF_050947875.1 of Dermacentor variabilis. Taxonomy (NCBI): domain Eukaryota; kingdom Metazoa; phylum Arthropoda; class Arachnida; order Ixodida; family Ixodidae; genus Dermacentor; species Dermacentor variabilis. Next base: position 99,053,807 of record NC_134578.1, on the reverse strand, counting down.
GCACCTGCAAAAGTTACGTTACTAGGCGTTTGGAAAGTATTCTCAAAGGCGAACATGTATCCAAATAAGACAATATATGTAAGGTACAACTCAGCAACGTTTACGCACATCATTTATGATTTCGTTAAGTTACTAACCGTGTAACTTAACAGTGTAAGCATTAAATCTTCAGAAAAACAAATTTCGTGCGCAACTGCGACAATAATCATGGACTTACCCGTGGAGGAGTTGGCTGAAAGTTGAAGTTGAATTGCCTCCTCTGTAAAAGGAGAAAGGTAAGGCCATTAACCATTCGCTTGCTTCAGAGAGCCGAAGACGGCGTTAATCATAAATAATTACAAGGCAGCGAGAGTTCTGTGACCACCATAAATTATTCCTTGGTATTTCGCACAATCGTTCTTCTTTAAGGAGCCTGTGTTATGAGCTCAGTGGACAAAGTATATTGAAATAAATTTTATCATTGAACACCCACGAATGATATCCAAGACTGTGTCCACATGCGAAACATAACGAACCGGAGGAATAAATAATCTGTGTTTCAAACACAATTCTGAATTACGCTGTTGCTTAGGCGCCGTTAGACGGCACAAACTGATACCGTGTCCCCTCTTCCCGATATAACTTTTCTCCCTTTCCCGCGCATTCGACTGTTCAGAAGGCACGTACCTGAGCATTGGCCACAGCTAGAGCTAAAAGAAACAGAAAAATAGTGTCAGTGACCAAAACAAAACAAAAAAAAAACATTAACGCAAAAGAAAGCGAGCAATGTCTAACACTGTAATCGTAGTATTTACCTGCGAGCGCCAATAACAACGCGAAGGTGAAAGGACGAGCCATGACAAAGAGTAAAGTCTATGAGTGGAGCTGGAAGATCGCAGGACAGGAATGCCGTTCGTGCAGGACCGGCAGGCTTTATATACAGTAGACCAGACGTTCCCTCAGCGTTAGTTACGTCTGTTGCGTGTCCTGTATCCTCAAAATCCTCTGCATACGTTCACCGTCGGAAAACCCACTTGAGGAAACCACATCGAAAGAACAAGCACTGAAATCAACGCGGAACAAGCAGGACTAGGCTTGTTAGGGTATATCGAATGTCGGCAAACAGCCCACAGGGCCTAATCAGTAGAATGCATGCAACCTTGCCTAGTCTTTCCTACACCAGGCACGCTTCTGACTCCGCGAACTTTCTTAGCCCATTGGAACACTCCTTCCTTTAGCTCTGTCTTTATTTTGTAGAGCTTAGAGTAGAGAAGGAGGGTGCAATTCAGACGTGTCGTCGAAACCCACGTTTCAATGCTTCTGGGCTTTCTAGTCTTGTTAGGTGCCTGTGAGTGCGTCAGGCGGGAATTCCGTATCGTTGCCAGCGGGGAAAGCTCGCCGAATCGTTTTTAGCGCTCTCGCGTCACACGTTGACGACCGGAACAGCGGTGTCGCTTACACCGTGATAAGGGGCACGCGCTCAGCTTGGCGACGGCTCCAGCACGCGTGTAGAGCGGTCGTTCCTAATGAGCTTGCTCTCAATACGTTTTCGTCTCCCTCTTTACCCAGCATAAGATTCCCGATTTGAGTATTGTTTTTTTACACATATATTGGTAATGTTGAAATGAAGAAGAGGATAACCTAAAGGTTGGTCGCTGTGCACGAGATCCAAGCTAGTGTCTAACGGGAACTAATTGCGATTTGTTTAGTGATCCGTGGCCGCAATAAATCGCATAACATTTAATGGAGGCGAGAGCGTTAGTATTCAGGCCTTTATTAGAATGCATTAATAGAAATGACACTTTGATGAACAAGAAAGCTGCTCTAAAAGCTTCTGCAGTACAGAGCGTTTGAACATAGCGATGCAAAAATGAACCGCTTTTACAGAATGCGTTCGAAGATTTTGAAGCACAGGGAAGATGGGACAATCAAACGCTTCTTCGACAATGTGTAACCACGGATGCAAACATTTTAGAGAACCTCATAGTAGCAGTTAGACACGAAATTCGTCTTGTTATAGTTAAACGTTTCGACCAACAGATCGAGACGATGCATTCCTATGGAAGATTTCAAATGCGCCATCCGAGCAGGTGACAACGTTTTCCTGAAGAACTTCAGTTTGGCCTAGTTGGTGTTTACTGCATGTCATATCGACCGCAAATAAGGACAGGGACAGCAGAATAGCGTCGTTTTTGTGTTCTCTTCCGCTGTCCCCGTCTTTATTTGCGGTCAATTTGATATGCAGCGTTTTCCTGATGAACAAGAAGTTGAAGCTGTAAGAAACCTCTCTTCCTAATTGGCCTATAGGAGTATGACGGTGTTTTCCTGGAGTGACAGCACGAGAGGACAAGCAAGATCACTGGTTCCTCCAAGCCCTTGTTCGTTTTTCACTCTGATCTGTTAGTAACAACCATGGTACCTGATATCAACAAGCTGAAGTTTGGCATTAATGTGGTTACTGGGCAGCATACATAATAGAAATTGGCACAAAAATTCAGTGCCGATCCACTCTGTGAAGTTAGATGACCAGTGAAGCTTTGTATGTGGGCCCCTTAGTGGCGAACTTTCCATTGCCGGGAGTCAAATGCCGTATGCACATAAATGGAAGGCGAGGCGCGATTAGTCGCTCCTCAATGATGTTGAGCCTCGGAAGATGATGAGGCACCGGAGGTTATACATACCGATGTATTGTTGCAAAAGAGGGCACGACACCTTTTACTAACGAATCCCGGCGCGTAGAAGAGACATGCACCTCACCGCCCCCTGAGAGCACACGCGGTTTCACCGTACCCAAGGCGATATTGCGTTGGTCGACATCCCGCAGTGCAGTAATGGATTTGAGGTTACTTCAAAACCACAAGCGGGCACACACAACACAGGCCACACCAAATTGGTTCCCCACAAAATTCCTCCTTTGGTTATATTTATATATAGATTTGGTTATATTTACATATACATTCGGGTGGACGACGGGATCGCCGCCCCAAGGAGCCGGAGGAAAATAGACACGCGTGTTATTTCGACGAGACCACCACCACGGGAGAGCGGAAGGAAAGGAGAAACGCGAGCGCTTGGAACGCCGACAAAGAGAGGACGGCGAGAACGTAGACAGGGCCTACGCGGGTCAAAGTGTATTATTTGTTCTTATCAGATTAATATCTGATACGGGTTGTATTTGGACCCAAGACATTAAACTAATTTTTGCAATTTGGCTCAGTGCTTCAGGCCTGCTTCACCTCCGCCGCGGTTCGGCCCGGTAATGCACTATTTTCAGAATCAGCCCACGTTCTTGTTCTACGGGCAACGATCCGCTGGAAACAAGACATATACAGCTTCGCAGTAAAAACATAAAACACAAGGAAAATGATCAAGTTCACTGCACAGAGCATAAATGATGTTACCAAGCCCAATCAGTGTCAGCTTTTTATATACACTATGTAATGGCTTAAATAGGCTAGAAATATTGTAATGGAAGCTTCTAGCAGAAGAGGTGCCAGGAAAAGAAAAGAAGATGTGCTGCAACCATCTTGGCAACCTCTTGTCCCTTTAATAAAGCTGCGCTTCCACATTAACTTCAACCCTCCCAAACAGAGTAAAGTACCTGTGTACTTACGAGTAACAAATGAATTCTTAAACATCACGTGCAGTCCAGGCAGAAGTATAGACATCAATCGGCATTGTGCTCCTGCACGGAAAGTGACCAATGCGTTCCACCAACGCGAATGTTTTATTAAGCTTCACCACGATACGAATTTGCCATGCAGTGAAACAAAAAATAATTGCCATACAGTGAAGCTTACCACAACTGCCGATGCACATGCAAATTATATTACAGTTGAAAATAATAAGCGCAATGTAACCCTATGTGTAAAATGTTCTCTTTCCACTCTTAGTATGCTTCACTGCACGATCTATAGTTCCCCTCCCCAAGTACTGATGCGCTGCACCACGTAACAATCGTGTGTTCCGGTGTAACAAGCTACAAAAGTTCGGAAACGTTGCATAATTCGCCTCGATAATATTAACTTCCCGGCAGTGCAAGTGTTTCGCAGTGAAGCCTAAGCAATTTACTGCCGTGAAACATGCTAAAGCTGTAAAGGAGCCACTGTCACTAGCCCTAATAAGCATTCCTTAATTATACACACGTGCATCTGCTGTCTTCTGTCACATTACGCACGCTAGGACTCCTAATAAAGGTCGACATCTTTACAACTGCTAGGCAGTACAGGGGGGCATGGCATGGCTTGCCATAGCAGGTCCCATGACTTTCTTTGCTTTGAAAAAAGTCAATGAAAACCTATGGGCACTGTGGTGCAAAAAAAAAGATACTGAGCGCGACGCGCATTGCTCAAATTAACACTTTTTGTCATGGCAACCGTGGACACGACGTTACGGCTGCGACGTTGTCAGAGGAAAATGACCGCGCTCATGCAAACCGACCGAACAGCTGAACAGCCTTTCACGCCTGTGCACCGGACTACCCAGTCCGAAATGCAAGTAAAATTTTGAACAATGCGTGGCCTGTGCTTGGCTGTCCAACGTAACACCCGACTCCTCCTAAGCGGAAGGCTCTTCGCCCCAGTAAATAACTACGCGCTTCCTACGCAGTTTAACACGCTGGTGTGTTCCTGACGTTTGACAGCAACCCGCCTGCGATCTGGAGGGAAGCATGCCATAGGGGAGGCTTCCACAGAAGCGGGTGGAAAGGAGCTTTTGGTGATTGACTGAGTAAGATAATATTCGCTGGCTGCTTCCGTGGCCCAAAGGGTCACCAAAACAGTGTATCTTTACATTCGACTTGCCCCTGTGCTAGCGCCAGAAATAATTGCCCTTCTTTGTTTCATTCATGATTGCACGAGCTGCATCGTTGCACGAACCAACACAATTATTGCCGTGCGCGCTTTTCTTTCAAAGGAGCCATAATGAAAATTTTAAGCATTCAGGCATTTATGTGTATGATCAGCCACAAGGCATTATATATATTGCTTCCTTACAGACACTTAGACTAAAGCTTCTAATATCATTCGGATGTGCGACGTGTTCAAACTTAGTAATGAAATGGACTGGCAAACTCAGTGCATACATACCACCAGAAAATATGTTTCAAACTTAAGTTCACTGATCATGTTCAGAAAACCCAAACATTGTCTCAAATATTCACGTTTTTGTAACTGTTTGACAATATTGTCACGTGGAGTGACGTATGAAGAACACAGTAGCAATACTACGAAAGACGAAACTAACTTTTATTTGGTGAACCTGTGCCCACAAAACCAGGCTGCACTTAAAGAACGGCGACAACGGCGAACACAGTCGGCGATCGTCAAAATCTGATCAGCGGGTCAAGCGCGTCGGCTTTTATACAGCAGTCGTGGAATGTTCCAGACGAATCGTTGGGACCCGCGTGTCTTCCACAAAGTTCTACAACATTCGAGTGACGCGATGAAATCAGATAACACAAGGTTCGGCGACAACAGACAGCGGATAGAAGCATAGATAACATTCCAGAAACTTCGGATACACGCAGGCGCGTCCCGCGCTGTGCGCTAACATTTGTTAGGCGGCGAAACGTGGTCGCCCGACAAAGATGGGCAAGTGCACGTGTTAATATGCACCAGTTGAAAATTCCAGAAATTTTGCAGAAAAAGCTGCCGGCTCGCTATAGCAGTATGATGCTAAAAGTGTTGGTCAGTACTCTATAATGAAACTGCATAACTGACAATTTCTCCAATTTGTTCAAAACCAGATGTGTGAAGAGAGACATGCAACAAAGGCAGCACTTTTCTGTTGCTTGAGGCTGAATTAGTGAACAGTTTGAAGGCCAGCAAGGCCGACAATGCCGGACTGCATTATTTAGTAACGTAGAAGAAAACGTAGTGCCCTAGCTCAATGGGGCTTCATGCAGTGCAAGTCGGTTTGTTATCTTGAGTCTCCAATGCAAAGCCTATCAGGCAGTAGTAGTAATAACCTACTTGAAGGCCCTGCGCTATCTTCAGGTCCCAGGAGGATATAGGCTGTTCAGATTCCCATCCTATTTTGATTAGTATTCACTAATTAGTGATTAGTTGGTTGTCTGCCCTCCACTTTGCGAATTATGACAAATGTTAGATTAAACATGTGCCTTGTTTTCCCTGGTCTTGAGCTGCATTAACTCTGCACTCCTTGCATGTGCTGTTCAACAATGCATATTGAATTCACAGGACTTCTTCAGAATGTTGGGGTAAAGCCAACAATGTTAATGCAGCCACTGTGACCGTTCGACCACTTGGTGCAAGCTTTCATTTTTGCGTTACAGATGCAGTCATTGCAATAACTGTGTAATAAAAGATTCGGAAAATGTATTTCGCGAGTAATTACTCTGTTACCCAGGTAGACGAACCATGTAATTGCGGGGAATTTAGAAAATTAAGCGCATTTGCACCCTTCATAACATGACACGCAGTTGATAGCGGCCTCCCTCACACTTAGCATGCTTCACCGCGTAACAGAAATCTGTGTTGTGTGAATAAACACAATAAATGGCTCTCTTCACTGTGATCACAACAATTCAGCAATAAACGTGCATCATGCATCAGTGTACTAAACCGTAGAGCGTTGTAACAAAAAGTAGCTGACTCATTGAGGCCGCTTAGCGCACGTATCATTCGTAAAAAGGTCCCGTTTTATGTGTAATTCAAAATTTCAGACATACATAAATATGTTTATATATTTACGTCCGTACTCCGTTAGTAATAAGACTGCCATAACTTGCATAATACAAAGTAATTTAGAAGACAGAGACACAAATAACACAGATGTAGGCGTCGTCTTCAGCTAAATCGTCGTTTAATTGACATCTAGCACGGAGAACGTGAACAAGTTGTTTTAGTAGCGGAAGCTTCATACTAGGCCAGGTACAGACCACAATCTCGCGGCAGCCGCCAACCAGGCCAAAATGTTAAATTATGTATATGAAAGCGAAACTGGAGATGCAAAGCCACTCTGGCTTCGCGTCTCCAAGCACCCCAGCCTGGCTACACCATTCATTTCAGGCACAGTACAAAATCCAAGAATTCCGGGTGCAACGTTAAGGGATTAGAAGAGAGCAGATTGGGTGAGGGAAGAAACGCGAGTTAATGACATCTTAGTTGAAATCAAGAAAAGAAATGGGGGGCATGGGCAGGGCATGTAGAGGAGGGAAGATAATCGATAGTCATTGAGGGTTACGGACAGGATTCCAAGAGAAGGGAAGCATAGCAGGGGGCGGCAGAAAGTTAGGTGGACGTATCAGACTAAGAAGTTTGCAGGGACAACATGGCCACAATTAGCGCATGACCGGAGTAGTTCGAGAAATATAGGAGAGGCATTTGTCCTGCAGTGGGCGTAGCCAGTCTGATGACGATGATGACGACACAAACTACACAATTCGCGTTGAACAGCGCGTGGCCGACGCGATCATCGTTACGTAACTTGAAGGATGCAGTACACCCCTCAAACTCTATCAAGTAAGTGCACATATTTGCATAAAGGGCGGACACGGCGACGCCGCAGCACTGGTTCGCTAACTCCACTGCCCAGGCGCCGCGTCATCTGAACATTTCGATCGCCGGCACCATCGAATTCTTCAGAAATACAGGTCTGGCACACACCCTCAGTTCACCGAGACCAAATTTCGCCATGCCACCGCACCACGACAGCAAGGCTATCCGCCAAGAAACACTGAACCACATAGAATAGCACATAGGTGTTCTGTGATAGCACAATGAGCGGTCGGCATGGGCAAGACATTTAACGCGCCTTCTCAAAAGTCCCTAAACGGTTCTGTTCCTAGGCACCTAGGAGTTGCTCTCGACACAGTATCTGCGTGGCGGCATCTCAGCGATAGCCATGATAACAAGCGTTAATTTCTGCAGTGCATGTTGCGCACAAGGTTCTCTCGATTTATGAAATTTTGTTTAAGATTCGATGCACCACAATATGGTTAGCTTTTCACTGACTTTTTCAAAGCAGCGGAAATGAAGCGACACGCTATGACAAGCCGCGTCACACTCCGCTATACCCACTAGCAATAATAAATACGCCACCCGGCCGGGCCGCTGTAGCTTGAAGGCCATCTGCGACGGGCACAGAGTCCACGCTGCGCTGTTTCTTCAAGCTGTAGTTCGCGTTGATGCGAGCGGCTGCACGAAGGTAAATTCACTCGCTGGTGCTGCCGCGTTTCCTCACTGCAGCGTTGTGACAGCGAGTTTCCGTAGTCGCCGAGTAGGATGTTCACGTCTGCGTGCGGTATAATTTAGTTATACTTGCGGACAACTTTCTCTCGCTGTCAAAGGAAAGCTACGCAGGCGAAGCGCGCACAAGTGAGAGGAACGAAGGAAAATGTGGAGAAGGAAGGCAGGGAAGGGAGAGCGCTTCTGAAAAGGGTCCGGCGTTTAATTCCACTTTAGTTTAAGGTGGGGAAAGACAAAACATAAACACCTTATTAGTAACAATTAAATAAGACAGAACACATCACTGAGTGTAAATATTTATTTCGCCGCTTTTCCTTTCCGCGTCTGGGGAAACGCGAGACTGTCGCACGTGGAAGCTGCATCAATTCAGCGTCTGTTCCGAGTAACTGAAATCACTGTCAAACGCTGCCCGACTGTGCAGCAACACATCTAAAGCAGCCATACGCCTGTAGCTTTCCCTTCATAGGCACAGAAATTTTTACGGGAGTATAGTACGCCTATGTTCACAAGTTTTTACGGCCATTAAATCTACATTCCTTTCTTCGAATAGCTGTCCAATAATTTGCTATCGCTATCGACGCTTCGCTTTTCGGCCGAAACTGCGACTGTTTGGAGATCTATGGTATTAAAGGTATTTTTGAGGCCACGAAAAACACACTACGGCTTGTTTGCATATTTGAAAAGAGGCATTTAAAATATGACCGAATATGTTCACCAGCCGCGACGGTCGCATTCCAATGGATATAAAAGATCAAAACGCTCTTGTGCCGTACATTGCGTGCACGTTAAGGAACCGCACTTCGACAAATTTATTTCGAAGCCACCTACTACGGCGCGCCTCATAATTACATCGTGGTAGTGGCACGTAAAACATCAGAATGTTTGTAATTTTCTTATGCGTAGAGCATTTGATAAGGACATGACAGTTCCGAATTGAAATCAATTGTGTACGTTTTACGTGTAAAAATAACACGATTTCATTATGACGCACGTCGTAGTAGGGACTCCGCATTGATTCTTTCCACTAGGAAATCTTTAACGTGCACCCATTGCATGGGACACGGGTGTTGTTTCATTTCGCGCCCAAAGAAATGCGGCCGCCGAGGCCGCAATTTGATCTGGCGGCTTTGTGTATGGAGTGCCACACCACAGCCGCTAAGCCACAGAGGCGCGCATTACAGTTCCGCTCTTCGGTTGTTCGGCCTAATCTTCCTTGAGAAATTGGCCAGGACTGCATACACAGCAGATATTAACAGCTTCACATTCTTGATAATTAGGACAACGTTGTCACCTGCGGGGATGACGCATTTGAAGACTTCCCAAACATTGCTTCGTCTCGATCTCTTGGTCAATACTTTTACCTATAACAAGCAATATTTCGTGTCTAATTGCTATTATGAGGTTGTCTAAAATAAATGCATCTGTGGTTACACATTGACGAAGAAGCGTTTGATTATTTCATCTTCTCTATGTTTAAGGAATTTCGAACGCATTCTGTATAAGTGGTTTATTTTTGGATCGCTATTTTCAAACGCTGCGAACTGGAGAAGCTCTTAGAGCAGCTTTCTTGCTCGTCGTAGTGTCATTTCTATTAATGCCTTCTAATAAAGGCCGAAATATTAACGCTCTTGCCTCCACTAAATGTTATACAATTTATTGCTGCCACGGATCGTTATACAAGTCCCAGACCGTTTAGTTTCAGTTAAACACGAGCTGTGATCTCGAGCACACCGACCAACCTTTAGCGTATACTCCTCTTCACTGCAACATTACCAATATATGTGTAAAAAAACTGTATTCATAACAGTGGATCCTGTGCTGGGCTACGAGGGAGAGCAAAATATCTTTAGAGCAAGCTCATTAGGATCGGCCGCTCTACACGCGTGCCGGAGCAGTCGCCCCGCTGAGCGCGTGCCCCCTTATCACGGTGTAAGCGACACCGCTGTTCCGGTCGTCAACGGGTGACGTGCGAGCGCTAAAAAACGACTCGGCTGAGCTTGCACCGCCGGCAACGATACGGAACTCCCGCCGGACGCGCCCGCAGACGCCTAACAAAACTAGAAAGCCGAGCTTTGAAACGTGGGTTTCGACGACACGTCCGAGTTGCACCCTGGTTTGAAACTATGTGATCTACAAAATAAAGACAGAGCTTAAGGAAGGAGTGTTCCGATGGGCTAAGAAAGCGGAGGCAGAAGCGTGCCTAGAGTAGGAAAAACCAGGAAAGGTTTCATGCATTCTACTCATCAGGCCCTGTCGGCTGTTTGTCGACATTCGGTGTAATTGAATGAAGCATAGTTCAGCTTCTTCCGCGTTGATTTCAGTGCTTGTTCTTTCCATTTGGTTTCTTCAAGCGGGTTTTCCGACGGCGAACGTACGCAGAGACTTTTCAGGTTACAGGATACGCTGCGCGCGTAACTAACGCTGAGGGAATCTGTGGTCAAACGTATATAAAGCCTGCCGGTCCTGCACGAAGAGCATTCCTGTCCTGCGGTCTTCCAGCTTCACTCATAGACTTTACTCTCTGCCATGGCTCGTCCTGTAACCTTCGTGTTGTTATTGGCACTCGCAGGTAAATACTACGATTACAGTGTCAGACATTGCTCGCTTTCTTTTGCGTTGATGTCTTTTGCTTTGTTTTCGTCACTTACACCATTTTTTCTGTTTCTTTTAGCTCTAGCTGTGGCCAATGCTCAGGTATGTACCTTCTGAACATTCGAATGCGCATTGATCGGGGTAATTATTATATTGGGCGCAGAAGTCACGATATCAGTTTTTGCCGTCTAACGGTGCCTAAGCAATAGCGAAATTCACAATGTATTTCAAATACAGATGATTTATTATTTTGTGTCGTTATCTTTCCCATGGTGACGCAGTCTTGAAAATCATTCGTGGGTTATCAATGATAAAAGTTATGCGAATGCTACTTTGTCCACTGAGCTCATAACAGAGGCTCCTTAAAGGAAGAACGATTGCGCGAAATACCAAGGAATAATTAATCGTAGGATATAACCTTCTCTGACTTGTACTTGTTTATTATGAACGCCGTCTTCAGCTCTCTCGAGCAAGCGAATGGCTAATGGTACTGCGTTTCTCCTGTTACAGAGGAGGAGACCGAACTTCAACTTTCAGCCGCCTCCTCCACGAGTAAGTGCTTGATGCATGTCACAGTGCTGCGCGAAATTTGTTTTTCTGAAGATTTAGCGGTTACATGACCGGTATAGTAACGTAACGATAGCATAAATGACGTACGTAAGTGTTGCTGAGTTGTACTTTACATATTTTGTCTTTTTTGGTAACATATTCGCATTTCAGAATATCTTCGAAACGCCAAGTAACGTAACTTTTGCAGGCGCACAATTATATCGCTGCATACGGCAGCGTGGGATAGCTTTTCTTTCTTTTTTTCAGCAGTCGCTACAGAAAAAAAATTTACTTTTTACTAGCGTATACAGCTATCTTGTTGGCATTTCTTTATTGAAAAACTAACCCCCCGTGGCCCCACAACAGGGAGCATGTCCTCTCTTTCTACTCTGTATATAGTTATTGCAGAGTAATTTTTGAGCTTGTAACATTGATAATCAAGCCTGTTCTATATTAATATTCAAAGTTTCCACCAATCCATGCCTTCAGCACCGGAGTAGACGCTCTTGACGTCAATAATATTGTGTCCTTATGAAGGTGCTCCCGGTTGTGCTCTCCATAATTGCGCAGTGAAGTTGCGCAAAAAGAATAACAACGTATTTCATGGCACTTCCGGCACTGACGGTGCATATTTAGCACGTGAACGTGCGCCTTCTTACCGCGCTGAAAGTGATCGTCGTCTCCCCCCGTCCTTCTGCAGCACCGCTTCAGCGTGGAGGCATCGGGTGGAGGCCGCAACCACCGCAACTTCAACGTGGGCGGTTCTGTTCGCGGCGAGTACGACGTGTACCGCGGCAGGGACGGCACTCGGGTGGTGGCCTCTGGCGGAGTGGCACACGGTGCGACCCGCATCGACGGCAAGACGTACAAAGGCAGGCCTCAGGGATCGGTGGGCATCGGCGTCGAGATCCCGATCGGAAAGGGTCGATGACTGCGGCGACGTGCGCGTTGGTGCCTCGACGATCAGCTTAGGCGCAGAGAACTCCAAATGCGGCGTTGATTTACAGAGCAGCCTTGTTTGTCTCCTTGAAAACAACGTGAGGAACTTAAAGAACGAGGCATTGCCGTGTTACGCTATAGAAATCAGTGAAGTCTTCGGCCCAGCCTAAATAAAGTATGAGTGCAGTTACCTTGCCTGCCCTGTGATTCTGAACACACTGACAGTTTTTACATTATGTAGCAGCTCGACGATGTTCTGTATAGTATATATATATATATATATATACATGCGCGCGCGCGCGCGCGTGTGTGTGTGTGTGTGTGCGCGCGCCCGTGTACTTCTGTTTTCTGTTCCCTGATTTGTCAATATTCCCGGACATCCACTAGTGTGAACCCAGTGATGCAGATGCGGAATAGACGTTCTACTTCTAATTGTTCTTGTCTTCAATGAATTCAATAATAGCTGTACAATAGCGTATATATTGTTTGGTGTGGTAATAAAAGAGTAGTCGACCTTCCGATTGCCATGCTCGGCAAGGTCGACTTAGTGCACAAAAACTGCTGATCGGACTTTTTTTGGACTTCTGAAACATTAGCCGATGTGCGCATGCTTAAAAGTCGAAGTAGAGCACATTTATGAATCATTCTAAGGCACGCTGACGCTTTCAGAATATTTACGAGCTAGGCGCGTCGCATATCAGCAACTCAGTGATAAAATTCAGGGCGATCACTTTCTATCGGGCGACAAACGTAGAGGTCAAACTCATCAACATTTCTAGAAGGTCAAACACATCATCTCTTGCGATTCGACACGTCCTAATCATGGATAAGTAACAGAATAGGCAACAGCAGGAACAGAAGGTGTCCTTCTAGTAAATCGCTTGGGCGCGAAGCGTCCGCAAACGAATATCACTTCCACTTCCTTTACTTGTCGAAATGATGTTGCTTGCTGACATTCGCAAATCTTCACTCCAACACCGCGCGAAGCCATCTCACGCTTACCCGCCTGAATGCGGCGCTAGCAGCACCATTGGAAAAACACGTGCTACAGTCGTCGTGACGTAGCATGAGGGATCACGTGGGCACAGTTGCGGTATGAGAACGGGCTGAGAACGAAAGCTTTGGCAACACCAGGGAAACCGCAGCGGCGAGGTGCTTCACAGCTCGCCTTCATAAATGACGAGACATCAAAAACAACTAGGAAAGGAAAAAGACTGAACTATTGTGAAGGGCTATTGTATCTCGCCGTGGATGACGAAGTCGCTAGCCTTTACCCAAAACATATCACGTACTCCTGACGCCTGGGCAGAAAGGATCATCCGCTGCCAAGGTTTGTGAGTGGTGGCGCTGGTTAACACTCCCAGGGTTAGCTCTTGTAGTAAAGCATAAATAGCCTTGAAAGTGGATGGGAAAATACCGCCGCGGTAGCATAACCGATAAGAGCATCACACGCGTAAAACGAAGACGTGGGATAGTTCGCCACCTGCGGCCAATTGTCTTTTCATTCATTTCAATTTATATGAATTTATCACTTCTTTAGTTCAATTAGTAAATACTTCTAATTTCCCCTGTGTTATCCTTGGTGTCTTTGTTGGCTTGTCATGACATGATTGATAAAGATCAGGACCCTTGGTGGCCTTTCTTCTCATTCGTACATATATATATATTATAGCAAAGGAATCTCGCTGACCTTGCGGGTACACTTTTAGAGTAAGTGGTCCGACATACTATCCCTTTTCCACGATATGTTACCATAGTGTCGTCTGGTCCACCTGTCGGCAACCCACCGTGGTTGCTCAGTGGCTATCGTGTTGGGCTGGTGAGCACGAGGTCGGGGGATGGAATCCCGGCCACGGCGGCCGCATTTCGATGGGGGCGAAATGCGAGAACACCCGTGTACTTAGATTTAGGTGCACGTTAAAGAACCCCATGCGGTGGAAGTTTCCGGAGTCGATCAGATATTTCAACCTACGCCTTGCCCTTTACGCCTACGCCATCACGCTCTGGACCACAGCACCTACTATTGGACAAGAACAAAATCTACAAGAATCTGTGGATACTATCGAAAGATACCTCCGAGACTGCAGTCTCCAATGCGCACCCGAAAAGTCGGAGATTCTCATCCTGAGAGCACGGACACGAGGAAGACCACCCAACTATATCGAACCCGATCCTAGCGTCTCGCTGAACGGAACAAAGGCCCTTACAGTCCATTCCCTTCGCGTACTCGGACTTCACAATCACCCGGACGGATCATGGGCGGCCACTCTCCCGTGTGTCCAATGCACATTGCCATATGTTTGGCACCTCGTCAAGAGGATCACAAACCAAAGAAGCGGACGCAAGGAGCACGACACACTAACCATAATTCAAGCTCTCCTAACTAGCCATATCACCTAAGGAACTCCCTACTTGACGTTCAAGCCGGCTGAAATAAAGAAACTGAATGTTGTCATTCGAAAGGCAATCAAAGTAGCCTTAACCCTCCCACGTATGCCATCAACGCAGAAACTCCCCAAGCTCGGCGTCGACAATACGTGGTAAGACCTTGTCAAGGCTCATAGAATGAGCCAACGAGAGTGGCTCAAGCTTACACCCCACGTACGTGCAGTTTTGTGCTATCTCAACTACAGTGGTTAGGGAGCATTCAGAGAGGTTAGGGAGCATTCAAGGGAGTCGCTGGCGGCATGTTTTTTTTGGAATTAGAAGAGCCGGTCAGGCGATCAATGCGCTAGTAACACAAAAGACCCCCCGCCCCCGAATAAGAAACGTTGAGTTGAAAGAGTGACTTCAGTAGCATAGCTGCAATGCGTCGAGTAATTTTGAAGTAAAGATGGCGACAAGGATTCTGGGGCGCACTGTATTGGGTAACTGGAAGGCAGCGGCATGGTCTTTCAAGGGACGTTAGCCTCAGTAGGTCAACGTAGGTGTCGTTAGGCGGTATACAGAAAGGGCGATATCCTGTGTGGCTGAGGCGCCGAAAAAAGTATACTGCCGTCTGGGACTTTGGAATGTGTTGGTGAGGGTGTTTCAAAAAACATAAAATAAAAACAAAATTAAATTATGGGGTTTTACGTACCAAAACCACTTTCTGATCATGAATCTAAGTACACGGGTGTTTTCGCCCCCATCGAAATGCGGCCGCCGTGGCCGGGATTCGATCCCGCGACCTCGTGCTCAGCAACCCAACACCATAGCCACTGAGCAATCACGGCGGGAAATAAAAGAAACAGATAAGAAAAGAGAGGTGGGAACCGAAACCGGAATAACAAATTGGAGAGTGACGTGCGCAGAAGCGGGCGGGGGCAGGCGTACATGGGAAAAGGGGGTCGTACAGTTGATATAAACGTAAAAACATGAAAGAAGGAGGAGGAGGAGTAGATTTTAATGGAGAGAAAGGAGGAGAGGTCGGCCTGGAGAGCGTGTCTCTAGCCTGCTACTCCTCACTGGGGAAAGGGGAAGTGGGAAATACAGGGAAAGGTAGGTGGCGGGTGATTATGTTATGGTACAATGAGATACTATATACACGTTGTCCAATATGCGGATGCGCACTGTAGACGCAATACACGTAAGAGTAATCTTGTCCATACAAGAAGTAATCTTGTCACAAAAAGTTATTGCGCAAACACAATTCGCACTGACTGCACGTCTCACAGCTTCTAGAGGCGATCGTCTAAACCAGTCTCACTTAAAAAGTTCAAAAGTGATTTTATGGCACGATGGGCACAGTAAACACTCCTCCACGCGCCCAAAAGCTTTTCTTCTGAAAAGGGGCGGGAGTCGAAGCTGTCAACTGTAGATTTAAGTGTTCTTCGTTCGGCCGCATATTGAGGGCACACGCAAAGTACGTGAGATATTGTCTCGACAGTGTGACAGATGCTACATTCGGGGTCCTGTGTTTGTCCAATCTTGTGAAGGTATCGGTTGGTGTATGTCACACCCAGCCGTAATCGATGAATGAGTGTTTCCTGGCTTCTGCGCAACCGAAGTGGAAGCTGGAATTGTAATCCAGCATCAAGTTTATGGAGGCGCTCTTGTCGATGTTCGGGGTTGTCCCAATGTCGCGCCGTAGAAGCTTTAAGGGAGGTATGGAGCAAGGCGTTAATGTCATAACGGGAAAAAAGAATTTTTTTTAATAGTTTCGTCAGTGTGCGCCTGTTTTGCTTCTGCGTCAGCCTGTTCGTTTGCAACTATTCCACAATGGCCAGGAATCCACTGCAGCACGATGGTATGTCCGGAATGAGAAAAAAAAACATGAAAGAATATATTAAATTGAGTAGTAGGAAGGAAAAAAATTTTCGAAATGGAGGAATAGCTGAGGGTTAGAATTAAGGATAGCTGGTGGCACCACGTGTTTTGTGTCTTGGTTGATGACATGAGAATTTCAGATTTAAGTTACAGCTTTTAAAGATTCTGAGTTGCAACCTGCCAAATTGATTGCCGGAGGGTGTAGGCAAATAAACTTTTGTATGAGGTATGATTCCGTATATTTCCTTTCGCAAGGTGAAGGGAAATTTGTTTGTAGTATATAGAGCCTTTCTTTGTCGAATATAAGACCATGTTCATTAAAGTGGCTGGCTACTGCTTTAGGTAAATTGTGTTTTGTGTCCGTGCGGTGACCGTTGAGTCTTGTATGAATTTGTTGTCCAGTCTCACCTAACCACTTATTTGTCTGTCATTTATTTATTTATAAACCTGCGAAACAGAAAAACACCCCATGCAAATCTACCCGCAAAAAGACAAAAACTGACAGACATCGCAAATCAATAACTCTTCTCTGCTACGAAGCACGGAATTCCTACAACTTACCAAAAGACATGCGAGCTACACCTTCCATATGAAAACCTACACAACCTGCACAGAGAAAAATATAATCCCTAAAGGTCAGTGGCGTAGCCAGAAATCTTGTTCGGGGGGGGGGGGGGGGGGGAGGGGGGCTCACGTTGCAGCTTGGCCTCCTCCTTAAGAGGAAGCCTCAGCTCGGATGCTGCTATCTAAATACATGTAGAAGGTGAACTAGTTTTTCCTGGCAAGCACTGCACAAAATTTGTTGAGGTTAGTTGTACTTAAAAGAAAAACTTAAATTCTAATGTCTTCTGGTTTCGAATTTCTCATTTAGGTTATAAATTTTTTTATTAAAATTGGCACAAATCTCAAATCTTCGGAAAACGAAACTATCACGTGTAAACTCTGTAACTACACAATGAAAAATAATATCGCAATTCTGTGACTCGCATTTAATAGTAGATCTGCAGCGGACAAAATTTATATGTTACAAATGAATCTCAAAGAATTTAGGATTACCCAAATATGGCTTTTGCAGGACCCTTGTGCACCACGTAACCAATTCACGTAAGATACCAATTGACATACCGAATTTGTCCGGTTTGACTCTCATAATAGATGCCGTATGAAGAACGGCGATATCTGTTTTTGATGAAGAGCTTTTAGTTTCTAAACGTCGTGCTTCTATTTTGTTCGCACTTTTAAATTTTTCAACACATTTTAAACAAAATTCAGGCCCTAAATCGAACTTCCGCTTCCAACAGATACTAGAAGTTAACTTTCTCAAATTCAACAAATTCCATTAAAAGTGATCCAGCGGTTATCTCAGAAGAGCGTTTCTGTGTTTTACATTTATTTGAATAGGCCGCGTCGGAGTTTGGCCCCAGCTAAAGCTTCCTCTTCAACAGTTTGTCGAGAGATCAAATACATCAATAATAACTACATTGCCATTGCCAAAGATGCTGCAAACGAATTCTTGAACGCTACACACTGTCAAAACAAGTAATATTTGTATTTGTGAATAAAAAGATATACTCGTATGTGCCAGAAATTGTGCTCAAAATAACTGATATCAATGCCTCCATGTTTTTGTCTATCTAATAAGTAAAGAAAATATCACACGATCCTTAGAACTATCAGTTCGAAACCAGCAAAGCAGTGCATGCCACTGATATGACAATTGTATAGGCTGTGAAATGCATAAGTTGAGGACAAATATGTTAATAAAACTTTGTCATTCAACAACCTTGTTTACATTTTGTACATATGCAACGGCCAGTGAAAAATCTCAATGACGCTGTCATTTATTCCAATGTATTACGCAGGAGCAGCTGTCGCAGGTCGTGTATCGTGAGTAATTGCACCGAAATTATTGTCCCAACAGAGAGCATCTATAGAAAGCCGTTCTGCAAAATATACGAGGGTGAGTCAAATGAAAGTGAGTCAGTGCAAATATATGACAAATGAGGTACTTAATTTAAAAGTAGTCTCCCTTAACATTTAGACATTTATCCCATTGACTAACGAGTCGGGTGTTTCCCGTCTCATAAAACTCCTTAGGTTGCTGATTCATCAAATCTGCAACTGACTCTTTCACGTCAACGTTCGGCATGAATCTGTTTCACTTAATCTATTTTTTTTTTCATTTGCCCCAAAATGTGGAAGTCGCAAGGCGACAGGTCTTAGCCGTATGGCGGACGTTGCAGCGTTTCCCACTAGAACTTTGCCAATTTTGTGTTAGCCACATCAGCGATATGGGGACGGGCATTGTGGACAAATTAAAAATTAAAGTGTGGGGTTTTACGTGTCAAAACCACTTTCTGATTATGAGGCACGCCGTAGTGGACGACCCCTGAAATTTCGACCACCTCAGGTTGTTTCACGTGCACCTAAATCTAAATACACGGGTGTTTTCGCATTTCGTCCCCATCGAAATGCGGCCTCCGTGGCTGGGATTCGATTCCGCGACCTCGTGCTCAGCAGCTCAACACCATAGCCAGGTCGTGGAACAAGATGACTCCATTCGTCAATTTTCCACGTCGTTTGTTCTTGATTGCGACACGGAGCCCATCCGGCGTTTCGCAATATCGGAAACAATTGATAGTCTCTCCGGCTTTAGAAAATTCTTTCAGTAATGGCCCCTGAAAATCGAAAAAACATAGTAAACAACAGCTTTCTGGCGGAAATGACGGTCTTTGCTTTCTTTGGGGGCGGTGAATTCGAGTGTTTCCTCTGTAAGCTTTGCCGTCGTGTTTCAGGCTCGTAGTAGTGGCACCATGGTTTGTCCCCGATCCCAATTGCAGACAAGAGGTTTCAAGAAATTTCAAGACAAGAAGACAAGAAATTTCCGGTGCAGAAACGATGCCGTTCGGCATCGTTTCCGCGCCGGAAATTTTTCAGCGGGTGATGCACCAGGTACTAGAGGGCTTGAGGGGCGTTGACGTCGTTATGGACGACATATTGGTTTGGGGACAGTCACCAGAGCAAAATGACAGAAATTTAGTAGCTTTGCTGTCCCGGTGTAGACAACACAACCTGAAGCTCAATAAGAACAAGTGCAATTTCCTCCAGCCCAGAGTCCGCCACATGGCCACATTCTGACTCTAGAGGGGCTGTTCCTGGACCCGAGAAGAGTCGAAGACATCGTGCTAGTCCCGCCACCACAAAACCGTAAGCAACTGCAAGTTTTCCTCTGCATTATCAACTTCGTGACTCGGTGTGTCCCTAACATATCCACGTTGTCAGCGCCGCTTCGCGAGTTGTTAAAGAAGGACGTCGCGTGGGTCTGGACACACCAGCAAGAAAATAGCTTTCGTCAGCTTCGAGGGACCCTCACAAAGGCGCCAGTCCTTGCCTATTTTAACCAAGAAAAACCATTGACCTTGTCAGTAGGCGCCAGTCAGCATGGCGTAGGAGCCGTTCTTCTACACAGGATGGGCAGCCAGTTGCCTACTCATCCCGTTCGCTAACGGAAGCACAGCAGCGCTACGCGGAGATCGAGAAGGACACATTAACAATTGTTCATGGTTGCACAAAATTTCAATATTATATCTTCGGGCAGTCAGAGGTTACCGTCGAGTCGAATCACAGGCCTCTGGAATCTATATTCAAAAAGCTACTTTGTGAATGCCCGCTGCGATTGCAGCGCATGATGCTTGTTTTGCAAAGATTCCCAATAAAGGTCGCATTCAAACCAGGCAACGAGTTATTTCTAGCTGATGCGCTTTCTGGCGTCCCGAGTGCTACGGAACTAACCGACGAGACACAACAATTTCTAGTCAGCGTTATTTCTTCGCTTCCTGTGTCAGACCAAGACCAACAGCTCCAGAGTATTCGGCACGAAACTAACAAAGACGCCAGCATGGCTGAACTGCGCCGTTACTCGAGCACAGAATGGCCGGAAACGAAGAACCATGTGCCACATGCCCTGCGTCCATACTGGTGTTACCGCAACGAACTGCATGTTGAGGAAGGCCTGTTCCTCAGAAGCCACAAAATAGTCATTCCTCCGGCCAAGCGACCAGAAATTCTGCGCTTGCTATACACCGCACATGAAGGCGATGAAAAAATGAAGATGAAAGCCAGAGAAGTAATGTTCTGGCCCGGCATGAACGCGGACATCTCGGCTCTAGCTAAGTCATGCGCAGCGTGCGAAAAGTACAAGCGCAGGAACACTAGACTGCCTGTGCTGAGCCACGAGATACCCGGCCTGCCATGGCAAGTAGTAGGGCGTGATATTTTACACCACGATGACCAGTCCTACCTAATCCTCGTGGATTTCTACTCGTTCTATTTTGAGATTCAAAAGCTACATCATAAACAGCGACAGCGGTGAACAGTGCGTGCATGCTCGTCTTCGCGACTCATGGAATCCCGGCAAAGCTGTGCAGTGATAATGGCCCACCTTTCAACAGCGCGTGCTTCCGCTCATTTGCTGCGCAGCTCGAAATTACCCACGTAACTTCAAGCCCGTACTATCCTCGTGGTAACGGCATGGCGGAGCGCGCAGTACAGGAGGCGAAAAAATTGCTAACGAAGTGTCCTTTCGCAACTATGGAATTCTACAGCGCCCTACTGGAGTGGCGAAACATGCCAAGGGACGAGCAACTGAAGTTTCCCGTTCAAAGGTTGATGGGTCACCACACAAGGACGCAGTTGCCGGTTCTTCCTCAGCACCTCGAACCGCAAACTGTGCCACCACAAGCCGTTCGCAATCGCCCCCAGGAAATAAGAGAAAAGCAGCGGATCTTCTACAACCGGACAGCCAAGCGTCTACCCCATCTTCGCAGTGGGTCTCCAGTATCAGTGTACGACACCATACGCAGGACCTGGACGCCAGCTGTGGTTGTAGGCCCTGCAGGCACACCTCGTTCGTACAACCTACTTACAGACAGCGGACAAGAGCTGCTGCGCACCAGGGAGCATCTCAGTTCCAAAGAAACGCAACCTACGTCGGACCCTGAAGCTACAGTTTCTGCGGCGTCAGTATCCCAGCCTGACCAGATGGCGGAGCTACAACCTGAAGACACCCTTCGTAGAAGTAACCATCTGCGTAGACCGCCACAACGTTACCCCCTGCCAGAGAGACCCTGACATGCGAATTTGTAAACTTGTTGTTCCCAATTTTGTTTTCTCTTCGAAAAGAAGGAAGATGTAAGTATGCGCACTGTCATGTTAACACGTGCCCTTGCAGTACGAAGTGCACATGCTCATATTTGTATCTGTCCCTATATATGTAGCCCCTTGTCTGATAATAAACACACTTTGTTCCCTGCATCCCGACCGTTCACAGGAACCAGATTCGTGTCGGACGATGATGCGAAAGAGTCAATTACAGACTTTTTGAAGGAGCAACCCAAGGTATTTTATTAGACGGGAATCACGCCACTCGTTAGCCAAGGGAACAAATGTCTAAACGCTCATGGAGACTAATATTAAATAAAGTAAGCAGTAGATACGATCTCTCCAATGCTATTCAGAGCGTGTTTACAGGAGGTATTCAGAGACCTGGATTGGGAAGAATTGGGGATAAGAGTTAATGGAGAATACCTTAGTAACTTGCGGTTCGCTGATGATATTGCCTTGCTTAGTAACTCAGGGGACCAATTGCAATGCATGCTCACTGACCTGGAGAGACAAAGCAGAAGGGTGGGTCTAACAATTATTCTGCAGAAAACTGAAGTAATGTTTAGCAGTCTCGGAAGAGAACAGCAGTTTACGATATGTAGCGAGGCACCGGAAGTGGTAAGGCAATACATCGACTTTGGACAGGTAGTGACCGCGGATCCGGATCATGAGAGTAAGAATAAAAATGGGCTGGGGTGCGTTTGGCAGGCATTCTCAGATCATGAGCAGCAGGTTGTCATTATCCCTCAAGAGAAAAGTGTATAACAGCTGCGTCTTACCAGTACTCACGTACGGCGCAGTATCCTGGAGGCTTACTAAGAGGGTTCTACTTAAATTGAGGACGACACAACGAGCTATGGAAAGAAGAATGATAGGTGTAACGTTAAGGGATAAGAAAAGAGCATATTCGGTGAGGGAACAAACGCGAGTTAATGACATCCTTGTTGAAATCCAGAAAAAGAAATGGGCATGGGCAGGACATGTAATAAGGAGGGAAGATAACCGATGGTCATTAAGGGTTACGAACTGGATTCCAAGGGAAGGAAAGCGTAGCAGGGGACGGCAGAAAGTGAGGTGGGCGGATGAGATTAAGAAGTTTGCAGGGACAACATGGCCACAATTAGTAGACGACCGGGGTAGTTGCAGAAGTATGGGAGAGGCCTTTGCCCTGCAGTGGGCGTAACCAGGCTCATGATGACGATGATGACCCCGTTTGTCATACAATCGCTTTGGCTCGCTTTCATTTGACTCGCCGTCGTATATTTTGCAGAACTCATGCTTTTTATATGTGCTCTTTGTTGCGACTATTATTTCGGTGTAAGTACTCACGATACACGACCATTAACAGCTGCTCCTGCACAATACATTGTAACAAAGGGCAGCATCATTGAGATTTTCTCTGGCCGTTGCATATATAAACATATCTAAAGAAAGTTCTTGAATGAGGAAGTTTCACTAAAATAATTGTTCTCAACTTGTTCATTTCATGGCCTTTAAATTTTTCATGTCAGGGGCATGCAATGCTTTGCTGCTTTCAAACTGATATAGTTCTAAAGTTCGTGTGATATCTTTCTTTACATATGAAACAAACAGAAAACATGGAAGGATTGATATCAGTTATTTCGGGTACAATTTTTGAGACATACGAGTAACTTTGTACGAATAGTTTATACATACGAATAAATTTATTTTTTATATGTGCTCTCTGCTGCGACTATAATGTCGGTACAATTACTCACGATACACGACCGGTGACAGCTGCGCCTGCGTAATAAATTCGAACAAATGACAGCGTCATTGAAATTTTTCACTGGCCGTTGCATATCTACACGAATGTGAACAAGGTTCATGAATGACAATGTTTAATTGACACATTCGTCCTCAACTTGTTCATTTCATGGCCTCTACATTTTTTATATCAGCGGCATGCACTGCGTTGCTGGTTCCGAACTGATATAGTTCTAAGGTTCGTGTGATATTTTTTTACTTACTAAATAGATAAAAAACATGGAAGCATTGATATCAGGTATTTCGGGCACAATTTCTGGCACAATTTCTGGCACATACGAGTATATTCTTTTATGAAAAAATACATATTTTATTTGTTTCGACAGTGCGTAGCGTTCAAGAATTCGTCTACAGCATCTTTGGCAATGGCAATGCAGTTATTATTCATCTACATGATGCCTCGCCAGCTTGTTTAAGAGGAAGTTTAGCTCGGGCCCAACTCCGACGCGGCCTCTTCAAGTACACGGAAAACGGAGAAACGCTTTTCTGAAATAACGCATGGATCGCTTTTATTGAAACTTGTTGCATTTGAGAGAGAAAGTTAAATTCTAGTGTGTCTTGGAAGCAGAATTTCGATTTAGGGCATGAATATTGTATAAGATATTTTGAAAAATTCGAAAGTTCAAAAAACACAGAAGCATGACGTTTAAAAACTAATAGCTCTGCATCAAGAATAGATATCGCGGTTCTTTAAACGGCATCTATTATAACAGTCAAAGCGGACCCATTTGGTATGTGAATTTGTATCTTACGAGAATTGGTTACGTTGTGCACAAGCGTTCTGCAAAAGCCGAATTTCCATACTACTAAATTTCTGTGAGATTCATATATAAGATATCAATTTTGTCCGCATTAGCTCTACTAGTAGATGCAATTCACAGAATTGTGATAGTATTTTTCATTGTTGAGTTGCAGAATTTTAAACATGAAGTTTGATTTTCTAAATATTTTCAATTTTTCCAATTTTTTAATAAAAATAGACAATCTAAATGAAAAACTCGAAATCAAAACTCAGTGGAATTTAGGTTTTTCTTTTAAATGTAACAAACCTCGTCAAATTTGGTGCAGTGGTTGCTGAGAAAAAGGAATTCTCCTTCTAAGTGTATTTAGACAGGGGCACCCGATTAAAAGCTTCTTCATAAGGAGGAGACGAGCTGCAATGGGAGCCTCCCCCCCCCCCCCCGAACGAAATGTCTGGCTACGCCACTGTTTATAGCCCAATGTATAAACCTATCAATGGCAGAAAATCTACGAGACAACAGAACATTTGAAACATTGGTACACAGCCTGCGTCTTGGTACTGCATTTACGAGACACTTCTTGTACAGGATACAACATGTCTCTAGTCAGCAGTGTTCTTGTGGCCATCCAGACGAAGATCTGCATCATCTCCTCCTCGAGTGCACGAAATACGATCCACAAAGAAGGGTACTGCAAAAAAATTTCTTGCTATTAGACAGAAGACCATTCACCCTAAAAAAGATACTTGGCCCATGGCCAACTGCAGGCCTTCAGAAAAGAGCACTTCTTTGCTTTGAAAAAGTTTTTAGAGGTCACAAACATTTTGGGAAAATGTTAGGTTTCAGATGGACCCCAATACGCTAAATAAGTAACAGAAATGTTGTTGTGGGTTCAAAATTGAATTATGTGGTGATCGTAATTTTTACGCAATACGTATAATTCTGTTATGTACTTGCAGTGTATTACATGTCTTGTATGTGTTGCCCGTTCAAAATTTCTTACTTTTATATGCCTATGTGTACTGAACTCATGCCCAAAATTTTGCGATTCATATACTGTTGGACTGTATATTTTTTATTCATCCGATGTTCTACTGAGTGTCACATTTTGTGTCACTACTTTCCCTTTTTACGCAAATTTGTTTCCTTTGCCAAGTGAGAAGGAGTAGCCGGTACCGCGATAAAGGCACCAACTTCTCCTGATATTCATTTCAATAAAAAAAAGGCTGCGATAAAGCCCGCGCCAGCGCAAGCTTGCGTTGCTGTTGTACACTCGCAATAGAGAGGATGGAGATATCGACCTCACTGGTGCACTACTTCATATTGCTTTTGGTTCTGCCATACAGCCCGCAGTGCCGAAGTACTGCAGGCTCTAGCACCCAAGAAGATTTTGTTTAGAGAAGTTTTTGTTGAGTTGACACTTTGGGTCCTGAATTCCCGAATAGCAACGTTACCTCTGTAATTGCTCTTTAAGCAGTAATTTAAGATGGCGTTAATAATTATCTGTCATATTTTGCACGATACCGAGCTCCTAGTGGTCACATAGACTACCATGAGGCCGTTTCGGGCTAGACCTGACACAATATTCGAGAATAACCTCACAAAATTTACCTTTTTATAAAATTCCGTGCAGCTGAAACAAGCCACTGTGTTTGTGACAGGAAGTCACACAACAAAATGATAGAGACGGTTACTAAGACTAGGAGACAGTGTTTTTATTAAACACGGTGAAACTGATAAAAAAATTATAAATATGATGCAAAACTGATGAATGGAAAAGCGCATATACACTGACGACATCGGGTACATCGGGTACATGAGCTGGGGCTGCTGACTACCGGAGCATTCTTTACCATTTACGCTCAGTCAAGCCGGCGGAAAGAAAGCGGTCTTCAGACATGCATTCTGAAGGCCATCTTGAACAAAGAACTTCACTTTTCATCACTTTCGGTATTTCGAAGACATGCTCACAGCTTCGGCCTTTGTCCTCCCTTCGCTGTTCGCACTCGGGTTAGAGTTTAGGTATTCATTAGATACTCACTGATTTTACAAGGTCATTAACTTAGTCTTAATAAGCTCGTTCATGAAAGCGCAGAATACATTCAACTCCAAATTAAATTGTCGCTAGCCGTTGATCCTGTTTCCCGTTATGTGATAGTTAGAGTGATTGAACGGTTAATTTTGCGACCTTAGCGCTAGACTGAAAAACAAAACGAAGCATGTCGATCGGCATATAATCGCAGTGAGCTCGCACTTCTGACGCTGTATTCTCTCGCCTTCCATCCTTTTGCCGCGTCGTCCGAAAACATATTGCCCCTAAGCAATAAGCGTCCTAGATCGTTAGCGTTCCACAGCTTATGAATATTGAGCTCCTACAGGCTCGTTGTTAGGTGAAAGTTGCGAAGAAATAGCAGCAAAAAAGAAAATGCCATTTATCTGTATAAAATATTTGACCATTTCCGTGTCAATTAATTTTATGAGCACATATGTTGTTCTTGAACCTGTACCGGGTGAAGAATCACGTATTGATGACAACTACCACTACACTGCCTATCAAGATATCTTCAAGGTAAGCACGTACGAAGTCTTCAAAGTAAAAATAAACGTATTTAAAGAAAACGCGATTCTAGCTAGGAAAAGTGCGCTTGCCAAGGCAGTTTATGCACTTTGGCGGAGATCATTTTTGCGAACAATTAGTAATCAAAGCCATAAATAAAAAGAGCTTCCTAATGACCTTGTTAACGGTAAAGACGTCAGGGAAAAGGCAACGTGCAATAAAGAGAAAAATTAGTCGTTGATTGTGTTCTCCACCCATGAGAACCAAAGAGAACAGCAAGAACGTAACTGTTATCATCTTCAGCCAGCTTTCAAATGATTTACCACACGCACTAAGGCTCGTCGAAATGAGGACTTTACGTTTTGTGGAAAGCCACGCCACTGAAGGAGAAATTCGCTAGCTGTGAAATATGATGAGTATTATCTCAGAACATGAGTGCTCCAGAGATAATAAACCAGGTTAAGGAACTTCGGATACATTAGTCCAAAAGTCTCAAATGTAAACATCCCCACCATAGCGATAGGAAGGTTTTTTCAATGTTTGGTGACTCTAACTCATCTCGAAAATTGTGTCCCTGAATGCGCACAAACCGCCTATGCAAACAGATAAGGCATACCTACGGTAACGCTTCTAATAAAGATACCCTCATATTACCTTTTAAGACACTGAATGCGGGAGATGGAAATTCAAGACGATGAGCAAAACGTGAACAAGGTGAACGCAAGAGCGAACGTTTCGACAAGTGTACTTGTCTTCTTCAAGGCAACGTACTTGTCTTCTTCAAGGCCGTGTACGTTGCCTTGAAGAAAAGCCCACTTGTCGAAACGTTGGCTCCTGCATTCACCTTGTTCACGCTTTGGTCATCGTCTTTTAAGACACTGTAATACAGTTCAGAACTCTAAAGCATACGTCGCCCTACAAGTGTCAATATTTGTTACTTCAGTATTTTAAAGTAGTAAACAATTGGAAATTTCCTGTGTTATAATTTACCCTAAATTATTTGTTTAGTAACTCCTTCTGTATTTACTTATACATGACGTAAAACGAAGGATTACAGTTATACTCACTACTTACACATATAAGCTTAAAAAGGCGTGGCACTAATTCATCGACGTGAGCGTCTCAATTTTAAGCGTTGGTATAAACATGGCACGGAGGTAAGCCCAAAGCGAGGATGTCCTGTATCAATAACGCCAAAATGACGACATTTGTGCACGTCACCGTCGTCATCCGTTTATACTACTCATAATTGTATTCTGGCTCACCGGGTACTACGGCTCTGTCTCGCGCGATAGCTTCAGCGGGAAAAGTGGGGGTACGATATTTTAAGCACATCGCCCAAATAATCAGGAAATAGGACGGGATCCCAGGGGAGGGAAGCTGTAGAGATAGCCCTAGCACGCCGAAGTATCCCGAAAGTAAATTTATTTTATCCCCCCTTCACTCTTCTAGAAGGATTACCAGAAGGATAAGAGAAGAGAGGCACAGGTTGCCTGTCGCAAAGTAGATTTTATGGCTACGAAAACGGAAGGGAGGAACAGCGGAATAACAGTACATTGCTTGGGAAGTGAAAAAGAGAATGAGAGACTGTTAGGTTTCAATCGTCTGAAGGATGCATTATATTAGCATCACAGGCCATACCTAGACTAAGCGGCATATGAATGGTGGAACCTGTTGTCCACATCAACCATTCTTTGCCTGTGCCCATGCACTTAGTGTATTTCGATGACGAACTGGCATCTGTATGAGTGCACTACGGTGTTTTTTTTTTCTATGTAGCTTAAACAAGGGAATGCCTCGTGCATTTGAAGGTTACCCGTAATCCGTACCTGTGAACAGTTGCGTCTGTTTATATCAAACAGTGGCTTCTAGGGACCTGATCTCTGATGCAGACCGTGGTTAATTTTATTTGCGAAACCATATAAGTAGAGCACTGTGGAGGGAGCTCAATAGTGGGCTGATGGAAGAATATGAGTATCAACAAAAACGAATAGCCGCCACTTAAAGAATTTTACTCTCGCTTAAGTTACCTTGCTTGCCCGTAATTATTGTTTAGGATAAATGAGTGCTGCCAGCCTGCAAATTACGAGGAGTGAACTCGCTTTTAACATTTTCTGTAGGAATTAGACTTGGCCAAATTTTGTCAGTACGTTTATCGTCAAATTATGTTGTGCCTCTTGTGTGTATACGTTTATGATAACCGCGTGATCTTTCACTATATATGTTGAGCAGTTCGGTATCTTTCTTGGTAATCATCTCCATTTTCCATTTAGGACATCGCTTTGGGTTCGAGAACATTCTCCTAACGGGGCGTTGCATTTGTTTTTGCATTGAGGCATCTGTGGACCACTGCAAGGCCCAGCACCTTATCGGCCAGTCCCGGGAGGACAAAGAAGAGCTCACTAGACTGACAACCTACCAAGAAAGTACTCAGCACTAAAGACTCAATCACAGAAGACTCCCACCTACGCAACCACAGCTCGCGAAGACGCGAAAAACAAGAGGCAGATTGTTCCAAACTAACACGTTCCCTCATGTTCTTTACTCAAGAAGATGAGCAATGTAAATATTGAGAACAGCTAGGAACACTCCTGCACATTGTCACAGATTGCAAACAAAATCCAGACACGCCTCCTCTACCCCCTACCTTCCACCCCAAGAGCAGTGGGAGACGTTGCGGTTCTGCTGCCAGCTCTCGGACCAGATCATGTTAGTTGAGAGGGCAGTCGCAGCCAAAATGGCACATCGATTCCCATTAAGAAGGAACCACTCCTGCAAGTCAAGCCACCGTTATTCTAATTGAAGATGTTTTTTTTTTCTCTCTGTGTGAGTTTTCTTTCAGGCATTCAACAGCTCTAACATATATTGGATACTTGGTTTCAACTTTCCCAGCAGCCACAGCGTAGGGAGAAGTTGTATTTATTTGAAGAAGGAAAGTCTGTCAAACACAGAAATGAATTACTCAAGTAATTTTTATAACAACGGCGAAAGGCAAGTAGTGCCGCCAATGAATGCGCAGTGCTATACTTATGCATGCCGAAGTAGTCATGATGGCCTTTAGTGCACAAACTATGGAATTGAGCCCAAATATTATTGCTGTGTATGCGTTCTTTTACTGTTTTGCAAAAGATTGATTTCACCAAGTTACTATTGATGTCACTCTCTCGTTATGGCGCTGTGTCACCTCATGAGCCGTGTATTGAAACAGGCCGGTTGCGCCAAATCAGAGTGCACGCCCTTTGAGGGCCTGCCGTTTGCCACTTCGACGGCGTGAGCATGGGTGGTTTGTTACTAGTATTCTTTCGGGGGTTATTATGCGATAAGTTGTTAGTCGGTCTCATGGCTTCGCGGTCTCGCTGAGTCCTTGTTGGGGCATTGGCACTTCCAGTAGCGGCTTTAGGAAGAGTGCCATAGTGGCATTGCGATTCAACGGCGTCCTTCTTACAAGATGCTTGACGGCATACTCGGCGTTTATTTCGATACGGAGCATAATTCGTTGTATACAGTGGTCTCCTAGAAAATGTGGGTAAGCTTACAATATGGCACCAAAAAAATATAACAGACACGAACGGTTTCCTTCGAGCTCATCTACAGCGAAACACCCACCAGCACACTTGGCGGTACGCTGCCACACGTCAACTACGATGGGGACGATGTCAGCTGTGACGTCGCCAATTTTTCTATAGCACGTTCAATATGCACTCTTATCAAACGTAAGCCAGGAACCAACCCACGACACTACAGTCAATTACGTTCAGACTGCGATCACTCCTCATGCTACCGTTTGAGGGTGTAACACGCATTCCCTGCCGCAGGTTGTGCAAGTAACTTCTGCTAGCTTTTTCGGGCCCCACAATACTGACTGTGGAATAGGGAAATTCTAATACCAGGTTTTTACGGACTCATGCCGCTGAGCACTGAGCTATTGCCCGCGGCTAAATAAGGCAGCGCTGCAGTTGGCTTCTAGCGTGTGCTCTGTTACCCTACATATACATTTGCTTCGTAGAGGCAACAATAAACAGCAAATTGTCACGTTCTACAGAGATAGCCAACCTTAGGCCGAAGCAAGTGTTGAGTTCGAGTACAGCGTGTGGGCACAAACATCTTCGTTTGCTTGTTTCTTAATCACCGTCGCTTATTACAGCGCGTGGCGTTATCACATGTTCGGAAGAGCATCGACTCGATGCTAAACGAAGCACATGCACTATATAGCGCGAACGCGCATAAAAGCGCGCAAGTACGCCTCCGCACACAAATGGTTGCTGACGCGTACTGTTGACAGCACGCTAAAGTCACTCAGGCACCGAATCATGAGCAATCCAGAAACCATGGCTGTTATCTAGTGCGGTATTGTTTAAGCTGCGCAATATGCACACTCTAGGACCGTGACTGTCGACGTCGAGGTGTTTCACTTTCGTCAGAAATAGCTTAATCATTGACGTCGTTCATTCGCCGCAACACTTTGTGAGATTTGAAGTAATGACTAAACGAATCTCAGACCGCTCTTTGCGAGACACGGGGGTTTATACCAAAACTTGATCTCCTGGTTGGTTCTTGACTAGGCGATGGCGGAGGTTGCAGTGTGCTGTGTCGACAAACTGCTACTTCGCTATGCTAGCGCTAGCCATTTGATTCGTTCCCTCAGTGCACTCTACGAAAAGCTCGGTATCTTAGTGAACGTGATCAAAGTTTGTCCGCAGGAGCGTTGCATCCAGCATCCTCTAAACTTCGCGAACTTAAACAAAGCAAAATGTCATGAAGCATGTGCTGTTGTACGCAAACGTTACGCACGGTAGCAAATAGTTCCACGTCTTGAGCTGTACGCCTGGGTACATAGACAGCATGACAGTTTGTCACAAAGGCGCCACGGCCAAGAGAGAAGCACATTCGTCTATTTTTTTCTTCTTAGTCACGAACGCGCCTGCTACAGTGCATCGCAATGTATAAATATATTCGTTGTTACAGGATGGTTTCGGGATCACCCGATATATTGGCTGCCTCCGCAGAGAAGATTTTCACTGACCTTATCGATTTCCATTTAACACAGGCGTTTATAGGTACATTATAGTGCGTGTACGGGTGTACGGGCGCTCAAGCACACAAGGCATTTCCAAAAAATAGTGGATGTTTAACTGTGCTCTGTGATTATATTTTGCAGGGGCTCATTTCATTACAATGGAAGTTTGTTTTTTCCACTAACTACGCAAATCTTGTCGGGAAGGAGGAACCTCGTACCACACTCAACGGCAATATAGCAACAACAAATCAATGTATGTCGCCCATTACTTTTCACTCGATTTATCTAACATGAACGGTAGCCGACATGAGTGTATATATATCTGCATTTGTGTGTTTGTGTGTGTGTGAAGAAGAGAAGCTGAGGGGCTGAATTTTTGTTAATCATGACCGCATAAAGACAACAGGTAATGAAGCAAAAGAAAGCACCGGGGAAATTAACTGTGGTTTAAATTGCAATGTAAAAAATAATGGAGGAAACGGAAATCAATGTGGACGAAAAGGCACTTGTCAACGGTGGGAGCCGAACCCATTTACGCGTGCGTTGCACTACCCATTTAGCTACGGCGACGGTTATCATTTCGTCCACTAACTTGGCTGTTTATGTTTACTAGATCTAGCCCGAGGAGAGTTGGCCAGCGCCACTCAGAGCCAAGGTGGGTGCATGTGGAGCATACTTGTTTGTCCGATGGCGTCACGTAATATGTGTTCTCAGGAGAGGAGGCACATGGCTAATAAAACCTCGCATGCTACTTAACGACGTCATGGCTGACACCAGATTGGTAGCATAGATTAAGTAGCGTGCGAATACAGAGTACACCCTTGCTTCAGTCTTTGGTAAATATCCACCACTTCATTGGATTTCGGGCCTTCCCGTACAACTTGTATTCGTTTGTTTTCATATATCTCCATTAGCAGCTCAACGGAAAAGCCATCTATGCCTTCCCGCTTGACAACATCCTACAACAACTCCCTGTCTACGTTGCCATAGGGTCCCTCAATATCTAGAAATTCTATACATAAGGGTCTATTCTAAGCATTTGAAATCTCTATGCACTGGGATATTACAAACACATTATCTTCTAAGCGTCTGCCCGATCTGAACCCAATCAGTAGCTCCCCCAGTATATCAATTTTCTCTCCTCAAATAAAGATTACGGAGATATACACAGAAATGCTAGAATGAAAAACTTTTATAGCATGCCTGATTTAATCAAGCAGACTTGGTGACTGGCAACGCCCCATTTCAACGGGATGCCAATTATAATCAACATTATCCACAACATCGCATCATGCTACCTGTGAAGCCATGTACCATGTGCGCTCCGTAGTCTCGATACCTGTGTTTGCTCTTCGGTACACTGTATGGCACCTCCTCGCAAGGTAAGAACCGCTAGTGAAGCAGCAAATTTTAGAGCTAAGTGCGCCGCTGCAAACAGGCAACTTAGAGCTCAACAGACCGCTGTGCAGAAAGCAGCAAATGCCGTAGCTTGCCGTCGACGCTGGGCAGACAGTTCAGTTCGTTCTCGTGAAAACGACGCAAAGAGACTTCACTTCGAAGACCCTCTACTGTGTTCTAGCGAAAATGGAGCTCCCTATGCAACCACTTCTCTTGTTTTCGCTCTCTCTCTGCTGTGTCTGACGCATATACGGCCTGTGATTTTTTTTTTGCAAACTCAACGACCGACGATCGTGGAACGCAAAGTCTGCATAACTATATGAAATATGCAAACAATTCTGATATGGTAGCTACCGCCTTATTTCTCCGCCACCACAATTAATGCACAGAAGTCACGAACGGCACTTTCCACGCAATGAATGCCCGAGTAAGGTACTCGCGACGAAAAATTCATCTTCTCACGTCTTTGTAAATGTAATGTCACGCTCAGTGCAGGCTACAATGCGCGAGCGCGTGGCAAAGTGGTCGTGCGTTGTAGCTTACACTGAACGCGATGATACACTTACAGAGGCTTCATAACTCACTCATCAGCAGCATTGTTGGATGCGCGATCCCGCGTTTTGTCAACATTCAATGCAAACTCAAGCGCGAGCTTTGAAAGTAAATAAGGTGCCTAAGATTTTGTGCTGATAAACTCGGCACACCTACGATAGCAAACGTCGCCGGACGCCTGTAAACGTTGCATCAAAAACTGCGAGGTTGCGAGTGTGAATGGTTTCTTAAGGGATGCCGCAAACGTTTTGCGTGGTTACAAACGTATTTCTGAATGTGACGTCGACGTTTTTGCCCGCATGTCATGTGGCATTCTCATTTTACATTGCAGGAAATGCTTGCGTGGTTCTCCTGACGACTTCTACCGTTAAGAGTGGAATGCCACTATATTGCAAGTCTGTGTTTCACAACGCATGTGAAAGATATCGCAATCTCGACGAAACCTTTCAACATGACTGCAATACAGCTGTAGAAGGAGATGCGTGTCCTGATGATTCTGGAGCAAGAAACTAATAATTTCAGCGAATTTCTACTAAGCTTTATTAATAAAAAATATTGAAATATAGGAATTCTGTTTCGTTGGTTTGCTCTACCAACTCGGCTTTCTAAGAGTGAGATTAACGGAAAGTGACAAAAGCAGGTTGATTTTTCAGAACAAAATATTTCTGTTCTAACCTGCACTGGTGTATGACAAAAGAGAGGTAGAAAGATAAGAATAAAGTGGAGAGTCCAAAAGCACACGCACAAGATCACAGCCTGTAACAATAACCACATTTTAGCATAGTGCAGGAACATGTTCAGCAAAATAAACATCAACATAGTATAAACCCTTTCCTGCTAGTCTATTGTCTCCCAGAAGTCTATAACTGCTTCCGCTGCTCAGTGCTGTGGTAGCTTATGAGGTCACACTTCCGAAATAGTTTGTTTTCGAAATGGTTTTGAAGCAGTGCGCGCTGGCGCATTTGCGAGCGATTGTTTCTGTTCAGCGTAGTGAGGATATAGTCACATATAACGTGTTCAAGGGTCTTCTCGTGACCACAGGCATCAAACGTTGCGCTGTCACCCATTCCAATGTGAAAATCAAGAACTATGTAAAGGTCACTCCTAGCCCTTGCAAGCAGACCAGGGTAGATTTGCGTCGGCAGTCCGCATGGCATGCAAAGTTCGAGCTAAGAGGCCATGAGGTAAAGTCAGGTTTTTCACATGAACGCCCCAGGCTCCAACACTGCCACTAGAAAACGACTAAACAATGAATAACACCGCACAGCCCTGACTATTGCTTGAAGTTTCTCACAGAAAAAGGAATAATATATATCCCACGACCTTAACGCCGTCGGGATACACAAAGAATTACAATGAAACAATCTACCTTCGTGTTAAAAATGAACTGCTTTGAATGTGCGGCGCACTTCAAGTAAGAGCAAGAGAGAGAGAGATGCAAATGAGAGAAGGGCAGGGAGGTTAGCCAGACTTAAAACCTCCGGTTTGCTAACCTTCACTAGGGGAAGGGAAAGGGGAAGTAAAGACGGAAAGGAGAGCGTGACAAAAACAAAAGCGTGAGAAAAAATATGAAAAGGGACGGAATGGGGTCACTATAGTCTATGTAATAGGCGACTGTCACGTAAAAAAGTCAGTAAAGCCTTGACCGACTTTTGCTGCGACGACAGTTCACGTCGGCATTCCAGAACTGACTGTTCTGAAAGTGGCCTGTCATCAAGGCGTGCCAACGCGGTTGCTAGTGAGAACCCGTGCGCGCTGTATTGAGGATAGGGTCAAAGCACGTGTTCGATACTCTCCTCGTCGCCGCAGTGACTGAAAGCCGCGCTGTCGTCCATACTGACTTGGAAGGCGAAAAATTTCGTGTAGGCGACACCAAGCCACAGTCGGCAAAGTACTGGTGTTTCGAGTCGAGAGAGTCCATATGGGGGTCGAAGTCGAAGGGATGGGTCCAGTCGGTGTAGACGTGTATGCTTCAAGCTTGGTGTGTTCCATAAAGTTTTGATGGCTTCATTTGCAAGCACACGAATTTTCACTGCAGCGTCTGTTCTTGAGAATGGAATGGAGTCTTGCAAGCCCTCCTCAGGTGCAGATCGTGCTGCTGCGTCGGCATGTTCAATGGCCATTATGCCACAGTGGCTTGGAATCCACGGTAATGTGATGTCGTGTCCTTGCTCGACGAGGTGGCGAAGCAGCAGTCTGATTTCTAGAACTAGTTGTTCATGGAGTCCTCGGTGTAAGGCAGAAACCAAACAATGAAGAGCAGCCTTGGAGTCAGTGAACACGCTCCATTTCTTCGGTAGTTCTTCAGAAATTACACGAAGTGCACAACGAATAGCAGCAAGCTCCGCGGCAGTCGATGTAGTCTGGTGAGATAGTCGAATCTTTATGGTGGAAGGTTTTGCAGGATAGATCACCGATCCTGCAGACCCATTCCCCGTGGTTGGAGCGTCAGTATATAGATGATGATGCTCGTTGTACGTCTCGTACAGCAAGAGCAGTGAAAGCTGCTTGAGTGCTAGAGACGAGAGTTTACTTTTGTTCGTATTCCTGGTACCATTAGTCGAACCTTTGCTTGAGCCAAGCACCATGGTGGAAACGAAACTTTCGCTGGGGCTGTGTAACCTGATGGAAGGTATACACGATAGGGCAGGACTGTTTCACAAAAGGAAGCACGTGGTCGATCCTCTGGCATTGAGGCTAGATGGTGGGCAGGGGCTCTAGCAAGGTGTCTTACGTGTTCTCTGAGCGTTTCCATGAATATATGGGTCTTGGCTGGGAAATCGTGCGCAATGGCAATTGTTTCAGCCATTTCCAAGACACACTCTAAGTGCCTGGGCCTGGACGCTTTCGAGTGTACGGATATTAATTTTGCAGGTGTTAGTCAGCACAGGCAAGCTGTATCGCAAATACCCAAGAAAGAGCGTGCTGCACAGTTGCATCACTGCATGTATTGAAGTACCCCAGACATTTCCTCCAAGAAACTTCAACACATTAGAGATATCCGTCAGGCGCTTCTTTAGGTAGGCCACATGAGGACTCCAGCAGAGGTTACGATCAATGATGATGCCTAAAATTCGGTGCGTCCTGACATAAGGTATGCTTTTACCGTCGATAGAGACATCGTAAGATCTCATTATCTTTCGCCTAAACGTGTACAACGCGCATTTTCCTGGCGAGATCTTGAGGCCTTGTTCATTTAAGTACGCCGATGTTGACATGGCAGCTTTTTGAAGCCGGGCGCGTACTTACGGCCGTGTCACACCAGATGCCCAGACGCAGATGTTGTCGGCATACATTGAAATTTCACCTGTGTTCGGAAGTCGTTCCACGAGACCAATGATTACAAGGTTAAAAAGCGTGGGACTGAAGACACCGCCTTATGGAACTCCATGGTGCGTATAATATTGCGAGGTTGGGCCAGCTTCAGTGTTAAGAAATAGAGACCGCCTATGTAAAGAACTGCGTGTCCAACGATATAATGAACTGCATAGGCCCACCGATTCCAATGCTTCAAGTATAGCGTCATGAAGAACGTTGTCGTAGGCTCGCTTGGTATCTAAGAACATTGCGACAGATAACCTCTAACACGTCTTTTGGTGTTCAACATACGTTACCAGATCGATAACGTTGTCCATAGAACATCGGTGACGTCGAAAACCAGCCATGACGTCCGGGCAGATTTCGTAATGTTCAAGGTACCACTCAAGTGTGGCGAGGATCGTTCGCTCCATTACCTTCCCAACGGAACTTGCCAGCGCAATTGGTCGGTATGAAGTAATCACTAAGGGAGACTTGCCAGCCGTAAGAAGCGGTACCAGGCGGCTGATCTTCCAATGTTGAGGAACTTTGCCCTCCTGCCAGGACTCGTTATAGATATTAAGGAGCGCACTTCGTGCCCGTTCACCAAGGTGACATAGCGTACGGTAAGGTATGTCATCCAGACCAGGCGACAACGACCGATTACATTGGGCGAGCGCCGCGTCAAGTTCTTGCGTCGTGAAAGGCAGATCCATGCGTGAATCTCGTGAATCTGGAATATGGTTCATTGTAAGCGAACCTGTGCGAGTTGGCTGGCCCGCAATCATAGCACAGAAGTATTCCGCTACATCAATGTCTTGTCGGCGCTCGAACAGTGCTAGGGCCTTAAACGGGAAACACTGTTCCGGAACAGAACGTAGACCTCGCACAGTTATCCATATTTGAGATAGCGGTTTGCGGGGATCTAGCGACGCACAAAATTTCGACCACCGCTGAGCCTCTAGTTTATCCTGAAGGATCGACGCTTCTCTGACCTCCTTACGAAATGACTGGTGATTGTCAATCATGGCTTCACTCAAGGCTTGTTAGGACAGGGCTCAGCGCGTCGAGCACTTGTAGTCCACTTCGAGCAGATGGAGTGTCAATGCTTTTCAGCATGGCCCTGATGACATTTACAATGGATCGCAGCACAGGGATCATTTGGCAGTCGACTGTTGAAGCCTCACCAACAGAAGCGGGCTTCGTTGGGAGCATCAAGCGTGGAGGCTCTTTAGAAGACTGAGAGCTTGCAAGCGCACGCCACTTTTCCACAGGGGCAGCCTTTTCTGTCTGAGGCCTCCTTGTGCTCTCGGGCGTTCTATTTGAAGATGATGGCATTGGCACAAGCGGTGCACGAACTCCACCCTGTCTTGAGCGTTTCCGTCGATGACGACGTCGACGCCGCATCTTTTCTGGGGCTTCTCTATGGGTTGAGTTATCCCTGATCATTTGCTTCGGAACTTCGAACTCTTTTTTGATTCTTGGGCATTTTTAGATGTCGCTTCATGGGTGCCTTCACAGTTGCCACACCTAAAGTTTGTTGCACGGCAGACATCTACCGTGTGTGACTCCGCGCACCGGGGGCACATTGTGGAGTTTGCGCTGGCACCCTTAACATGCCCGATCTTGAAGCACTTGTGGCATTGAAGCAGCTTTGGGACAAACCGCCATACGACGTGCCGGAAGTGACCGACCTTTACGCGCGAAGGGATGGATGGACGGATGGAGTAACTTTATAGAAAGGTCCTGCGAGCTACGGGGCGCAAGGTCCCATAGAGCGGGCTACTCCCACGTTGGGACCGGGAGTTGTAACTCCCTGGCCGCATCGTGGGCTCGCTGGACGGCCCAGAGCTG
Organism: Dermacentor variabilis; assembly: GCF_050947875.1. Lineage (NCBI taxonomy): Eukaryota > Metazoa > Arthropoda > Arachnida > Ixodida > Ixodidae > Dermacentor > Dermacentor variabilis. Next base: position 99,014,924 of record NC_134578.1, on the reverse strand, counting down.
TTCCGCCAGGTCCGTGCTGCGTAATGCGTCTTGTAGCCTGGCGGAGTCTTGATCCTTGTTTGCGTGGGTCCGACCACACGGCCAGAGCAAGTGATGTACGTCTAGTGTTCTATGGCAATTTTCGCAATATGATGTTTTGTATAGGTCAGGCATGTAGTGGTGGAGTCTGTTGTGCGTGGGGTACGTGTTTGTTTGAAGCATTCTGAACGTCAGGGCTTGAGGCCTGGTGAGCTTATTGTGAGGTGTGCTGTATATTCTGCGGTCTAGATAAAAGTGCTTTATGATCTCGTTATATGTGGAGGGAGGGTCCCGATTCTCGCTGGGATGGTCACGACCAGAATAGGGGGCGTCGCGGAAGGTGAGGTCTCGCGCGCTCCTGTGAGCCATCTCATTGAGATTGCGAGGGGCGTCCTCGATCTCTCCGAGGTGTGCCGGGAACCAGCAGATGGTGTGATGCTGCAGCGGTGCGGATCTATTGATTATTTGTAGTGCTTGTCTTGCAACTGCTCCTTTCTGAAAGGCTTTGACGGCCGAGCGTGAATCGCTGTAGACGTGGGTGGTAGTCGGGTCTGTGAGCGCGAGTGCAATGGCAACCTGTTCTGCTATCTAGGACTTGTGGGTCTTGACTGTGAGAGCGTTTCTCACTTGACCTTGCTTATTGATCGTGGTGGCAACGAAGGCCTTCCTGGTTGGGTACTGTGCCGCGTCAACGAAACAGGCTAAGATCTTCTTATCACGTATTTCGCGCAGGATGAACGATCCGCGTGCCAGCCTTCTGGGTTGATGGTGCGCGGGGTTCATGTTCCGCGGCAGTGGGCGAACCGTGTAAAAGTTGCGTGTGTCCGTCGGAACGCTTTGATATAGATTCTCGATTACTGTGGTGTCATGACCTAGTTTGGCTAGGATGTCTCTACCCGGTTTGGTTCCAGAGATTCTTGTCCATTGAGCCCGTTCTTGAGCTTCGGCGATTTCTTCAAGTGTGTTGTGTACCCCCAGTTGCAGCAGCAGCTCTGTCTCGGTGTTCTTGGGGATTCCCAGCGCTAGTTTGACTAGCTTCCTCAGTTGTACATTGAGTTTGTCCTTCTCCGCTACCTTCCATCTGTGCATGGCCGCCTCGTAGGTGAAGTGGCATAGCGCAAAGGCGTGTGTTAGCTTGAGAAGATTTTCTTCCTTAAGGCCGTGTTGTCTGTTGGCTACGCGTCGTATGAGGTTCAATGCATTATTCGACTTTGTCACGATCTTCTCCACTGTAGCGGCGTTAGAGCCGTTGCTCTCAATGAACATCCCAAGGACTCTGATTTTGCTGACGTGTGGAATGGTTCCTCCGTCTTTTGTTCTGAGAGTAATGACGCGTGTGTCTCTGATTTCGTTCTTTGGTTTGGGACCGCTCCTCGATGGTTTGTAGACGAGGAGATCCGACTTCGCAGGCGAACATCGCAGGCCGGTGGGAGCGAGGTATTCCTCGATCACGTCGATCGCTTCCTGCAGAGCGCTTTCAATTGATCCCAGGCTACCTCCGGGGACCCAGAGCGTTACGTCATCGGCGTATATCGTGTATTTGACGTTCTCGATTTGATCCAGTTTCTTGCCTAGGCCAGCTAGCGCAAGGTTAAAAAGCGTCGGAGAGATGACAGAACCTTGCGAAGGGATGGAATCCCCCTTGAACACAATCTTCACATAACGGCTGTTGCCGAGTCGGCACGCGTGCGTGATGACCCCTCCTTCGTATACCAGTTTGACGAGAATTGGCAGGTCCGAGTTCGAAATAGCCAAATCAACATCGTAGATCACACCTGCAGTGCAGGCCCTATCCATAGGTATGACCGGTCGTACTTTTATGTAGTCCAAATCTGTTATCTGTCGTAGCGTCTCCAGTGTGGTTCCACGGGTTGTGTCGACAGATAGAACATTCTTTCGTGTGTTCAGCCGCACTTCCTTGATTTCATTTGGCGCCTTTCCCTCAAGAAAAAACAAAGCTTGCCTGTTCAGTACTCGAAGGTTGACGGAAGAATCCACTGGCATGAAGAGGATGGTGTGCGGCCAGCGTTTACTGCCTGCCTGCACGGTAGACGTACTCGCTAGTGACGACGCCTTGATAAGCCTCCTTTTAGCCCTTCGGCTCCTCACCGACACGAAGCTGTCATCGGATGAGTCGTCACCTGTGATTGAGTAGACCCATGTCTCTTCGCTGGTGCTGGAACAGGTGCCTCGTTTCCTTGAGGAACTTGTCAATGTAGTGCTCTGGCCAGACGGGCCGGCAATAGGCTCTGCATTTATGGCCACAGGAGTAGGAGCCTCTCTTAGGCGTTCACTGGTGGTTGACCAGATGCCTTGACTCATAGAAGAGCTTGCGGTTGCAGATTTCTGGCAGCATGAGCCTGCGGAACGTTCCGCGTCCATGGCCTCAAGCCAGGACGCTTAAAGCACGAGAGATTGATTAAAATTTGACGAAAACTGGCTAGCTGGGACAGGTGCGTTCTAGCACTATATGCTTTGTATAACATATCGACATTGGGCGAAATCAAGTATCAGTATGTCACGAGCTGAAGTAGAAGAAGAAGAGAGGGAAGGAAGAGGAAGAAGGCTGCCCAGTCTGTGGAGAAGATGAAACAATAGATCATTTTTTCATATTCTGCCGCCGTTTCACTTCTTTAAGAAAAAATCTAGAATCAAGATTTACACAGCTTGGTTTGAGCTTTTCAATTATAAATATCCTTTCTCTAGGAGCCTCCTCTCTTGGACAGTGCCACAGGGATATTTGCTCAACCGTGGAGGATTTTATAATTGCTACAAGGAGATTGTTTTGAATTCTTAAACATTTTATTTTTGTTCATTTCCTCCAGTTAGCTTTACCATTTTCAGTTTTTTAATAAAGATAGCCTAATTTCATCCAAATCTTGGCCAATCCCCCACAGTGGGTGTGCGCCATCGCATAAGGAATACCATACCATACCATACCAAGGCTGACGTGGCCTACAATGAGCGAAGTGGCAAATGGCAGAACACCGCTTGAGGAAAAGAAAGAAGTCAGTAAAAGCACTGGGCGATGAAGGGGCTGAACCAAGGAGGACACCGGTAGCTCTGCACCAGCCGGATTCGATCCTCCACGCCCGCGGCTGTGCAACGTGGTCGCAGCAAAGGCTTGGTACGAGGACAACGGTCCCGCCCTATGCTACGGGGACAACCTCGCACTCACCGACGGCAATACTTGACAAGCCTGCCCTGTTCCATGGAGACGGGCCTCAGCAGAGATGCCAGTGGTGCACCGAGCAATGCGGAGCTGCACCTACTCGGATATGTAAGCGCCACACCGCACGTGACTTATTAGGACGTGGGTACTTGCGAGACGATTTAAGAACTCGGGAAAGATATTAGTGCGAACGAGAGAGATCAAACTCAGTGTAAACTATTGTTGCGGATGTATGTAAATGTGTCGAGGACTTATCCGTGAGATGCATTATAAATGTGTTTGGTGTGTCGGTCCAGATTCATGTCTCGTGCGCCGGTAACCGTGACACAGTAATCGTTTTTTAAGGCCTCATAACTAACCTACTGTGATGACCCACTTATGGGCAAAAGTTCGTGTTCTCAATGTTTTAGCGGTTCTCTTAGGCGGAGCCTCCGAGAACCCAATTGAGGACGAAGCCGTTGGTTTGGACGCACACACAAAGACTTTTAATCAAACAGAAAAGGCAAAAAGTAAATAGAAAGAAGCATAAAGCAAATAAAAAGAAACAGAAAACATGCTTAAATTACACACTCAAGAAAACAAGAGCACACTTAGGGCTTTAACGAGGTTAACGAGGGCGCGAGTTCGGGCGTGCCCACAAGGGCGGGGACGCGTCGCAGTCTCGACACGGCAACGCGGCGACAAGCTGGCAGAAGGGGTGGCGCCGGTCTCACCAAGGTCGTGGCGTAGGCTGACCGACCGGGCGCCGGGAGCGCGCCAGCTCTGGCGAGGCGAGGTAACGCTGGCGGCTGGGTGGCAGGAGTGGACGGCGGCGGCGTTCTGGCCGGGCAGAGAGCTCGGGCCCGTAGCCCGACTGCTCCCCTCTCGCCCACGGGCACGGAAGCTCGAACGCCGGCCTCGGGCAGCAGGCGGCACGGCAGACGGGGGTGGCGTTCTGGCCGGGCAGCTGGCGTAGAACTCGGGCCCGTAGCCCGACTGTTCTCGTCCTGCCCACTGGCGCAGAAGCTCACCGGCCTTGAGGAGCTGGCGGCACGCTCAGTTAGACGGGCGACGCACAGGAACAGGTTGGCAGGAGGCCCCGGGCGGGTGAAGTCCTGGTGGGCTCGGGTCCGGAACCCGACGGCCCGTCTTCAACGCCCGCTCCGGTGGTTGACCTCCTTCTGCCGTCGTTTCCTGGGACTCTTCCTGGCGTCTCCCCGGCGTCTCCCTGCGTGTCCTCTTGCGTGTCGCCCCCGTTCTGCCAGCGCACCACGCTTTTTTGTCGTGGTCTGGCCGATTTGGCATTTACTGATTGGCTGCCCGACGCCCCGTGGTTTTTTCTCATTGGTTGCTTTTTCTTTTGTTGTTTTTCCTGCGCCGCGCGTTCACGTGCCGGGCGCTCTTCGGCGTCGTCGTTTTTCCTCCTTCCAGCTCGGCGCGCGTGCACTCAGCGTCGTCTGCTCTCGACGGTCCCGAACACCGCACCGTGTCGCGCACCACACATCACATAAGCCCCTTTTTTAACAAGTTTTTCGGAAGAAAAACTGCCGCTCAGTGCGCGACACAGTTCACAACAGGACAGTCATTGTCCGTTCACAAGAACGCACTGTAATGTTTCAATGCACAGTTCACTGAGCACGCAGATAAGACATTAAAGGAAAACACATTCAAATAAAGCACACCGAGGAAAAAAAACCAAGAAACTAGTATCAAACACTAACAGCATGGCATTGCGATGACATAACCTTGCAATGGTAACAATAACCTCTAGAGGCGCAGGGTTGTAGTTTCCCCTGTATTCTACTCATGTAGTCCGCCCCACGACGTTCCGCACGTTGACTTTCTTGAAGATCATCGCCAAGCTTAATTGCTTCTGTACCCGGGCCCTCACTTGTTGTGAAGGTAGGTATAGGGGCGTCCGTCTCGCCCTCCTCCATCACGATGCATGATGCTGACTGTGGGGAACTTTCGGGTTCACGCTCTTCATAGCGCTTCAGCATGTTAATATGGAACAGTTTTGTGGTGTGTCCCAAGTCCAGCCAGTAATCAAAGTTGCTTTTCTTTCCTGTTACCAAGAAAGGCCCCTTCCAGTGCATCGACAGTTTGTTGGCCGTCGTTGGAAGCAGGATAAGGGCACGGTCACCAACTTTCAGCTGGCGTATCTTGCTCTTAGGGTACGTTCGCTGGCAAGTGTCACAAGAGCGTACGTATCTTCTCACTGCTTCTTGGACCCCTGGCCAGTAGAAGGATTCCAGAACCCGATCAGTTGTTCCCTTAATTCCTTGGTGCCCTGACCTAAGGTTTTCGTGTGCCAAAGCGAGCACTTGGCGGCGTAATCCTTGTGGTACTACCACTTGTTCAGTCATTTTGCCCGAGGGTAGCCGGTAATGACGATGCAGCACTCCCTTTACTACTTCGAATGAGTAGGATGCCAACCTTTTGCCTTGGAACACTTGACCCACTTTGTTCCTGCAAGACTTTAAGGTCTTATCTTCGTTCTGGGCCGTGGCAAGGTCCTGCCTGGTTATTTTCAAGGCGCTGATATTGATAGTGGATGTTTTCGGCCGTTGGTCTCGGCCCTTGATGCCGACCAGCCAAGCATCCGGGGAATGTTCTTCTCCCTTGGTTCTTTTCGGGCTTGCTATACCATCTTCGATGGGCTTCCGCGGTCTTTTTGTCCAGGTTTTATCTGGATCATGAGGTTCTCGTGAGCCTGGCACATTTCCGACAATAACATCGTATAGAGGAGCTGTCATACACTTTGCAATCGCTGTACCAGAAAAATAAGGTGAATTAATTTCAACCTTGGCCTCGGGAATTTCAATGCTGCTGCCATCCGCCAGGACCAGCTTGGCGGTGTTACCTGTTAAAGCCTTGTCTGGTACGAGGGAACGACGCACGACCAGCGTGTTACTCCCCGTATCTCGCAAGACTGGCGCGGTCTGTCCGAAGACGAAGCCCTTTAGCACTGGCATCTTGCGTGCCACATTCCTCGTGGGAGTCTTCACCGTGCTAACTACGTCTTGTTCAACGACTATTGCGCTTGACTCTTCCAGGCGCTCTTCTGGCGACAATAGGCAAGACGTCCTTGGGGGAACATTTTTCTTGGTGCAGGCTTTGACATCATGCCCGGGCTTACGGCAATACCCGCAGAACGGTTGCCTCTGCTTAGATCGGCAGTCTGATGCCCCGTGACCCAGTTTTCCACATACGAAGCATCGCATTGGAACTCTCTCAGATGGGCTTCCGGTTTTCTCCGTAGGGTTACTGCCTTCCGATTTCTGCCGGAACACTAACAGATTGGGCTGCCTCTGAGCCTCTAGGAAATTATCGGCAGCTTCGGCCATGTCATCTAGATGGCGGTAGCTCTTCTCGCGCAGGAAGAGTCCTAACCGGTGATGACAGTTGTTCAGAAACTGTTCCGTCACCACTAGGTTGCGAAGTGCCAAATACTCTTTTTCGGTTTTGGACATTTCCACCCACCGATCAAAGAAACTCAGTAGCCTAGTTGCGTACTGCTTTCCAGTTTCGCCATCTTGGGGTTTGCTCTGTCGGAACTTCTCCCGGTAGCCTTCCGCCGTAAACCGAAAACGCTGGAGCAACGCCAACTTGGCTTTATCGTAGTCGAGGGAGTCTTCTGGAGACAGACGTCCAAAGACTTTCAGAGCTTCTCCGCTCAAGCATAAACTTAGAGCTGTGGCCCATTTGTCTCTAGGCCATTCTTGTCCGGTGGCGACGCTTTCAAACCTTTTTAAATAGGCGTCCAAGTCGTCCCGGCTTTCGTTGAATCCCGGCATCAAACTGTGAGGATTCACGCTGAATGGGGCACTCCCTCCTGGTCCTCGGTCAGCTGTCCTTGCAGCGTCCGTTGCCGCCATTTGGAGGCGCAACTGAAGCGTTCGCTCCTCCAATTCTAGCTGCCGTTGGCTCGTCTCGCCACGATTACCCTCAGCTTCCGCGACTTTAAGTCGTAACTGTAAGTTTCTCTCCTCTAATATAAGCTCCTGCTTTTTCGCCTCGCGTTCCGCTGCCCGTTCTTCTCGCGCACGCGCCTCCTGCTCGTTCAGCCATGCCCTCAACTCTGCACCTTCTAGGCCCATGCGTTCGGCTAACGCTAACAAGTCTCTTGTGTTAGCCATCGTTCCTAACCTCTAGAAGAAGGATCCAAACGAACGGCTTTGTCCTGTCGCACGGACGCCAATTTGTGATGACCCACTTATGGGCAAAAGTTCGTGTTCTCAATGTTTTAGCGGTTCTCTTAGGCGGAGCCTCCGAGAACCCAATTGAGGACGAAGCCGTTGGTTTGGACGCACACACAAAGACTTTTAATCAAACAGAAAAGGCAAAAAGTAAATAGAAAGAAGCATAAAGCAAATAAAAAGAAACAGAAAACATGCTTAAATTACACACTCAAGAAAACAAGAGCACACTTAGGGCTTTAACGAGGTTAACGAGGGCGCGAGTTCGGGCGTGCCCACAAGGGCGGGGACGCGTCGCAGTCTCGACACGGCAACGCGGCGACAAGCTGGCAGAAGGGGTGGCGCCGGTCTCACCAAGGTCGTGGCGTAGGCTGACCGACCGGGCGCCGGGAGCGCGCCAGCTCTGGCGAGGCGAGGTAACGCTGGCGGCTGGGTGGCAGGAGTGGACGGCGGCGGCGTTCTGGCCGGGCAGAGAGCTCGGGCCCGTAGCCCGACTGCTCCCCTCTCGCCCACGGGCACGGAAGCTCGAACGCCGGCCTCGGGCAGCAGGCGGCACGGCAGACGGGGGTGGCGTTCTGGCCGGGCAGCTGGCGTAGAACTCGGGCCCGTAGCCCGACTGTTCTCGTCCTGCCCACTGGCGCAGAAGCTCACCGGCCTTGAGGAGCTGGCGGCACGCTCAGTTAGACGGGCGACGCACAGGAACAGGTTGGCAGGAGGCCCCGGGCGGGTGAAGTCCTGGTGGGCTCGGGTCCGGAACCCGACGGCCCGTCTTCAACGCCCGCTCCGGTGGTTGACCTCCTTCTGCCGTCGTTTCCTGGGACTCTTCCTGGCGTCTCCCCGGCGTCTCCCTGCGTGTCCTCTTGCGTGTCGCCCCCGTTCTGCCAGCGCACCACGCTTTTTTGTCGTGGTCTGGCCGATTTGGCATTTACTGATTGGCTGCCCGACGCCCCGTGGTTTTTTCTCATTGGTTGCTTTTTCTTTTGTTGTTTTTCCTGCGCCGCGCGTTCACGTGCCGGGCGCTCTTCGGCGTCGTCGTTTTTCCTCCTTCCAGCTCGGCGCGCGTGCACTCAGCGTCGTCTGCTCTCGACGGTCCCGAACACCGCACCGTGTCGCGCACCACACATCACACCTACGCAGTTCAACCTTCTGGTACATATCACATAAAAAGCGTCCTCAATTTCCTCAGCATGTAAAATATGTGCTCTTTCTGGTCCTGCCAGGGAACACGTGCATGTTTAACTTTTTTGTGGAAACAGCCTAAAGATGAAATCGACACACAACGTCAGACGTGCCACACTCGACAAGGTCGTTTTCACTGACGTAGGATAAGTTATTACCGAATGAAATTAGACAGACAGACCTCTCAACGTTTTATACGTTTTTCAATGATAATAAAAGACTGAGACTGCATTGTCATGTCGATTATCTCTTGACAGAGATTAAATATTTCCGATATCTTATAGTCCAATAATGTCTTGTTTATTGACGTATCCTGTACTGCGTGTGTGCGTGTGTGTGTGCGTGTGGCTATCGGCGTAACTATATGGGAAGCTCTTTTTTAATATCGATTCGTGAGCAATGCACCATTTTTCACAAATTGCAATTTAGGCCCTTAATTCGAACAACTGTCTCACGCCAGATGTGGCGTCTAGTTTAACTTTACCGGCTGGATTTTTTTCCTGGGACACTTTTGTATGCCCGTTTATAATGAATGGGCTGATTTGTTAAATGCTGATTGCAGCGCAGCGAGAACTCATCCGCTAATTGCACTCTAGTGGCATATACTCCAGGTCTCCCTCTATATGTAGTTCCAGTTTGGTTCTATTCTGCTGGCTGAATTTTTTCCTTGAAGCGCTTTTGTTTGAAAACTATGTGGTAAAGCACCACTACAGGGGCAAAATATTCATCCCACGTTGTATTGCAAGCAAAGGATTCGTTGATAACGTTAAGACTCATACTTGAATGTGCCGCTATGATGTATCTTAGTGTCCAGATGTACAAGAAAAGATGACACTGCCGGATTGTTCAACAAGCAACCGACCAAATCGCTTTATGGAATGACATTCAAGCATTAAGCCCGGCTACGCGCGCCATTTGTATAAAATTTCGGCGCATGGTGAATTGTTTTATTTGGTATTTACAAAGGTGAAGATTACATTCTAGCTTAACTTATGAAACCAATCAGTTATTACATTGAATAAAAGAAATTAACTGAGCGATTGCACATGGAGCTAATTATTAAGACTATAGTAACTAATGATCGATAGTTAGTAACATACTATGCTTAGTTCTAACGGTTTTGCCCACCTGTAATGCCATGCATATCAAATGAAATATCACGAAACAAGCAATTCAACACTGAAGCCACCTGGGAACGGGTTTGATGAAGTCAACAGTGATAATGAATCATTTATTTAACCGGTAGAGCAGTTGTTTTCCTTCGTGCACGTCGTCATTGGGGCCATTTGCAGCTTAAAATGATCATCATTTTGGTTAACATTGCTCCCTGATAACGCCGAGTCTACCTTTCATAGAGCAATGCGTAATGAATGTGAAATGAAAAGTCATTCAAACAGTAAATCAATTATGATAACTAGGAGTGGCAGGTCTGAGTTAGTAGGGACCACGAATCACTTTGTGTTAGTGGTAGTTTCCAGTTATATACGCCGTCATTGATATCAATCCAAACTTCATTAAATGAGTATTCCTTTGGTCACCGCTGCTGACCGATAACGACAGGTTATTAACGATCACTAGTGATATGTTCAGATCAGTTTTCTCATATCGATGCAGTAAATCCTAATGGATATATCAAGTGAAGTCATATAAACACTTATTCAATTGTAACGACAAAGACATTGTAGACTGTTAGTAGCCTGTTCACAGGCTGCCCGCAAAACCCTAGAAAACAAGATGCGCGATCGTATGATTTGCGCGCAGGATTTTCGCGATGCGTGGTTGGAAAAACGCAAAGCTCTGATAAACCCTAAGAAAGCACGTACATCGCCGAAAACCTGACAAAGTGTTCCAAAATGCCGCTAGTAACCGTTAAGGCTTGGGTAAACTCCCATGACTACGACTTTGCGTGGCATTCAAATGGGAAAGTCCTGGTGTGCAATAGGCACGGGGATTCGGCTGTAGTCATCAGAAGTAAAAAAAGATCTCTCAGCCCTGGTCAGTTGAGTCTTTGTTGTCTTGCTGTCCGCTCAATCTGAATTCCAAGTGCAGTGGCGCACTTGGAATATATATCGTTGGAAGAAATAACTAATGAATATCTAAATAGAAATGACCTCCTGCCGTTGTTTTCATTTAAACCAGGTTTTAATTTTCTGGAAGGATTCCAGTTCTACGTGCTGACCGATCATAAGCCACTGGCGTATGTTTTCCGCACCAACTCATCGAAGCACGTGTCAGGCGAACTCCGCCATCTCGCTTATATTTCGGAATTTACAAGCGACATACGCCACGTGAAAGGTGCCGGCAACACCGTCGCTGATGCCCCTTCTCGTATAGCTGTGGTTGACATTCCATATCCAACCGTCAACTTGGCCGCATTCTCTCCGCACAGCAGAATTACAGAGAGCTCACCGCTTCACGGGAGAACCCCCGTTCTCTCTGACCACCACTTGCGCAGCATCCATGCTTGCCTGAGCCCTTGTGGTGCGATGTCTCCGCAGACCTTCCCCACCCTTTTGTTCCGGCTTCACTACGTAGCACAATTTTCCACTCTCCACACGAAATTCCCACTCAGGTATTCGGGCTGCTCAGCGCCTTTTCATTCAGCGCGATGTCTGATGCGGTATTAACGGTGATGTGCGCTCTTCGACGCGCACGTGTCTGCCATGCCAGACGGTAAAGGTCTGTCATACCAAGACGCCTTCCCAAGCCTTCCTTCCACCCGTGCGTCGTTTCGACCATGTTCATCCAGACATCGTGGACCCCCTGCCCGTGTCTCAAAGTTATACTCACCATGGTCGACCGTTTCACACACTGGCCGGAGGCTGTTCCGATTTATGAAATAACCGCTGAGTCTGCTTCCCGCGCTTTCATTTCTGCGTGGGTATCTATCTCGCTTTGGTTGTCTTGGCACCATGACCAGAGATCGTGGGCGCCAATTATAGTCCTCCCTATTTGCTTGCCTTGATCGCATTCTCTGCGCCAGACATTGCCGTACCACTGCCTATCACCCGTGTGCCAACGGAATGGTAGAACCTCGTCAGCGACAACTGAAGGCCGCCCTGGCTACCCGCCTTAATTGCTACACCTGGGTTGGTGCCTTGCCCCTTGTGCTCCTGAGTTTATGGGCCGTGCTCCAGGCAAACCTACAGTGCTCAGCAGCAAAACTGCTGTATGGTAGTTCTCTACGTCACCACAGAGACTTCTTTAGATAAACATAGTTACCAGTCCAGCCACAAGCATTCGTACAAAGGTTCCTGGAATGTGTTAAAGTCCTACAGTCCACTTCTCCTCGTCCTTCCCGCCACAATACAATCTTCGTGCACCCCTACCTGGCCACTTCAACACACGTTTTCGTGCGCGGCGATGCCGTCCGACCCCCGCTCACCCTGGACTACGACTGACCATTCCGCGTTCTCCATCACACCCCGAAAGCCGATAGCCTACTACAGAACGGCCGGGAAGACAGTCAGCTTCGACCGCCTGAAGCCGGCTTAGGTGGAGACTGCGATGGAAAGTCTCGCATCACCACCTGACCTTGTGCTAGAGTTTCATAGCCGGTCCTCAGTCCGGTTTCGACTTCCAGTCGAGGTGGGAGGCCCTTTGGCACCCTCCCTTTGGCAGCGCCTAGAACCCGGATACTGCGCGCCCTCCTGAGAATAAGGACGGCGCCTGGTCGTGGCACGCGAAGTCACGGCTCAAGGTTCTTTTTCAGCGTCGATTCGGGTCAGCTACGTTCTCCTTCGCTCCTGAGGCATATGCCTACATTACGATACAATGCACGACCAACGATGCAACCGAAGGTCTTTATTCCAGCACAGTAGAAGAATGCTCCAACCATGAGACGTATTCTCGGACGAACACTTTCGCCGATACTATCGCCTTCGCGTGGCGCTCTGCTCAACCAGCCCATAAGCGCACACTGAAATTGATATCGCGAGGACAATCGTCCGAGAATATCTCCTCGTTGAGCAGCCATCGCACACATGCTTCTCTTGTGTCAAAGTCGGTCTTTGAAACGCATGTCGCATGCGGCACGCGCAAGTTTCTCGCCGTCTTTCCTCCACACAGCTAACGTTTCGAGTCGTTCCGCTGCCCTGCACTCTCTTCAGTATCGGTATATATTTGCTCTAAGATGCCTTCAAAGTGGGCAAATTTCTCTATAAAATATTCGCAATAAAAGGAATGCATGTCGTCAAAAGGTTTACTGGGTCCGTCATGCAACCGTGGTAGATGCGTGCAAGAGTATTGGGCTCGCTGACCTACAATACACTTATTTGTCTCTCTGTGACAAAAGAAAAACGCTTACACTCATTTACAGAGAGCCGAAATTCTATCAGTTTCATTCAGCAGAGGGTCTGTAAAGAGAGTGGGGATGACAGCTGCGTACTAGTGACAAGAAAGGTCGAAGAGCTGTAAGCTTGCGTTCATTTTTCGTCTGACCAATGAAGTTTCCAACATTCCGATGTGCGAGATCACGCGGCTGGGTGCGCGGCAACACCGCTACAACCGCGAACAGTTCAGTCTGATGATCATCGCAGCCATCAACCTCGAATTGAAAGAACAAAAACATTTTCATCTTCAGAAAAGTATTTTGAAAAAGAATGTGAAGCCAGCAGGCAACGAGGGAACGGTATTTGACATCTGGGAAGCGTTCACGAGGAGTCATATGACCTTGAGGTCACCGTACGCACACGCGTAGATAAGACGCAAATTGACATCGCGTTTTTTTTAAAGTGAGTCTGTGATACAAATAGTACTATTTTTTACTTGCTTTCTGCCCTTATTTAGACATTATCTGCCACTTAGCGCTTATCACTTACGTCATGAATCTTGTGACGTATATATTCGAAAAGATGTGTCATGCGAGACGACGGCCTTGATTTCTTTTCATTTAACTTTTTATTCCGACAAACACTGTAGTGAATAAAAGGGTATGATTAAGCATGCATACTATAGCTCATTCCAAAAAAATTACGCCTTCGTCAAGGTTGGATCATGCTTATAATATTCACTTAGTTAAAAATGTAAGGTACCAAACTGCCAAAAAGGTCAGCCTTACTCTTGTCGGAGGTACAGTCCACAGCTTCTAAGTCATGAGCCCGATCACCTATCAGTTGAGCTAGGTCACTTTCTCGGCATCACTGCCCTGATTATCCAATAAATGAATCACCGAATTCTAGGGGTTCGATATTTAGTCCGGTAACAATCATGCGAAGCAAACAACACTGAAATGAATTACCCATAGTTCAAGTGAGATCTCTTTTTCTGTATACTGAAATTCATTTTTTTTACAAATTTTTAATTCTGAATAATCGTCCTAATCTTCGCAGTGTTTACAATTACCTACACCGTTGAAATCTTTACTATAGGTGGCTGAGAGAAGCCGCGAGGAAATACAAGTTACGGGACGATTCAGACAACAAACTGGGAGGAGGAGATATATACAGATAAGAACAATAAGGTATGCACATTTTGCTAACAACTAACCCTTCCCTATTTAAAAGTGACAGATGGGGTCGCGAGTCAAAAAAAAAATATGTACGATACGAATAAACTAATTGAGGAAGGTTGGCAGGAGCACAGCCTCAGTACTGCCCCTTGACGTCAGCTGCAAGGGGCTGCCAGAGTGGTCCTCAGCTCTGAGCTCCATCGAATACCTGAAGCGTAAGCACACCGGTATGCGTCGGTTTAGGCCAAGGTCCCCGCACAAAAACCCGCGGCTGTGGCAATCTCTCCTGTATGTTCTTTTTTGTTGTTGTTGAAGTGTACTTCAACAACAACAAACAAAGTAGTACAACAACAAAAAAGTAGTACCTCACTCTTGCATATGACGAAACAGAAAACTGCAATCTTTATCACCTAATCAATAATTCGCAGTGGCTTTTCCGCGAAGACCAATCTTGGACGTTGCTTACATCAACATTCGTTCATTTGCGTGACTGGTCATTCTAGATTATGTAATTAGATACTTTGCTCTAGGATGGCCTTCGGGACGATAAGGGCCTTGAATACATTTATTACAGAGGCCACAGTTTATAATAGTAGTAGACAGCATAAATGCACCACCGGAGAGTTGAATTACCAGTAGTCATTTTCGTCATAGCCAAGTTTGCCCGGGTGGCATCCCTGCCCCGGAAAGGCGGTGGTCCCGGGTTCGAATCCCGGATCAGGATGAATTTTTCTTCAACTGCGAGGCATTTCTTTCAAGGAACCCGTGAGGGTTTCCTTTGTAGTACTTAGCTACAATGTAGGAGCATTATATCTCTGTACTTCTCTTGCAATTTTTAAAAATCACCTTAAGCATCATTTACTGCGATAACTTAACTACGATCTAGCGGTGTACCTCTGACATTTATCTCACATGTCATTTGTTGTATTTCATCCATGCTTTTTTCCGACTTTCTGTTATAACGTGCTTTTTCGTGTTTGATTGTAAATGACATGTATAATGATGTATTTGATCTGTAGATGTTGTTTATAATACGCTAATTTGCTGACTATTGATATCACCATCAATGTTGTTATTATTAACGGAGGGTCCCACTACAGTTCTTTCACTTTGGGACCCTCGTCTGTATATTTCTCATGTAATTACTTCTTTTTTTTTGGAACGAATAAATCTGAATCTGAAGCCACATGAAAACTTCCTTTCAGCCTACAGGATTATCACAGTTGTGATTTGTCAAGTTAGCTTACCGCGCACACACAGCGCTGCAATAAATTCTGTACGATAGTGAGCAACGGGACAAGGCATGAAATATTAGTTGCGACGTGCGTATTTGAAGCGTGCATGTGAATGCATACCCAATTCATCAGTATGCATGCTTCCTTCTGGAACAATGTTTGGCACAGAGGCTGAACCACTGTGGCCTATTGATTGCATATTTATGTGCTCTCTTTCAACAAACACGCGGGCACGCGCGAAGGCCGCGTCATAGGATTCATACAAGCCTTCGTCATTTCTCAAATAACGTACAAAGCAGCGTTTCACAACTGGACGGTAGCGGAAAGAAACAAGCTCAACGCCCTCATACGCAAGGCGTACAAATGTGCGTTGGGACTTGTGCCCGGAGTCAGCACCACCAAGTTCTTAGAACTAGGCTTACACAACACGCTCGAGGAACTCGTGGAGGCGCAACAAGTGTCCCAACTCGAGCACCTATTCAAGACCCGCTCGGGTAGACACGTGCTCGAAAAGCTCGGCATCACGTACCACACGCAGCACGGCATCAAAGTAGAATTTCCTAGAACCATACGCGAGCAATTATACGTACTCTCATTGCCTCGCATCATGCACCCCCAACACCACACGGGGAGACGTAAAGCCAGGGCACAACACATGAACCAAAGTTACTCCAACAACAAGGAGGCGGTCTTCATCGACGCAGTCTGTTATCGAGACAGGAAGTTTCGTGGCGGCAGTTACTAGCCACCGAGGCAACCACCTCACGAGCGTCAGCGTGAACACAGTCCATACCGAAGTGGCAGAGGAAGCAGCCATAGCACTGGCCCTCACACAAACCAAAGCGACATACGTGATCTGCGATTCGCAAACGGCAGTTCGCAATTTTGCAAATGGGCGCATCACGCAAGAGGCGTATCACATACCCAGCGACATCCCATACACTAGGGAGAGGCCGGCTTCGATAATCAAAGGCACTTGCTATGGATCTCGGCAGACACTGGATTGAGCACCCCCAACGAATCGGCTCACCGCGTTGCTCGAGGCCTCACTCACCGAGCATCATCGGAGGAAGAGCCCCCGCGGGTTACTGCAAACGTCTGGGCGTGGGAGGATCGCATGACCAGGTTCCACGACACCACGACACACTACCAGTTACAAAGACGCATATACCCATTCCCTCACGCTAGGTTATACAGGATGCAAGCAGTACACTTCAGACAATTACAAACGGATTCTTACAGAAGCCCCAGACTCACGCACGTCATGTATCCAGACATGTACATGTGCACTACAAAGAGATGCACATCATGTGGCGAGGTTGCCACACTTAATCACATGTTATGGGAATGTCAGCACTTAACAAACAAGTCGGGAAGTGCCGACCCCTCCGTCTCTTCCACCGCCAGCCTCCGCTCGCGCTGGAAGACCGCACTTCTCAGCTCGAACCTGAGAGCACAACTCTGGGCCGTCCAGCGAGCCGAGGAAGCCGCTTCGAGACAAGGTCTCAGAACCGCGTCCGCGGCGGGTGCCCAGACACACTAAGAAGACGCCGGACTCAAGTCTTATTGATTTGAAAATAAAGTTTACCCTCACTCTCATTAGGGTGCTCATTAGGGTACCGTTCATTTGGCTGTTCGAATAGTGAATCGACAATGGAGCACACCAATATTGCAATTTTGCGCAGAACACCTTGCGCATTATTCATAAAGCTGAACCCAAGGAACTATTCATTGCTTTGTTATAAAAATGAAAAATTCCAATAACTTGTCCCTCACTTTTAGTGCCGGCCTGTCTACCACCATATGAGGTTTCATTTCATTGTCATTTGCATGTTAAAGCAGCTACTAATTATGAAAGACAAATACCAAATCACTTACTACATCAACCTTTTCACACCACGAGAGATCACTCAACCCACTGAAAAGGTAAGTTACTTGATAATCTTGGGCTGCTGTCAGATAAAACACAGGTAGTGGCCAGCTGTTTGTTATGCTATGTATTTTTTGAGGCTCCTAGAATATTCCTACGCATGAGCTTGCTTGGTTGTTGCTATATAAATACATAAACAACATGCAGCCCGCGCACAGCTCATTATAATAACCTGAGTAGAGCTTACAATAGTTCACTTATCGTGTGAATCATGTGTTAGCTTATTTATATATACATAATCGAAACACAACACGCTTGTATGATGCTGACAGTATCAAACGGGCTCAAGTAGACCATCCTTGTTTGCTAGCATGGCTGCCAGAGGGAGCATCCTGTCATGGTAATGCTCTAATTCTTTGTGCACTATGTTGTTGTGCATCGTTTAAATGCTGAATTAGGTAGAATGGCGGTACAATAGGTAATGAAACGGCAGATGGTGTAGCCCGCAAAGCACATGACCACATAAAATTTATAGAAGTGTTTTTACTAAGAATGAGACTTCAGCTTTGGCGAAGAGATATGTACTCAACAAACTGCGTTGTAGATGGTCTTCACTTTCAGGCAATTGCAAGTCTTTGTTCAACATCAACTCACAACTCTAATCAAGGCTACCACGATGTCTACCACGGCATCGGGAGACCCCGTATCACCTGCTACGACTGAACATTACATACACGAGCAATCTTCTTTTTCGCAATGGCCAGACAACAAATCTACGTTGTGACAACTGGGGCGCCGTGCAATCTATAAAACCTCTTGTTCGAGTGCCCACCTTACAGAGAGGAGCGTCATCGATATAATATAGATGGAAAAGCTCCACCAAAGCCCGTTGACACGGATGCTGGGTCCCTGGCCTTTTCGATCAAAACAGCTCAAAGCTCTGGACTTCTTGTTTTGTTCTATTGAGTCAATTGGTTTGCTGTCTAAACTAGGGCTCACGCACGTCCTCTGATGAGGTTGTGATCCTATTTTCTTTTGCGTTCATTTGTCTACCTGGATCGCCTCGGACACTTACTCTCCTGCTAGTAAGATGACACGACCAGCATTTTTTTTTCCTTTGTTTCCTGCTCACCTTCTTCTAAGGCCTTTCTTCTCCTTCGTCCCATTCCCTGCAGAACAGTATGTAGGCGAAAATATGCTAACTGAACGCTCTATATTAAGTAAAAAGCTTTCTCTCTCTCTCTCTTTCTCTCTAAGTAGTGAAGGGGCAAGAGATTGGGCACCCAGACTGGTAAGAAAGAATGTAATTATTTGATTTCACTCGAAATAAGTCGTCTCATCACCAGTAAAAATTATTCGCTTTCAAATAAATTTTCTGCATGAAAACATCTAATGACCTGGATAAGGTGACCGCTATACGTACATATTGCTTTTATGCCAGTCATATTGAATTGTACACTTACCGCTTAACCTTCAATTCCTTACTGCGTCAAGTCAACTCCTTATGCAGAATTTTTTTTACGAATGGTGACGACTTCATCTATGAATGAACACATCTTTTAAGGTTTTATTTAGTTTGGAATGTTTACAAGCAGCAAGTATTAAATTTCTAAGAGGCATATTTTATGCCGCACTTAGTCTTGGTAGTTCCATATATGTAAAAAAGGAAAAGGCACTTCATGCCTCCAAGTGCTTTAAGCACACTATTAACATTGGCAGAGAGAGAAAAAAGACGCAGTTTCGGCCGAAAGACGAAGCATCCATCGCGATATAATATTAGTAGATAGCTATGCGAAGTAAGGTTGGTAGTTTTATCAGTCGTACGAACTTGTAAACATTTCCTTACTAAATTAACAAGCACGGTGTCACGCGGGCACAGGTAAACATGAACACATCTCGCTCGATGAGCACGGAAACTCTATGTTAACACGCTGGAGTGAGATAGGAATTGGGCATCAGCAGTGAGCGAATTGACGTTCGTGCATCTATCGCTTCAACGCGAACGAAACGTCGAAAGCACAGCGCATACAAAGCTACTGGCAACCCGCCGTGGTTGCTCAGTGGCTATGGTGTTGGGCTGCTGAGCAAGAGGTCGCGGGATCGAATCGCGGCCACGGTGGCCGCATTTCGATAGGGGCGAAATGCGAACAACCGTGGTACTTAGATTTAAGTGCACGTTAAAGAACCTCAGGCGGTCGGAATTTCCGGAGTCCTCCACTACGTCGTGCCTCATAATCAGAAAGTGGTTTTGGCATGTAAAACCCGATAATTTAATTTAAAGCTACTGGCACTACGCGCGCTCTGCAAACATCGCAGATCGCTTTGAAGATTAGGCCCGCGCGGGCGCGCCCTTTGGCCACGTTGCAGATTGTTTTCGAGATACGGCGCCCGCACGGCCGCGCCGTAAGCAGCAGCCGCCGGAGAGGGAAGCTCCCCCCATCTCGCCGCACCCCCCCCCCCCCTCCATGCCTAACGGGCGACAGAAGTGGCGCGATTTCGCCCCGGCTTCCTCGTCGCGCGCGAGAGATTCGTCTGCTCACCCTCGCACGCATACCGTGCGCGGCGACGATTTTATCACTCTTGGACTATATAGAGAACCTCACGGCGACGGCAACGATAAAGGGCGCCTGATGTGTCCATATGATTGTTATCGCAATAAAAATCATGAACAAGCAAACGAAACCATATCAGCAACCACTACTCGGGACCTCACACGCGTCCTCAGTGGTAAAGAGGGGTGTCTTCTAGACCTACGCAGCTGCATTCCGCGGCAGTTGTGCGTCTGTTCTGTGTTCTTGCAAGCTGTCACTTGCACTGCAGAAACTGCGCCCTCGCCCCGGACGCGAGGATTTTGGATGAATCGTTTTCGGCGATACTATCACTTTCCCGTGACGTAGAACGCGGCACGTTGGATGATTCGAGAGGTTTTGCTCAACCAGCCAAGACAGCGCTCACTGAAAGTGATCGTCCGAAAATTCGTCCTATGTTGACACATGATGCGATTGCAATACATTTTCACTAGATGGCGCAGATGAGATGACTGTGCAGTGTTTCGAACAAGGATGACGGCGCCAATGCAACGTATGCGGCGTCAGATCAGAATGTGACGGCCTGGAGTCGTATTTTCACCGTGAAGCCGAAACTTGAAGTCACATAGGCAAAAATATGCCAGTGTCGTCCGCTGTCAGAAACAGTTGTCAGCCTTGACACCTTTGCTCCGCTGCATGGTTGCCAGCAGCCAACAGACCGCGTCATACAATACGAGTGCGAGGCGCTCGTGCGTGTTCGGCGAGCACCGAATTTTGCGACACGATCCGCTTTTGGGCTTCCGCCCCGGTGTGCACGGGGGCGTGCGGGAGCGGAGCGGACGCACAAATGGACCATGTTTCGGCCTTAACCCCACGTACGTGCCCGCCTCACCGTCAGTTCACGTCTGACGCAAGGTAGGTAATTCTACTGGTCGCGCCGACAACGGCTGGCAGGTGAACAAGGCTTAGAAGGGGGGTTATAGCGAGAGCAATGCAAGTTTTAAAAGAGTAAGAAGGTAAACAGGGCCAGCGATTCATTCCGGATAGAGTGAGTTTCTTGAAGCTTCCAGCATGCCCCGTTTCGTTCGACGGCCAGTGTAGAGACGTTGCTGAAATGGGCATGCAGCGTGCCATCGCCGTAGATGTGCCCAGGGACAGACCTGGGCACACCTGCCTGAATCCCCTCGCCAGACGAGAAAGGGAAAAGCATATATTGTACAAACTCGTTCGATTCCAGAGGCTTTTCGTCCAGAAGTTGCAGTTGATGTTTCCACCGCCATGCGTCAGCTGACGCGATGCTCACGTCGTGACGTACGTGTGGTTAGCGCTTTATGGTGGCTGTTTAGCTGCTGCGGTCGGTAGTGGCGGTGTGCTGCCTTTGTGTGATGGGTGTTGCGGGGTGTGCTCGTCGCGGAAGTGCACTGCGGCCCTCTTGTCACGCCTCGTCGTGTCTTTCTGATGGAGGACAGCTTCGTTTAGACCGACTGCTACTTTGAGTGAGATTCATTAATAGCGACTATTGGAGAAAAAACCAAAGGTGTGGTGAAGAAAAAGTCAAATTTTGAGAACTGAGTCGTGCGATGCACCGCATAATTTGCCCCGAATTCAAAAGTAACTTTCAATCTAACACTATAGTAGGTGTACACCTAAAGATATCTACGGAATAGTCGCTAGAAATCGGTTTGTGAATGTGGAAGTTCGCAAAAAAAAAAAAAACGTCATCGTTCTTCTCAATTTAACTCATGAATTCTGATTTCCTGGCTGAGAAGTGACTGACCCCCGCAACTGATTAGCTTTGTAGGTCATGCTCAGAACACTTATGACATTTTGCATCACCTCTGAGAAGATTCAGTTGAACTCTCGCAATACAGGTAATGTTTGTCTCTTACGTTTGATTTCATGAAAAGAAGCCGCAACAGCGAGTTTATAAATGTTTATAAAAAATTGTACGCCTGTGAGCAGACAAGTGCATTCATCTCAGTATCGTTAACCGTGCCCACTGACGCAGCAATTCCCCATCCCATCTCTCACGCATACGTGAACGTCACAGGTCAAACGACAAATGTCCGCTTCTGTGCCTCCCTGTACTGTGTCACAAGTTTGCGCTGTACACTTCTAGTGAATATGTCTGCTTCAGGGCAGATAGCGGGAAAATGCCTGTAACACCGAAAACGCTAAAAGCCGCAACAGCGTAATTAAATTGTTGGCGTCTGTACATCAAGCAGGCTGGTACGAAAAATAATTAATGAAAGTGCAACGCGACGCTCCCACGCGCTATATATTGCTACACTAGAGGAGCGCCGCGCGCAAAGTCGTGGTTAGAGCAGCCGGTTGAAGAACTGTTGGTCACATGGCAAGACAGAGCCATTTCCGTCACAACGCAATGTGGCTGCTTGCTATAGTAATTGTTTTCTCGAGCTCCGTCTCCTGTATCGACGTCACGGACGTGGATCGACATGCCAATATGAGTACCGTAAGTTTGCATGTGTTTTTTGTTCCTTGCAGTTTAGCATTTTGCACGGCCTCACTGAGGCTATCAGCTAGTTCACTGCATTTTAAACTCTACACTGATTGCCTTGCTCGCATTACCGTCGACAGTTATAGTAAGACGACTTCTGCCGAATTCCTTTAAACGCGCATTCTCACTCATTAAAAGCTAAAGCTAATGAACGACTGGCTTTATTTGCAATGATGCGTCAGCCACTGTGCCTGAATTTATGGAATAACGCAATAGTCTGTATTGGTGTGGTCTACTCGAGTCATAATAGATTCATTAGCAGAGGATGCTGAAGGTTTTCACAAGCGTTCTTTAACCGTATCTTTTACATGTCTTGCCCTCCGCGATTGCAAAAGGCCTATAATGAAACTATACATGGGTGCTATATATATAAGTAAATATTACCCAAATTAGCACTCTGCGCAGTTACAGTTAGTTGGTAAGAACGACGGAATATATTGCAGACAATCATATCCGCGCTGTCCGAGGGTAGTCCCTATCACTATCGGCAAAACTTAAGACGTGTGCACGAATCTTCGTAGTCGCAATACAGCCGGTAAATCTTGCAGAAGTGTTTGCGTGCGCTACGTGCATGGCGGTGTCTAAACGCCCCGAAGAAAATGGTTCCAAAACAAATGTTTCACATTCGCCGTTGCAGGTGTAACTACATAAGTAAATATTACCCAAATTAGCACTCTGCGCAGTTACAGTTAGTTGGTAAGAACGACGGAATATATTGCAGACAATCATATCCGCGCTGTCCGAGGGTAGTCCCTATCACTATCGGCAAAACTTAAGACGTGTGCACGAATCTTCGTAGTCGCAATACAGCCGGTAAATCTTGCAGAAGTGTTTGCGTGCGCTACGTGCATGGCGGTGTCTAAACGCCCCGAAGAAAATGGTTCCAAAACAAATGTTTCACATTCGCCGTTGCAGGTGTAACTACATAAGCGCATAATACAAATATCGTCTATAAGCGAAGAGTTCAAGGCGACGCCGCTGCATTAGGCGCTGAAAGTTGCATAAAAGATAAGTTCTCTACAAATGTAGAAAGAGGCAAGCGATCAAAAAGACGTTGCTGGCAAAGCGCATGACACGAGTTAACCGAAATAAAAAAAATGCCAAAAAACAGTGACAGTCATGGCAAGGCTCAACACTGCGCTCGCGCTCCTCGGTCGGATTCTTCGAATACGCAGGGGGCGGTATAGCGCGACGCAACGCGCGAAGCAACAGGTGTTGGCCAGCCGGGACGTTCACCTGGGAACTCGCACGCGTCTCCAGCGCTAGCGTAATCGGGCACCTGCGCCTCCCACAATGCTACGGCGTTGCGGGAGGCGCAGGCCGCGGCAACTGCACGCGCCACACACCGATGTGCGCGCGCGACGAGACCAACGGGAAACCTTCGGCATTCTTCGGTGACGAGTTTTAGGATGAGATCGTTTCAGCTGGACACGTCTATTCTCCGTTGCACTCAGACCGCTGCTCATCTAAGCCGCGGATGGCAGCATTTTTTTTTTTTTGCCTTGATCCCAATGACGAGTCGAATGAGCTACGATTGACGAGCCTGAAGCGGTGCCTCCACTTGACCGTGTTCATTCCGCAGCCGAACCCACTGCGTGTCGCTTGCTTTGGTGAGAATTTCGTAACCTCCCGCACGTGGGTGATCTCTATATTGCGACAGCACGGCGGCGGCGGTGGTGTCACCGACGGCGGGTACGCGCCACTAGCGTCTCTATATTTACTCGCGCTATAAAAAACATTCATTTATTACGTCGTTTGTCACTAACGCGCTGGTTATCGTGAAAAAAGGTAAGTCTGGCAACTAATTTTCACTATGGCTGAACGAGCACCAGAAAAAAAATTTCCCCTACTTTTCTGAGTATGAACGTCTGTTTGAGAAATGTACGATCTTGTCCCTGCTGCGGAAAGTGTACGTCGTGGTTTCTGTTTGCCCCGGAGTCGAAAGTCTAGGCTGCGGCCAGATGTCTACGATGTGGAGCAGCCGCCAGTGATACGAACTCGTGCTCTCTCACATTTGCCTGCCGTCAGCATTGTATCAAACGAGCATGTGCCACAAACATGGCCCTATCCCAATTAAACACAGCGATATCCATCGTCCCTCCAACGGTCGCTTCGCAATGTAGACCCCGCGATACTTATCAACACTCCCCTGGCCCACGAATTTGTAGGTCCGGTTGGAGTAGGTCGCCATATGTAAGGTGAAATACGTTGAAAAACAAGAACCGGCCCTTTCGGTTAATTTGGACATTCTAAGAATAGAATGTTTTCCAAAAGTTGGCAACCATTTCATTTTGCCCGTAGCGATAACAAGTAGCTTTTTTGTGTCGTAATGTTTCGCATTTTGGTATTACCAAATAACCCCTCCTCTTCTCGCAATTTATGCCTCGTGTATTGATGCTCTTGCCCCGCACTGCACAGGACACGAAAGCCGATTTGGTTATATTTAGTCGATACTAAATTTAAGAGTTTCGGTATATGCCACTCCTGTTTATACCTTCGTCATGATTTATTCAAGCCCGCCAACGTAACATAACAAATGCGCAGATACACCTAAATTACCATTAAGTCACTTAGTGCACAAAGCAGCCCATGTCACCAGAAAAGGACACCGTCACAATTGCGACGTTATGACGAAAGTCAGGCTGCACCCAGTTTTGATTTCCTGCCGCACATGGGCCCTTCAGTGTCACTGTCAACGTCTACAAAAGCCAATCGCGACGTGCGTGAATGTCGTAGCTTCTGGAAATGAAGCTGTGGACCATACACACTTAGCACAACGTCTCCCTGAATAATTTTCTCCCAGAGCTCATAGTTTGCCTGGCACCAATTACCGGGCCAAAGTTTTCCGGGTTTACCTGCCCACTCTTCCTCACGCTCGATCCCACTTACCAACAGTGAACAATTTCTCTGGTGCTCCATCGTCTCGAGCATTCTCAACTTTGGTGGCATCTGCTTAACGTTTCGTGTATATAAACCGAATATTGTACGGCATTCATCAAAACCTTTCATTTGCGTGTTATAGCAGGAAGGAAGGACACTTGTGCCTGAATCGGTGTAAAAAAAAACATAAAGCTTTCCCCTGCTTTGTGAAGTTATAGTGGGATGCAGCGAGGTGAGAAAATTAAAGAGCTGATGTCTCGTCGTAGCACGAAAGCAAAATCATAATTCATTCTAGACTGACCAGTCACGAATATGAGATATTATATCCGTAACTCAGGAACATAAGAACTACAGTTATTAATTGGCAAAACAGCTCAGCTTCCAAGTGTGTTGTGCTCGTTCAATGATCTCTAACGAACCACAAGTGGTTCCCAATGAAGCTGAACTTCTTCGCAATGGCGAAGGCCTAGCGGTTACCTTCCCCGTAAACCTCACCAATAACTGAGTCACAAAAAGAACGTGAATTAGCTCGCGTCACTCATTGGGTGGCGTCAACGGTGCTCCTTTCTGAAGCTAGAACAAGAAAAAGGCTCCTCAATATAGGTTGCTGTTACCTCAAAAGGACAAGTTCTCTCATTCGCGCAAGATAAAGAAAGTGCAATTTTTACCCTCTGTATAACTTTATTCGTTGTCCTAGCATTCTGTCGAGCCCTCAAAGTGTAACTTCATCACCCCGGCGTGGAGTCCCTGCCACACAACTTTCTGTAGCTTCACGGATAGCTTGGCGTTGTGCAGCTCATGACTTGAACGAAGGTGTTACGTCCTGCGGGGACGTAATAGGACCAACTAATTACGATTTTCATTAATCACCGACGTGGCATGCTCACAAAAAAGGCCGCTTGACATATCCTGATACCTCATAGCGGTTCAGGAATAGGGCACATACAGTCCGCGCTGTGTGTGCCCTGTATAATAGAACTTAAGTTGGTAATTCATTTATCTACACCCGTGTTTAACCTTGGTCCTGTACAATCGCAAAGGAAATACCATCGGCGTTTCTAACGTAAAATTTACGGTCCGTTCCGCTCAGGCCACTGTACATGCAGTGTGGTGCAGCATGTCCACAGCTGAACAGCAGGAACGGTAGCCTTTGGGCACAAGACGCCGATGCCAGCAGCGGAAGACAGAACACTGCATTGGCCATTGAACACTGCATTGGCCACTCTGCTGCATAAACAATTGAGCAAGGCAGGACTGCGCACCAGCTTGGTCCTTGTCGTTCAGTTGGCTACGTTGGTTTTGAGACCATACGAACTGCGCGTCTCTCGCTTTTTTTTTCGTTTCCGTCTTTCCTGCTCCCCGCACGAGCAACACACCATCCGTCGATACCGCAACAGCACGGCGGCGTGCCTCGAGTGAGCCTCTAGTTGCCATTGCAATAAATGTGCAGTCATTAGAAGACCAGCTCAATTGCAACGGAAGAATCAAGAAGTTAAACCCCACTAGGGGTGGTTATCTAGTACACGATCAAGTTGCGCCATATTGTCCAGCTTGCACCTTGCCTGATCTAATTGGCCCACACAGCTTCCGAGGCCTTTCTGGTCGGTCTAAAATAAAGACGAGGCAGAATCGGACAATATGGAGAAATTTATCACCCCCCCCTACACACACACACACACCCCGCAGAGTAGCAGCCCCGGAGACCATTTTTTTTTCAGATTACCAGCGTTTTCCGGTGACAGACCGACGAACCGAAGGAAGCCACAGCTCGAATGTTCGTTTACGATACGTAAAATGGCTATTGTAATGAAGTGTACGCAGCAAAAATGACGTACGGCCATTGGCAGCATTCGTCATGAGGCAGTGAACAGATGGCGGGTGTCGTTGGCTTTGCCGGCCTGGAATGCTACCGCACGGTGCACTCGTGTCAAAGTACTACATACCCTTCGTTGATGGTATCATTTGGCCGTTGATTATTTCTTTTATTTCAAGCTTTCTTTTTGTGATGTTATCTGTATTGCTTCTGTGTGTTGCGCTCCGCGCAGCTGTTTGCTTCTGCAGCCAGACCGAAAATGAGCTTTTGCTCCTTTTGAGCTACACAGAAAGCTACATCATCGTACGAGAGAAAGTTTATGAGGCGGTGCCAAGTCATTAAGTTTCAAAGCTGCATTCTCCACGCAGCTGTATTCCTATTTGTTCCACTGAACATTCGTTTCAGTGGCGGTGTAGCAAGGCCATTTTACTGAGGAGCAGCGGAGCACTACATCCGGTATATATTTGTTACTTATTTATTAATCACTCTCGGTGTGATTTATCAATTCATTTCTCCCTTTGCGAAAGAATAAATGGCGAAAACCCAGACGACGGCAAAGAAAACAAGCAGTGGAACTGCGCTTTTTTTATTTTGTCTTTCAAAAGCACCGCGAGAGAAGCTTTCCACTGCAAGATTGGGTGGTGATATGGGTCATAGGACGAAGTGGCCCTGTCGCCTGTTTGTTTTCTTTTTTTTTGTCCGAGTTGCTGTTCCTGCCGTTTACCTTTCCCTATAAGTGACAAGCTAACGATGCTACATTGTTTTATGCACTGGTTTCGTCGTTAGATTGCTCGTTTATTGGGTTTTACAATCTAACGGAACGCAGAGACTATTAGAGACGCAGTAGTTACTGCAATTGTACGTGTCCGCCACCCTGACGAAAAAGACACATGTGAAAACGTAAAATTCGTGAATTTACGTAGTGAGCGCATGCGTCCTACAATGATGTATCATTATAACTACAATTATAACGATACGTTATGGATGTACACTAAGTTTAGGTTAGTTACAGCTAACTTTATGACTGTAGTTTAGTGCTTCAATTCGATTATCACTCTTTGCCTACTTCATAAACCCACAACCCACAACCTTCGCGAAATGCGAAGGTTGTGCGCCGCAGCCGAGGAGCGAGCGTCGGCGCGCGTCAGAGCTTGTGTCCAGTGGTTGCGCGCACTTTTCGCCCTACCGACGCGAAGCGACGCGTTCGCTTGTCGGCGCGTGCCGAAGCGTGTCGACGCGTGCCACTGGTTGGGCCTTAATGGTGTGCCTAGCCCGTCGGTCATTGCACACATCACGTCACGTCACAGCCATCTGCCTGTCTAAAGGTGTGGCCTAGTGCTTGCGTCATTGGGCACATGTCGGCGCAGCCAATGGGGGGGAGGTGGCGCCACGTCACGAGAGTATAAGATGAGTGCACTGCCTCGGGCGTGTGACCTGCTGCTCGGATTTCATCGCTGCTCTCTCTACTGCGATGTACTCTCGACGCCACTTCATGAGTTTATGAAATGGACCGGTCTTTGGCCAATATATACGCAATGCCGCAATGAATCAGCAAAAATAACTTTAATGCATGTGAAATACATCAATCGAAAACATTTCCCCAAAGGGTCTCTAATGCTTTCACATTCCCACACCTAAGTACTCTTAAGTGTCTCTGCCGAATTGTTCTATGCAAAGCAGCTTCTCTAGAAGCGCATTAAAGTCATGGTTATTTATGCAGCTCTGCGCATTTTCTTTCGCGGCAGAAAGCGCGCAACTCACCTACGTTGACTATCAAAACTGCGGTTTCTTTTATTTTACTGGTTGCATCGTGAAAGAGGCCCATAAACTATATATGACCAACACTATGTTGATTTGAACAGATGCTTCGCGATAATATTGGCCAAACAATGGCATACCCAGGCGCTCGTTCTACCACATGAGCTAACCAGGAGGTCAACATACTCCAGAGCGAAGGAGAAATAACCATCAACTCCGAAACAGGGGGGCACTGAAAGGTTTTCATTTGCAGCATCATGCTACACTCCGGTGGGTGTCAGCTCTTCCGTTCAGGAATCTTCGTCCGTGCTTCCGCACAAATGATTTCCCTAATTATCTTCCTATTCAATAAACTCGATCTCGCTTTTGTTTCGTTCAACTTCTAAAAAAGACATTTAATCACCCACTCACACAGCACAGTGTTTGCCCCGTACGTTATGCTGGAATTCCATTGCAGTGCGACCTAGTCATGGACTTCGGCTATTCCTGCGAGACATTCGAGTACACCACAGAAGACGGATACGTCCTCGAAGCGGATCGGGTAGCCGCACCAAAGAAAGGAATTGGAGCAAACCTCTTTGCCCCGCATCACAACCCTATCATACTAGTGCCGGGCATATTATCCGAGTGTGGCACGTGGTTCCTGAACTTCCCATCCCAGAGCCCAGGTAAGTTCATATTCCTCTAAGGGCTCCTCGATCTTAAATAATGTGCAATGAGTTAAAACATGACGCCTACAACGTGCTAAAGATAAAATTCTGCGTGAAAAAGTACATAATTTTCCGATTAAACTGGCATTGTATAGTCTTAAGAGGAACCTTTAGTTTGGGAGCTCTTATCTAAATACACGGGAACAAAAAATCGCCTTTCTCCCCAACTAATGCATTGAGTTTGGTGAGGTTTGTTGCATCTAAAAAAAATAAAATCTAGAAACTCTAGAAAGAGAAGTTTCTATTTATATCATTATTCTTTTAGAGAAATTTCTGAAAATTTCAAGAAGTGTCAAGTTTACAATATTTTTTAGGTGAGCAAATAAAAACAATATCTCAATTTTGTAAACCGCACATTATTAGGCATCTAATGCGGACAAAGGTATCGCATTACACAGCCCCCTCAAATATATCATTGCTTTGTGAGTATGCAAAACTTGTAAGCACTGTGGAAGCTTAAAGTAAACTATAAACTCGCATATCGCATTTCGCTTTAGAATATCTAACATATGCAGCTTACAGAACTATGATATCTGTTTTTGTTACAAGGTTACGGATTCGTAAACTTCAAGCAGAATTTTTTTAGCAAGTAAATATATGGCATTTTTTGGAAACTCATTGAGCTCATATATCATAATTATTCTTCCTAGAGTTGCCATTTCTTACTTTCTTGTTTTATATGCGAAAATTTTCATTTTTGTGGGTCCAGTAGTGGTTGTCTCATAAAAGCATTTCCGCATTTACATGTGTTACAATAAGGACATCGGAGATGACCCCAAGCTAAAGCTTCTTTTTCAACGGGCCCTGAAACACTTTTCGAACATAATGATAAAACGTTGCCGATCTTTCGTAGAGGCTGCTGTGATTACGTGAGGCAAATCTTACTGCACTGCATACATGAAGCAATTTACACTGTCGTGTCAAAAACTGCAAAAAAATGCTCGCTCTCACTTCCGCAATGACGTCATGCAGCGTCATCGAAAGAAGCTGGGCCCATCAACGCTATTGGCTGATTTTGTTATCGGGAGAGCGTTCTCAATAATTCATGATTGCTCATTTGAGCTGAACAAACGAAAAATATATAGGTCTGTGGTCTCAAAGGGACAGAAAATTCATTTCACCTTCGTGCTGTGCGTAGCTGGCGTCAGCTGCGCGTGGTCTCTCAGATGGCAGCATCGCCGTCGCCTTAAGGTTCCGTATAAAGTCTAAGGGCGATGACATTGTCGCCACGCGCCGTATTTTGTAGTTGCAGTGAACGCGTGCGAGGGTGCGCCGACGATGGCGGCTCACGCTCGCAAAAGGAAGGAAAGCGGGGAGGAAGCGCACCGTCTTTCGTCGCGCGCAAGGCTACGAGGGAAGGGGAGGCAGGGGGGCGCGTTTTACTCCGGCAGCTGCTGCGGTGCGTGTGGCCGCGGATGCTCTGATCTTGAAAGCGCCCTGCGACGCGTACAGAGTCCTCCACGCGCTCTTTGCGCTGCTTAGTTCGCGTTGATGGCAGGCAGCACGAAGGTCAATTCGCTCGCTGCTGCAACCACGCTTCCTCACTCCAGTGTTTTGACAGCGAGTTTCCACGGTCATCTCACTCGATGTGTTCATGTTTGCTTGTGCGAGCGTGACACAATGCTTCTAATTTAGTTAGCAAGCGCATGCTTACAAGTTTATACCGCCGATAACAAAAGCATCCTTATTTCGTATAGCTGCCTACTAATTTGCTATCGCAATCAATGCTTCGCCGTTAGGTCGAAAATGCGACTTTTTTCACTTCTTTGTGACAATATTTTAGGTTTCATTACTTTTAGTCGACACCAACAGGACTGATCATTGATGTCACTGCTAACCTACTAATAGCAGCCATATCTTTAATAAATGTATACCTTCCTCATGTTTGCGCCATTCACACTTTAAAGAGCAATTTGTTCACTTAACTTTGCATTTATATGTATTTTTTCGAAGCCCTGATATGCATCATGCAGCCGTTACCTAGACTTCCGCCATGACAAGGTCAGAATTTTGCATTTCTAAGTGGACGGCGTCATTATCTGCCTATATGAAACGGGAATTCTCAGCAAGGTTCTTCAGTGATCTTCATCAGCTTTTCGCATTTTGAAAAAAAATTTCTTCTGAAACCGTCACGTTTATCCATTTTTTTTTTTTTGCACCAATAGCCTGTCACGAGCGCACTGGTCTAGCGGTCCTAATATCTGCCGGTGTACACCGGTCTGCGTTGCAGGAATCCCAAAGTGTTTTCCAAGAAGTTCATACAGAAAAAAAAGGGCAGAAGACTTTACCGCTTACTTTGGCTCTAAACTGATCTATTACGACAGCAGCATTCTCCCGCAGTGAAGACCAGCCTCTAATTTGTTGTAATTGTTCTGGTTGCTTGCTTCTTCCTCAAAAAATATTGCGCTCACATATTTTTTTTCTTTGTTCGCGGCGCATCAGCATTTGACTATGTAAATATATTTGATTCAGATAATCTTGGTTCATAATTTTTATTATTGCTTCTGTAGTGAACAATTTTTACATTGTTCAGTACAACAACTTACAAACACGTAACTACTCGGCGTGACTGCCATTTGGCAGTTTAGATGGCCGTGAAATTTGACGTCTCCCTACACGATTTCTGAATTCATTTTTTTCTGTGCAAGTCAGTATATGGGCCGCAGGTGACGGGGCACCTTCTGTGTTAAAGCTTTGATGTCATTAAAGCTCGATGACTTGCTTCAAAGGTCCCGCCTGGGACCTTGAAATAGACTTTCAGCCCGAAACTCCTAAGAGAGTTATGTTACGAGCTAAATGTCGCCGTGCAACGTACGAGAATCGAGAAATTTCGTTTGCCCTATACATTTGCAGCACTACATAGGGCGCTTGGCACCTGTAAATTCTGGGAGCTAATCTGTAAACAACAGACCAAGTCGCTGTAATCTGTAATCTTCCAAGTCGCTGTTGGCGGTGGCAACCTTTTTCTCGGTGCATCCTTTACTGTGAGTATCTGTAATGTTTGAGGCTTACGATCATTACTCTAAAATACACTTCATTCGTGCCACAGACGCTTTTTTCGTGAGCATGAAAATGAACACGTATCTGTAATGTTTGAGGCTTACGATCATTATTCTAAAATACACTTCATTCGTGCCACAGACGCTTTTTTCACGAGCACGAAAATGAACACTTGCACCCAAATACATCGCCATCTTGTCAACGACAATTTCTATGTGCAACTCTTAAAACGTAATCCTCCTCCGCCACAGTGCTGCCCGTTCTGACCTCCGAAACGCAAGCACAGATTCCACTGATCTAAGAGCCGGCGTGGAGCGCAAAAAGTTGCACAAAATCGCCAGCACTCTTGTGCGATAGCGCAGTGGTTAGAACACTCGACTGCTTAATGCTCATTGCCCGAACGGCATGTGCTCAAATACCACTGGAGGTGGTTGTGGAGAAGTTTGTTTTTCTACGCACTGTGGCAATGGCCGAGCTGGGAATGACAAGGTGGCCTAACAACGGCAAAACATTACCTTTCTGTGCCGTCAGCGGCGACATTGGTCAACGGAGTGGACAAACAGATGGGACGGATGGACAAGGCCAAACCTGCTCAGAGAACTTAACCGCTCTCGGAGTGAATAAAGAAAAAATGGTGGCGTCATACGTTGCGAAGCAGTGACGCGATATCTTGTAAGATTGTGAGCATTGCGTCTTGCAACATTTCACGCGACATTATTGCTACAGCAGAGAATATGCTGAGCCTGGTAAGTGCCATCGCTCCACCAACTGCTTTAATATTGGTGGAGGAGGATCGGCTTGGAGAGGAGACGCAGGAGACACGAAGAATCATAATTTCATCACAACACGACTAAGTGACGAACAAACAACATATGAAAACGCTACAATTGAAAACCATTCGTGCGATTTGCACTCTGCCATTACCCGTTCTATAGCATTTTTTCAAGATGGACTCGACGCATGTAACACACGCGTTAGTCCTGATCAGCATGGAACCCAGATTGGCGGACAAAGCGCCGTCCACGTGAAGACGACGCGAGGCTTCAGTACGCTGTCGTCCACGCAGTACCGCCAGAAATCAATGGCGCTGCGTAAACGTCGCGTCACAGCTCTCGTACGCCATCAGCAATGCAGTCTACGCAGGGCTGCCAGCACATGCCCCTCACCAGCCCGGCTGCTTCGGGCAACACACTGGTTGGCCCAGGAACTCCAGGAGCCAATTCGATCCGTAGGACAGCACAGCTTCGACCGCTTGAGCGCGTCAACTGCCGACGACCTCAGATGGCAGGAGCGCCACGGCCGTTGGAGCTGTTTCTGAATGGAATGTGTTGTGAAATCCTTCGTCAAGCCAAGGCTGTTGTCTTTGGTCCAGTATCGTCGCTTTCGCCTTATTCGTGCATCCTGTCTGCGTGAGCAGCGATCATTCATTTTATACATTTTTCGGGGCACTTGCATTACTACACGCGCAAACATCTAACCACGTGATGCTATCTCTAGATAAAGCGCGCTTTTTTTTATAGTTCGCAGGAATGAAACCCGTAACGATTGTCTTAATGGAGAGAAAGCGTCTGAAATGTTTCTCAACGCAATCTCCAAATTTTCAATTGAAGGTTTCGTCTTTGAGTTAATAAATAATATGGTAAATAATCAATATTTCCGGTTTATAAATTACTCATGCCAAAAATCGTATCGAATTTTAGAGAAATCACCTTATACGCGTATCTACCGAGGGGCAGACGGGGCACCCCTCCCCCCACATTTAAAAGCGGGCACCGTCGTCTGTACAGTGCAAAATCCAACACAACAGCTAAGGCCCAGTGGACTTTTAAAACAGCGGCCCCCTAAGTGTGCGTTTATTACTACGTATTCTCCACTCAGGCAGCTAGGACTGTCTTTCAGGACTTGCCGCCACATTCTGTAGCAGATGACGCTGGGCTGGCAGCACTACGCATGACGTTTCTGCGTGTTTCGACCCGCCTGCGGGATGAGCCTTGAACGCCTGCATTGGGGAAGGGTTGTCGCCGGGCAGTATAAAACAAGCTTCGCCTTCCACCGCTCGCTTTGTCCCCTGTTCGTTGGAGCCGTCTAACCCAACCACCTTTGACAACACAAAATTAGCTTCGCTTTTTATGTACTACCGGTCTGTAATCACTGCTGCCCTTATAGAACTTTTGTCGATATATTTGGTGACTGTCTTGTCTTTTTGGCGACAAAGTTTCCCATTCAGTGACCAGCGTCTTTTTTGGTCAATTGAATGAACAAGTGGTGACATTTTAGCGACTTAGAAGATAGGAAACTTGCTTCAAAAATGACTTTCTAGAAATCAGTTCATTAGTCACAAGCTACGTGCAAGTGACCGAGACTCGCTGTATGACGTATAGGCTCTCTGACGATGATGAAGCAATGGTTGCCTTCACATTGTAATTTTGCTTCTCAGCACAATTGTCAATAATAGAATTCAGATTGTGCTCAAAAAATTTATATTTTCTAATTCTTTGCAAAACCCACTTGAAAAGTTGAATCAGTTGAAGCGCTGTGGATTCTGCGGCATCACTGCACTGCGGCAACTGAGGCATCAATAAATGAATTCGATTACTGGACGTTCACAAGCGCAGCAGTAAATTATTTTCCCCAAACCTGTTGGCATAAATGCTTTGTTCACACTAACAACACGGTAGGTGAATAAGGCAGGTCAACTATAGAAAGGCACACAGAAATGCGTAGATATTGGAGCAGCTCAGCTCGCTAACGTGAGCTTAAACAAGTTGTTTCCGTTTCTTTCAGCTTTCAGACCAATCAATACTTCGCGGTGGCTTTCAGATAGATCAATGGCGAAAACGTAGTATTTGACCTGTATAAAGCTCGGCTCATTGTCATGCTCGTGTTAACAACCGCCAAGGAAAATTGCAGATTTAGCTGTTATGGGCTCGTTACAATAGCTGTTTATATTGGCGATGGTGTCCACCGCCGGTGTTCGGTTTCCGTAGCAGCTATCGTCGGGAATGAGAAAAAGATGCCTTGTTTCTGCCAGCATCCGGGGCCCGCTGAGTGGGAATCAGTTTCTCTACGAGCGAGCCACGCCAGCAAACCGACGCCAGGCGGACAGTTCAGATCGTTCTCGTGAAGACACCACGAAGAGACTTCGCCGCAAAGACCCTTTAGTGCGTCTTGTCTAAGAGAAAGGAAAGGCAGGGAGGTCAACCAGACGAGCTTCCGGTTTGCTACCCTAAACTGGGGTGAGGGAAAGGGCGAATAGAAAGAATAAAAGAAGAAGGAAGTGAAGACTGTGTACGGTGAAGCACCTTGACACCAAAGTGGAGTTCGATAGGTGGTGATCTGCGTTGATCGCATCTGGGACGACCAAAAGGCCAGCGGTCGTTGCGCGAGTAGGAGGCTGCGGTTGAGCTATGGGGCTTACTCGAGAGTTGCAAGCACTGGATTAAGACCATCCCAGTACTTGCACTACACTTCGCGCTGACGGAGTATGCAACTTGCTGAAAAGTACACGAAGGGTATTTAGGAGGGACCGAAGCATCACAACCACTTGCTGATCTTCGGACAATTTATCGGAAGTCGGCGCTGTAGACTGTACCGCGGTGCGCTGTATCCTTTGATGTGACTGTGGCTGCGGCTGTGGCACCGGCTGTGGCACCTGCTGTGGAATCGCTCGTGGCTGCGGCCGTAGCATCGGTCGTGGCTCCAGTTGTGGCTTCGGCTGTGGCTCCGGCTGTGGCTTCAACTGTGGCTTTAGCTGTGCCATCGGCTGTGGTCTCGGCGTTAGCTGAAGCCACAGTGTACTGCCTAAATCCTCCTCCAGCTCCTACCTGAACTCCTCCGTGTGCCACGAACGCCTTCCATTTTCCTAGCTCTCCTACACAAACGTAGAGAACCACAAAATTTCAGGGACAATGTAGACTTATGGTGCTGAAAAAGTTTGGCTATTTTTTTTTCTTATGAATCGTACTGTATTTGTAACCTTAATAAAAGAACGCAGGATTTAAGCTATCGTCATCCGTTATTTAAATAGGTTAGATGCCAACACGGATACATAAAAGGTAATTTTACGTCTGCTCAGTTTATTGAAACGGTTCATGACTTCGTAGTAGCAATTATTATTATTAACTAAGCTCACGCAACACTATAGATTTCAGCAAAGCATTTAACAAGGTTTCCCGCAAGAAGTTACTTTATAAATTAAATGAAATCCTCCAATATACAGAGTTAATATTCTGGTTGTCAGCCTAGCTAAGAAACCAGCAGCAATATGCTGCCTGCAAAGACTACCCTCCAAACGACTTTCACTAGCCTCTGGTGTTCGACAGGGATCCGTGCTTAGGCCGCTTTTCTTTTCTCGTTATCATTAATGACATAGTAACGGATATTTTAGTAAAATTCAATTGCATGCCAGTGATTCTGTTATTTAGTCAGAGTTAAAAAGTGTTTCTGACAAGCTCAAGCTGAATCAGGATTTTCAGAAGATTACTGATTGATGCCAAAGAGTGGCGAATAGAAATTGACTTGAAAATAGGTTTTTACTGCTAATACTCGGAAATGAAACCGTTTAAAATTTAGCTATATTGCAAATAGTATCCTTCTCGCTGAAACAACTCACTTTAAATACTTAGGACATCGGATTAATAAAGCCCTTCATTGGCCAAAGCACGCAGGCCACCTTAAAGCTAACCCAAACCACAAACTTCTTTTGCCGAGAGATTAGATTATGGAGTTTCACGTGCCAAAACCATGATCTTATTATGAGTCACGCCGTAATGGGTGACCCCGGAAATTTGGACCGCCTGTTCCTAACGTGCACCTAAATCCAAGTACACTGGTGTTTCTGCATCGCGCCCCCATCGAAATGAGGGCGCCGTGGCCGGGATTCGATCCCGCAACCTCGTGCTTAGCAGCCCAACACCATAGCCACTAAGCAACCACGGCGTGTGTTCTTTCGCCGAGGAATGTTAAAATTATCAAACCCTGCTGTTGGATTGCTAACGTGCAATATTGTTGTCTTACCAATAGTAGAATATGCTTCTGTAATCGGAGACCCGTTTACTGAAACTGAGAAAAAATACGGAATATTCCCCCGAAAAAAAGAAAAACGACAACTGTCCGCTTTGTGTATAAAAATTCTGAACTTTTCAATTAGAATTCTGTGGACCAAGGCTAAAATTATCTACTATTTCCCAGTGTAATCGCTGTTGCCGTCTTAATTTTTTTACCAACTAATTATTGGGCACTACAACAATAACACATCAAAAATATCGTCTTTGTCATCCAGATAGGCTATATACCAGACAAAGCCGTAATTTATTAGGAACGGCCTTTCCCGCATGCGAAAAGGAGTTCGGAAAAGAGTGCTTCAAGTACTCTTTTTTTTTCCTGGTGTCTTTAACGAGTGGAATAGCCTCACTAATGATGAAGTTCTTGAACCAAGTGTTGACACTTTTGCTTTCAAACTAGTGTCGTCAAACTCTCTTCTTTATATTTTGTTTTGTATGTGCATTTGCTAAACATATGTAAATTATGAAATAAGTAGTATTTGATAACATACACTACCGAAATCCGCAGTCTGGATTGCAGTATACATAAATAAATAAATTAAAGCCAGCTACACCCTGTTTGTAAATTCACGTTTATCCGTCACCTACAAGCACGGACATTATTACTAACTTGAAACCTCTATAAATTATTTGCCTGTATTATGCGTTGCAACATACGTGCGTCATTAAAAATTCCCTTGACAGTTTTAGTGACAATTTCATCTACTTTCTTGTCTCACTTCAGCGACACGCTTCAAAAAAATAAAACGTGAGAAAATTTTGGGCTAGCATTCACAAAACTTTTCTTATGTAAACGCGGACATTTATTGGCCGTTGACGAGACAATAATCTCATTATCACGTGCTTATCTACAGTTATTTGTTGGCTCCCGAATGGCAGCCAATCAGGAGAAGCTCTTACGTAAGGAAGGTGCGGAACTTGGGGCCGATATCATAAGGTTTTTTTTTTTTTCGTAAGCGATGTTTGCCCTTTGCCAGCGACCTTTGTTAGATATATGAGATCTGCAAGAAAAGCAACTGGGCTAGTCTTCCCTTGAATTAGTTTTTTTTTTTTTGCCAAACAGTGAACTACGTGGTCTACTTCAATTTAGTCGTCCTATAGTCACGCATTTTTCTATTGTGCTCTACGCTTATACGAACTGCTGCAGGGATTCTTCTGTTACGTCCAGGAGATTCTTCTGTTACGTCCAACGGGCCCCTGCTTCCAGAGCTTCACCGCATCTGCTTGGTGATCCCCTAAGATTAGGGAAATAAACAAAGTCATAAGGGGTAAAATAAAGAGACCAGGGGAAATGTTCCAGGATGGCGATCTTCCTTTCGTCAAGCAACCGCCGGCTTCATTCGATATTCTGCATTCGTTGTTCAGCATTCGATGTTCTATTACAGCTCCCGTCTGTCCTCGCGAAATTAGAGAAGTGCCGAAGGATTTCTGTCTAGAATTACTGGTCATTTTTCGGGTTCTATGCTGAGAGAGCTCGCTACGGACGATGCCTCTCGTACTGAAACACGTGATGTGCATGAGTTTTTGTTTTCAGTTAACTCGCCTTCTTTTACCTCAACAAAGACGGAGACTTCCATTGACCGCCTTGCAGCTTTCTGGCTCATAACATGCGTGAAACCTGTCGTTTCGTGCATCTTATGGGCGTGGGATGAAATGCAGCCGTGACGGCCGCATTTTGATGGGCATGAAATGCAAGAACAAACGCCCGTGTGAAGTGCATTGGATGCATGTTAAAGAACCCCAGCGGTCTAAATTATTCCGCAGTCCCCCACTATAGCATGCCTTACAACCATATTGTTTTGGCACGTAAAGCACCAGGCTTTCACCTTACTGACGTGCGTAAAAGTTTCTGTTTAAATGTTACGCTGAGTATTCCAAGTCTCTTATTCTGAAAATAATGCCAATAGACGTCCGGAGTGTCGACATGTCTGTCTGTAAATCGCAGGCTACATCCTGGCTGACCACGGTTTCGACGTGTGGGCCATGAACACGCGGGAGATTGCGGCCCGCTCACGCAGCATCCACAATCTGCAGCAGAATGACGACCGGTACTGGCAGTGGAGGCAAGGGACTTTCCTCTGATTACTCTCGCCATTGTAGAACAAAAGATCATTTCGACTCCCGTGATCTGAGCTTGAGGAGAAGGATAGTGCTAGCCACGGTTGGATCTAAGCTTGCTGGGGCATAACGACAATTTACTCCGCCCGAGCGCCTGTGCGCGTCAAAGAATCAATGGCAGCTGCTATCAAAATATATTGGAACGGAAAAATCATTTCTCTCTTCATTCACTGCACCGAATTTGATGTGGTTGGTCGCATTAAAGAAAGTCAGAATCAAAGATTATGGGCGTCAGATTTATTTTAGCTTCGGCCATCCATTCTCTTCAATTCTGTAAAAGCGAAAAATTCAAAAGAGCTCAAGTGCCATAGATTAATGGAAACACTTTATTGATTAATCAAGGGAAGGGAAAAGAGAATACAGAAGGGGTAGGATGAGAGGGAGAGGGTGGGTGGGTCCTTATTCTAGGACACCTGTTATCCTGGCTACCCTCTACGCCTGGTCCAAGAAGCCCCTTTGGGCCTTAGCCCTAGCCGGGCGAGGAGACTCCCACGGCTCCCTACTGTAGATATCGATCGTTATTTATTACTGTTTTACAGAGTTGAACACATGGCACTTGAGTTTCCAGAAAGCAAACTCAAGTTCCACATTTTCATCTCTGCATGTAACTGACTGAGAAATAACGATAAAATAATTATGTAAACTGATCCTATTAAGACGTCTAAGGCGCACAACATGTATATAATATACGCGACTCTCAAGTATATCATAATTTGTGAGACGCACTTTTGCCGAAACCTCCTAAACAGTGCAACAATTCCACCCAAGCCGAAAAAACAAACACCAAGCTCGTCCGCTCTAGATGCCCTAAAGGCGGAACCGCATGGCGCGATTTCAGGCGCGATGACGCGCCGATGGTGGGACGGGCGCGTCATTTTGTCGCGTGCCCAGCATGACCCGTCACGAAATCGCGCCGCCGCGTGCTGCTGCTCGGAGTAGAAAAAAACGCGTCGCGCGGCGCGTC
Source organism: Dermacentor variabilis (assembly GCF_050947875.1). NCBI lineage: Eukaryota > Metazoa > Arthropoda > Arachnida > Ixodida > Ixodidae > Dermacentor > Dermacentor variabilis. Next base: position 98,974,471 of record NC_134578.1, on the reverse strand, counting down.
CACCAATCAGAGTTCAGGTAAGTCACGTGGCATCTGGTCACGTGGCATTTTGTTTCTTTTTTTGCCACCAGATGGCCCTGCTCTCTGCGCATCTCGACGGAACCTCCTTGGCGGAATTTTTCTTTTTTTCTCGTCAGAACTAGCGCGCGCGTCGAGGAAAACGTGTGCTACCGTGATTTCGTTGGCGCATCGTGTTGGTTCGCGCATCCTGTTCACCTAAAATGAACAAAGCAACTTTCAACGAGGCCCTAATAACTAAAGTGGAGAAGCGTCGCGTCTCATCGCTAATACTGGCAAGACAATTTGCTAATAATATTACCAGTGTATGGTGCTCGCTCTCTTCTCAACCAGGCAGGCCGCACCCACATGTACCTCCTGACCCGCATTTTTTCTTGCTTCAGTATCAGCATCCCCCTTAATAGCATCAATCGCCTTTTCTGCTCGGTAGTAAGCGGCCGACCCTCCTTTTTATATGTGAAGTTGTAAACAAGCAGCGGCTTCTCAGCATGCGGAAGGTACATAGTCGCAGTTTCGCACACAATATTACTGCTTGAAATTAAGCTTGATAAATACACTTCGAAAAGAAATGTCGCTGTCTAATTACACTCAGAATATTTTTTATTGTAGTGTTTTGTAAGTTTAAGGGCATATTATATATGCGGTAACAAAGACAATACATGTCGTTGAGGGTCATGTTGTCTGGCAACCCGGAAAACGCGGCGCGAAAGCACCGCTCCTTTTTTTCGTACGGGTGCTCGCGCGTCGGCGGCAACGCGGGCGTTTGCCGCCCGTTTTACGCTCGCGAAAAACGCGCCATGCGTTTCCACCTTAACGGATGTGGCTTACAGAACTGCGATATCTGCTTCAAGGGTTTAAAGTTTACCGGTTTTAGGCATCTGTTGTAAAAATAATGAGTTCCTAAATCAAAGTTCGGCTTCCTGCAGTAACTAAAATTTAGCTTTCTCTCACGAATGCAACACGCCTCATTCAAACTGGTCGAGTGGTTCTTTCGTGTGCGAATTTTTGAATCTCACATGTATTTGAATAGGAAAATCCAAGTCATCCCCGAGCTAAAGCTTCCCTGCTAAACGCAGTATAGCAGCATTAAGACAACGCTTCTCATAGATATCAGTACTATTATTTTGATTACACGTAAAATTCTACCACTGCACCAAAATGGCCCCGTACCCAATTAGATGAGTTGGCGTTTATTATTACTTGCTATGCATTATCGCTCGCTGAATAGATCGGTGCAACTCAGAAACTTCACGAATAGACGAAACATTTCTCTCCGCTGAAATATTAAGCCCTCCACCAAAGCTCGTGGAGCCCCCCATCTTATATTTAATTTTCTCAAGGAAAGTTCCGCGTTTTTCTGCCACACTCATATTATCATGAGTGTGGCAGAAAGAACACCTTCAGCTCTGCTTATGGCACAGTGCTCTTTTGCTGGGCCAAAATGAAACCCGCTTCAGCCCTGAAAACATGCTTGTCAAAGGTTTTTACATGGATACATGAGTGTACCCAATGTTTTCAATTTCACGCGTGTGTCCATTTTAACTTTCATATTCTCCCTCGTTGCTTATATCAACGCGACAGGAGTGAGAAGCCCCTTACTGGGACGATACATAGAACACCTATACTCGAAACTTTCTATCCGTACTTTCATAATTTTAAGTGTGTTTCAATAATATGCAGTGCGAATTACTTCCGCATTATTCTCCTAGTAATATTTTTTTCCGATATTCTGAGATACAACAGGGCATACGTGTTTTTTCGCCAAAGTGAGAACAACAAACCAAGCCTGCGTTAGCAAGCATTAAAATATTGCTCACGTTATCAGTGTGGTTAATTTAGGGTGCTAAATAAGAGAGCATAAATAAAATAATCAAAATTCTTGCGCGGCATAACAGAAGCTCTGTACAAAACAAAAGGTCATACAACCTATGGCGCGTTTACATATTGTATGATATGGACACCGAAAGTATTATGTGGTGGTGTGCAGTAGACGCAGACACTCAAGTTCTTGTAATCAAGATCCTCGCATTGAATTACCGTCCATGTCAATGTAATATTCAAGGTTGGAGTAAATTATGTAGCACACAATATGCAGCGTACTGCATCAAGCGCACAACTGTCTTTATTTTCGGATTAGCACATAGAGCTATGTGATGTCGATCATATCTGTCGTACAGTCAAGAGGGTTGCAGGGGCCCGCCATTGAAGTGACTTACCCCGATTTTTCCATCTTCTTCAAAGGGAACTGTTTATTGGCTAATTTGTATGTACCTGCAGTTTAAAAAAATGCACATCATGACACAGTACGAAAGAAGGCAGACAAAGGACAAATGCTATCCTTTATCGGCACTTACCCTGTGCTTGTCGTATGTCTGCCTGAATTTGTCGTTTGTTATGTGATGTGCGCTTGTTAAACCCTCTTACTCGCTGGTCCTCGAGATGCACGGATGGTGTTTTCATCCATCTTCTTGCGTTCCACCCTGTATTGCGGTTGCTGCATTTTACATATCACAGTATCCTCGCATTGAACGATGGCAGAGCAAGGACACGTAGATGCATGGAGAACGGACGGCGAGGTCATAAAACAAGTGGTGGCGGAAAAAAAATGGTGTGAGCAGGATAACACCAAAATCCGAAACAAGGAGCCCGATCTCGAAACAATACCATCTAGATAAAAAGAGACCCCGGCGCGGCTGACTACGTACCCGAAACATACAACAGCGCAACGAGCTCGACTCTAGTTACGAAGATAAACAAGAAAACAGTCTCCGCAACGATATGGAGTGCAAAATACATCCAGCGTTTCAGATTCCGAAAACGGATTCTGATGAAATTCTCTTGCATGCCGACGGCAGTGTGAGCCATAAAAATTGAGCTGTCAAAGGGTGCGGATAAAAAGCGGCAGAACCCATCTCACGATGACTCTCGACCGTAATGCATCAGCATTGAAGCAACGTAGCGACACAACGTATTGCTACCGTTGAAACGATCCAGGTGTGTATGAAAAGTGTACCGCAGCGAGGCTCCTCTTTCGCGCTTCCTTAGTCACACTGGGCGCCATCTAGTGCAAATGTCCAAGTGCAAATTGTGCATTTAGGATTTTTTAGGCTTCTGCTCAGCTTCCTCACACTCCGTATTTCAAAAATTTCATGTTGTCGTTTCATCTCGGTTCAACATGATGTCGCCCCATTGGCAGAATTAGCTGGTGGTCCCAGACGATAGCTTCTCTTAGCTGCCCGGTTACTTATCAACCCGTGAATTTCATTTCGGAATATAATAACAACGCTTGATTGCCCCTACATCTTCGGGTAGAGGCAATCTACCTAGCATCGAATAGCGTAGGTGCAAGCTATTTAGATTGCCTCTACCTAGCAGTGAATAATGACTCCAGTCTTTCAATCTGTGATTTCCATGACTTTGCTTGGTTGCCAATTTCGCCAATTTTCCGGATACGTGAGGTGCCATGCTTTAACTTTTCATGAGTCACCCACGGGTGGCAAAGTTTCGTAGTTTCACTTTCTTCTCGAGCTATAACATCTTCTTATTCCTAGATCTCTGCAATGACATTTCACATCGTGTTTGTCGCATACAGTCTCATCTTCGTCGGAGTATGCACGAAATGAGCTGACAAGTAAATGCGCTTACTTTTGAAACCAAAATACACAAATGCATAACGCCAATTATCTCTGTTAACAATCCTGAGGTAAAGGTTCATGAACTTGCGTTCTACGTGGTGATAATTTTTAAGTTTTACGTAATTTTCAAAATTTCTTGCTGGAGATAACATGCTTCTAGTCCTTGAGCTGAATTATTAAGAGAGGCGGCATTGCTGCATGAGAAATTGAAACACATCTTTAAATCATTTTTGAAATATCTAAATAAATTACTAATTTATTCATTTGCAGCACAGACTGCAATTTACGATTTGTAGCCGGTGAGTTTTCCAGGTGTATACCATTGGAGTGAATTTCCAGAATGACACCAGTCTGAAGACGTGCGCCATCGATTTCACCGTAAAAATGCGCTGTTCAACTTACTTTTCTCGCAAAACGCTCTTTTATGCATTTAAGCACAAAAGTAACTAGAACGCCAATGTATTTTGCCGCATACTCTGGGAAGCAATATCTCAAAGCTGGTGTCATTCTGGAAATTCATTTCAACTGGATACGTCTTGTAAACTCACCGGCTACGATTCGTAAATTGCAAAATGTGCCATGAAGTAAATATTTAAGTAGTTTAATTAGTGAGTTTCGGTTAATTGGATGAATACGCGTTTCGATGTATCATGATTGTAACGTCCGCATCTTCAAGTAATCCAGCTCAAGGACAATAATTACGTGATCTCCCATAGGCGATTTTTTTTAAATCCCCCAGAACTTAAAAATAATCGCTCTGTATAATACTAAAAGACGGCTGCAGGAATGATTAGGTTACGGAAGGCAACACACAGTTTTCAAAGACGTACACAGTGTCATCAGGACAAGTTACTTCAATAGTAGATCTTTTGTTAACGCGAAACACTGATCTTAAAAGACAAAGACTATTGCAGCGGAAAAGCAAAAACATTCAGACTTGTGGCGCTAGCAGCCACGCCGTTACAAAGGGGGGGGGGGGCGCGAAGGGGGGCTCGTTACGTTGATCGCCCATATATCCTTATATTTATCGAGTCAACACAGACCTTCGAATCGAATCCAATGTGTGAAAATGCGGCCTACTGCACTTTGAACTTTGAACTTTAAACATTCGTCTTGCGTGTTTGAAACAGAGCTCCCGAATAACTCATCTCACTTCTGAATCCAAGCAACTCAGTGCAGCACCTTCGAAAAGAAATGCTCTACAGGTGAGACAAGCAAGTGGGTGTGTTTGTTTCTCACTGTCCTCTACAACGTTTTGCGATGTCCCCTTCAAATATGATAATCTCAGATTCTATCTGATCCAGCTTTGCCCACTTTAATTGTAATGGCAAATATATGGACACTCGAGGCTCGTTTGCAGCGCCGCGGTCGTGCTGTACTGGTATCAAAGGCGCATGCGCGGCCGGATGGTTACGGCTCCGGGACGCGCAGTGCGTTAAAACTGCAAAAAGGACAAAGCCAAACTCGACGCAGCGTCCCGCTCCGCGCCGTCGGGTTTGCCGGAGCCAAGTTTGCAGCCGAGTCACACGCACGTAGTGTTAAGACACCGTGCGAGGGGTCCAAGCACAACTTTGCTATTCTTGCAACGTTGCAGAACCTTGTTGTGGCTTTCGACCTTTGGCCCTTCTGGCGAAATTGTCTAATTTCATCATCATCATCAGCCTGGTTACGCCCACTGCAGGGCAAAGGCCTCTCCCATACTTCTCCAACAACCCCGGTCATGTACTAATTGTGGCCATGCCGTCCCTGCAAACTTCTTAATCTCATCCGCCCGCCTAACTTTCTGCCGCCCCCTGCTACGCTTCCCTTCCCTTGGGATCCAGTCCGTAACCCTTAATGACCATCGGTTATCTTCCCTCCTCATTACATGTCCTGCCCATGCCCATTTCTTTTTCTTGATTTCAACTAAGATGTCATTAACTCGCGTTTGTTCCCTCACCCAATCTGCTCTTTTCCTATCCCTTAACGTTACACCTATCATTCTTCTTTCCATAGCTCGTTGTGTCGTCCTCAATTTGAGTAGAACCCTTTTAGTAAGCCTCCAGGTTTCTGCCCCGTAGGTGAGTACTGGTAAGACACAGCTATTATATACTTTTCTCTTGAGGGATAATGGCAACCTGCTGTTCATGATTTGGTAATGCCTGCCAAACGCACCCCAGCCCATTCTTATTCTTCTGATTATTTCCGTCTCATGATCCGGATCCGCCGTCACTACCTGCCCTAAGTAGATGTATTCCCTCACGACTTCCAGTGCCTCGCTGCCTATTGTAAATTGCTGTTCTCTCCCGAGACTGTTAAGCATTACTTTAGTTTTCTGCAGATTAATTTTTAGACCCACTCTTCTGCTTTGCCTCTCCAGGTCAGTGAGCATGCATTGCAATTGGTCCCCTGAGTTACTAAGCAAGGCAATATCATCAGCGAATCGCAAGTTACTAAGGTATTCTCCATTAACTTTTATCGCCAATTCTTCCCAATCCAGGTCTCTGAATACTTCCTGTAAACACGCTGTGAATAGCATTGGAGATATCGTATCTCCCTGCCTGACGCCTTTCTTTATTGGGATTTTGTTGCTTCCTTTATGGAGGACTACGGTGGCTGTGGAGCCGCTATAGATATCTTCCAGTATTTTTACATATGGCTCATCTACACCCTGATTCCGTAATGCCTCCATGACTGCTGAGGTTTCGACTGAATCAAACGCTTTCTCGTAATCAATGAAAGCTATATATAAGGGTTGGTTATATTCTGCACATTTCTCTATCACTTGATTGATAGTGTGAATATGGTCTATTGTTGAGTAGCCTTTACGGAATCCTGCCTGGTCCTTTGCTTGACAGAAGTCTAAGGTGTTCCTGATTCTATTTGCGATTACCTTAGTAAATAGCTTGTAGGCAACTGACAGTAAGCTGATCGGTCTAGTATTTTGCAAGTCTTTGGCGTCCTCTTTCTTACGGATTAGGATTATGTTAACGTTCTTCCAAGATTCCTGTACGCTCGAGGTCATGAGACCTTGCCTATAAAGGGTGGCCAGTTTCTCTAGAACAATCTGCACACCATCCTTCAACAAATTTGCGGTTACCTGATCCTCCCCAGCTGCGTTTCCTTTCTTCATAGCTCCCAATGCTTTCTTTACTTCTTCCGGCGTTACTTGTGGGATTTCAAATTGCTCTAGACTATTCTCTCTTCCATTATCGTCGTGGATGCCACTGGTACTGTATAAATCTCTATAGAACTCCTCAGCCACTTGCTCATCCATATTAGTAATGATATTGCCGGCTTTGTCTCTTAACGCATACAGCTGATTCTTGCCAATTCCTAGTTTCTTCTTCACTGTTTTTAGGCTTCCTCCGTTCCTGAGAGCATGTTCAATTCTATCCATATTATACTTCCTTATGTCAGCTGTCTTACGCTTGTTGATTAACTTCGAAAGTTCTGCAAGTTCTATTCTAGCTGTAGGGTTAGATGCTTTCATACATTGGCGTTTCTTGATCAGATCTTTCGTCTCCTGCGATAGTTTGCTGGTATCCTGCCTAACGGAGTTACCACCGACTTCCATTGCACACTCCTTAATGATGCCCACACGATTGTCGTTTATTGCTTCAACACTAAGGTCCTCTTCCTGAGTTAAAGTTGAATACCTGTTCTGTAGCTTGATCTGGAATTCCTCTATTTTCCCTCTTACCGCTAACTCATTGATCGGCTTCTTATGTACCAGTTTCTTCCGTTCCCTCCTCAGGTGTAGGCTAATTCGACTTCTTACCATCCTGTGGTCACTGCAGCGCACCTTGCTGAGCACGTCCACATTTTGTATGATGCCAGGGTTAGCGCAGAGTATGAAGTTATTTCATTTCTAGTCTCGCCGTTCGGGCTCCTCCACGTCCACTTTCGGCTATCCCGCTTGCGGAAGAAGGTATTCATTATCCTCATATTATTCTGTTCCGCAAACTCTACTAATAACTCTCCCCTGCTATTCCTAGTGCCTATGCCATATTCACCCACTGCCTTGTCTCCAGCCTGCTTCTTGCCTACCTTGGCATTAAAGTCGCCCATTAGTATAGTGTATTTAGTTTTCACTCTGCCCATCGCCGATTCCACGTCTTCATAGAAGCTTTCGACTTCCTGGTCATCATGACTGGATGTAGGGGCGTGGACCTGTACAATCTTCATTTTGTACCTCTTATTAAGTTTCACAACAAGACCTGCCACCATCTCGTTAATGCTATAGAATTCCTGTATGTTACCAGCTATATTCTTATTAACCAGGAATCCGACTCCCCGGTAGCACAGGACGTGCCCGCTATTTAGCACTGTATACGCTTCTTTTGGCCTCCTAACTTCACTGAGCCCTATTATATCCCATTTACTGCCCTCTAATTCCTCCAATAGCACTGCTAGACTCGCCTCACTAGATAACGTTCTAGCGTTAAACGTTGCCAGGTTCATATTCCAATGGCGGCCTGTCCGGAGCCAGTGATTCTTAGCACCCTCTGCTGCGTCGCAGGTCTGACCGCCGCCGTGGTCAGTTGCTTCGCAGCTGCTGGGGACTGAGGGCCGGGGATTGATTGTTGTGTTCATAGGAGGTTGTGGCCAAGTACTGCACCAGGGTGGCCAATCCTGCTCTGGTGAGGGAGTGCGTTGCCGGTTCTGGTCACCGGGATCAGGCCACACTCCAGGCCTGTTTGTGCAATTTTTTCAACACGCGGATTTTTTTAAAAATCCGGTGGAAAATTGCCGGCACCGGGATTCGAACCACGGACCTCTTGCCCGGGAGGCGGGTGTTCTACCTCTACGCCACCGCTGCACCTTGTCTAATTTATTTTTGCCTTATTTCGTGATTGTGCTATCTTCTTTTCAGCTTTAACGAGATCGGCCGTTACGACGTCGCCGCTGCCATTGACCTCGTCCTAAACACCACGGGCGCCCCCAAAGTGACATTGCTGGCATTCTCGCAAGGATTCACTTCTAGCCTCGTCCTCCTTTCCACAAGACCGGAGTACAATGACAAGGTACGCTGCTCATGACAGAGAGGGGGCTATATAGCTTAAATAGTCAGAGAGGTCAACCCGGGCATTGTTGCCTTCTGCTTTGCAACCTGCAGTGGTTGCTCAGTGGCTATGGTGGTGGGCTGCTGAGCACGAGGTCGCGCCATCGAAATCCGGCCGCGGCGGCCGCATTTCGATGGGGGCGAAACGCGAAAACACCCGTGTACTTAGATTTAGGTGCACGTGAAAGAACCCCAGGTGGTCAAAATTTCCGGAGTCCTCCACTCCGGCGTGCCTCATAATCAGAAAGTGGTTTTGGCACGTAAAAGCACATAATTTAATTTTTAGTTTTTTCTGCTTTTCACTGTACAACCCTGAAAATAAAGTACGCAGATGCAACGCACTCTACGGAATATATTGACACGCGCGCATTTTTATATTTTTCTGGTGACCGCTGCCCACCGGCTAAAAATGCCAAACGTTATCTCTCGGCGCACGCCGCGCCTGCATGTATTAGATTTTCTCGAATGTTACCGATGGTTCCATCCGTTGTCTCTTGTCACCAAACCTTGTGTGATCTGATTGTATGGGCTACGCGAATAGTGTAGTACTTTCTGGTAGGCACGCGGGCACGAGCGATTACGCTGTAACCTTGGACGGGTCATCTGTAGAAGCCGACGTGCTTGATCCACTGAGCAGATTTGGACGATCGTCGACAGAGCTCCCCGCTATCGCTGTTCTTGAGTATAACTCGTTTTTTTTTTCGGCCACTAGCTTGCCCAATAAAACGTTCCTTCGTGATTCACAGTTTTTACTACCGTGTTTTTCATCGTCACCACAATGTTACAATATGTAAGGCGAAGCTTTGTTGAAAGGTTACGGGTCAATGCTTTGCAAAGAGACACATGATACGTGCAGATTTATTTCAGTTTCAGTTTATTATTCTTTCAATATACATAGTTGGTTCTTTATAGTATATAGACGAGGGTCCCAAAATCAAACTACCGCAGCGAGACCCTCAGTTACCAAGATTGGAAGAAAACGATTAGTTAATACAGCAGTGTAAAATTATGCAATATATAAGTTAATAGAAAGTGAACGAAGTAGCGGAAAGGAATACATTCAATTTTTATACAAGGAGTCATACATGACGAAAAATTCGCACGTTACAAATCTAAACTGTTATAACCTATTTAATAAATTAAGTACACACTTTATGTACGAAGTAAGTTAATCAGGACAACTAGTTATACAAAATGAAATTTTTAAGTTCATATCTGAATGCATGCAAGGATGATGATGATTCAAGAGCATGGGGTAAGTCATTCCATAGTTGAATCGCTGAGAAGGCGAATATCATTTTGCCGTGATTCGTGTTGCATTGAGGTAATAGAAAGTTGTGATTATGTGCAAACCTACTGCTATTGGTATTAGTGAGCAACCTAGGATCTATTAATTAAAACGCGAGCTGTTTGTTAAGTAATCTACATAGAGTGATAAGTAAATGTAGTTTAAACAAGCCAGATGTAGGAACAATGAAGTTAGCCTGAAGGAGCGGAGCAGCATTAGAGTGAAAAGAAATGTTGGCAATAATGCAACAATAATGCAACAACAATGTAACATTTGCAACAATTCGCGAGCGTCTGCCGGACTTCTCACGAAATGTTCGCGTTTGTCACCCATGGTAGATCTCCGTCATTTGGCTTGGCAGGTAATGTGAATGTCATTGTATCCGTGCTCTGCACCCCTTTTTTTTTGCTGCGTAGCGAAACCTTGCCTAGTCTTCAAGACGGTTGCTCTCGGCTTACAGAATACGCTTCGTTCCCGTGACACAGGTTCAATGCGACACACTGCGGCAGTGGCGAGTGTTTATACACACAGATTTACCCAGGCAGCGAACCGACCGCGTGTAAACCTCCACAACGCGACTCAAGTGACCCGCACGACTGCAGATTGAATAGCTGCAAATATGGGGCCACGTTTGATTACACTATCTCCGGGATGGAACCGCTTTAATAATAAGCCGTGACCGCGGTTGGCCCAGTTCTAAATATATAGCGCAGCGCCCGGCACTGAACTGTGTCTTACATCCCTAACATTTCCCTAAAGTCAATGCTAGGTACCTACGGCCATGGCAAACATGATGAATCATTTTAAAGACGCGTGGTTGCAGCCATCATTTAAAATAAGCAAACGTAGGCTGCCTTGAAACTATCAAAATGAACAAGCTTGCAAAGTTCACCACCTTTATATATCAAGACCCGTTATGTCTAGAATCTCCAGAAAACTTAAACAATTCTAGCATTATTGCGATGGGATAAATTTGCAGCCATTCTATTTCCTAAATATCTGCGTCACTGGCCGCTAACAGTCGGTAGCATTTACGAGTGCGGTAACCACCACCGGCACTCTGTATTGAAGAACCGATCCAGCGCACTAATGCCTTTGTGAGTAGAGCATCCGATAATGTTTAAATACGTCTACCGCTACAAACAAGGAGCGAACTGTGCGATGCTACTGAACGAGGAAGATTTGCGACATAATACATAGCCGAGTTGTGATGTGTAGCATTGCTCCAAAGAATAAGCACATGGTGCACCATCGTACAAGTGCTCCTTAACAATCAATGGTCGCGTGAAATGGACAAGAGGGAGACATACTTGAGGTCACCTCAAGACGGCTTGTTATATTTATTACCCGTTTTTCCTTGTAGGTCGACCTCCTCATGGGCTACGGTCCAGTGGCCAACTTATCGGGAATCCAATTCCCTTTTCCCCAGATCATCGCATTCTCTGATCCAATCTTCGTAAGTAGCAGCTATGTCTGGGCGTTTGGGTAATGCACATTGGCTGACTAATCTGGTCATTTGCTTTAGCAACCGCACAGTAGGAAAATATGTCCACAAAATGCCCTGCCAATCAACCAGAAGAGCAGTTGAACAATTCATGTATCGGAAGTTGATTATTGTGTAAGCAGCGCCTAAGTAGCCAGAGAACAGAGTTCAATACTCATCTAACCTGAGGACATGCTTCGTTAGCTTTTCTACGGCATTCTGTTGTTTCGCGGCGAACGGCCAGGAGATCAGCTGAATGAATGTTCGTTGGAAAGTACCTTTCCTATTGCGATAATGTAGTACTTTTTTGTAGTAGGATTAGTAGTACGATGTTGTAGCACGTTTCTTATTGCAATAAAATAGTTTAATGTCCATCTACTGACCTTCCTTTCATGACGGGAAACAGACTTTGCCGGCTAAGTTAAGCCTACTGGACGAGAGAGCGTTCGTGGAACATACCGAGACCATTGATTAGACTAGGTGGTTCCAAAATTTCTAGCCTTGTCGAACCCCATCTGCCTTCCCACAGTGCCACGAAACCCGCCCTACTTATTTCGGCCACTACTGTGCTTATCCACGGCCTCGCGATGAATGTTGCGAATAATCCATTGGACGGCTTAAATGTGTCAAAAGTGCACCAATTATAGAATCATTTAAACGGCGTAATCAGTGTGTGGCTCAGTGCCAATTACGCCCCGAGGTTGCGTCGTAGTTGCATTTGGAGACGGCATGAAGGGGTATTATAATCCGTCGGCCTTCTTAAGCGACTTCAAGCGCTTTTTGGAGGCTATGTATGTATGTATGTATGTATGTATGTATGTATGTATGTATGTATGTATGTATGTATGTATGTATGTATGTATGTATGTATGTATGTATGTATGTATGTATGTATGTATGTATGTATGTATGTATGTATGTATGTATGTATGTATGTATGTATGTATGTATGTATGTATGTATGTATGTATGTATGTATGTATGTATGTATGTATGTATGTATGTATGTATGTATGTATGTATGTATGTATGTATGTATGTATGTATGTATGTATGTATGTATGTATGTATGTATGTATGTATGTATGTATGTATGTATGTATGTATGTATGTATGTATGTATGTATGTATGTATGTATGTATGTATGTATGTATGTATGTATGTATGTATGTATGTATGTATGTATGTATGTATGTATGTATGTATGTATGTATGTATGTATGTATGTATGTATGTATGTATGTATGTATGCATGCATGCCGCTATGTATACCGCCGTTTTCTCGCCTACCTGAGTCACTGCGCAGTCTATGCTCCAATGGGTAACCCATTGGGCGGCTGTGCTCAGTGTACTAACTTGGATGACTAAGTGTAATGGTTCGGCGTTGTTTCGAGTCGACGAAGCGCGGCTCAACCGGCGCCAAAAGGACACGGGAGTAGGAACCACCGAGCAAGACTGGTATTGCCAATCACTCGGGCCACGGCTGCAAAATGTAAGGTGTGGCATGCTGCCGGTGACTAGGCGAGCGGGTGACAAGCGGAGTTTTCATTGCGTCGGCTACTTTGGGTGAGGCCGCTGCACATCGCTGAACGATATAAAGCGATATTTTTTTTTATTTACTGATTTCTTTTAGCCATTAAATAGCAATTTCAGAGCTTTCTTCCTTTCTTTTTCATCTTTTATCGTGCGCATTAGTGTGTTTCATGCCTATTTGATGGCCTGTGGGATGGCTACACAGCAACAAAAACGACAAGCGGAAAGGCTGAAATAAGGTCATGGATGGCGGCAATGGAAAAGAAACCTGCCACTAGTAACTACTTAAGAGGAAAAAACGAAATCAGGAAAGAAAGAATTTATGATAGCTCAAAGGGAAGCTCATTACTTTTCGAAGCGAAATCCGGATGTCTTAGAACACGTACCCATAAAGCGATATGTAAGAAGAAAGAACAAGCATGTGCTTGCTGCGGTAAACCTAAGGAAACAATGGAGCATGCTTTGTTATAATGTGAAGACATCTGCCCAGCGGTCGATTTAGGAACCACTGGCCTCCCTGAAGCTCTTGGGTTCTGCGAGAACAGAATAAAAGTAAACATGTCCGCAATAGAGATTAGTAAGAGGTGATGGGAAGATTGGTGAAACAAAAGCAGGGAAACGACAAAAAAAGGAGACGTGCAAAAGCAAAGTTCGCAATAGGCGACAGAAAATTTGGTTGTGGGAGTTCATAGTGTTTTTTTTTTATTTCTTTTTTAACCTAGGTACGACATTAGGCCGTATAATAGCAAGAGCTTGGTGGCGCAATTGATGGAAACAACTTTATTTTGAATCCGGCAAATTTGACGACCACCCACCCCTCCGTTGTAAAGGGCACGCTCATAAGATCCATCCATCCATCCATAGAGTTTCTCACTATAACACCCAGAGGGAAAGCTGGCGCCACCGTCTACGGGAGTTTCTTAAGGGGCGCCGTGCCGTCATGGGAATGACGGTATGTGTCTGCAAGGCTTGTGTTGGCTAGTGTTGTAATAGGCTTCGTCTAAAACGTGGATGCGGCTACACAAATAATGCGTTCTTAAAGTAATATCCTCATAAAATGTTTCCATTCATGTATATTACATCTTTACTCACCTACAACGAATGACCAAGCGAAGAAAAGCAAGAACAGACGACAAACTATTCCAAAGCGAGCGCGAATCTTGTCGTCTGTCCTCCAACTTTAGCGGTCCGCTGATACTTTTCACGTATCATATAATTGTACATGCAATAACAAGTTTGCATAGTTAAACAAAAGATATTTTTGCGTAATAAAAAAGCTAAAGCAGCTTTTTATGTGCTCTTTTATCAGAAAATTAATCCTTGTAACAGACGGAACGGCGCTTGCCTAGCTCTCCGAGAACGATGCCAATCCGAATCCACAATATAGAGGCATTCCCATGCATACCAGTGCGCAGCAGCGCCAGATTTTCCTCTAGGTAATATATTGAGAAACTCAATGCATCCATTTATCCGTTGGCGATTATGTTAGTGGCGGATGGACGTGTCTTGCCAGCCCGTCGTGGGGGCGACGAAACCATAAGTTTTTTGTGCATGATTTCGTTCTTTTTTGTATTTGCTGATTTTTTTAGCCTTTAAATAGCAATTTGAAAGTTTTCTTTCTTTCTTGTTCTTCTTTTATCGTGCGCGTGGGTGTGTTTCATGTGTATTTGGTTTTGCGGGATAGTCAGAGCGTCCTATCGTGCCATGTGTTTCAACACGTGCGACCATGTGGGACGTTAATTCTTTAAAGCCTTTAATAATAATATATGGGGTTTTACGTGCCAAAACAACTTTCTGATTAAGATGCACGCCGTAGTGGGGGACTCCGGAAATTTTGACCACCTGGGGTTCTTTAACGTGCACCAAAATCTAAGTACACGGGTGTTTTCGCATTTTGCCCCCATCGAAATGCGGCCGCCGTGGCCGGGATTCAATCCCGCGACCTCGTGCTCAGCAGCCTAACACCATAGCCACTGAGCAACCACGGCGGGTAAATTTAAAGCCTTTAAATAGGAGTTTAGAACTTGCATGAATATAAGCTATTAGTGGTTTTAGTGTGTGTACATTGCTATTAGGAATATTGCTTGGGTAGGACCGTGAGAGCGTGGCCGCGTGTTTGAACACGTGCGAACACGTGTTATACCTTAAGTCGGTGAGGCATTTATTGCTCTTAAAACATTGGCGATAATTAGTTTGCAGCATTTTAAGTATTTAGGTTCCATGCGTATCTGCCTTTGCTGGTAGTTACGTGCTCTTTTCCGTGCAGCACCAACGACTCATTTTTGTTTTGGAACGCATACGTAGCATACCATGCCGTAATTGCTAGAGTTCAATTACCGTTTTAAAGAAACGCACAGTCATCGCATTCCACCAGTGCTAACATATAGGGCAGAAACCTGGAGATTAACTGAGAAAGCTTGAAAAGCAAAGGGCAGTGAGCTATTGAAGTAAAGGTTTTATGCGTACTGATAGGAGAGATAAAGACAGCGGTGCGGATTAGAGTGGAAATGGGATTAGCGATATTGAGACCAAAAAAAATGGAGTGGGGCATGCCATGAATGCGAAAGGCCAATAACGATTGGTCTATCGCGATTTCAGGATGGGTGCCAAGAGAAGCGAAGTGTAGTCGAGCAAGGCAGATAATTATATGGTGTGATGAAGTTGGGAAATGTGCAGGCATAAGATTGGTTCAGCTGGCGCAACACATGGGTAATGGGAGGTCGCTGAGAGAAGTCTTCGTGCAGCAATGGACATAAATGGATGACGTTGATGGTGATGAACAACGCCTCCTTTGACGCAGATGCTCCTCGATCCAATAGGCGACAGCGGATATTTCTTCCTTCCCGATGCACCCCGAGATGCGATGCAGGCAATCTGCGACAACTACAAGGGAGAGCTGTGCTCCACTTCCCTAGTTGTCACAATGGTCAGCAGTCCGGAGGAGGTGAACAAGGTAACACTCAGCGACGTCCCAAAATTGAAAGGTGCTTTAGCAACGTTGACACCAATGTGAGTGCTTAGGCCAGTGTTGTAAAATTACCGCGCCGATGCTTTCTCACTTTCACTAAAGAGTGTGTCATTGGACACAACCGGTCAAAGTTTTAATACTAAGCTACCAATTCACATCGTAAATTGCATAGCTCATCGTTGAGTACTGTCCCATGCGATATTTGTACGCTCACAATGTTCTGCTTTCTTGGGTAGTCATTTTCGTTGCTTCCACGCTACTTTGTACGAGAT
The DNA here is from genome assembly GCF_050947875.1 of Dermacentor variabilis. Lineage (NCBI taxonomy): Eukaryota > Metazoa > Arthropoda > Arachnida > Ixodida > Ixodidae > Dermacentor > Dermacentor variabilis. Next base: position 98,958,229 of record NC_134578.1, on the reverse strand, counting down.
ATTTTGGCAGTGGCCTGTATTTACTGCATATGCAAACACACTTATGAGATATCTCTAAAAGGTGCCTTTAGGGGTTAAATAGATTAAGATAATTATCATGACGATGATGACGACCATGACGATGATCATGTCGTCGCAGTCGCCGTGTGTTCTGTATAAAGTCCAAGGGCGATAACAGCATCGCCGCGCGCTGTATTCAGTATGTTGTAAGAGTTGGGGTCGGACATGTAAAGAGGTGCAGCTGGTCCATGCCGTCGTCCGGCTCATCTTGGCTAAGGACGTTGTTGAAGGGAGGAACGCGTTCTCGTCAAAAACGAGGAGTACTGGCTTTATTTGCAATATCTACATGAAAAGTGGGGAACGTTACATCTCATTAGTCTATAGTGTCACCTAAATGAAGCACACTGAGGAGACGAAAAGGTTCGCTTAAACCCCTTCTGTTCTCACTAGCTCCGTAGGCAACGAAAGTCTGCCGCCCCACCTTCGTCCAATCGGAGTGTCTAAAATCGTTGAAGGACCCGCGCTGAGGGTGAGAGTTCCCACAATTACTCTCGCACATTTGTTCACGAAACACATACAAAGGAGGGGAGCTTTATAAACATACATTGTCACGCTTGACTCATACTGGCGCGTCTTGGTTCCTGGGATGACCCAGCAGTTTGGTGGAGCATCTATCAAACGACCGTGTCGGTTACCGGAGTCCGTGAGGGAACGCCGAAGAACACCTTCTTCCAGGAGTTTCTTGCTCCTATTGACCCGTGACGCGACACTGAACCAACATACAACACTCGATCCGCCAAGAGTGTCGTGCCCCGCTGGCACCGCAAGTCTGTCCGAGGGGGAGGCACTGTAAGCGTCACGAAGTGATTCATCGCAGTGTTGCAGAAGAGGCTTGAAGGTCAGTCACTTCACCCACTGGCCGATCGTATCATTGTGCGAGTAAAGCACGTGAGGATGGCGGATGATCGCAGCTCAATCTAGCGTACGCTAGGAAGGAAAGCGGAGAGCAAACGCGCCGTCTTCCGTCGCGCGTATGGCCGTGGGGTACGGGAGGGAGTAGGACGGCGTTGGGCTTCGGCAGAAACAGCGTATTTTGCGACCGGGCGTAAGGGGAACTGACTATCGCGGCTCAATCTCACACGCGAAACGGGGGAAAGCGGGGAAGCAACGCGGGAGGAGGGCTTTTACTCTGCCAGCAGCTGCGTACTTTGCGCGGCGGTGCGCAGTCGCGCGCGCCGTATTTTCAAAGTGATGTGCAGGCGGCTCATACTTACCTTTGTGCGTGCTGTTCTCGCCGCTCAGTTTGTGTTGAAGCGATAGACAGCACGAAGATCACTTCGCTCGCTGCTGCTGCCGCGCTTGCTCACGATAGCGTTCTCACAGCGAGTGTCTGCAGTCGTCATGTGTGATGTGTTCAAGTTTGCCTGCGCACATTGACACAATGCTTGTTAATTCAGTTAGTAAGCGAATATTTTCAACTTTATACGGCCAATAAAGCTACTATTCTTACTTCGTACAACTCTTTACTGATTCGCTTTCGCAATCGATGCTTCGCTTCTCGGGAGAAACTCTATTTTTATGCACTTACATTCTTCGAATACTTGGCGCGTTTCCCACGATGTTTGCATGTTTGTTTCTCATGTCTCTAACCTCTTTCCCGCGAACTCTGGTAGTGCATCGGGCTGCTGAGTTGAGGGAACCGTGTTCGAAACCCATTGTTGGATCTGCCTCGCTCCGTGATTATTGTCTCCCTTCTTTCTATTCCCCTACTAGCTTCCCCCCCTAATATATATGTATATATATATATATGTATTCAATGAACATCTTTGGCACCAACTTGGGTCACTGTGTATGTGTCAGTAATATCTACCACTCTTCAATAAAGCTCTTTGGCTCTATCTTGGATAGCTGAGCGGCATTGAAGCTGTGTACTCGCACATGCACAACGTACGGGCTTCGCGGTGGCAACGCTAGATGGCGCAGTGTGTCCAAAGGGAAGCGTGAGAGAGGACCCTGGCTGTATACATGCCATGTACACGACGTGTTTTTGTCGCAGTACGGTGTGTCGCTACATTCCTTCAAGGTTATTATCACCAACGTCGAAATTTATTGGGTTCTGCCGAAATTTTTTTCGTCTGTTTTGTCGGCCATAATTTCGGTAGATAGCCGCCTCTGTATTTTCTTTTAAGTTGCTTTCTGTACCAACATGGCAACTTCAAGCTTTTGAACTTCTTTGTTAGCATGTATTCAATGCTAACAATGAAGAAAAAAGTCGATATGAAACCGACCATTGAACGTAGTTAGGCCTCGTTGTGTTCACACAGCGTTTCTGCGACAGTAAGTGGTCTCACTAAGTCTTCCACTACGTAGCTTCATAACTGTACTTGACGATTTTACACCTCTCGGCTTCAAGACTGATTTTCCTTTCTGCATGGCACTGCCATGCTAAACCTATGAATGTTTTGCCGTGAATGGAACTCATGAATAAAACATCATGAATGTTTAGCCGCTTCCAATAAGTTTTGTTTTGTTCGTTTCAGACGCGAATGTCAGTCATCCTGGCTCACTACCCAATCGGAACGTCCTATCAGAACCTCCGTCACTTTGCCCAGGTGAGTAAAAGACAGGAGAGTCCTGAATTTTACTAAAGCGGTCTGCGAACATTAGAAATTTCAAATGCCAATCGAACAGTCCTTGCTATTCGATTCGTATTCAACTGCACAACTCGCTTTTAGAATTGGTCAAATATTCACTTCTTTCGAATATGTATTGGATATGAAATCTGATGGAGATCCAAAAAGAGACAGAGAATGCTGGAATTGAGGGAATTCCAGATGATTCTGCTGCACAGAAGCCGCGGTTGCTGCACAGGGACACCTGTTCCTTAGCGAGCGCACAAAGGATGTACCTGTTCTCAATAATTTTCAGTCATTTGTTATGAACGTTTCACTTTTAGGCACCCCATATCTCAATTTATTGTCTCTATTTAGGCAAATGAATTATTGGCCACCCGTACCGTGACCTCCCCCCCCTTCCGATTAAAAATGTAAAACCCATCTGCACTATGTGCTGTGGTCTCGCACTTCTCTCATTTAACGAAGTCAACACTCAACGCGCATCTTGTGAAGTGCCTGTTCCTTTCCTTCGTTACACTCATTGCAACAGCACACCAGCTAACTTGAGTCAGTTATTGATCATCGGACCGTTCGCAAATAGACATCCGGCCCACGTAAATGAGTCTTGTTGCTTTATTATGAGGACTCCACAGAAACTTCATATTCTCATGTGTTTAGAAGAAACATATTTGAAAACTTTTTCGATATTCGAAGACCAGTTTTCTCGGATATTCGTATTCAATCCGAGATATAAATTTCACTGTTCTATCACGTCTACTAAGACGCATTCTAGCCTTTTCCTTGAGCAGTGTGCCTGGCGTAAATACGGGGCAATTCCTGTACAACGGAAGGAGAAAGTGAGCACACTTATCTTCGTCTTGTCACTGATTTAAGATATCAGGCAGAAAAAAACCCGCAAGAAGGAAGCGGCAGCAACGTGCAGAACCTCAAACGCAGTGCATATAATTGTGTGTTCTGATGAATTAGATCTGGCAGAGTTTTGACATTGCCGGAACGTTCATTAAATTTTCTTGCGAATGTCTTGTACGCCCAAAGTCCAGACTTTTCCTAAATAACTTTTCTGTGGAACATGCCGGATTTCACTCCCTCAATTCATCCTATCAGGATGATAAGGTTATTTCTTAGGGCACGTGTTATTACTTAGGCAATGTTTTCAAAAAAGTCATCATCATCATCATCAGCCTGGTTACGCCCACTGCAGGGCAAAGGCCGCTCCCATACTTCTCCAACAACCCCGGTCATGTGCTAATTGTGGCCATGTCGCCCCTGCAAACTTCTTAATCTCATCCGCTCACCTATCTTTCTGCCGCGCCATGCTACGTTTCCCTTCCCTTGGAATCCAGTCCGTAACCCTTAATGACCATTGAGTATCTACCCTCCTCATTGCATGTCCTGCCCATGCCCCCCCCCCCCATATCTTTTTCTTTATTTAAACTATGATTTCATTAATTCGCGTTTGTTCCCTCACCCAATCTGCTCTTTTCTTATCCATTAATGTTACATCCATCATTCTTCTTTCCATAGCTCGTTGCGTCGTCCTCAATTTAAGTAGAACCCTTTTCGTAAGCCCCGTGGGTGAGTACTGGTAAGACACAGCTATTGTACACTTTTCTCTTGAGAGATAATGGCAACCTGCTGTTCATGATCTGAGAATGCCCGCCAAACGCAACCCCAGCCCATTCTTATTCTTCTGATTATTTCAGTCTCGTGGTCCGGATCCGCCGTCACTACCTGCCCTAAGTAGATGTATTCCCTTACCATTTCCAGTGCTTCGCTACCCATTGTAAATTTCTGTTCTCTTCCGAGACTGTTATACATTACTTTAGTTTTCTGCAGATTAATTTTTAGACCCACTCTTCTGCTTTGCCTGTCCAGGTCAGTGAGCACGCATTGCAATTGGTCCCCTGAATTACTAAGCAAGGCAATATCATCAGCGAATCGCAAGTTACTAAGGTATTCTCCATTAACTTTTATTCCCAATTCTTCCAGTCCAGGTCTCTGAATACCTCCTATAAGCACGCTGTGAATAGCATTGGAGAGATCGTATCTCCCTGCCTGACGCCTTTCTTTATTGGGATTTTGTTGCTTTCTTTATGGAGCACTACGGTGGCTGTGGAACCGCTATAGATATCTTTCAGTATTTTTACATACGGCTCGCCTACACCGTCATTCCGCAATGCCTCCATGATTGCTGAGGTTTCGAGAGAATCAAACGCTTTCTCGTAATCAATGAAAGCTATATATAAGGGTTGGTTATATTCCGCACATTTCTCTATCACCTGGCTGATACTGTGAATATAGTCTATTGTTGAGTAGCCTTTACGAAATCCTGCCTGGTCCTTTGCTTGACAGAAGTCTAAGGTGTTCCTGATTCTATTTGCGATTACCTTAGTAAACAATTTGTAGGCTACTGACAGTAAGCTGATCGGTCTATAATTTTTCAAGCCTTTGGCATCCCCTTTCTTACGGATTAGGATTATGTTAGCGTTCTTCCAAGATTCCGGTACGCTCGAGGATATGAGGCATTGCGTATACAGGGTGGCTAGTTTCTCTAGAACAATCTGCCCACCATCCTTCTGCAAATCTGCTGTTACCTGATCCTCCCCAGCTGCCTTCCCCCTTTGCATAGCTCCCAAGGCTTTCTTTACTTCTTCCGGCGTTACCTGTGGGATTTCGAATTCCTCTAGACTATTCTCTCTTCCATTTTCGTCGTGGGTGCCACTGGTACTGTATAAATCTCTATAGAACTCCTCAACCACTTGAACTATCTCATCCATATTAGTAATGATATTGCCGGCTTTGTCCCTTAACGCATACAACTGATTCTTGCCAATTCCTAGTTTCTTCTTCACTGCTTTTAGGCTTCCTCCGTTCCTGAGAGCATGTTCAATTTTATCCATATTATACTTCCATATATCAGCTGTCTTACCCTTGTTGATTAACTTCGAAAGTTCTGCCAGTTCTATTCTAGCTGTAGGGTTAGATGCTTTCATACATTGGCGTTTCTTGATCAGATCTTTCGTCTCCTGCGATAGCTTACTGGTATCCTGTCTAACGGAGTTACCACCGACTTCTAATGCACACTCCTTAATGATACCCACAAGATTGTCGTTCATTGCTTCAACATTAAGTTCCTCTTCCTGAGTTAACGCCGAATACCTGTTCTGCAGCTTGATCTGGAATTCCTCTATTTTCCCTCTTACCACTAACTCATTGATCGGCTTCTTATGTACCAGTTTCTTCCGTTCCCTCCTCAGGTCTAGTCTAATTCGAGTTCTTACCATCCTATGGTCACTGCAGCGCACCTTGCTGGGCACGTCCACATCTTGTATGATGCCAGGGTTAGCACGGACTATAAAGTCTATTTCATTTCTAGTCCGCCGTTCGGGCTCCCCCTCGTCCACTTTCGGTTATCCCGCTTGCGGAAAAAGGTATTCATTATCCGCATATTATTCTGTTCCGTAAACTCTAAACTCTCCCCTGATATTCCTAGTGCCTATGCCATATTTCCCCACGGCCTTGTCTCCAGCCTGCTTCTTGCCTACCTTGGCTTTGAATTTGTTTTCACTCTGCCGATCGCCGATTCCACGTCTTCATAGAAGCTTTCGACTTCCTGGTCATCATGACTGGATGTAGGGGCGAAGACCTGTACAACCTTCATTTTGTACCTCTTATTAAGTTTCACAACAAGACCTTCCACCCTGTCGTTAATGCTATAGAATTCCTGTATGTTACCAGCTGTATTCTTATTAATCAGGAATCCGACTCTTAGTTCTCGTCTCTCCGCTAAGCCCCGGTAGCACAGGACGTGCCCGCTTTTTAGCACTGTATATGCTTCTTTTGGCCTCCTAACTTCACTGAGCCCTATTATATCCCATTTACTGCCCTCTAATTCCTCCAATAGAACTGCTAGACTCGCCTCACTAGATAACGTTCTAGCGTTAAACGTTGCCATGTTCATATTCCAATGGCTGCCTGTCCGGAGCCAGGCCGCCATTGGAATATGAACCTGGCCGAAAATTACGACCACCAATAGAATCTTCTTTGAGTCGAGGCGGTTACAAATAGTTACCTAACTGACATAAAATAATTATGACTTGCTTTATATAATGTATCTAGTATTGTGCGTATTTTTATATGCATTTTAAAGGTATGTGTGCCCGTGAATCCCGCGCTTATCTTTTCCCTGCTCTTTTCACGCCAACATTTCAATCCTCTCGTTCGATGTTCCGATGGCTGCGCCACCAATTGGTGTGGCATAGTGAAACGTGCAAGATAGACCAGTGCGGCCGCGAAAGGGCTGATATGGGTGAATAATGCTTCACAATATTTCTCTGATTTAATCTTATGGCAAAACTGCAGCGCGCACAAAGAGCGACACACACAGGCAATTTACAAACAAGAGTTGATTCATCAATTAAATGATTTCAAGAAAAAATTATACATATATACCCCGGGTAACTGCAATGAGCACGTGCAGAACGTTCACAGAAGCAACAAAACCAGAACGTCGTGTGTTATAAAAGAAAGGAATCCTTTCCTAGTGATTACAACAAATGATTACAACAAATGAGAAAGCACGCGCATATCTGCGTGCTTTCTCATATGGAAGGCCTCGGTTATACCGTGCTTTAGCTTATTGCGAACGCAATTATATGGACACGTTAGGCCCATTTCTGGCGTCGGTGTCGCTGTGAGGTTCCTTATAAAGTCCAATGGTGATAAAGTCGGCGCCGAGAGCTGTATGCTTTATGTGCGAGGGTGAGCCGGCATGCGCGGCTCACTCTTCTGTCACCCTTCTCACCCTCTTCTATCATGCGCGAGGCACGGGTGTGAGGTGAAGGATGGGGGGGGGGCGTTCTCTGGCTGCTGTAAAGCCCCTTAAACTTCGTAAAGTAGCGACACTCTCGTCCTCTGCCTTCACTCCTCCTCGTATCTCCTCTCACGCTCCCTCCTCGACCGTGGCGCCGCCTACACCGCTCGAGCGTAGCAACGGTAGCCACCCTAGCAACGGCACCAACATGCGACCCTCGCCACTCCGTAGACGCTTCTCGAGCAAAAATGGCGCTGATGCATGGCGCGAGGGCTCACGTGATGCTATTAGACCAATAGCGACGCGGCGTCGGCCTCGGCCACAGCGCGCGAGGAGGAGGCGGCATTCTTCAATGCGTGGCACTACTTTACGAAGTTTAAGAGATTTTAGGCGGCTGCTGCTTACAGCGCGGCCGTGCGGGCGCCGTATCTTGAAAGCGATCTGCGACGTAGACAATAGAGAGTTTTAGCCCAGCGGGTTTACGGCCAGCGGAGCGGAGCGGGCGAGCGGAGACACGACTGCGCATGCGCACAACGCTGAGGCGGCCAGCTGTTTTACGGAGCAGCGTTTACGCCCGCTGGAAAGCACTCCCCAGCGGAGGGTATACGCAGCGCGCGAGCGTGCGTAAGCGCGCGCGGGCGTGTATGGGAAATGCAAGATGGCAGCCGCGAACATGAACGCCGGCAGTTCTGCATCGACGACGGCGACTGCGGCGCTGACCCGTACATTAGTACTCATTATATTATTAACAAATAATGTACTGAGAACATGTAATATATCTTTATTCAACATTTCTTGCATTATAAAAGCAAGCGTAATTCAAATTCATTTCTCAGTAACTCCTATTCGGACCACTAGGTGGGGAAGCAGAGCGCCCCGCTCTCTCCGCTCGAGCGGGTGAGTGATCCGCCGGGCTAAAATTCTTTTTTCGCGAGCCGCTCCGCTGGCGCAACGGTGGAGACCGCGAGCGGAGCGAAACGTAAACCCGCTGAGCTAAAACTCTCTAATGTGCGCGCCCGCGCGGGCCTCATTTTCAAAGCGATCTGCGATGTTTGCAGAGTGCGCGTAGTGGCGGTAGCTTCGTATGCGCTGCGCTTTCGACGATTCGTTCGCATTTAAGCGAGTGATGCAAGGTAAATATACTTGGTAGCGAAGCTTCCATAGAAGCCTATACGTTCAAAACATGGTGGTTCATGGGGCTTAGCGCCATCTGTATGTGGAGGGAACACTTCCGGCGGAAGAAAAGATATAGTGACGCGGTATTCGTTAAAAACAAAAGTGACGTCATTTTGTTTTTGAAGGCGCGAAATTTGCTTTATTGGCCTGCTTTTATGGCCATATATTCAACTGCCCCGCTATTCAACTTCATGGGAGTTTCGAGCTCCCAGCGCGGAAAGCGATGCAGGAAAAGACCAGCCTTACGGTGGTCGAAATCGCAACCCTGAACAGAACATACTTTCTTTGGAGGCCGACGAAAGCTTTAGGTGCAGAGTGCTGGTTCTATCGTCGGACGCCAAGCCCGTCGGCCAGAGCAGCCGCACGAAACCAACTAAACAATTATGTGGCGGTCGTAACTCACTACTTTTGACTGAACAGGCTAAGAAGCGATGAAGCTACCCGCGTCACCAAATTCAGACAAACGTCGACAAGCAAAAAAGCACTACCTGTCAGGGGGGCGAATTTCTACAAGTGAACTTTACGAGTGCGCCTTTCTGTACATTTCGAGAGCTGCATTGCATTGCGAGTGATAGCGGCGTCAACGCCTCCTGTAACGATGGGCGCTGAAAAGAAATGTATTTATTAATGATAAGAAAATTACATAAACTTGTATTTTCTTAGCTTGTCACGAATATATAAAATTTACCAGAATTCTTTTTCGTTTAGTGAATATAACTGTGTCTCGCTTGAAATAAAAAACGTTTTTTTTTTCTTTCCCAATGTTTGTTCCCTCCAAACATAGTCGCGCTTCGATCGCTGCTCCCATAACCATCCTTGCTGATGTCAGTGACAATTTGTACTGAACCGCTTTTCGCCCGAACCTTCGCGACCTATTTCGATCGACCTTTAGTGATACACGAAGGTAAAATCGCTCGTTTCGTCTGCCGCGATTTCTCACTCGAGCGTTTTCACAGCGAGTTTCAGCGGTCATCGAGAGTGATGTGTTCATGTTTACCTGCCCGCGCATAATATCGTGCTTGTTAATTTAGTTGGTAAACGATTGTTAATAATTTATATAGTCGATAAAACTACTAACTCCACCCGCCGTGGTTGCTCAGTGGCTATGGTGTTGGGCTGCTGAGCACGAGGTCGCGGGATCGAATCCCGGCCACGGCGGCCGCATTTCGATGGGGGCGAAATGCGAAAACACCCGTGTGCTTAAATTTAGGTGCACGTTAAAGAACCCCAGGTGGTCAAAATTTCCGGAGTCCTCCACTACGGCGTGCCTCATAATCAGAAAGTGGTTTTGGCACGTAAAACCCCAAATATTGAAAACTACTAACTCCGTAAAGCTTTCTTAATGCTTCGCATTCGGGGCGAAATTGCAAATTTTTTTTATTTGTGAGCAGAAGCTGTGCATCACAAAAAAAAAAGGGCGGCAGATCCCACACTTTGTGGGAATCGATGTCATGTGAAGCAGTGTGCAGTGAGCCTACCAAGTTACCGAAACGACCATGGGGGCACCAAAACGTAGGCGGCTGTTTCATGACCTACATGACGCACATGTCACGATGTACAAGTCATGACCGATCATTTATGTTCGTGGTACACACTTGTCATAATATGCCAATTTTAGTACATACCAAGTTAACGAAACTACAATGAAAGCACCAAGATGTAGGTGGCTAGATAGCACTGGGGCAATACAAGAACGACAAGACGCTGACGCCAATGATTGCCCGACTATTGTGCGTCACTGAAACCATTTTATTAGACAAGGCCGACACCGACGCAAACGACGGGCTTTCTTGTTGACGGCGTCGCGACAAAATCAGCGTGCCGACCATCGTTAGGCCGAATCCCACACGATCGGCCATCGAACCGACAACGCGATAGCGAAAGCGTCGTCACTTGTATATGTCACGCTCAAAATGAGTCAGGCACGACCACCAAGTTGAAATGCACAAGCTTCAACCCTCTCAAGACGTGCACAGCGAAGGTTAAGTCTGGCGCTGTCGAGTTCGTGCGCCCGCTGTCAGTATGCCGGCGCACCTGAATTGAAATGTAAGGAGTTAGGAAGATGGCAACTGCTTTTATAGTTCAGTTCTGGCCTTAGCGATTTGAAATCAACTACACTTCGGATGGCGCGTACACAATAAGCGGTAAGAGGAGACACAGCGCTGTGCGAACATCTGTACGTCACCGTGCCTGTATAGGCTGTCGGTCGTATTCGCTACGTACACGCGTGGGTGTGTACGTGTGAAACTGCTTTTACAGTTCAGTTCTGGCCTTAGCGATTTGAAATCAACTACACTTCGCACGGCGCGTACACAATAAGCGGCAAGCGCCGACACAGCGCTGTACCAACATCTCTACGTCACGGTACCCGTAGGCTGCCAGTCGCATTCGCTACGTAGATGGGTGGGTCTGTGCGTGTTGTTATGATGACACATTTCTCAATTTCAGAGATGCCCTGTTTACCTCTGCGTGAAACGGGAAACAAGAGACGGTGCACAACCGCCTTGCTTAATTATAACAACTCAGCTATAGCATCCCCGTTTCCACGAGGAACAGCATGGCCTATAAAGGAGCATTTATGCGAGCACAATTTTCGCTAATAATGCTTTATAGCACGCGCATACATTAAGTATGATGGAGTTAAGGAATAGCAAGAATCAGTAATAAATTAACAGCCCGTAATATCTCAATCTTGATCACAGTTGCCGTTGTCGAAGTGGTTCGGCAGCTCATATTGACTCGTGTCAGGGCGGAACAGCACGGCGCATATGCGCAGATATGTACGTTTTGCTACGTTTTGACATTATTTCGTATCGGCGATGCACCTTTCCTCAGATATTTGACGTAAAAAAAAATTGAGGATGTAGGTATCAGTGCTAACAAGTGCATGCTTTGCTAAACTTCGAAGACTTCTTGAATACGCGAAGTGTCTAAATAATGTGTAAAAAGAGCACAAAAAGCGAGCACCAAGGGCAGAAATCAGTGACAACGAGCTCCAACGCAGCCGCATCGGCAAACGGGACAGAGCATGCCTTCATCGTCCGCATTGCTTTGCACAGAGGCGCACTGAGGCCTGCTCACCCAGTAGCCGGTGACTGCTACATGGTGTCCAGGAATTACATGCTGCCCCGAAGAAGCCATTAATAATGATTCGCTATCCAGGAAACGCACAACCAACGCGCATTCAACGTGGGCTCAGGTACAGAAATCAACCAGCGAAAGCCCCGGCAACCTTCCAAAACGTTTTCAGCGGAGTGCGGCAGAGGGCAGCACAGGAAAATGAAAAAGGCGTATTGCCGGCTTCGGTCAGTAGTTAAGTGCCAACGGCAAACGTAATGCGACACCCACGTAGCGACGAATGCTTCCGCCACTGTTTCGGCCATGATGTCTTGTAGAGGCGTCACCTCAGGCCACCTTGAGTACCGTTCGACACACGCGAGGATGTACGTGAAACCATGGCACGGCGGAAGAGGCCCTGCCAAGTCTAAGTGCAGGTGATCGAAACAGATCTCTGACGGTCGAAACGGCTGCACCGATGAACGCGTGTCCAGGGTCCCTTTCACGGCTTGACAGGCTTGGCAGCTTCATGGCCAGCTTCGACCATCTTTGTTGATCCCTCGCCAGACGAAGGGGTCTGTGATGAGCCTCTGTGTCACTCTGATGACGGGATGGCTTAGTCCGTGTAGTTAATAGAATATAGGCCGCCGAAACTTATGGGGCACGAACAAGCGAAGAGCTCCCTGCGATCTATCGCACGTGACCAATGTTGTTGTTTAGGGAGGCGGCAGCTCCGCAAGCTGGAGCGACGAGCCTTTTTAACGCAATTGGCGCAGCTTGGGGTCGTTTTGCTGGGCGGATGCTCGAGCTTGGAAGTCCACGGGGCAGCAAGCACAGCACGAATGCGCTGCAGTGCGTCAGCTGCCTAATTTTTAGTCCCAGAGATACGGCGAATGTGCGTAGAAAATTCGGCGATCAAGCAATGTAGCCGAATACTATGTTCTGAGTCCGAAAAACTGTTCTTCAAACGGAAGGTTACCGGCTTGTGGTCGGTCAGAATGTAAAAGCTACAGCCTTCAAGAAAAAAAAAACGGAAATGCTTGACAGCGCAATAGTTGGCCAACATCTCCCTCCCGAAAGTGCTGCAGCGAGCTCCTGTCTCCATGCAGTCTGTGCCGTCGTGTTGCTGCAGTACTGCACCTACTACCATGGTCGACTCGCCTACGAGTCGACCATGGTAGTAGGTGCAGTTGTGTAGGCGTAACCATGTGTAACCATGGTAGTAGGTGCATGGTGTAGGCGAGTTGGCGCGTCGGGCAACGTATCTATCAGCAACACTGCAGTCGCCAATCGTGTTCAGGCTTCCTCGAAGGAGTGTTCGTGCTCCGAGGACCAGTGGAAGGTAGGAGTTTTTTTTTTTTTTTTTTGAATCGCTACATAGCAGGTCGGTAAGCGGCTGAATACCTTGCGTACAGTATGGTATGAAGCGCCTGCGAAATTTTGTGAGACCCAGAAACTCGCGCAACTTTCCGAAGGAGGTTGGAGAGAGGGGAAGTGCTCGATTGCCCAAACCCGCGATTCCAGTCGCTTCATGCCTTGTGGTAAAATGCGATGGCCGAGAAAATCCAGGGCTTCAACTCTGAAAAGGCATTTCTGGGGCTTTAGGACCAGGCCGTGTTCATCCAGTCACTCACATAGAAGGCGAAGGTGCTGTTTGTGCTCTTCGTCTGTGCGATTTGCCACAAGAATGTCGTCAAGGTAGACGAAAATGAACGGGAGTCCGCGCGTAAGCTCGTCCATGAACCTTTGAAAAGGTTGCGCCGCATTCTTCAAACCGTAAGGCATACTGACAAACTCAAATAAGTCAAATGGAGCAGTGACTGCTGTCTTCGGAGCGTCGCCGTGTTCGAAAGGAATTTGGTGGTACGCGCTCATCAAATCGGTCTTGCTGGATATTTTGATTCTTGCGAGACGGGCGCCGAAGTCTTGTATGTGGGGAAAGGGATATTGATCCGAAGTAATGACGGCATTCAAAGCTCGGTAATCACGAAAAGGTCATAATTCGCCAGTGTCCAGCTCTGGAACCAGATGGAGAGGTGAAGACCAATTGCTGGAGGGAGGACGAATAACGCTGAGCTGAAGCATGAGTTCGAGCTCCCAGTGGGTGACTTCTAACCTCTGTCTAGCGATCTTCGTGGCCGGCCGACGATAGGTGGGCCGGTGGTGGTGATATGATGCGCCGCCTTGTGTTTCACGGGCAGCGCATTGTTTTGGAGCTTCGCGAGTTGCGGGTACTCAGCAACTGTCTTGTCGTATCTTGTCAACTATCTTGTCGAGACCGGCCGAAACGTACGGATACCAAACAAGGTGAGGTTGCACTGCAGGCCAAGTACATCGAGGCATGTGACCTTTTTCTTTAGGCGCCGATCGTGGACACTCACATCTAGGTTGAAACTGCTGAGGAAGTCCGCTCCCAATATGGCACAGCTTACGTCGGCGATCACAAATATCCATCAGTGCAAGCGCTGGAGTCCGATGCTTATCGTTATTTACCGGAGCCCATACGATGTGATGACAGTTTTGTTCACTGCGTGGAGCGTGGGCGTCGGCGAGCTGCGGCCGTAGCGGAAACGATAGAAAGCTCGGCTGCTGTCGATGAGGAGGCTCGCGTGCGGGTGATGCGGTCGACCACGAAGAATAGCGGCTTGCTCGAGGGCCGATGTCGCATGGCGCCGTTAGTGACTGGCCGGTGCATTTCCTGCCCACTAACAGGGCTGAGTGCAGCTACTTGCACGACGGTGGTACCAGCACAACTGCCACGGCGAGTCTCTAGGTGCACTGCGAGACTGTGAAGCCAAATGGTTGCGCTGAAGTTGGTCGTCAGTGTTGCCGCCAGTCGTGAGCTTCCCAGAGCACTGGTAAAGCCTATTTATGGTAAAGCCTATGGTAAAGTGCACTATTTCCTCCAGGCGAGTAGGTCTCCTGGCTCTGATACTCTCGCAGCGGCGATAGATATCTGTGCCGAAGACTAGCAGTCGCATGTGCGGTCAGCGAGTGCAGCTAGCCGATCGAGACTCATCTCGTCGGAACCCACACGTGCCACGCGTGCGGACTGTGGGAGGCGTTGCAAGAACAACTCGCGCAAGATTGGAAGCTGGCTCTCGTTAGCGGAGTGCTCACACGATAACTGATGGAACCGATGCAGCAGTTGTGACGGTCGTTGGTCACCGAGTTCATCGGCGGGGAGCTGTTGGAGCCTACTTCGTTGCTATGGCTCGAGGCGCTGCACGACCGTACGTTTCAGGTCGTCGTATGCGGTGGCCGAAGGCATACCTGCCAACAAGTCTTCTATGGCATCGGTGGTCTCGGAAGGTAGCGCGGCGACGACGTCCCGGTAGCTTACTGGGTGAACTGATGCGCCGGGGTTGAAAACAGGCCTGTACTTGCATAAACCCAACTCGTTAACTCTTGGACCAAAAGCTGGGAAGCTGAAGCTCTGCGGCGATGACAGTAGACGTAATCGTGGCGTCGTCTCTGTCAGCAGGAGCACAAACAGCGCCATCGATGGCTAGTGTACGAAAATAACGTAAACATCCTAGGTAACCTCTTGTTGGGAGTTGGGTTTATCGGAGGCAAGGATTCTCCGTTTTGACAGGTTGAGAACGCAGAGTCGACTGGCGTTATTCAAAAGTAAATGCAGGTTTGCCGAGTGGCAGTGGAGGAGCCCCACTCGGACAGCCGCTTCGCTTCCAAGCGCAGGCGGCAATGACCCCGACGGAGAGACAAGCTGGATTTCAGGAGCAAGGGGCAATGACCCCCACGAAGGGGACAACGAAGTGACGGACAGTCGCTACACTGTCAAAGTGGCAAATGTTCGCCAAAAAATGCTTCGCATTTAAAACAGCGTCACAATAACAACGTTTACCGTCGTCGGCTCAGTGTGAATGGTTATTTCTTTCCTTGCGATTGAAGATACTCCAAGGATGCACTTTAAGGCGTGTATTAACACACCGACCAGCTTGCCCTACGTAACTTTGGTCTCATGTTAAAGGCAACAACTACGCTACAGCTGTTTTGCGTTTAAGAAACTTTGAATGTTCTTCCAAGGTAAAGACACGTTTATTTTCTGTTGTGTCAGTCTTTCTTTTACAGAGATTGGCAGAGTTCTCGTAGCTTGTTAGGGGCGCTGAAATCAACACTGACACCAAACCGGCTTGCAACGTTCTTTAGTTCATGAGAAAAAGGACGGCCTTAAGGCACGACTGCGAGTGCTGTCGCTCTGTGCCTTCTCTCCTCCTTATTGAAGCGGATAAGATTGGTGAATGCTTAACCCACACAGCTTTCAATTCTTCTGATTAGCACTGTTAGTACGCACAGAAAAGGCTTGAGACAGAGACCGTACGCTCATCTGCTAGACATCAAAAGGAACGTACCAGCAAATTTTCTGAAATTTTAGACCATTTGTTTCAAAGCAGTATAGTTGCCGTTGACAGTGAACCAAATCCAGAAGTAGGAAACGGCAAGAAGATTCATCAGAACATGTCGGTCTGCCACCCTAAAAGAACAAATCACTCAAGGGAGCCATTCGAATGCGCTGAACTATCTTATTTTTATCTTTCGCACCTTTCAAATGTTCCAACGCTTTTCATTTCAGGTGCACAGATCCAAAAGATTCGCCATGTATGACTATGGAATGATACAAAATTTGGCAGAGTATGGACAGGTGACGTAACATTTCTTTTTTGTTCCGCTATTTCTTCAATGCTGCTTGTATACCGTTCAATGTGTAGACGTGAACAAACATTCATTCTCCTGTAAAGGACGACCATTCGACACGTCCATTTGCTTTGCTGCGCAAGGCAGCAATGATATAGCGAATAAAATTTGAGAGAGACGTATTCTATTTAACCTCCTTTATGTAACAGTAGTTAGTTACAGAAGAACCGAGTTACGGGAAAATAATATACAAAATAATAAAAAAGGAACGTAAGGCCGACGGCAGCCATTGCCAAGTCATGGCCGGCAGCTTACCGTCGTCCTTAGAGAGCAAAATCTGAACTCACGGCATGCTACCGGTACTAAAATATGGAGAAGAAACTTCAAGGTCAGCAAAGAAGCTACCGAATAAGTTAAGGAGCGCGAAACGATCGGCGAAACAAAAGATGTTAGGCGTAACCTTGGGAGACAGGACGACAGGGTTTTGTACCAGAAATAAAACGCCTGCTATCGACGTTCTAGTTAGAATTAAGAAAAAGAAACGAAGTACAGCAGGCCATGTAATCGCGTAGGGAGGATAATCGGTAGCCTCTTCGAATGTAAAGAAAGGGCGTCAAGAGAAAGCGCATTCGAGGACAGCTGGCATCTATGTGGCGTGATTAAGTCGGGCCCACTGGCGCGGGACGCGTGTAATTGGAGTTCGCTGGGAGAGGCCTTCGTCCTGCACTGGACATGACGTAGGCGGAGGATGATCATGATCTAACAATGCAGTTTTGTACAGATGAGCCTCACGGCACTTGCAACCACGGACAGCAGCAGTGTCACACCATTCGAAAAAGTGAGTTTGCTATATTTAAAGCGTTGGGGATGTTAGCGGATACTATTGGCAGCATCGCTTGCTGTCTGCATTATCACGCATCGCTGCTTTCACAACACAGTGCCGTTTCAAAGCGGTGCTATCAGTGTTCGGGCTTACTCACACACTCACGCATGTGCTTGCTCGTACAGGTGACCACGTGCTCGGGCCCGGTCGTCCTCTAAACACGTGTGGTACTGGCCACGACGCGTCGGCCGCAGCATCGTCAAAAAGCTTCGGTTGAAACGTTGTGTAGAGGGACGGATGCTGAAATATTTGCACTTGTTTGCCTAGTCGCATTACTCGTGTTTGGAATAGTAAAACCTGCAACACGTGTACGACGCAGTGTCAATTAACTATCAGTCTCTTTCACAGCCTAGCATGGCGTCTACGTGGTGTAAAGGTCGTCAACACTTTCTGAAGTACTTGTACAAACGCATTTACCAGAGCCAACATGTGTATTCCTCGTCTACTGCTATCACGTCTCGCCCGCTCTCAAAAACGAAGAAACTTCGATGTTTTTTCATAAAATGCAACAATAAATGAACGAGCGTAGTCCTTCGATTTTGCTCGGGTGTTTTATTCCCGTAGAACCTTACAGAATCTTCACCAAGCTTCTAGGTTGCTAGGCTCGAAGTTTAAGAGCGCAACGCAATGCTTCTGTCATTTGTACTCCACACAAAACGGCGTGAAAAATCATCAGGCTCTTCTTTCGTGCCTCAGCTGTCAAATATGCTATTTCTCTCTCAATTGCCTTCAATTTTAAATTGACTGCGAGTATGCCATTATACTGTTGACGACTTCACGTTATACCTTGCCACTTACCACAGATAGTGCCTCCTGATTATCCCGTGGAACAAATCAGAGTTCCTGTGGCGCTGTTCTCGTCAGAGGGCGACACCGTAGCCGACCCGGATGACGTCGCTGCCCTCGCTGAAGCACTCGATCCGACGCTACTCTTCCACCACATTGTGCCTCCAAAAGACTTCCGCCACATGGACTTCGTGCTGGGCCATCGATGCACGGATATCCTTCACGAACAAATGCTTGGCACCATCGACGGAAAAATTCCAACAAGATAATGGAGAGTTTTCGCTGTGCGTTTGCCGTCCGCTCCGCTCAGACCAGCATACGCTAGTAATTTAGAGAACAGCTGCTTAGCGGGAACGCCATTTCACTCGCGCGCAGCGCTGATGCCGGCAGCGTAACGATGTTCGCCTCCTTCGCTTCGCTTACGAAGGCGATTGAGCGGAGCGTGAGAGCGCGGCTACTTGGCCTCTCGGTCATTTTGCAGCCGAGCAGATAGAGCGTCGCTCGCGTCCCGCCAAGACGCACTTATCAAATGCGAAATCTACGCAGTTCCCTGCAGTGACTCAGCGTGTGAAATCTGAGCGGAGCCGAGAGCAAGCGGCACTAAAAGTCTCTGATAACGGAAACGACGTCGTCGTCTTCGCACACGGTTCACATTTTGCCGAAAACATTGTGATGCATAATGTCATGAGCTTTAAAAATGCTTAGAGGTGAAAATAAATTCCAGCAGTTTTGCAAATGTACGTCTGAGCTTTCTGTAATTTGTGGCTGCCGTAAAGTAGAAAGCTGGCGAGTTGGTTCTGTTGCATAACTTGCAATCGGTAGAAAAAAATTACAATAACAAACTTGCAGCTGCTTATTTTTCTTTCGTTTATGGTGCCGAATTCTCCGACTAGGCGTACGAGATGAAGATGCGCTATACAAGATACATTTCTTAAAAGCGAGAGTCAATTGATCGGAGTTAAAAGTGCCGGCGTAGTGATACCAGCTAATATACCCCATAGCTTACACCTTCAGATGTAACGCACAAATTTATTTGAAATCCATAATGTAATTCGCACACTCCTGATTATGACAACTGGACAAACTATACAAGAAGGACCACGAGTTATTATGAATAATGTAAAATACGCGTCCAACTCACCTGCAAGAAGTTGTGTCAGTAACTTATCATTGCAACTGGTAAGCTTTAGTGGGAGTATACATAGAACGTCAGGTAAAACAATTAGTCCTTGAGAAATAGTATAAATGGTTCCAGTCGGTGTGAGCCACTGTTGCACCTTGGGGCAGCGTTTAGGCCAGGAATCCTCCAGGCATAGGGATGAGTGCGTCCGAGAATAGGAGCAAAAGAAAAAGGTTTATTTACATATTAGTCAGAGTCTAATCAGACCTCTCTCAGTCACACTCAGGAGGCACTTTTCAGCAGTTCTTTTTCCCTAGTTCCCTACAGAAGGGAATTCGATGACCTTGTGGTGGCCAATCAGAGGGGCTATACTATTCACAGAACTCCGCCTCTTATGTCCAACCTTCGAAGCAAGGACGAGGCAATCTGCAAATATGGGTTCACGCTCCTTCCCCGAAAGTTGTCAGCAACTGTTGTGCTTGCTCACCGTGACGGACAGGGGGGACTGGCCTTCGCGGTCGTTACCGCTTCAACGGAGGGCGGTGGTTGTTGCCGCCTCGAAGTGAGCTTTTTAACGCGATAGCGTGAAGGAGCTCGTGTCGCAGAAAAGCCGGTGTCGTCGGCGTCCGCGGCGTTGGCCGTGAGCGATAAATCACGGCAGGCACTTCATAAATAAAAAGCAACTTCCAAGATGGGCTGGGTGAGAATCGAACCAGGGTCTCCGGAGTGTGAGACGGAGACGCTACCACTCAGCCACGAGTTCGATACTTCCAAGCGGTACAAACGCGCCTCTAGTGAATGCGGTGTTGCCTTCGAAACGAGCCGTGGAAAGTTATACTGCGGTGTATATCGGTAATTATGAACATGTAACTTACAGAAGTCGCAATTACACGAGTAGCGAAGTGCGTTTCCGCTGCATTTCTTCTGGGCTTTCCGCACACGCAGAGCCATCTTGCGGCAAACATAGAAGACCCCCTCCTCTCCATGTACGGCGCTGCCCGACAGATGGCGCGCCACGCGCGCATTGGAGCTGTACGAGGACCGGTGCGAGGCGGATCGCGGCATGGACACTCTCTCCCCTGACAACGCTTCGCCTTGCTCCCTCTGCAGAATCATGCGGCCTTCCTTTCTTTAGATCACTATCTGTCTATCTTTCGGCCCGTGCCGATCACGACGTTTGGCTGGCGTGCATCATTTCCCCCTCCGAGACACCGAGTTCTTTGGTTCGTTCCGCTTGCTCAGGCGCACGTTTCGTTGCTGCGCCGAACGCTGCGTTGCTCGACCATATGGCTCGACGCTCACCGCGTCCGATGCGGGGCGCCTCGTAAGTGATGGCTGCCCTGTAGCCCATTGTCTTACACCCCTTGGCGGGTCGACAGGAACGCTGTCGCGTTCCACTCTTGAAGACGAAGCTTAAGCGTCCTCCAATTTTTGTTTGCATATCACAGTCGGTGTCGGGCCTCATTGCCGTCTAGGCGGGCGCTGATGAAGGGGCTGCCAGGTGAAGCACTGAAGGAATGCGCACTACCAATTCGGATCGCAACACCACTAACACAGGATACCAAGCAACTAACCAACGAACCAGAAAAACGTCTTGTTGGCTACGTTAGGCTGGGGGAAGGGTATAAGAATATAAAAATGAAAGAGACGGAAAGTTGCGGTGAATTTGTGCACATTTACAGACGGCAACACGAAGTCAAAGGCGTTCACATGGGCCAGTCACCCTCGAGAAGCCCTGAAGTGTCCTCAGCGCCTTGTGGGCCGGCGAGCGATGGTCGAGTAGCTCAGCGTCCTCATAGACAGCTGCCGATCGTCATGCCGTCGCATTGCGTTGGAGCTCGAGCGTCTGTCTTTATTACAGAAACCTGGAGCAGTGGCACTGTTCCCTCTTTCGCAGGTACATGCATCGCAGGTAACACAGTTAGTCATTCCGATTGGTGAAGGCCACACCTGACATGGATAACCACGCAAGCTTGCATGCATAGCCGCACAAGCCACGTGAGCTCGCAGAGGGCTCGAGCCCTCTCGGAAGTTTTCCGCAGGGGGGCAGAGCTCCCCTCCTCCTGGCAATGCCAATGCTCGTACTTTCCTCCCACGGCTCTCTGCGCCCTGAATTGTCATTGCCAGACCACTATAACCCACATTTGAAGTTCTTTTTAAGTTATTCAACCTTTTGCTTCTTAATATTTTTTGTTTCAATTGAGTAGAGAGACAGATAGAAAATAATGCAGAGAAAAACAGAGAGGTTAACCAGAGGTAGTTCCGGTTGGCTACTCTGCGCAGGGGGAAGGGTTAAGGGGGATAAAAAGAGAAACAGAGTGGAAGGGGGAGATAGAATTAAAGTAATTGAGTAAATACTTGTTACTGTTTTCGGGTTAGACGTGCGCCGCTGTTTAATAAATAATATTGATACAGGGATTACGCGTACGTCAAGGGAAATAATGTGTGTTTATACAATATATACAGTGGGATAAAGCAGCCAAGCTGACTGCGAAATCGTGCACCGCTTCTTCCCTACCTCGCCTTGGCACCCAATACACCGTTGTGGCGTTCGTGGGCAAGCATCACGTGACATCACCCCCCCGACAGACTGAACGCCGTCACGGCGGCTGCCATGTGATGTCGTGGAATGCGCGAACGGTCCGCGTTACTTGGCCAAGGGCACTTGTAGCGGCGAATCCAACCTTACTGTGTGCCAACGAGTGAACCTCTCCGTTCGAAGTGGTTAAGTGCCGTACCTCTGCCACAGCGCGTTGGCAAAGAGCCGAGAAATCGCATAGTGTGCTCGCTGCACTTTTGTCCAGAGGATTACGAATTCAACGCCGACTTACTGAAGTCGTGTGGAGTGCCTTTTAAAGCAATGCTTTTCCGTAGCGCTGTTCCGTCGGCCTTGCCTGCATTCTCCGAAGCGCAAGAACAACTGCAGGTCGAAGACGGGGCGGTGAGTGCGGCATTTGGTTTTCACGGAGGAAAAGCTACAAATGTGCGAACATGTACAGCCATGACATACAGTTGCCGTGGTAGTAGTACGCAACGACGGGGCAGCGCGAGCCCTCAGCAGCAGGCCAAATTCATCAGTGCTTAAATCGCTAAGTCAAACCCAGCATCGCGAGCCATGTGTCGTTGTCAGGGTCGGCCATTGCAGCGAGCGTTGAAGTTGGCGTCATAAAATAAAGAACCAGCTTATCGTCGCGCGCTTTCCCTTCCGCTAGTCACCATAGTTCAACTTTCGCGCTGCTATCGGCTCTGTCTTGGCTGTTTCTGGCCGCGCGTTTGCGTTTTGCGCAGAAAAGCCGTAGCGCCGTCTGCGGGCGCCGTTTTACTCACCGATGGTGCAACGCGTGCAACGTCACTATGAGAACATGGCGTCACCATTCCTCCGTCGGAGGACGGGCGATTTGAACTGCGCTAAAGGTACGTGGACGCTTCAGAACGCATTAATTTCTCTTAAAGTAAGTATCTTCTTTGCATGAAACAAGCGTTTCGAGGTTTCTGCGATGGTATTTAAATAGTCCACATTGACTTAATATTAACCTTTAGTGTCCCTTTAATCTGTGCCAGAACGGCGTTAAGCATATATCATGCTTGTTCTAAAATCGGGGCTAAAATTCCAATTCCTATTCAAACTTTTCGCTCATGAATTGAATCAGGAGTAGTGTGTTTTGATCTTCGTTCTTGATTTGACAAATATTTTGAAGCAGCGGCTTGTCCCCTTCCTGACTAAGTAAGAAAGCAAAAGTAACGCATAAGTTCGCATATTGTATAGTTTTTTAAGTCTCGTTTTCTCTAAATAGCACACTGGCGCTTTTAAAGCAGTTAGTGCCGACGTCGGCTGGAACCAGGATCCAAAATTTCTGACTTCCGTAAGGGGACGGTTGTCAGTCATCTTGAGCGTAAAGTTTGTGGGTGCAAAGAGACTACAGCACACCTTCTGCGTGACTGTTGTCGTTTCAATGCACAAAGTCATCAGCACCACGTTGACTCAGTATGGTTCCTCGGTGCGGTCACCATCTGATTATTTTCTGCTTAATCGCTCGCGGGTGTGCTCCATTCCGATAGATTTGTTCTTGCTGCGCACAAGGCTTGAAACGCAGCCATTTTGTACATTATAATACCTTATGGCAAAGATGTATTATCGACAGTAACTCGCTTTCTTTTGTGGACCGTCACGAAATATTCATCTTCGACCATTCGTGAGCTATCGATGTAGTCCATTTATTGTGCGTTTATATCGAGCATACATTCAAGCGTGCTCCGATTCACTTATTCTTGACACGGGCGATAGAGTGGGCGTAAGTTTCCTTGCCAGTGGGGTAGATCTGTACAGATACCGTGCGTGAAACGAGTGGTACTCACTTTTCCGGAGCTTCCGGGACGTTCCGTGGCTGGATCCCTTTCTTTGAAGGCGGATGAGCAAATTTCTGTATCCTCGAGGAAAGCCGCGCACCTAACGTACGTGCCGGTAACACGCACGGGCATTTTCAGCAGCGGTTCGCAAACTATATTAGCCACCCAGATTCATTGCATTCCTTTATATGCCAATCACTTTTCTTGAAGTCAACTACTGCACACGTCTTCAGCCCACGTGATTCAAACCCTGCATGATTGGAGCACAGTGCGTTGGCGAAAACTAAACTGCGCTTCCGACACACAGGAGCAAGGTAGAAGCGGTAATGGTTTCGTATTCGTGCGCTGTCGCTGAGGCCAGATGCGGCGTGCCGCCGAAAGCGCCACCTCGTTTCTCTAGAGCAAACTGCTCCGCGAAAATGGCCCATAGGATCTCACAATATAATGGCAGTAACGTCTGCCGTACTTTCAGAAGCTATACACAGATATTCTGCACTGATAGAACGACGCTAAAAACTGTAAAGTTTTCTGGTCAATGAGTGTTGGGATAAAAACAAATTAGAGTTCCGCTTATAAGTGGGGATGCACCATCTTTTTGTAGTTGGCTAACACGTGTGATAAGGTTGTCTGCGTCCGATGACTGGCGCTTGTTCGTGTTCTCAGAACACAGTGTTCGAAGGAACACTGTTGTTGTGAACACAGCCAGACACCTGCCGCCAGTGAAAATGCTCAAACCCTGTGAAACGTAAAAAGTGAATGACAACCAATCGGACCAAGCTGACGTTCTTCCAAGAGGTTTCCAAAATTTAACGAGGGTTTTCGTTTGGCTAAGTCACTTGTATTAGTGTAAATGCATGACATGGAAACGAATTGAACCACTCATAATTGAATTTAGCTGCGTGCACAGTGTCGGAAGCCACGGCACTGTGCGCAGGTCGAACGCTCCAAAGCTGCATCGAGCGTTGAACTTGCTTCTAAATTTCTCGTGAGCACGCAAACTGGCAACTCACCACGTTGAATGAGAAAACAGCACCTTCTGCTTGTACCGTTAAACTAAAGCATGCTACGAAAACAATATGTCGCCTCGCGGCATAACAAGTATCATGATCAACTTCGTAACCTTCGAGGCAGTTCTCATTCCTGCTACCGTGCCTGCAGACAAAAGTACATTTGCGAGAATATTCCTGCTGCTTAAAGCATTAGTAATGCTGGCGCAGAAATCTATAAACGAACAAAAACAAAATGAAGCGTAAGCGTACAACACCATAATTTAATTATCAAAGCGCCTGCCTGAACAAAGTGAACTCTGTGATTTGAAATGTCAGCAAGATATTTAAAATAAACAAAAATAATCTCGGTGCCCTTCTACTGTGTGAAGAAGGATTACCAGCGAAGCTGTGTATGTGGGCCCCTCCTTAATGGCGAACTGTACCTCTGCCGCGGGTCCGCCCGGCATTGCACTATGTTCGGGATCGACCCACGTGTGGGGAGTGCTTAACGCCTGTTTTACCTCTGACGCGGGTCGGGCCGGTATTGCACTATCTTCGGGATCGGAAGGCGTGTGGGGAGTGCTTAACGCCGGCTTCACCTCCGTCGCGGGTCGGCCCGGCATTGCACTATCTTCGGGATCGGCCCGCGTATGGGGAGTGCTTAGCGCTTGCTTTACCTCCGCCTGGGGTCGGCACGGCATCTCACTATCTTCGGGATCGGCCCACGTGTGGGGAGTGCTTAACGCCGGCTTCACCTCCGTCGCAGGTCGGCCCGGCATTGCACTACCTTCCGTATCGGCCAAAGTAAGGGGAGTGCTTAACACCTGCTTTACCTCTGCCGCGGGTCGGCACGGCATTGCACTATGTTCGGGATCGGCCCACGTATGGGGAGTTCTTAGCGCCGGCTTCACCTCCGCCGCGAGTCGGCCCGGCATTTCACTATCTTCGGGATCGGCCCATGTATGGGGAGCGCTTAACGTCTGCTTCACCTCTACCGCGGGTCGGGCCGGTATTGCACTATCTTCGGGATCAGCCCACGTATGGGGAGCGCTTAACGTCTGCTTCACCTCTGCCGCGGGTCGGGCCGGTATTGCACTATCTTCGGGATCGGCCCACGTATGGGGATTGCTTAAGCCTGCTTCACCTCCGCTTGTTTACTTGCTTAGAGGCCTTCCAGCCTCTGAACAGTTAGGGTGAATTTGTATCTGTGACCACTCAAGGACAGCAAGTATCTTGTAACTTCTGGTGCCTGTGAAATCAGTTTGGTTTTGTGCTGAAGCAAGTGTCTTGTAATTGCTTTTGTACCTGTGAACTCTCCAGTAATGTTCGTTTCTGCAACTGCTTAAGCAATCCTTTAATAAGTTTACTAATGACCAGTGTATCTATCAAACCTTTAGTAATATTACTCTGTGCCACATCTGATGCAGGCCTGCAGAAAGTCTGGAGTAGGTTCTTTCATGGCTAAGATACCTGTGAACTTTGCAACATATATTGCATTTATGTGCCTGGGACCGCTGAAGTGAGCCAGCCTGCAGTAGGCCTCCTATTAAATTCCTTTGTACCCCCATCTTGCAGAGGGCTTTTAAAAATTATTTTACTGGCCCAAGTGCATCTGCAAAATATTAGCTCAACTGAAGTGGTCTCATCACTACACGAAATTGTTAATGTTTGCTCTGGTGACCTTTACCAGAAATTTTTATGGATGCAGAGTGCATTTGCTCTATAAGTTGATCAAACCAGCAGCTGTTTGTGTCTATACGCGTATATGACCACTGTAGTCTCAAGTAACTTTGTTAATGCCTAATGTAGTTATGACATCTAGCATAACTTGTGTTAGTGTGTAACGACTAAATATGGCCTAGAGAAATGCTCTGGTAACTTAAAGTGGCGAACGGATCTGGACTGTTGAACAAATTTTGCGTTCATGTGCCTGCGACCACGAAACTGAGCCCACAGCAAGCCTCATGGTTCTATGTAATGCATTAGCTTACCGTAGCAGGGAATTATGTGCACAATGCTTAGCTCCACTGCACCTTTCTTTAGCGTGCTTTCAGATGCGCTGTGCTGTATTCCTGACCTGTCTCCTGGTACATATAAGCTTTTACATGACAAAAATGTTTGGGCACCTTATTGGACCACTGGGATGGATCTTCAAGAACCATGCAGTTCTTTTTTACCATTGCCCCACAGGCCAACACAAAACCGGGCCAAGCTTTGTTAATGGTAAGTAAAATGCAGCAAGCCTGCTGCACTGCTAGGGCATATTATGAGGAACGTCCCTATTATGTTAATTTGTAATCAGTATGCACGTCCCGTGGATATCCGAAATCTGCAACCCAATGTCCCATAAATGTCCGTTGGACGACTGGTAATACAAAATGTCTCAGAAGCGTCCTACATCCTGACAAAAATGTCCTTAGGACGTAATAACTTGTCGGCAGAGGGAAGGGAATGCTTCGGCGGCCTCTCGCTACAACGGGTCACCGAAACTCGAGATTACGCAACCTCCAATACTAAACGCGCGGAAAGACGGCTTACATGGAGCAACGCCGTCTCGGCGCGCCCATTCTTTGTACACGTGGCAGATTCCCTCTAAAGCAGGGTGCGCTACAGTAGCGTATGCTCTCACCAGCGCTTACAGCCACGCGCAGCCACGGCCGAGACACGAGCCAGAAATTGAGGCGCACCAACTTAGCCCCCACTCCGCCCTCTCACGCGCTTGACCACGTTACCGCGAGCTCTCCCCCCCCCCCCTTTTTTCCCCTTTGCTCGCGCGGGAAGGCTGCACTCGTGAAGTCATCTTTCTTACCCTCGCACCTAAAACACAAAGTGCTCGGAGCACGATAGGATCTTATCGCACTTCGACTTTATACAGAACATGATTCGGCTCCACTTCGGCGGTCGGTCTTGTCACACGGCACGTGATTCGAGGTACGTTTGCAAGCAGCGGCTTCCAATCAAATCATTTGATCATCTGCGTCCGCGTAAGTTTCAATTTATTGTGGCATTCCTGTGCGGCTGCAGTGAAATTCCATTCTATTGAAATCGCACACACACACTTCGTTATATTGAGGTTCTAAACATTTTCTATGGAAAAGAGGTTATAAAAAGTTAAATACTGTATTATATCAAGAATTTCGTTACATCGAGGTTTAAATGTATCTCGGAAGTATAAAATCGAGACGCAGACATTGTTCCTGCGAAAGAAATGAGTTCTAGCTGATGCTTCTCGGAACACTTGACTTGGGATGTTGTCTCCCCTATACGCAATGGCCAGGAGTGAACCCGCGACCTCAAGCTTAGCAGCACAATGCTGTAGCTACTGGACAACTATGGCTGGCTGTCACGACCACATAACTCCACTATTGCAGAATTAGAAATATTCGGCCCAGTGTTGAGGGCCAATATCCGCCGGATGGAAAAAGAAGGTGCGCAAAGTTCATACACCCGCAAAGGGAGTTGAACAATGTTCAGGGCACCTTCATCCGTTTGTGGCGTGTGCGCCTCCTCTTTGTCCTATTTCTACCGTGCCAGTAAGATGAATGAAGAATCCCGCAACCAGCTAGCCCATTTAAGAGCACTACTTACTGCTCAGCGCCTCTGCAAAGTTTACCACTCAAAATGGACATGCACAAACTAGCGCGAGTGAGACTCGTAGCTCTCACGTGGGCAATGCTTGCAAACACATCTAGGCTGGGCGGTACCACTGCCAACAAGGCCCCATGTGGCATAGGCACTCTTTGGTAAATTTCCAGTCGTCTATTTGCAACAAAATTATTCTAGCCGCTGTGCCAAAAGCATGATTTAATGCAAGCCCACTACCATCGCTCTTTCCTGCTAGTCTCAAGGAAGCTGCTAGATGCAAGAGCATTAAGGATGTCACTCACCTTGAGGGCACAAGAAAACGAAGCAAAACTCTGTATAATGTACACAATCATTTTATTCAATCACTATTGTGCGTAGCTGCACGTGGGCAGCACCTTTGCGCAGATCGAGCCTCGCGCAAACACATAGGGTTCGATTCCATAGTTGGCGCTGCGCACACTGAACTACGCCGCTCGCAGCATCGCACACTGGACGGCTGCTCACGGGGGTCATGGGATGACGTATCGTACGCTTCCAGAGCACTGTACAAAACACACAACAGCAGACCGGCATATAAGAAGAAGAGAATCACGTGGGTGGGGAAACAATCAACACTAACAGGCGCTGAGGAGCAGGCAATAAATAGGCTAGTCAATAAATAGGGGCCAGGATCAGGTGGATGCAGGGAAGAGTGAGGGGCGTGGGTTGGTCAGTGGGCCGGCTCGGGGGCGACATAGAGGCCGATGGGAAAGTATTTGATGTGTGTCTGCCACTGGGCGCTCAGCTGGAAGAACTTGACGCCTGTCCACTCTACACCGTCGATGGACACTGCAGAAAACGCAGGAAAGCCAGAGCACACAAATCAATGTGCGTGCTTCAAACATTGCCACAACACTCGCAGCAAACCTCTATATTGAACACGGATGTAAATAATCATCGGACATAATAAAGTAAACCTACATGGCTCAGCGATACTAATGTGTAACAAACCTCAACGATACGATCCTGTTACATACAATTTCCCAGTGCCAATGTTTTCGATTGAGAACAAAAAAATTTCCCAATTGAGTTAAGTTTATTTTTTACTGGTTCGTATGTTCCTGCAAAAAAATAAAACGAGAAAAAACGATTTCGCCACCAACATTCAATACATTGACAAAGTGCTATCGTATGACACGTTTTCGCGGCCGCTAGATGCCGTGTGAACAAGAAAACGTGTCAGAAGCGCGCAATCGAGAGCAGTAGCCACCTGCAGCGGCAGCTTCACCACAGTACTCGTCCACCCATCTCACGTGAAAACTACGGCGTGCACTCAGTTTCTTATTCCGGTACCAGCAAATCTCCTCCCAGGTCCTCACACGCCGCATCCACAGCTATCGCCGCCAACCTTATGGCGATAAGCACCTTCACCTTTTGTATTGCAGTGTGTGGGGCATAGTGCTGTTGGAAGCATACTGCGCGCTTTTAGTACGCAATAACCCAAATGCACTGCCATTCCCTGCTGCAGGTGACGTGATGCGAGCATCACGTTTTGCTCCAGCGGCGTTCGGCGGCACCCACTAGCTCTATTTCGTTTTGTTTTCCCATCACCATTCTAAAACACTGCACGGCAGGAAAACAACAAGACACGTCTCATGCTTCCAGAGCCCCACCTGCTCAACACGCGTCGGCGTCGTGTGCCGCAACGCTTGATGCTACGTAGATGTAAACTACAGTTGAGCCTAATTTTTTACTTACTTCATATTGTATGTTTTTCCAGTTAGTACATCTTCCCTCGCATTTTTTTTTTTCACGAAACGTATCAACGAGGTTTTACCGTATTTGCTTATAGCGAATATCGGGCACAGAATGAAGGTATTTTTGAGTAGGATATGACTCGCCTGTTACAAGGTTCCGCTTACCATGTTACCAGCAGAACTTGATTGAGGATACTAGAGCCACTAAACGAGTTCGCACTGGCAACATTATTTCAAAGTATTTTCATTCATTCTGCAGAAAAACGTTCCTCATAAACTTCATGCCAGAACTGCAGTGCCAGTACATCAAGCTAAGTCATGCATCTCAAAGTACATTTGAACCTCATTGTAACGAAGTCGCGTCGGGCACAAAATACCTTCGTTATATCTATATACGTTCACGCGTGTATGCAGATATTGGCACGAAGAACCTCATGATCACATCTATGCAAACGAAATTCAAGCGGGGGATTAGCAAAGGTCTCCTGCAGATATTGATGGCCCGTCGGCATATTGTCGTCTTGATATGAATTGAGCAAAAATAAATGTACATGCACATGCTTGGCATCACTGCGAATATGAAACCGTGTGACTGCTGTTACCAAGCAAAAACAGCATGTTGGCTAGCTGACTGCAGTCCAACCAGGCAAGACACTAGGCCAAAACACGCATGCGTGTAAGTATGTCATTTCAAGTTGACACTGCTGAGTTTTGCTGCCGGCAGACTTTTCAGACAGGCAGGGCATCGCATGTGGATCCGCACTCAACTACTATGGCCGTCAGTCTAGCCGGTGCGTCTTATTTCATGCTCGATTGGGGAAAAGTCTACGAGTACAAACATATTGATGGCAAGCTTCCAGTAACGGCTTATCACCAGCCACTCTGCCTGCCACACTGCTTAGGCCGCTAGGCCTAACCAGCACTGTTTTATTAGAATTGGCACCTAAAGTTGCGGTTTCGTACCAATTGACGTGATGGAAGCTTTGCTTGTGGCTGCCACATTTGTTGCATTTCATTCCCAAGATGTCTTTCGGCAAGCAGTGGCAAAGAAAAAATTTGCTTCGCCATAAATAATAAAATAATTCGTTATATTCATGTTCATTAAATTGTGCTTCGAATGTGCTTTCTCTATTTTGGCTTGTTCTAGTGAGGAAAAATGTCTTTATTTTTCCTAGATCAGGGTGTCTACCAAGTTAACATTTCCAAATTCCCTGAGTTTTCCAGGTTTTCCCTGAGTGCCTTTGCGAAATTCCCTGAGTGACGCAGAACAACGTTTTATGTAAAGACGGGCTGAAACCATGTCCCCCAATGCTGTCACTCTCTAGTAAGCATATGAAACAAATAAAAAAAGGCGACTTAATCAAGTTTAAGTACTAAGGAGTAGTGTTTATGTTATTCAACAAAAAAAAAATAGAAAGGAGGGGTTAGTAATATGCACAGCAAATAAAATGTGTTAAAAAAAATTGCAAATCGAGTAGGACATCCTAAATACGAATAAAAAGGAGATACATACAGAAGCAAATATTTTCTAATATGAGCTATTTCTATCAACTGATAGAAAGCTCAGTGGTATGAGGCCTGAACTTTGTCACAATTGAGATTCTTTCTCAAGAGCTTGTAAGTCAACCTCAGCCCGCACACGACGTCTCAGTGTTGCGTTTCACTGCTTTAAAGAGTTTGTTGGTTTGGATGATGGACACCTGCATCCAGGCATCAGCCAACACTTTTTTATTTAGCTCAAGCTCCTTCGAAACGGCGGTGGCACACTTCCTTTCCTGTTCATTCCTCAATGCGTAGGTTCTTTCTGTTCTTGCCCTCCTTCTGACACTCGTTCGCCCCACGAACCATTTGAAGCATCTTCTTGGTCAGTTGCACAGTCCACGTCCGATTTTTCGTACTCCCTAGGGGCCGCGAAAACGTCCGAAAAATTGGCCAGTTGGAAAAAATAAATGCATGTCATTTACTGCCCTTAAGGGCTGATACCGCCACAGGCACATTCGAAAACACTCTGAAGGCCTGTCGGTACACGTATTAAGCATATCGGTGCTCATACTGTAACTGGAGATCCCGGATGCGCGCGTGTATAATTAAGGAATACATATTGTGACCCACGACAATACCCCTTCCGACGTTTGTAATGCTTCACCGTAATACTTTTGCGTATGCTTCACCACGTAACATTGCTGTAATGAGCCGAAGCTGACTTTTAGGAACCGGCGTTATCCAACCCACCGTGCTTTCCTAACTTCGAGCCAATTGCGATGACCACAAAGGCGCAGTCGGTGCCATTGCTGACAGCAGCGAATTCTTTCAATGAAAAAAACACGGCACCCAACGGCAAGAAGCTTAATAGCTAACGTCGAAGCAGCTAGGTCTAGCGTTGCCGCAGTACTGGCTACGGCTGTTAGCGGAACTGCGTGCGAGAGCGCCGGTTAGAGGCGGCGAGGTAATCAATACGACAGTGGTGTTGGCTTTGATTAATGCCGTTTCGGACCTGCGGTCACGGCAAAAAGTCCGGAAAATCGCAAGGCAAAAGGTTCTTGCGTCCGAAATTTCATACGTTCCGATACATTGACTATATGGGGTACGTGGTGGTGCCGCGAAGCCGTCCAAAATATCGGGCATCCGGAAAGTCAGTCGTTGACTGTACACTGGAAACTCCTCCAGCCGACGACAGGGCGACAAGATGATTTATTACGATTCCTATCTATTACTCGAGCCAGCATTACCGTGACTTTCGACCCTTTCAACAAAATTACCGCTAACTTTCCCTGATAGAGGCAGAAATTCCCTGAGGCAGAAATCCCAGAGAATTCCCAGTTTTCCCGGTTGATAGACACGCTGTAGATTGAGCCCTTGGTTCTACAACAATGTTAAATATTTCTTATTTACCTATACACAATTAACTAGACAGGGAAAGACAGTCAAAATATATGACGTCATGGCGAGGCGTTGTGGAGACCTCAGCAGTGTCACCAGTCTGATTTTTGTGTCCTATACACCTCTCAAGTGGGCAAGTTCAGTGCACTTACGGGGAAGTGCACTTATGGGGAAGTGCACTTATGGGGAAGTGCATTTACAGGGAAGTGCAAGGGGACCTTGAGTGACACTTTAGGCTACGCAGTGCTAAACAGGAACACAAAGCACACTCGCAGTAAAAAAAAAAGAATTGCTGACAGCCTAAGAGCGAATTTTTTGAAGAAGTAACTTAAAAAGAAAAAAATTTCTCAAAAGTTATTGTTTTACGTTGCACTATAAATAAAAACAGCCATAATGTAAATTTTCTCAACAAAAAACAAAAATATTTTTATTATAAGAGTGTTGCAAGTGAATGCCGGCCAAGACGAATGTCTAGCCAATCCAGAACAACATGGTGGCGTGCGACGAGACTGCATTTGATCCTGCTAAAACAGAATATAAGCGAGCTCTGTTCTAATTATTTTGTTAAAAGCTGTTCAAGAAATAAAATGAACTTATGTGCCCCTTTTTTTATGCATTACATTTTGTAACATTCAAACCGCTGGCGGCGAGGCTACGCACTCGGCCAGCAAAGTGCGTTCCAAGAACCCACTCCGACCGGAGTGCACTCTTCGCCAAGTACACTCCACTTGCGACGTTTCGATTTTTAACACAAAGCCCAATGTTCCATTCCTGATATGCTGGAGTGAAGTGCCAGCTGCAGATAGTTAAAAAGAACCAATTAGTACGTTAATAACTACTTCACTCATTAAGTTCAAGTTCAAATACCATTTCAGCGTTTTTTTTTTACACTATACAAGCTATTTGTGACGTGCGACTCAGGTGCGTGCAATTTTATTTATTGACATTAGCAATATGCACATGTGCTCTCACATTTAGTTTTCAACTCTACAAATGTATACAACCACTTGTTTATGACAGATGTTAAGCTAAAAAGCTGTGCTTAGTTCACTGTCCTTGGCAGGAACCCCGCCAAGCTACTGTTGTAGTAGCGTCTTCTTGTCCAACATTCAATTTTTCTTTGTAAAGAGGATGTAATGCTAAATAAAACATTTTGAATAAAAGCCTCAGTCTGACAAAAAGTGGCAGCACTGGTGGAAGGCATTTGACCTCAGGCTTCCACAGGGTGGCAACAAAAGGAGACAGTGAACAGCAACATGGCACCCATAGTCAAAGAGGCTCTAAGAATGCATGGTGGCACCAACATAAGGAAAATTGCTAAATACTATACCTGCTAAACTGTAAATTGAACTTTTTTTTTTAAATCCTGCAGACACGAAGCTGACAAAGGGGTGGGGGGAGATATCACACAATTTCTAATGTTCAGCTGATTGTTATTGAGCACTCTAGTGCGCCGTGATCTCCGGCTCCTCATTCAGCTGGTTGAAATGAAGGCTGGTTCCGTCTGTGCAATTGGACCTGAATGAGAGAGCTCACAGACACTCCAACAAGCTGTTTCGACAATTCCGTCACAGAGGCTCCGAGATCTTGCCAAGCTTTCATCACGTGACAGCAGCCCCTTCTGCATGCCCAGTCGCAAAGTGGAAGTTGCCATACTTTTCAAGTCTGCACTGCAGTCGCGTAATTGTGGAATTTGCATATTGATCCGTTTCAGTCACTCCAGGCATGTTCGGCAAAGGCGCTATGCCTCTGGCTTGGACGGAGAGCGGATACAGACCTGACTGCTCCTAAGCAGAGCCTTCAAACAGCCAGCCGATATACCATTAGTCTTTCCTGAGCACACAATTCTTGTGGGGGGACATATGAACTTTATTAGCAATAATTTATGTGTAGCATACAAGCGGCGGCAAACTTGAGACAGCAAAGACTGACAAACAACACATTGTCTTTAAATCATAGCGACTTTTCCAGAGACACTGGTGTTGCCGATTCTGCCTGCTACAGGAACTGCTCTGAATAAACTAGCGACAAGCAAGTGCCCCTCTGGTGTCCTTGCGCTGCCAGAAGACTTGTACTGGTTTGATCAGAGACCGGTGGGCCAAACTTTTTCAGGAACAGAAGTTCTCGTAAGATTTGACACAACACATTTCGCAAAACCATAGCACACGCCCCGATATGAAGTTTATAAAACAAATCTGGGAGAGTAGGCGTGCATGAAATAGCGTCAAGTTGAACAATGTGTCTGCAATTTTTTCATTTTCTGGCACCACGTCGCAGCTCATGTTCAACACGACTGTGTGGCTCATGCGAATGAGCCTATGTCAAGCGTCCATCCATCCCCTCTCACCTCTGAGCGGCGGTTGCAGGTTGCGGCACGAACAGATGAGTCGCTGCACGCCTTCGACTTGCTGGCAGCGTCTCGCTTCCCGCTCGCCTTCCTTCTTCTTGCCCAGGCGCATGACTGCACACAATCAGTGTTATCATTACTAAAGAGACAGGAAGATGAAGAACGAACCCAGACACAGGCTGGAAATTGTGTCCAAAATGGCCACAGTGGCTCACCTAAAGAAAACGGGAAGACAAGAAGATTCACGAAGAATGGAGAAAGAGTAGATGGAGAGAGGAGATCGCACAGTCACGAATGTACAGTGCCGAGCCATTCAAATGTGATGCATATAACACATGCCTGCCGAGGCTTTTGGCGCTGCTGGTGGGCACTAGAGACAGGGAGCTAATGCATGGTGGTGTACGAAGAAAGCGAATAGCCTTTGTTACACACAGTGACTGAGCTTGGTCTCCCAGCGATCACCCAGTGCTCCCTGGTGGCACTAAAAGTACCGTAATGCGTGCTGATTTTCATGTTTGGATCCCTATGCACTGTACATACACATACTAGACGCACGAGGTACTTGAAGATGTCGTTTCGAATTGTCATTGACATTAACGCTTTTATTCGTCTTCGCTGACCACACAACTTCACTCATCAATAAAGAGCATTTCTTCCGATAGAGCAAACATTCATTCTGACACA
Source organism: Dermacentor variabilis (assembly GCF_050947875.1). Lineage (NCBI taxonomy): Eukaryota > Metazoa > Arthropoda > Arachnida > Ixodida > Ixodidae > Dermacentor > Dermacentor variabilis. The sequence goes on along the minus strand of NC_134578.1, from coordinate 98,922,534 downwards.
GTGGCTTGCATTGCCTTACGTGCTGGACGCAGCAACTTGAAGATCACCACGTTCTCCAATATAACATATTCCGACATTTGCTGAGTGAGACAACAGCTTATGGCCAATCAACATCTGTGACAAAAGATTTATGAGTGCTGCCAGTGGCAAGACGTCATTCAGACTGTTTAGTTTCTCCACCAGGTGGAGGCCATCGTGAGTAGGAACACTGAAAAGCCTATGATGGCCACTGCGGAGCAGCTTTAGGCGATGGAGTCAACAGTAAGAATTCCTGTTCATGAGGATATTAGGTGCCACTCTTTAGTAATGGTCTGCTTGCTTCCCACAAGGCCAGTGACAGAAGAGGGTCTGCTGTGAATTTCTGCATGCTCAATGTGACATTCGACTTTTCAATATTTAAACCTGCTGCAATGCTATCTATGGGGAGTGCCACTCAGGAGACTAACGTGCAACAGCAATTGGCAGCCGTGGGGCGATTGCTTGTGACCACAAGCAAGTCTCACAGGAAGTGTACAGTGCATCTTGTCATAACGCATACAATTTTGTGCGAATAAAATTGAAACAGGACAATTCAGGCCCAAGCATGGCTCAAGCATAAAAAAATGTCAGACCTTTGTTGAAGGGACACTAAATGCAAATACAGTCTGCGCTCATTACAATGGGCCTACGTACAACAGACTTTCGGATATAACGGACCATATTTCAACTTTAGTTTGGTCTGCCTATTATTAATGCAACAAAGTTTGCTTCTAACGGGCCGTGCTACAATAGACTATCGGCTACAGCAGACAAAATTAGCGGCAATTTTTGTCAAAATTGGGGGTACATAATGGACTTTTGCTGTGTCGACATGGGCTGGCCACTGACTTGCAAGGGTCAGTTGACGATCGCGGCTCAACATCTCGCGCGCGAGGAAGGGGGAGAGGAAAACGGGGCAAAAGAGCTTCGTCTTTCGCACGCAAGGTATGGGGATGAGAGGGAATGAGGGTGCTCTAGTCCAGTGGCTGCTGTTGAAACTCATGCGGACAAGACGAGAAAGAAGAAGACGGCGGGCTCCAAAGGCGGGCACGCTACAAGAAGCAATAAAAAAGAAAAAGAATCTTGATTTCGTTTGCATCGAACGCAGCTGTCTCGTCACGTTTCTGCAGCAGCTGCTGTTAAAGGTGCGGCTGCGCGGGCGCCGTATCTTGAAAGCGATCTGCAATGTGGACGAAGTGTGCCCAGTGCCAGTAGGCTTCGTATGTGCTGTGCTTTCGACTTCGTTCGCACTGAAGCGAGAGACGGCATGAAGGTGAATTCGCTCGCTGCTGCTGCCGCGCTTATCTTGCTTAATTTGCTATCGCAATCGATGTTTTGCCTTTTGGGCGAAATTGCAACTTTTCTTGCTTGTTATTTTATTTTGGATGTTCGTCACCCACTCTTTGCAAATAAAGTTGTTAGACTTTGCGACGAAAGTTCTGGAAGTGAGGCGTCATAAAACAGATGTTCTTTGTCGGCTTATCAGCGTCCACTGTAATTATAGTCGACTGTATTAAGTCAAGCTAATCACGAACAGGTGTCAATATAATCACGAACAGAGTCTTAGTAAGCCGGAAATTGAGGAAAATGCTGGTCATGATTAAAGAATCCGCCAGGACATTCGCATACTTGCCCGACGACGGAGGTATTCCTCATTTAAATTCTGTCACCAGTACACAACCACTCGTTATAATAACATCATTGTATTGCATTATAAGATGAAAGAAAATGCTACTTGTCCTATTCTACTTCCTATTTAGAAAAAAGAACTTTTAGAAAAAGGTTTCCTTTTCGCTCGACTCTACGCCGCCTGCGCTTTTGCGTTTCAGTAGTTGCGTTATCACATAGTGCTGCACTAATTTTGATGGCTCGCGAAACTCGTACAAACTGCACATAGCAGAGAATTCTATTTCCATGTGATGTTGCAGGATGCCCGAACGGTCCACGTCACTTGACCAAAAGCAACTGCAGCGGCGAATCCATCGCTCTGTCATGGCTTGGTCTCTCCATGGCCACACATTTGCGTTTTGTGCAAAAAAAGTCATACCACATCTCTTGGACACCATTTTATTCACCAACATTAGCAAAGAGTAGTAATGGCGCAACTATCACCACTCCCCGGTTGGGTGGCAGGAGATTTGAATTGTGATAAATGTACTCAAACCCTTCCGAAGCAGTTTTCTCTTTTCCTGGCACGAAACAAGTGTTGGGGCCCTATAACGTTAAACTATTTCAGTATGTTTCTGTTCCAATTCCTGACGTCAAATTTGCGTAACCGCCAACGCAAGCATCAGGCGGTCACCCGCAGGGTTGTGTGAACAGACCAATCAAACGCTCTCCTCGTTCATAGGAGGTCACTTTTGTTGGCTTGAAAAATGAATAACATTGCCTATGCTGAGCGGCTTGTCTTATATAATTGGCTGACAAGAGGTGAGGAGCATGCTCAAGCGGAGAGGGATTCGATAGGGCCAAGCTGCTGCACTGGAAATCGATAACCTGATGAAGAGGGTGGTGCTGGTGTCTGCGATTCGTCCGCTTTCCCCTACTTAGCTTACGTTGGCTGGTTGAAAATCGCGGCCACATTGTTGAAGAATGACGCTAAAACAAATACTCAGCAAAGAACAGTTGGCAGAACGAGGTTGTAAAGGTGCCGAAAGAGCTCAAAAACATTGAATGCCCACCCAAGAAGTTTTGTTAAACGCAAATAAACCCATGCTTCCAGCATGTGCGAGTAGCCAGTGCCTGAGCGATTGGCGGCAGCCATTTTTTATTCCTTTCAGAATGGGGCACCCTGCAGCTATTCAGAAGAAAATTCAGTTTTGTTTGGCACATTAATGCATCTTTTAATGCATAAACGTCACTTTGACACTTTTGCGGTTTGACGAGTTTTTGCAGTTTTGTGACGTTTCGTGAAAAGCAGGTGAAGTGGGTGCAGCCCGAAAACGTTTGACCATAGCTGAGGGCTAATGGCAAAAAGGCGTCGAAGCAGAAATCACTTTCTTTTTGTTCAGTCAAATCATGCATAATCAGTGTGTACATGTCATACGACATAGGGAGCTATCCCGGTTTTCGTGACGTCGCGTGACAGACAGGTGAAGTGGGGGTGGTCCAGAAAAGTTTTTGACGAATCATGGAGGGCTGATTGCAGAATTGGAATAGAAAAGTTTGGAATAGTTTTATGTTACAACATCCATGGAAAGTTTCTTGAATGGCATTTAAACAGTCCACGTCAACTTAGTATTTGCCTTTAGTGTCTCTTTAGGGTTTCACATAAGGGTCCAATTTGTTTGCGGCTACAAAGGATGGTACATTGCATATGTAAGTTATAATCGTGCACACCAAATGCATCTTCTACATCAAACAGAATATTCAAATCTTGTTTATCTTATTTGAACTTTCTTGTCAAACTTTAGTTTGCTCAGGACTGTACAGTGTGCACTGAAAGTAGGTATAGCACACTTGATCTGTGCTGTTATGCACATTACAACTTGATGTAGGCGTGCGTCGTTAACAAAGTGAGCACAACAATAACAGCAATTGTTTTCATGTGACCAAAGTACACCTTTTGAAAGGTGCAAGAACTTTCCGGCCGGCCACATGGACAAAAAGGAAGAAGCGAGGACTCACTCTTTTGCTTCTTCTCTCTTGTGACATAGCTCAAACTGAGGCAAGGGCCAAGCATCTCGGAGACTGCCAACCGCCACACCTGCATTTAGAGGGATCCACATGATGGCCTCGGATGGCACATGCTACATCACAACACTCAAAGCTGACCAACAAGAGAACCGAGACAACAGCTAAGGCAAGTGGGCACTAGAAACTGAATGCTCCTTCCTGACCTCTCAAGGCAATCCTTGAACCCTGAAAATATCTTTGCTTTCTACTGAACCATTTTGTGGAAGCTGTAGAAATGTGCTGCATTTTTGCACACAAGCTACACTGATATAAAACAGAGCACCTCTAATGACACTCTTTAGAGAAAAGAAAGCAAGCGCAAACAACCATGCATGAATACACAAACTGTCGACAAAAGTAACCCAGCACAATCCTTGCAACCATTTTTTTTGTTATGTTTCAATCGCCATTCCTTTCGCTATTACTCTCTGTCAAAGTATGATGCAACTTTATCGCACCATTAAGCATTTCATCATCATCATCTTCTATTTTATGTTTAACTACAGGACGAACGCGTCTCCAGCAGTCTCAAATTACCCTCGTGGCTATGCCAGCAAATTTCCTAATCGGCACACTACCTAATTCTTTACTGTCCCCGACTACCTTTCTTTTCTGTTGGCCTCTCATTCCATCTTCTAAAAAACAGTCTGCTAACTGCCTTACGAAACACATAACCTGCACAACTCCACTTCCGTCAAATGTCAACTTGTCTACCTGTTTTTACTCTCCAATCGCATTTATTCACACGTTTCTAGTTCAACTGAGGCTTCACTGTAATGTGAATGGTGTCTCCAGGCACGTCTTCATGGCAGAGATAAATTTGTCTTTAGGTAAGGCAACACCGTTGTACACTTTATGCCTCAGCAAAGCAGAGTTTTAAGGCGAAATCTATGTGTAATCCTCTATCGAACCTTGCACTTAAAGTTCTTGAGCTGCGCATAGAATCGACACAGCAACGAGACAATTACAGCAACAAGTCATGCAACAAGGCACAGAAAGAGATCGTTAACAGATACCAGTGCTAACAGTTTTCATCAAATTTACATCCCTCAATTATTACAAAACTGCATTGCCACGTGATGGGCAAATACATACAGAACCAAGCTCGCCAATTTCATTCATGTATTCCAGGTATTTTTCTATGCTCAACTTAACTTATGAAGTACCACTAAAGTAAACTCGCACAGTACCAGCCAAGTGCTCTAACTAGTCACCATGGTCATAGCTAAGTAAACTTACGCAGAACTAGTGAAGCACTCTCACTAGCCATCACAGTGTCAGCTAAAGTAGGCTCCAACATGCTGCACTTGAAAGAGAACATTCTCCGTATAAATTTTTTGTTAGCAGGTTCTTCACCTGCAGTGACCGGAAGGCGCCCTTGAGGGAGAAACGACAGGGTTCGGCGCCTCCTTTTCGCTGCAGGGTCCAGTAGTCCAGCTGGAGTTCCATGGCCTCACATGGACTCCATGTGCCACCCCTGCACATACAGCACATAGCCGTTCTTTATTCACTACACAAGGTCAGAAGACTGGGGGTTGCGTTATTGGCTGATCAAGGAAATTAAATGTCACTGAAGTTGCTGTTTGTTCACCTTTGAAAAAAAAAGTAGCCATCATCATTCACTGACATAATTATAAGTTGAAAAGGGCAATAGTTCAGGCATTCTATATTTGCAAAAAAAAATTACAACCATTCCATTCTGAAGATGGAATGGCAGCGCAAGCTGTTGACAGTCAAAGCTCTCCAATGATAAGCAAAGTACTTTTGCTGCCATTCCATCTTCACAGAGTGGAATGGTTGCTCGGGCTAATGATTGTCATTTTCATTTACCATCGTGGAAATGTTCTTCATTGGTGGTCATGTAGTGCTGGCGCCGTTTACATTCTCATTGCTGTTCCATCCAGCACTCCTCGCACACATGTTGTTCTTCGGGTGTACAAACTATACGTGTTCGCCCCATCGATACTGCAGCTGTTTTGAGCGCCACTACCTCTCCTGCTTATATACTGCGATAACCTTGACATAACGCTATTGTTCACGGCGAGCGTTCTAGTCTGTTCCTCATTCTTATGTCTGCGCCGCTGCGCTGCACTCGTATGGGTTTGTTCGAAATCGCTAAGTCTGTTTTTGTTGCCGAATTCCGAAAAAGCTATGGAAGGTTAGTCCATATCCAGCTTTCGCTGTAAAAATTAAAATCTTGTAACGGTCAACCATCACTGTCCATATCCCAAAAAACCATCGACGTTCCTGGGATATTAAAGCCCAGGCGTGCGGATGCGCGCAAGCTCGCATCCGTATGCCCACGTATGCGCAAACGGTGTGGCATGGCTCATATGCGTCGAAACGTGGCGTGATCCCGAGGAACAGCTCCTCTGTTATCGCGCGCTTGGGCTGCCATGCGTCGGCGTGCCTGGCTACGCAGCTATGGTGCTGAACATTCAACTCTCAGAGAAGCAGATTTATATCATGCAAGAAAGTGCTTCTTCTTTCCTTTTTGCGCTGACCTAACAGCTACAAATACATCACAATTACACCTATAGATATCGAAGCATTTTGAAACACTGTCGATAACAAAGTAGGAAGCGACGTCTGCCAAGGCCGCTGTGAGTGAGGCCAGTGAGCGCGTGGTGTCGCGCGTATTTGTGGATGCAAACCACCATTCCTCGTGAGACACGGCAGGTGCTAGGCGCGTAGACGTGAGCTTGCGTGCATCCGCAAGCGTACGTGTGGTCTCAGCTTAAGACTTTCTAAAGATGTGTCAGTATTCCTCGAATGCAACAGATGGTGTGGTTGAGGGTCCTTGAATACCTTTGACGAATGCTTGATGCAGGAGCACTTTGCGCACTCCCCTCCATCGGAATGCCCCTGATGCAATATTAAAACGAGCCCACGACCTCGCCAGGCCACGCCATGCATATTTTAAGCTTACTTTCGGATAAGCACTTTTGCATACATTCACGAATTCTCTAAGGCAACGAACAGGGACAAACTAATAATGACAGGCTGACTGACCCTGATGCAGAGCTGGCCATTTGAGCTGCAGTGGCCACGCCAGTTCCCCCTATACTGGGTGATGACGGCGGTGTTGTGCTCTCGGCAGCTGGGGGAGAACTGCCCAGGCATTCCTCCACATCCACTGCAAATGAAAAGCACGTCATCAAACGTGGCCAAGTTTGAACATAAATACAGCATTGCTAGATACTTTTTTTTTTTTGTCATCTGAACTACTGTACCGCGCCTACTCGCCTATGATCGCACTTTGTTGTAAAAAAAATTGCCACAAATTCAGGAGTGCGATCATTATGCGGGTTAAATTTCCCATGAAAAGAAACATTTTTTTTCCGACATTTGCTGCGAGATGACAACAGGTCAACGAACCAGCAGCTGCCACCGTAACAGTGCGAGACACCGAAACAAAAATGGCGGCCGGTGGAGCAAGCCGAACGTGCTGAACGCGATTCTTTTTATTTTTGTGAGTACATTACGCACATTGAAACAGTCTCTTCCGTATCAGTAATGAATAATATCATTAATATCATCAAGTTTACGGCAATAACGTAGCCATGTTCACTTTGAGGGGACAAAAACAGAGATGGGTGCGCTTAGCTGCCAGTGACATAGAAACATATGGCGGGCATGCTGCGGAAACTGCGGCATTTTTCTCTTCACTACTATCCTAATACAACACAGTTCTGCTAAGGGTGGGCGAATATCTTAGCTGTGTTACAAGTGTCAGCGTATGAAAAGGGTACACTTCGTGGCTACTATCATTGCCGCTCGCGATTTGTTGCGGGCCCACGAGTGCAGATGAGAAGAATTGAAAGGAGCCTTTTTTGTTGTACGCAACCATTATAAAGCCTACAAATAATAAAGCCAAGGCAAGTTTGGTTGTTGCTTTTTTTATTTCATGGAAGTGTGGCAACTGATGAAAGGAATAAAATGGGGCATCTGCTTAAGAATGTTTAGTGCATGCAGACCGCTTGGTATGTCTTGAAGAGTCGCTCGCATAGCATTCAACAGCATTGAACAGATGGTAAATGCGATCATCATTAGCTAGACTCGGCACACAACATATCGCTGCAGCAAGTTCGGCGTGTGATCATTACACGGGAAAGAAAAGAAATCAAGTTTTGACGACAAAATTCAGGAGTGCTATCAATACGCGAGTGCGATCATTACACAAGTAAACACGGTACATAGTTGGCATCACAAGATGCATGTGACGTTTCATCAACAATGGTTCTCGTGCATACTGTCTCTTATGAATGCTCTATTGTCTGATAGCAACGTGTACGTTGGAGTTGGCTCTTGTTTATCCCATGTCCTTGAAATTATATTTTTTAGAACAAACTAGATTTCCCGTTTCTTACAGGTTACGTGTGGGAAATTTCGTTTGTCCAAGAATGAGCAGAGACATTGTTCTTGTTTGAAAATCTTCCGGTTTAAAATAGCAATTTTTGGCAGAAGATGATGTGTGTTCAATACATTCACCATCCCCAAGCAAAGTCAGGACAGAAACTGCAGACATTAGGGTCACCAGTGAGGTTACCACCAGTGTCAGGCACGCTTGTGCCAACCAGCGAAGTTCGAATCATTGGGTGGGGGCCGATTTCAGGATCAAAATAATGAGTGTTTTGGCCCATAGAAATGAACAGGAAGTGGGCGGGGACCTTCAGTTGAGATCAATTTTGCCAAAAATGTCAAATTAATGAAACCCTGCTGTATGATGATACACATTGTATCAGCAGCTTTGCTGCACAGTAGACTCTTCCATTAATTTGACTCTGGTTAATTTAATTTTTCAGTTCGTTCGATCATGACAGAGAGTCCCAGCCAGCACTCGCACATTTATTTCTATGGGCCCGAATTTTCCCTTTTCAAACCCAAGATTGGACTTCGCCGGATAATTAGAACTTGGCTGGTAATCACACACACAGACGAGCCCTATGGTGGCCTGGGAAGATTTTTATGGAGTAGCCGTAGCTCACAATGTCTTATAACAATATTTACCCGATTCTAATGCGCGTCTTTTTTTTTTCGTTTCAAGAAAATGTGGCCGGAAATTGCCTGCACGGTGCAGTCGGATACGAAAACAAAACCGCTTTCGCGGGGTTCGTAGGCTTTACACATGACAAGAATGTAGTGTGGCGTAGCTGACTTTAAAAACCAGTGCAGTGAAGCCAACTTGGGGGAATCGGCCTTCATTGTGCAACACATAATTTCCTTGCTGAGAAATTGGGTGCGCGCTAAATTTCTGCTTCGTTTAGGAGCTTTAATGCAATTTCTACATTCGTTTATTACTTTGAACCCACACAATATGGGCACGAATTTGACTCGGAGGCGTGCTAGAATCTGGCAAATACTGTGAAACAAATTGGTGGTGTGTTGCCATCTTTTATGCATCTTGTCTAATTCGATCCACTTGATAATTTGATCAACTTCGTTGGTCCAGCCAGTGTAAAATTAATGGAAATCGACTGTGTTGCTTTATTATCGATTAGGTGATGTCAAGTGAAGATCCATGTTTATTTTTAGAGGGGGAGGGTCTGACTTCGAGATGGTGATTGATGATGCTGATAAACTTTTACGTGCTGGCACGTTTTCTCGTATATACTGGTTATTAAACCTTTGTTGTCGCTCCAGGGCAAAAGAACAGTAACAGCTGTGAAGAATAACCTCACAAGTTTGTCAAGTGCCATACGCTGGTGCTATAGCAATAAATTTTAAGGGCGGGGGGGGGGGGGGGGGAGGGCTCAGTACGTCCAGACACACCCTTTGGACGTGCGCATGGGTGCAATGTGTGTCTATAAGACAAACTTAGCTGCCTAAAGAAGCTTTTGCCGTAAAAACTGCTTTTATGTTCATGTGAAAATCCAGTGCAATTTTCAATGATACTAGGAACCAGCATTTGCTCCTGAAGTGGTGTCCGTCCCTCACAATTGAGTCATCACAGCAACTCATCTACCCTATTTTTGCATGTATAACCCACGCCAAAATTAATTAAAATTTGCGTAAGGTTGGGGCGTCTCTCACCTCCTCAGGTGCTGCGTGTGCAAATTTTGCACGCCAAAATAATGCATAAAAATTGGGGTAGGACAATAGTCCAAGTTTTGAATACAAATCGAACATTGCACATTAATTACTCGCATTCGTATTCAAAATTGCCTATTCAAATGTTTCTGAATCTAGAAGCTAACCAAATATTTCACAAATGCCAACTGTTAAAACCCAGTTACAGATCTCTGTCAGCTAAACTAAGTATTGCGAAATATCACAAGTCAAACGACAAATGCTTACAAGGCAACGAAGTAACAAAATCGAGCTTTGTTTTCAGTATTGCGGCAGAAGCAGGCATGATACCCTGTGATTCTCGCTTGTAACTTGTCATTTCATGTTTTTGTCAGTCTAGTCATGCAGCAGTTTTATCTCTTAATTACAGCCACCGATGTTTTCCTTGAAACGGGCCCTATTACATGTGTCTATGGCACACAAGTCCTTCAGCAGGTTGCTTTTCTTTTTCCACAACTTCTTATCTCTTTTTTTGGCAACCAGTTATAATAGCATTCTTGGAAAATTAGTCATACAGCAGACATTCATTCTTGAAAGCTTGTTTGTAATATAGCTCCAAAGATGTAGAAAGATATCGGTGCAATGTTTTTTAATCAAAATTAGTGGTCTTGAAAGTGATCTCAATGATAGGTCTTACTGATCGGTCTTACTATCTGATCTTAAGACAAGTAAGATCAGATATGTAAGAACTGATAGGTAGCTCTTTTTAAGTCAGTACAAGCATGGTGCCCAATAATACCAAAACAAACATTCCTGCTATAAATATATGCATCTGCGTTTGATTCGATGAGAAATGAAGTGGAAATGCTCCCAATTTCAATTTTGCAACTGGTTTGCAGCTGCAATTTTTTCCTGAAGCCTTGTGTGTTCACGTACAGGTCATGAATGCGGTGCAACTCTCCATGAAGATTCACATTAAGCTTATTCATGCAGTCTGTGAAAATGAAACAAAAGGTCACTTTCCAATCAATAGTAAATGAACAGCAGTGGCTCAGGGTGACCTTTCTGTGCAAGCAACTCTTTATTTCATTCATAAAGGTAAAGAAACGAGAAGAAACTCTTACGCAGATTAGCCGTTGAACATCAGGTCCAAGAGGCTTGATTCTGCCGCCCTCAAAAATTCGCTCAACTGGCTACAATTAAGTTTATGCGACCTGATAACAATAACAACTGAAAAAACTGGTTTCAGAACAAAGGGTGTGTCTACGTATTTCCCACATAGGACCTGTTGGTGAATCATGCAGTGTCAAAACTTAGACTTTGAGAATCCACCAACTTCAGCAGCTTTTATTACTGGCCCTGCCCCTACTAGTCCTTTTTTAACTGCACACATGTTCTCCCCCCATCAGTTGCGAGATTTCAGTGTGCCCAACTGCAATGTGTATTCAGACAAAGTGTTTTCTAATGTCCTACTCTGCGACGTTACGATGCATATTGTGCGCTGAAGCACATTGTGGAAAGAAGAAAGAAGCTTTACACTACCTCCAATTATTTACATGCCGTAGTTTCAAGGGCATAAATCTCGCAAAAGCTCTCCAAGGCCATGTAGGCCACAGCACGCCAGAGCGCAGTCGTGAAAGCTGTGACGTGTCCACCAACATGTTCGCCTGGACTGGCCAATCGGAGCATCATGCTTGCCACGCGATGATTGCATAAGGCTGTTGATTGGTTGGTGCTGGGTTGGACGAGGTGATGTTGTGCGTGATCTTGTAACTGCAGTGAAGCTGGCTCCCAGAACAAAGTGCAATAGTACGTTTCGTGGGGAAGCCTCGCTTTCAGGCAGAGGCTGCGCAAGGAAAAGTGGCCCACTTACGGGCTGGCCGTCACGAGATGGACCGCCACCTGCCTCAGGCCGGTCAGATGGCCTATGCGGGCCGGGTCTGGCCCACAGGCCTCACTTTGGGAATGCCTGGTCTACTCTGACAGGTGTCCCAAAGCCATCCCGAAAAAAGACCAAGCTATTGCAAATGGCTCAAAGTCAAATGCACTCACCCGACGATGACCCTCCTCCTTCGGTGACACCGATCCTGACGTCCTGCAATCAAAGGCCACAAAGCATCATGCCGTCAGCACAAGGGCATGACAATGAAAAAAAAAAAAAAGACCACGCAGAAAGTAATTTTGAAAAACTGGCTGATTGACCGATTGAGGAGGAAAAAGTAATACGGGGAACTGAATAGCTAAATTTTTCGTTAGTTGCAACCAAATGAAGCCGAAAGACAACGAAGCCAGGGAAAGCGTAAGAGAAATTAACTGTTTTTAGAGCGTGGCTCTTTGGGGCCCGATCGCACGTTGCGCATTGCCGTCATGCCTTGCTGTAACCGGCTCCGTAGCTGGGGCCAGCGCACTGCTCTAGCTGCACGCGCTCCTGGCGCCATCTCTTGCGCATGGCGTGAGCCTTGCTCTTCGCTCCTCCTCCATAGCTGGATCACGTGTTCTCGCTTACCCTCTCACCCCTTTCCTCCACACAGCGCTGTTGCAGTGACTCTTGCCGCTACCGTTCACTCCGCCTTCGCCATACCTTCTCCCGGTGTTACGGCACTGCCGCGGTGCCGGCAACGAGCGCTCCTTGCCGCCTCGCGCATGATCCACGGCTGTCTGCTTCTCCATCGCGTCTTTCGCTTCCCTGTTTGCGGGGCGCATTCTTCAGTGGCATTTATCGCCTCTGGTAGTGCTTGTGCCTGGTTATCCTTTTCCCAACTCCACTTTTGCACTATGCCTCCCCTTACCTGGTGCAGTGCCGCTGCGGTGACTCAAAAGACAGTTATGGCGTTTCATCCCCTTCTATTTCCCAGTCCAACCTTGTGCAACCACACTGAGGCCTGTCTGTGAGTGAATGAGTGTGTGACCTCTACTCAATACCCCTGTTGGCCACCTGTTTCCTCATCCCACCTCAAAAGAAAAATTAAATAATAACTGCTAATCCCCCCCCCCCCCCCGTCCGCAGCAGTGCCCCCCTATAATATGGCGCAATAGTACGTCACCGGAGCACCAGCTTGATAGTGGCGGATCACGGCGTGTGCTGCCCAATCCAAAACGCAGAACCGCCTCTGTTCGGCACTGTGTGTTCTGTATGCGCTTGCCTGTTGTTGAAATAAGGGAGCAGCTGCGCTCAAAGATTGCATTACCAAAAAGCGTAATCGTCGGCCAATTTTTTAAAATTTTGACCCAAAACGTCTTTAAAATAGGTTTGAGGGGGTTGCTTGCTAAGACCGCAGGTAACAAGAACATTTTATACCATCATTGCTTATATCTTTACAATCGTACTACTCATGCACCTTCGGTAACATGCAGAGGAAAGAAGCCATTACTCAGTCATGCATGTGGTCCAACCTGATGGCGCCGTTCTCGTGCCACGCTTGACGCAATCAGCGCTGAAGTAGGCTCTTGCTTGGCGTTCAGAGAGTCTTAGCTCAGCAGTACATTTGTCCTTCCAACTAGAAGCGGTCGCGTTTCAGAGAGCACAAGCTGCCATGGTAGGCATATTTTTTATCAAACTCGAGCGGATGCGCATCAGCAGTTATAGGAGCTACAAGTGAGCACTTTATTGCTGAAATTTTATGTTTGCTCGGCTATGGCCCCTCTTTCATGAAGATGTAGGGCCGAGAAATGGCATGAAGAGAGCCGGGTAGCAAAACAGAAGGATATCCATCACCCCAGGCCACAGCGGAACGTCTCCATCTCCATAGGAAGCGGAAGCGCAGGAGATGGAGGCAAGTGTAGGAGCCCCAACGATCTACAAGCGCAGCGGGCTCGGACGCGGAGGAAGTCTTGGGTGCTACCAGTGGGAGGGGGGGGGGGGGGGGTCACTTCAGCAACCTAGTGCTAAAACACCCTCTGCAAAACATGCAAAACAAGCGAGCCCACTACGAATAGGGTGTGAGCACGACTGAAAAATTATACCACAAGACCTCCACTAGCAGTACCATAAGCATGTGGACTTTGAAATGAAAGAATAAATGTAACTTGTGTATTTGGTTACATCATTTCTGTACCCTAGTGCCTGTGCAGCCCCTGAAGCACACACAAGATGTTTCACGGATCCCACTGCAGCTGCTTCCCTGGTACAGCCTAACCGTCATTTTATTTGATGTGTGATAATACAGTTGATACCCATTATTTTAACTAATGATAGGCGTCCTGACAGTCAGCGTGTGATAAATCCTGCGGGCCTTTTCTGGTCCATGTACTTTTTGTTGTGCGAGTAAAAGATTGCGGGCTGAGTTCATGCTCTGTGAGCATGGAGCAAAATGTCTGATGTAGTTTCGGACTGCTTTGGACCAGGTGACACAGTGATAGCCTCAAAATTTCTGTCGTTCCATAATTCATGGGCAAACGATGCTTGCTGTGAGTGGCAGGGCCTTAAGGCAGAGATGTCAAATTGAAATTTCGAGTTAGAACGTGAGCCGAGAGCTCATGTTTTCTTTTGTGTGTGCATATAACCATATTTGGCCCTGTACTCTCGGTTACAAGGATAAACTGAGAATAGTAGGACAGCCATGTCGTGGCCGCTCTAACTTCATAAAGAGCGAGATAAGCAGAGCAGGCGTACACTTACACTGATGAAGGGCACAAACACCTGGCTGGATTCTTCTTCTGAGCTGAAAGGAGAACAAGAATCGATTAGACTTGGCTAATGCAATACCAGATAGGTTAACACAAGTGAATAAACTACACAAAATCATAGTGAATAAACTAAACCCCAATTACCTTGAGAGCCCGAAAAGAATGGAAAAATTCAGATAACCAGAGTTCCAAAATGAACAACTTTTCAGTGCACCGGCCATGCACCACAAATTCTGAACTTTAAATTATCAGCAATCGCAAAGCTGCTGTCGGTGCATAAAGGCATTTGACACAACACCGCATGTACTGGTATAACGTCAATACCCGATTTTTCTACTCTCTAAGGACAGCAAAAACGTAAAAAAAAAAACACTAATCAATGTCTTTGACTGCTTTCAAGGGCTAAAACTGCAACCCCTGTGCACTCTTTGTATGCTTCACTGCAATACGCTGCACATAGTTGACCGCATAACACCGCTGTGTTGCGCGCGCAAAACTTAGTTCTAAAGACCCGCACTATGCAACACTCAAGACCCTTGGCATGCTTTCCGCACTTCAATGCCATCAGCAAGGACGATGAAGGTGGAATTGGCAACATAACGGCGAATTCTTTAAATGAAAACCACGGCACCAATCCATGGTTTTAACAACCGCAGCTTGCTACACGTGATCGGAGCGTGCAGGAAGCAGAGGCAAACAGTTTAATGAGTGAACACAATCGGCACTCAGATGGAGGAATGTGGTCGGGAGGGGCAATAGCTTCCCCATCACAACAGTTTTCTTAGAACAGCTCTGCCATCCCCCTATTTTGATTTTTTTTTCCACGTCACCCAGTTATAACAATTATCGGTTATAACAACGAAATTTTCATGGCGCTTGAATATTGTTATGCGTGGGTTTCACTGTATTGTCAAATGGGCACTTGGGCAGTAGCCGGCATTGGAGGAATTGCCGCTCAGCTAATTTGCAGCAGAACAACCGGCCCCGGCCCATAGCATAATCGAACAGTGTGTGTGAATGCTTGCAAGAAAACTTTTGATGGTTGTGTGCCTGTTACAAAAAGAAAACAAGTCGCAGCAATCTTTCGTCCCATCGCCAATGAGCGGTAATCAGTTTTCTCAAGTCTCAAAAAAAGAAATGCAGGCATGGCAGCATCGTTCGTATAAAGCAGCATCATTTGCATGTATTACTAGTGCCTGCCCGTGAACAGATGTAATCGCTACCCTGTGAGCAACAAACGTGCTAACACCATGCGGTGACACTGAGAAACTAGAAACCAGACAGACATCAGTTTTTACGAGCGCAATCAATGGAAACAGGCCGCAAGACGAAACCAAAACTAACCGCCGTGAGCAGACGCAGATGTGCGAGCAGTCACTGAAATGCCAGTGTAAGGAAGTTGTCAAATGAAAACAAAATGGCTACAGAGTGAAACAAAAGAAAAATTCCTTGTATCCACACAAGAAGGCAACACTTACTGGGAACACAGAGTTGAAAAATTAACGCATTTTTCGAACTTACACAGGATGCCGTAAGTATACATCATCGACCATTTGGGACTTGTTTGCAGCACCGCATAGGTATTTACATCTTTGACCGTCAAAGGGTTAATGCCATTTCAGACCTGCAGTCATGGCAAAACTTCAAAGAAATCGGATGGTGAGGGGTTTCAGGGACCGACATTTCAGATGTCATTTACATTGGCTCTACGAGGTACGTGGCAGTGCCTCAATGGCGTCTGAAATGTCGGGCACGTTCAAAAAATTGTGCTTCCGAAAAATCGGTCGTTGAATGCATCTGTCTCAGGCGCACAATAACGAATGACTAAACTTCGTCCTTCTACGTTTCTGAAACTTAACAACTCCTGGCAATTTTCGTAAAGATTCCGTGTCACAAGTGAAAATTCTGCTTCCTATAGTCATCACCAGAATGTAGCTTTCTCTCTTTAATGCAACAAATCTCATTGAAATCGGTCTAGGGCATTGTCTCATAAAAGGATTTCTGCATTTTAAATGTGCATACTTAAATAGGTGGGATCCGAGTTGGCCCAGAGCTAAGCGTTCCTCTTAAAGGGCAGCTGAAGAGGTTTTAGAACTGGAAGAGTTGCGGTGGTTTCAAAGGCTGCCACAGTGCAATTCAACTCCTGCAGTTATTTTCTCAATTGTGCACGTAGCAGTGCTGCAATCGCCGTTAAAATTTTCATTGAAGCTTCCCCCCCCCCCCCCCCCCTTCGTAAGCCAAGCGTAGCAGCGAAAAATGGGGCATGAGGATGCTGTCAATACAGGGGTCACGTGAGCGCTCTATTCGAATTACGCATCCCACCGACACTTAAGATGACATCACGATTGTCTTCACCATCAGAGCCCGTCAACCGAAGTGCAGCATTTCCCAAAGAAGCTGCGGCTTGTTTTTGATAAATAAAACGAGTAGCGGTGACTTTTGGCCTGTTAAACTATGATTTTCGTATTCAGGGAGTGAAAAACTAAGAATTCGCTGAAAGTTAATTTATTTTGAAAAGTGCTTCAGCTACCTATTCACAGGAGGTTCAGTGTACGTAATGGTTCCCTTATTATAGGTCTGCTGCAGTAAAAATGAAGGCATCAATCCTCTACATTTTTTATAACCTTTCCCACCTTCCTTTCTTTAGAGATTTCTTTACACTACAGACATCAACATGCAGCAGAGAAGTTGTGTGGGCAAATGCATGCAAGCAAATGGCTCTGCTTTTAAAGTCCCATCTCTTTCAGCAAAGAAAATATGTTGACCTACCAGTCAACCTGTGAAGGTTAAAATTCATAAAAGTCACATGGCCATGACAACGAAACGGAGGGAGGAGATAGCATGCAATTTTTTTGAACGCTTGCCCCAACTACACGATTTTAGTGAGATACATACATGTTCTTTTACCGATCATTTACATTTAGATGAACCACACGAGCAGCGACAAACTCTTAAATGCAGACAGGGACAAGCAGCACTTCCGTTTTTAGATTAGCAATTTTTCAACTTTGCTGTTGCCAGTTTCACCTGCATCAAGAACTCGGCTTAAGAGACTTGCTTGTGGACTTGTGCCAAGCTGGTGGCGGTATATATGGTGACAGTCACTGTACGCCACCACCAGCTTGGCACGAATCTCTTTGGACATGCGTCCCCGGAAATGCAGAAAGTGGATTGCTGCCAGTGTTTCAACCAATTCTTCTAATGAACACTGTCTATTTTTGTTTCGATGCCCTAGCAGCGTTCAGCAGTACATGAATAGAATTTTTATATTCTGCTAAACCTTTATAGACGTGCGCCAATTTTGACGCCTATCGTGTACATGTGCTCCAAATCTGTGGTACCAATAGGATGAACTTTATGAATGCTCCTTCCACTTATCAGGCATTCTTTAACTATTAGAGGACTTCCAACGAAAGGTTCAGAAACTGACCAGCGAAATGTCTTTGCAAACAAATTCCTTTTCCGTAAAACTCGATGCAACATCCATGAAATGGTATAACAAGTCCAAATTCATAAACTCTATGCAAAATTCAAGAGAGCTGGCAGGTACGCACCTGTTCTGTGGCCGGTGGTTGATCATGGCTTCGGCTATGGGCAGCTGGAGTGTTGCGTGTGCCGAGGACAGGTAGTCAGCTGCTCGTTGCTCAGCCTCGTCCAGCCAGCCTTCCGAGAACTGGGAGGCATAGCAGTTGTCCACGGCACACAGGTGCCGTAGCAAGGGCCCACTTGCCGTACCTGCAAGCCAATCAGTGTCGTGTTCGAATGGACCACGTTACAGCTATAAGGAGCAAGCTAGAGTTGCGTGCTGGTTCCGCATGCATCGGCATTAGTCGAGCATGGAAATTCGGTCAACATCTGCATGGCCTGTGCTGCCTCACTGGGGGCGTTACCGGCGAACAGGCTTGCACGGCCAGCCGAACTGCATCGCAGCAGACAGGGCGACGACAAGTGAAGGAACAGACAAACAAATGGTCAAAACGAAATTCTCTCACTTTATTTCATGCTACACTTAAAGCACCTAGTTTGGCCGTACATGTGACGTTGGCACCAGACGTAACTAGGCAGGCTTCGAAGCGCACAAAGCCCTATCGCAGGCTGACAATGAAAAAGAAAGCTGCTACATCAAGCAAGTTGAAAGCAGCCGGTCACAAGCCAACATGGGCAAAGAGTTTGGAATTTCAAAGCGAATGGTTTCGGACTTCATGAAAAACAAGTTGAAGATCGTGGAAGTGGCTGGAAAGTCAACTGGGGCTCAAAAAAAAAAAAAAAAAGGGGGGGGGGGGAATGCAAGTCAGGGTGTTTACCCAGAGTTTGAGGAAGTGTTACTTGTGTGGCTAAATATCGTGATCATAAAGTGAATCCCGGTCTCTGGTTACATATTGAAACAAAAGGCAGAGGCTTTCGCACTTCAAATGAATGTTGAGGACTTCATGTTCAGTGATGAGTGGCTTAATGAATTCAAGAATCGCAATGAGCTATCTAATTGGCTACCCAAGGCACGTCATTGATAATTTTTCCAACTTTATGGCATACAAATGTTGTCCTTAATAGTTGGAACGTTAGTTAATTTGTTCTATAAAAAAGAAAATAAAAGGAAGAATGTACGACAACTTATTAAAGACTTCCGGCACACAGCAAATGCCATCTGCTTTTGTTATAACGTGCTCCGTGTTGACGAGAGCTCTGTGGTCAATGTTGGTCTTCATCTCATTTCACAAGCACCATGGTTCACCCTTGTTACATTGTGGGCTGCAAACACAGCAAGTGGCAATATGTCAAGCTGTGACATCGTGTCCCACTGCAAGGCAGCAGACAAGTGGAGTGGCTGCAGTCCATTGGAGTGTCGGTATCCAATCGGCGCCAGGGTTTGCACATTTGTGCTCGTGACTTTACGATGGAGGGTTACTACTACAATAGTGTTTCGCGTGTCCTGTATTCAGTTAAGCTCAAGAGCAAGCAGACTGGGTTCGGGTGTTTCGTGGGATGAGCAGAGGCGCAAACGTGAATGGTCTGCACATTCCAACCCCCTGGTGGAGCAGAGCTCAACCAAACACACAACTAACATAGCAGTAACGAAGTGTACTCTACTTTGCTGCTGGTGCAAATTTTGGGAAGGAGCGTAACCACGAACACATATTTTTGAAGGCTTAAAATGTTTTACGCTTGGTTAGAGCAATATTAGCTCTTTGTTTCACTGGTTAAACTTTGCACCACCAGGTGGCTGGACTGTGTAGACCGATCAGGCTGCTCACATACGTCTACGCCAAAGCTTCTTCGTCACAGCAACAGTAGTATGGAGAGGCTTTAGTATATGCCTCCACCCATCCGTCGGAACGCCCAGCTCGTCTGTGGTTGCCGGAATACAGGGCATGCTCGGTGCTGTGACCGAGTGCTTGGAAGGCACGCTGCTTCGATAGCTCTCGCTTGGAATCGACTGACAGTCAGCTGGTGGAGAGGCTGGACAGGCTTCACACATTGGCTCCAGGAGAACTGACTGGAAGTAGACGACATGACGCCCCACCATGATGCAGAGCCAGTAAATGCGGACCTTAGCCCTAGTCACTTGGCAAACGAGTTAAGTGGAAATGCACTGCTATGGAGGAGGGTAACTTATAACCGTTCGCAGCTCTCTTAATATGAGACACTTCACACCAATTGTGGTGCAAATGATTTACTGTAGCTGTAATCTACGCATTACAAAATTTGTCCGACTGTTTCAGGGATCCTTTAAGGTGGCTGCCCTACCTGTTCAGTAAGAGGCCAACAAAAAGGCCTGGATAACACAGCAGTTATTCGAAGTGTACATTTGCATGCTGGGCAGAAGATTCGAACAGCAGAATCGAAAAGTTCTGATGTTTGTAGTCAACCGTACTGTGCATGGCCACATCAAACACCTAAAAGCTCTACAGATGGAATTTCTGCTGCTGAACAAACACCACAGCAATCCTGCAGCCGATGGACCAAGGCGTGATCCGCAACCTGAAGCTTCTGTACAGGTCATGCATGCTCAGCTGTACGGTGCTGTGCTCAGACAGCAGTTAAAGTTACACTGTTCACCTTACGTCTGCTGTCGGCACGCTTGCAAACTCTTGGAAGGCAGTTAAACAAGAGATGCTTTGCAACTGCATTTGCCACGCGGTCTTCACACTTAACACTGAGACGGTTGTCGCGCCCGGAAAGAATGACGTGTGTGATCAATTTCCTTTCATGGGCTTTGTCTTCAACGACCTGCATGCCGCTGGCATTTCGATTCCAACCGGCACAACTTTTGAAGGGTTGACCGATGCGGACACAGACCTTGATCTCTGTGCAAACTTAAAATCAATGATAAAATGGTCTGTCAAAGAGTGGTGGATTCGGACGACTCTGACATTGAAGAGCCAACGTTTGTTCAGCCGACAAGCTCAGAGTTGACAAGCGAGCATTGATGACACTGCTATCAGTGTACAGCGATGATATGACCCTGGCTGAAATTGAAGCAAACATCATCATGTGCAGGCAGAACACCATGCAAAGAGGATCAATGATTTATTCGCCCCGCTAAGGCAGTAACAGGCAGTGCTGAGCCAGCTGAAGATAGCTTCAGCTACATTAACGGCACCTACTGTCAGGCTTTTAAAGATGTTCATGAACTGCTTTTTTCAGAGACACCTAATGCATTGGCATAGTTGAGCAAGTCTAATATTCTGTGCTTGACCCTCTCCATCCAAGAAATACATAAGGAATGGTGCATTTTCTGTATGCATTCGTTTTTTCGAACTGCCCGATTTTTTCAGATGTTTTCGTGGACCCTTGGGAGTCTGAAAATCAGACATTGGCTTAAATAAATAAATAAATGTTGACCAACATTGATGTGACAGCGCTAACATAACAGGAAAAAGACAATGTGACCTGTGAGGAGCGACGGCAGCACTGACCAGAGGAGGTTGCCGGCATGGGGAAGAACCGCAGGTAGGCCTGCCACTCGGGCGGCTTAGCCGATAGCTGCTCAACGTAGAGGCGCACCAGTGCCGACAGGAAGGCCTCCGAACCGAGGACTCCCACGCGCACCGTGCCCGGGGGCCTCGCATTGCAGTGGCAGAACTTCTGCAGCCGCCCGACGAGGGCACCGAAGGCGGCGCGCAGGTCGGCACTGCCCAGGATCAGCACAGGCAGTGAGGGCAGCGGCCGGGGCAGTGGCGCTTCGGCCAGTATGAGTTTCTCGGGCAGCGCCGACTCTTCGGGTGGCAGGAGGCGCGACAACTGTTCCAGGACCCGCTGCATCCCAGCCGCCTGATTGACGCACACAAGCAACCCCAGGCACCATAAGCACAAAAGGCGCCTCTCCCTTGAACAGGGAAAACACGGGGAAGGTGGAAATTTAAAACGATGAGCAAAACGAGAACGAGGTAAAAGCGGGAGCCAATGTTTCGGCAAGTAGACTTCAAGAAGACAAGTCCACGTGTTGAAGCGTTGGCTTTTCACTTTTACCTTGTTCTCATTTTGCTCGTCCTCCCTTGAACACTTCTTTAACAACACCAGTACTGAAAGTCTGCATCAAACTCCACACAGATGACTAAGCAAGCAATATGCAAATGGCACGGAATAAAGAAGAGGACGGGAGTAAGGGCACATACACAATACACACACAAGCAGCCTATACAGTGGAGCCTCGCTGATACGATCTTCACAAGAACCGGAAAATGAAACGTATCATCAAAAAATTGTATTATCCAAAGCAAGCTAAAAAAAAGTATGAAAATAGGCCTAATCGGCGACAAACTCAATAGCAAAGATTTGTGGGGAGTTGAGTGATACTGCTCCGCGTAACACGCCATGCAGAGCAGCGTCACTCAATGCCAACCAAATCGCAGTCAACAAAATTTTGCTTAGCAACGTTGAAATACCTTGTCAGTTTGTGCTGAACTTTCTTCTTGTTGATGCCCGTAAGAATGTTCTTCTGGAAGTTAAAAAAAGAAGCTGCCATTCCCTCACTGGACTCGGCAACGGCGCATCGCCAGTCGTTGTGGCCGCACAGCCTCAGCACCGTTTTACCACCCGTGGCATGCCACGTGCGTTGTTTCTCCAGTGTGTCTAGGGCTTAGCACATTGTTTGTGGGTTGTCGGAATGTTATTTAAGCTTGTACACTGGAATATGAAGCTAAGAGTTTTAGAAATACCAGTAAAAGCCCACTTCTGCAGTCATGTTATCAAATTTCAGTTGAAAATGCGATCGCAATAACCGTATGAAAAAAATTGCTCTTGCGGCATGTTGGCTGGGAAGAGCAGAAGAAACATATTATCCAGAAAAATTTGTTATGCAGAATCACATCAACAAGGTTCCACTATATACTGACGAGTAAATATACAGTCGCCGACTGATTTTTCGGACTCCAAAAATTTGGACATGCTCGATTATTCGGTCTGCCTCGCGGCACTGCCATTCTCCCCATAGACCATAATGTATAACAACTGCTGAAAGTTCGGACACCTTGCATACTCTCACCTGATTTTTCGGACACTCCTTGAGCCAACTCGATCGAGAGCACCATGCACCGACTCTGACTGGTGCACGGTTCGACTTGCTGAATGCCATTTTTGTTTTGAACGAAGCTTCCTTGCTGCGCCACGAAGTGGTGCTACTGCAAATCCCCGCTCATCATCATAGTTTCTGCCTGGTTCGTGGCCACAGCAGTTCCGGTCTCAGCTTAGTTAGCCATGTCAAGACAATCCAGCAGCTGATTTGTTTCTTCGTGCACGACACCGCGAGTAGGCCACATTTTTCGTTTGTGCGACTGGTGTCGGCGTGGTGGTGTTTGCTTTGTGTGCTGTGTCGAGGTTGCGGTGATCCAACGCGGCATACAGAAACATTGCGTCAAGTGTCTAATGGCGCCGACAGTGCCTGCACAGACTGCGCTGTGGAATGCTGGCAAGCGGGTGCCAGGAGGCCTAGGATTTGTCACTTTCCGATGTGCTCCCTACTGACGCCGAAATTGTTCTGCCGAGACCTGCGCAGCGGTTGCATTGCCATTCCGGACAACGTCTCATTTGACAGTTTCACAGGTGCTGACACTGCTGTACTGACATGCGCAGAACTCGACAATGGCGAGATCATCCGTCAGGTTTCTGCTGCACTGCCAGACAATGACTCCGAGTCGGAAGATGACGCACCATGTGCTACGCTGCCGTCGCATGCGGAGTGTGTACAAGCAGTGACTGTGCTTTCAGCCGCCTATAGTGACCGTACGATCCTCTCCAAGATTTAGGCTTATCTGATTGTGCGTAAATGGAACAGCGTGCAACGGCGCATTCACGATTTCTTCAAGCCTACTGCCGAGCCCGAACAACTGCGTGGAAATAAAGGATTTTTTTTCTTAATCTGCTTTTTCGGACACCCGTTTATTCGGACATTTCCGCAGTCCCCATGAGGTCCGAATAAACGGTCGGCGACTGTAGTATGTACACTTATAAGAGTTACTCATGAAAGGCCCACACCTTTTTATGCGCATTCTTTGTGGGGTGCGGCGCACACCTTTCACTGAAGCGTTGAATTGCACCGAGACTGCGATGCAGAACAAAGCAACCACTGACACCCAACAACAAACACCTTCATTCACTCAGTCCTCGTCTCTTCTGATGCCCTCTTCAATTGATGAGCTTGCCTTATTCGTACTCTTCCAAAGCTGGTCATTCTGTGCCCAGTCCATACTGTTTAAGATTCCCATCCCTTTGAAGCTCTTGATGACATTTTTGAAAAATGCACCTTCAAGGGGCACCTTCAAGAGCCACATGCAAGTTAAAACCAGCCGAAAGCATGATGCAGCGAAAAGCACCAGGGAAGAGCCAATATCGTTGAAGCAGAGAACATTTAAATAGCAGCTTGCAAAAATTAATAATCATGGGAGTGTGCGAATGATGCTTAGCGAAATTTTTCCCCACTTTTTCACACTCCAAAGTGGGGGAGTGGGCACAACATGGGGGGGGGGGGAGGCCGTGCACAAGGAGATACAGTATAGACAGGCAGACAAATGGATCAATAGAGAGATAGGCAAGCTATCTATCTATTATTTATTTAAGCACTCTTGGGACCACTTAGGCATCACCGAGAGTAGTAATTATGCACGCACAAAAAACATGTCTTATACAATCTGTGTGTATACATTGTTAGGGATAGCAGTTTTCAATGAAGCATGGTTAGGAGTGCTGGAAATGGGTGTAGGCAAGTGGTTCCAGTTCGAAGCAGTCATGGGTACAAATGAGTTTATGTATATGTTCATGCAACAACTTCGTAATTGCACCTTGAGGTGATGATGAATGCGGGGAGAGATGTATGAAGGGGCGTAAGAAAGATCAGTTTTGAAGACTGAAATATAAAAGTATCTTTTATGGAACAGGCATATTTGTTACTTTTAATAGCAGTGACACTGGCAGTTTGGGAGCACCTGGCAACAACGGATTTCGTGAGGAGGTTGTGCGTGGCTTTGATAGAACAAGAAAGTAATACTGAATGAGGATCCCATGCCGATGAGGCACACGCCAGCTTTGGTCGAACGAGCATATTTTAAAGTGTCTCTTTGAGAGACCTAGAAGCAGAGAAAAAATTATGGTGCGTGAAACTAAGTGTGTAATTAGAATCTATCTATCTACAGATCGATGTTTTGGACATGGCCAACAATTCAGACATCTTCACAGCACTGCAACGTATCCTCTAAAGCCAATGTATAAGGACGTCTGAAATTTCAGACCTGGAAGTCCCTCGTCGTCCAATTTTCGTTATTATTTGATGTGACCGCAGGTCCGAAATCATATTAGTCGAAGCCATCGCCGCCGGAATTTTGATTATCTCACAGCCTCGAACCAGTGCTCTCACTTGCCAATCTGCCAGAAGTCATAGCCACCACCGTAACACTGCTAGGCCTAGCTGCTTTGATATCTGCTATAAAAAAATCACGGAATTTTAAGTGCAAAACCCTGATCTTATTATGAGGCACGCCGTAATGGGGGATTCTGGAAATTTTGACCACCTGGGATTCTTTAACTTGCACGTAAACCTAAACATTCGCTATCAAGCTTCCCACTATTTGTTCTCGTGTTTTTAGCTGAAAGAATTCGCTGCTGTCTGTAATGGCGCCACCTTCGTAATTCTCGCGGATGACTTCAAAGTGCGGAAAGCCCGGCAAGGGTCAAGCGAAGCACAATGCCAGTGTCCAAAAGTCAGCCTCACCGCAATGCAGTAGCGTTACACGGTGAAGCATATCATCAGTGGAGCGAGGTCACTGTTGTGGTATACAGAACTTATGTATTCAGAGTACGAGCACCGATACGCCGAATAAGTGTAGTGGCAGTCCTTTAAGGCTGTTTCAGACGTGCTTGTGGAAATTTGAGCCCTTGGGGGCAGTACAAGATATGCTTTCATTTTTTTGAACTGCCCGATTTTTCTGATGTCCTTGTGGCCACTGGGGAGTCCAAAAAATTGAATGACCCCCCCCCCCATCTCCCGCCCCATCTCGCCTGCCCACATCCATCCATCCCTCCCTCCCTCCCTCCCTCCCTCCCTCCCTCCCTCCACCCACCCACCCACCCACCCACCCACCCACCCACCCATCCATCCATCCATCCATCCATCCATCCATCCATCCATCCATCAATCCATCAATCCATCAATCCATCCATCCATCCATCCATCCATCCATCTCACTTTCTGTTCTACTCATGGAGGAAGGAAACAAAATAGGAGAGGCCCTAACATTATTTCTTTAGGCCAGATGTGGTGCACGCTGTGCTAGCTTGGTGGGCCACACTTGCCATCCTTTCTAAAAACCCTTTCTGCCATGCCCTTTCCCGAGGGCCCATGGTTCGCCTCGCAGCACTGGTGCACCGCGCAAACGAGCTTGCATTGTAGGGATTTCAGGATACAGAGTGAAAGCAAAAGCTATGCGAACACATGCTGTCAGAGTGGCATGTGGCAGTTCCAAGCATTGTGCAAACACGGACCTGACAACGCAGTGAATGCCGCTTGCATCCATTCACCCGACTAGGCGACCAAGATAGTTTCTATGGCAACGTTGCTGTTTGTGCCACCAGCCCCAGTGCTGCGAGGGCGAGTCCTAACCAGACCAGTCTGGATCCCATAGCTGTCATATTTATTACTACTGCAGCCCGTGAAGTGTGTGTGGAAAGAAAAAACAGAACGATTCTCACATCTTCCCGGGGTGTGGGTGGTGGCGGCACTGCCTCCTGGGTGGGCGGGCTCTCCTCGTCCGTGTCCTGTCGGTCAAGACAAGCTCAGTGAAAGGGAGCCCTCCCCCTACTGAGTGTAGCCCCCACGAGGACAACACTCACCTGTATGCTGTCAGAGTCCTGACCCTGCACAAGGAAAAACCAGGTGACGAAAGACTCAAGGCACCCGTTATCACATCCACTACGCTTTAATGGTCTAGCACACTTGCAAGAACACTGATTCCAGACTGCAGACAGCAGTTTGCGTAACTGGTACTATCAGCAACATGTGGCTGTCGAACAAAAAGCTTAAAGTAAAAGTTCCCTTAAAAACACTCTAAAAAGAAAGTGTCAACCAAGTGTATATGCTAAAGAATAAAACGTCGAGGTACATGGTTGTTCAAATGATTTGATGATTAAATGTTGATTATATGTGTCTATTCTATCTCTTTTTCATGTTTATTATTCCTTTAATTTGTACCTTAATCATATATTTCATACCCAATTACTATGATGCCCATCAGGTCTCCTTGGCTGTCCTTCAATATAGGAGACGCTCGTCGTATTGTTCAAAAGTCTCAGCAGCCATGCATCTGCGTTGAGTGACTCTTTTCCTAGGGTCCCCAAATGCTGCTCGACAACCCGCTGCTCCTGGTGAGCATCACGCATTTGGGCAAGATGGACCTTGCGAGCTACGAGCCTCTTCGCGGTGCGGCCAGCATGTGCGTATATGCACAGGCAATCTCATTGGCCCGACAAACGCATGCAGCCTGAGTGCGCTTGCCTTTGTTATTTTCAGTGTCAACAGCTGTCTTTCGACGTTGCGGCATGTTGCAGTTTTAAATCCCTCACAGTCAACTTAAAGTCTGTCATTTTCAGCTTGCCAGGCAGTGGCTGGCGAAGTCGGATACGTCATGCCGGCAACACCAGGATTGCCAAAGATTTGCCCCCTCTGTAACCTGGTGCAATGAACGCCCCCTAGCAGCATGGTGATCAGCTGTTGCTATAGAAAACGCGCAGCGAGCATGCGCTTCTTCGTTTGAAGAAAGCAAAAAGTTGGCACGCTCTCTCCAGTGCAACCGAACTGTAGGCCAGCATGCTGCGAGCCAGCCAAGCTAGCGCACGATGCACTCTGGCCTAGCGGCTTCGGCGAGCGATAGAACGTGCCGGAGTGTCCGTGCTGCTGAAGTGTGCCAAACGTAGCTGGTCACGCTCACTGTGCCAGATGCTAGACTATGAGCGTTCACTTTGCACCGGCATAGGGAAACTGCATCACATGCGGTGAACATCTGCGCTATGCGGGAGCACAACTTTCTCGTCACACACTCTCGGATACCACACTGCAATAGGGCTTCTAGGGTGGTTGCTTGGGCTAGTTGGTAATCCATGATAAAAACAGCATGCAGCGCGAAGGACAAGTACTGCAGCAGACGACATACGCTGCGCCGATTTCCAACAATGTTTTCTAACAAATATTGTTGGAAGTCAGCGCAGTGTACTGTATGTCATCTCCAGCAGTCCTTGTCTTTCATGCTGTACGTCGCTTTTATCATATTTATAATAGGGATTCGTCAATGCCGGCCACTCACAGCTTCTTCGACACAGCTCTCCTCCCCATCAAACGCTAGGGTGCCTCAATGCCCTTCCTCCCATCATGCACGATGACGTGTTCACAACTGGACACCCTATCAAACTTAGGCACTCTATGTCGTCTGGCAGAGGGTACGGCAGTTAAATTAGATGTCATTTGCCAGCGGCACAGCAGAGGTTCACAGGGATACACACTCACATCCCACTGTGTTTTAGGCTAGTTACACTTGTTTTTGTTTATATTAAATCTTTAGTTGCTGACTATTGCTACATATTGTAGGCATAAGAGATCATTTGATACCATTCTCATGTTCATACGACATCTACAAGTCAACTAATCAATGGTTCTTTTTATAAAGTGGCTACAAGATACCCAGATCCCAGATACACAGAATACATTTGAAGTTGGCTAAGAAGACCTTGTCTTTAAAAAATACATTTGGTGCTTACCGTTTCTCTGTTCTTGCTAAAGTTTTGCCGCAACATACCTTTCTACATAGCTTTCGATTGTTAAATTGTTAAGTGGAAAATTTGGCACTATTAGTACCCTAATATCTACGAGAAAAAAGAAATGCAAATTTGCCTTCATCAAATCTCTCACCTTAAGTTATGCTAAAAATATGGCAGCTAAGATGTCACCTGGTGGCTTCTGTCATTTACTACAAGCAAAAGCAAGGCTTTCAAGATTGGCTTCCACTGGGGGTGGGTGAATACCAAACAGTAGATGTTGAATTGAATACAAAATTGAATAAAGAAAGAGAAAGCAAAAATTAAATTGAGTATAAAATGGCAGAAAATTTAAAGAAGTACTGACACAAAAGTTGGAAGTCGAGTTAATGAGCCAGATTGATCTATGTGGGCACACACATACAGTCTGCAAAATATCAACGGCAAATATAGCTTAGAACATAAGCAAAACCTCGTTAAACCGTACCCGCTTAAACAGTAGTTTCGTTTTAAAAGTAGTAAACTCAAATCCCCGACTTAGCGGCCATTGAACATAATGTGTTTTGTATCCGCACAAACCGTACCACCTTACTGCGTACGCATCGGTTAAAACGTAGCGTTTCCACTTTTCGTTGCACAAACGCGGTGGTGCGTCCTCTCTAATGGGCGGCCCGGTCGAACAACAAGCCTCAGAGATCAGAACAACGGCCTCCACGCACCCTGTGCGTTTGCGCACAAAGCCACATCAACATCATTTTGATGCCGCGCCAGAGAACGTTGTGGCGTCGTGCTAGCGAGGACTTGCGTCATGCGGAAGCTCGAATAAAAAAGACGGCAGGTGCTCAGCATAGAAGAAAGATTAGGCATCGTCCGTGCTATCGAACATGACACGAAGAAGTCGGCGCTGGCACGCGACAGGGATCTGCTGTTGACTACGGTGTGTGGCATTTGGAATGCGAAGGAGTTGCTCGGCAGCGCTGCTGTGACCGCGAAGAGATGTCGGCTGCGAGGTTCGACTTTTCGCCATCGTTGCCTCTGTTGTTGCCGAAGTGTCGACTAGCGACAGTGACGAGGCCGACACGGAAAGCGATGCACGGGCGATTCAGGCCCGACAGTGGCAGAAGTTGCACGTTACGTCAGCTTCATGGATGCAATCGTCGCGACGAGAACAGGGGCGCGATAATGTAACTATTGTAAACGAAAAATATTCCGAAGTCCGGCACCCAGCAATGAAAATGGCGCCCCGGGACTTCTGCAGCACTACTGCACGTGTGCACGGAGAATACATAATGCCAACGAGCAATCTGCCATGCGAGTGTTTGTCGAGAAGAGGGGGCTGGCTGAAAAGCTGGCACGCAGCTTCAGTAAGTTTGAGGTTGCTGTTGTCGCGGTAGGCCACCGCGACATCAAGCGAAAATAACACTTTTTTCGCGCAAAGTAAATAAATATTGCATGTTTTTTTCCCTTTTCATCGCACTCTCTCCGAGTTCCGTTTTTGACAGGTTAAGTGGATGAGCTCGTGCTATTTCGGTTAAACAGTACTACCGTTTAGTACATACTTTTTTCGAGCTCCGGTCAACTAGGTTTAACGAGGTTTCAGTGTATTTAAAATCAATTTTAAAGTATGTGCACACAGCCAACTACAAACTGCAACACCTCACGACATCAACATTAAAAAAGAATTGTAAACAACTGAGGACGTCATGAGTTTGCCTTGCCGTCGGGATGGGACCGGCAAGCAAGTTCCTCGCCACTCCAATCGTCCCAGTGTCCTTTTTCTTTCTCCCTGGTCGTGATGCTGACCTCTTTCACTGCTGACGGCGGCATAAAAATCGGCTAAAATTTGTTTCTGATGCGAAATAACTCATAAAGTGACCTCAAAAGTGTGCACGTTATAAAATGTTGCGCGATATAGTAAAATAGTGGCGTGATTTTGACTCGCAACCGGTCAGTGTCGCCACTGCTGCAATCTTCTCTGAGAAGTGGCTCGCCCGGCTCGTCACTAGCAACAGCATCGGGGATGTCACTTATGAGCGACATAAATGTGCAGACATTGACTGAGTTGAAGAATATAGGTGCTTTATTACGAGCTGTGGACAAATCGCAAGGGCCGTCAGCCTCAAATCCGACAGCCAGCGGTGCTAGGCCTATACTGTTTTCCAGCGATTTCCCAGCTCTCCAGGCTTGCTCGTTTGCAACCGTCGGCGTCGATAAGCGGCAGAAGTGGTCCGAGATCGTACGCACCGCTGGACGCTTAGAATGGACCTTGCTGAAGAGCAGCCAGATTTGCTAGTTCCATTTCGAGCGTGCCTGGTATAAACAAAATCCGCCAAGCTTAGAGAAGTCCGATAATCTTCCACCAGGACTACGTACCCCTAAGCCTGATGCTGTGCCGACTTTTACCCGCCTTGTGTCCTGCTCTGGAATATGCTTCATTCTCAAGGCGCCCTTGACGAATGGTTCGTACTACTAGTAGCGGTGCATATGCATACTGATAGCTGTCGCCAGCCGTACTTTCAGAGTCAATGCTTTGTAGTGGATCCAATCAAAAGTGGTTGGCCACGTCTAATACTAATCATTCATGCATTCTAATCATTTCTGTCACTCTTTCTCCATTTTCTTGACTGCAGGTCAGTAGGGAATAAAATTACTATTTCCACCACCAAGTATTAAAACTATATGCAGCAGACAAACACCTGTCAAAGCTCCATGCAGCTGGGCTAGGTTCTACGATGTGACAAGCGTGCAGCTGATTTAGGTGTGCAGCGACCCATTCAGGTGAAGGCTACGGTGGCACCATCAACTTTTCAATAAAGAAGCCTCAGAGGGGAACCTGCACTGGACCCACTTCCCCTATCCAGTACTCAAATTCTAACCAAGAACAAGTTGTGACTTCAGTCGACTTGTCTATGGATTGAACAGAGACGAAAATGTACAGGTAGCAAACGCTAGAAACCACCGGATGTATCCCATTGCCAGCCGGCTGCTGTGTGCTCACGTGACAGCCTGCGTCTGCTTAGGGCCTTTTTTTTTCTCACAGGGTACCAGATTGTATGAGACAGGGTTGGCGTAAAATTGACGTATAATCAAGATTTCTAATACATTATTCCTACGAGGGTTCTCTGCTGGGACCAAACTAAAAAATGCTGGTTGTCGCACGACTGGGGGACGTGTAATCAAGGCTCCGCTGTAACCCTTTTCGTAAAGCTAGCTGTTCTGCGAGACCCATCGAACAACTTATGGCAGTATTATGTATGGAGAATGCAGATGTGGCTCTCGTGACGAAACGATGTGCAAGAGACAAGCCCCGGCATGTACAGCTAGCACTATGCCTTTATTTGGAAGGTGACCGGTGCCGCCATTAGTTCGGCAAATGTGCCATACCATACAGGGAAGGGCACTTGCAAGTTATGAAAAAGTTCTCATTAGCAAAGAGATAAACGCATCAGTCAGAAGGCGTAGATGATTTGTTTTTGCCGACTGTGTCCAGTAGCGGCAAGCCAAAAACCACGGCGACTGAGCTGCTGGCCACTTGAACACTTACTTTCCCAGTGAGACTGCAGCTTGCACTGTAGCCTGTAGAATATTCCCATACACAAACACTTTCCTAATGGCATGAACTACCATGTTCGATGGAATGATTGACGAGCCGCGTTCTATCAGAAATTGTGAACGAGACGTTTTTCTCACCTCACGATGCTAGCAGTTGGTAACTTTTGAATGGCGTTTGAAGACACAAACGATTTTTACTAAAGAAAATAATAAAAATTAGTAGAACTTTTGAATATTGCTACAAGTGACTGCACACTAAAGAGAAATTTAGGTACTATTTAACTACAAGGGCTCACTATAAAAAGTACAAAGGATCGTCCTACCATGTTCATTTTTTTAACCCTCTAATTCTTCAGGGATGATACGATTGGGAAAGGAGTCTGTGCTGTCAAAATCCCGACAGAAACCTCGTGAGCACATAAAAAGGGAGGCTTGGGCCGCTCCTATGGTGTCTATTTTCCATGCGGCATCCCAAAACTGCTTTAAGGTGGGGAATCCCTCAGGTAGGAGACAAACACTCCTCTTTAAACATTGAAGTCCCATAATGGCCAAGCAGCTGGCTGGGAGCCCACTTGTACCTATTTTACCATTTTTTTATTAACTATACTGGTATTATTCTAAATATATGTATGCAGTGCTTCTATTTCTTTTTGACGCAATATGCATTTGTAGCATGGTTAGAAACCAGACATATGTTCTTAAGAATTATGGGAAATCCAATTCAATAAAAGGGATGATGATAGAATGACTACTGCCATCTACGTTGTGAGGTCGTCGAGGTCTAATAAAGGTTCAAGTGGAGCCTGCACCATCCTGGAATAAAATTCAATTTTCACGCGTTTCTGACGGTGCGTCACATTTCGCGACTAAAGGGGGTGAAGTAAAGCGAGATAAACGATAGTTGGTTGACGTTCATTATAACTTATAGAAGATGAACCAATGACAGGGATGACCTCATCGCAACAGTGGTGAAATGGTATACCATCCGCCTCGTATGTGGGAGGTACCAGGTTCAAATCCTGGTGCTGCCGGAAAGCCACCGGTTTTTTTTCCCTAATGGGTTAGAAATGTGCCCCGACAGACAAGGCAATTGCCAAGTGCCTCGTCTCATCGTTTCTTTTTTTTGCCTCTCTCATCTTTTGACTGCACTATAGATGTTTTCACGATGGGCTAAGTGAGGCCTCTCACTCACCGGTGCGTCGTCGCCGAGCGGCACCAGCGTGGCGGAGGAGAAGAAAGGCCTGAGGCTGGGCTTGGGCGTCGATGAGCACAAGCTGAGGTCGTCCTCGGCGCCGCCGCTGTCGTCTTCCGACAGTTCCAGTTCATCCAGAAGCAGCTCCTGCAGGCCAGGCTTCTCCAGGAGTTCCTGCTCCAGGCCCGGGTCCGTGCCAAACGCCTGAACGGGCAACAGACACGATAGCAAACAGTCCAGGCTGTGGCTCTGCTCAGCTAAATGGCACAGAGTGCAAATCCGAGCTGCAAATGTTGACCGTCTTGCTAAAGGTCATTCCTGGTGAAATCATTTTATTTCTATTAACATAACCCTCACCGATTAGGAGTATTGTATGAGAAGGGGTAGCGCGTTGATATCACGAGTATATAGAGCATATAAATCAAGGAAAGAAGAACAAAGAAAGAGACAATGTACGAGCTAAAAGCAATAAGAACACTTTTAATGAGACTGGCATTCTTTAAGAGCTTTACCCACTTTGCGGTACTACACATCTGACCTCTTTCACCCTGTGACTCAAACTGTCAACTAGATTGCGCTGCAGACTGCACAATGGGCTACATGTTGTCGCCAAGCAGACAACATGGTGCGCTGGGTATGTGCCCGAATACACAACTCGCAGCTCCGTGGCCTAGTAGGCAACTTGGGTCGCTAGGTATGTCCCAACGAGCATGTGCCCTGACAACTTCGGCACTCACTATGCACGTGATATCGGTACGAGCCCATTCTTGGCCGTCAATCCGCCAGAACGGACGAGCCAAGGTGACACAAGCGGTACGTAGTTTTAAATATAACAAAGCGACAGCCCCCCACTGCAATGCACAACTCTGCATTGAGATCAGCCACTAGATAGACAGACATCGCAACGAAGTTGAGGTTGCAACGAAGTTGAAGTATCCTAGTCTCACCCTTCAGTTGTGCAGAAGTTGAGATTAGGATACTATGGAGTTTCAAGCAAGGTGCTCGGATTACATGATATGCTGTGTCGTGGCACCATTGGGCCGTATTGAAGTAGACAATTTTATGGGGGTGTTTAAATGCCAACACTTTCAAGCTGAACTGAATAAGAATTTTGAAACACACAGGCTTAGAGTGTAAAATCAAATAGCAAATGTACTTTCACTTCAAAAACCGAACAAGAAATTTACACAGTGAGGAAATTTGACCAAGAATCAGTATTATTTCTTACAATACACACAATGCTAGCCCGAGCCCAATTAAGTGAGTAGCTTTCAAGTCAGAAGCGTAACTGTTGTGTTTCGAGTTACATATTTGCTCCAAGCCAGTCACCAACTAAAATCGGCATTTATTTCTTTATTTCAACCACCCACACATACATTAAAAAAAAATTAAGGAGCAAACAAAACATTAAATGGACACTAAAGGCAAATATTAAGTCAAGCTAAAGTGATAGATCAATGCTCGAGGATGCCTAAGGTGTTGACATTATGGCATACAAAGTTTTAGTAATCGAGAAACTGAGGTAAATGCAGGACATGATTTGCGACTAACCAGAGACATTCAAGTGCTAGCGCGATGACGAAGGCACTCATCTTATTTCTGTCGCTAGTACAGTGGAATCTCGATTATACGATCACGGCTAATACGAATTTCTGGATGGTATGAATTTTTCTGTGGTCCCGGCCGAGCCCCATTACTTTGCAACGTGCTACAGAACGGTTGTTACAAATCAATTTTCGACCCTCATCAGTTGATACGAAAATTACCGAAGACACTTTGGAAATTTTAAATGTGCTTGGCGAAAGCCAGACACTGCTGCCGTCTGCGCTCCGCTTCCCTGGCTTTGCTGTTCGGTGAAATGGCCAGTCGCTGCTGCCGTCTGCGCTCCAATTCATTTGTTTTGGTGTTCCGCGATATCGCCTGTCACTGCTGCCGCTTTCGTTCTGCTTCCCTGCCTTTGGTACCCGGCGATCTAATCAGTCGCTGTTGGCGTTTCCGTTCGGTCTCCCTTGCTTTCGCATCTGGTGACATGTTCAGTCGTCGCATGCGTATTCGCACCTTGTTCTTCTGGCGTTTAGTGTTGGGGGAATCCGGCATCCGCTGCCGCTTCCCCGAACCACTTGGCGCGCAATCACTGGGCCGCTTCGGAGCTATGCGCCTCACTCACTTGACTACAACGAGACGTCTGGCGAAGGAGCAGCGGTGCAGCTGCCACTGCCGACGCACGCGCGCTCATTCTACCGCTATTGTGTGACGTCATGGTTGCTATGCGCAGCTGCGCCCCCCACCGGCACGCCGGTTGCTAAAGAGGGGAGGAGGTTGCACCGCTGCGCGGAGAGGCCAAGTTGGCACCATTTCAGCGCACGGACGGACGCGACCGCGAGCATGAGCCCCACCGACGGCAGTGAAAGAGAACAGCGTGCAGTTACGCGATTTCTCCCTCTCTCTTTTGGTGCGGAGGCGCAGACGCGGCGCCGGACAGCGCGGAGGCCGCGACTGGGCGCGAAGAGTTTGAAGCGGTGGCACTCTTGTTGCTTTTGTGCTTTTCCTCCTTTTGCACGTGCCATCGGAAGGAGTGGCTGCTGTGCTTTGGGCTGCGTTTTTTGTGTTAGACGTGGGCAACGATGAAGGACCACCACCGGCGGCTGAAACGCTGCATGCGCTCGAAGTTCTGAAGCGTGCTATGGCCGCGGATGAAATCAGCGACGACAGGTGTATGCGTTTTTATGGATTTGAACAAAGTCTGCTAATTGACCTGACAAAGACAAACAAGCAGGACAATGGAGACTTTTTCTTCAATAAATAAATGCTTTTTATGTACGTGTGCCTGAGTGAGTTCACCTCTGACTTTAATTTAGTTAGTTTTAACTGTTTCGATGATACGAATTTCGGCTAATAAGAATATTGTTCGTGACCCCGTGAGATTCTTATCGAGATTCCACTGTACTAAACTTCCTGTAATAAAAAGATAATTGCATAGCATTATAAGGCAGAAGGAAATACTATCTGCCCAGTACTATTCACTGTATAGAAAAAAGAACACGTTGGAATTCTCCTTCAACAACGACACAGGTGGTCGAAAAGTTTTGTTTTCGCTTGACTCGGCACAACCTGCGCCTTCGTGTTTCAGTAGCTTTGTTATCGCGTAGTGCTGCGCTGGTTTTGCTGGCTCACGAAACTACCACAAAATGCAAGTAGCAGGGATTTCCACGTCTACGTGAAAGCAAAAGCAGCTGCAGCGGTGAATCCAACACCTCTATTTTGGCTCGGTTTCACCACAATTACGCGCTTGCATTTTGTACAAAAAAACTGCACTGCAGTCTGTCGGGCGCCGTTTTACTCGCAGGCTGTAAAGGACGAAGACAGCGTATACGTCACCACTACCCCGCTAGGGGGCAGGCGATTTGAATTGCTCTAAGAGTAACCGCAGCGTTCCGATATGATTTTCTCTTAACCCTTTGAGGATAGATTTTTTTCGCCATATGCGACCGTCCAGGGTAGATTTTTTTATTTTATTGCAGATTCCAAATCTTCTAAGAGACCTATTGCAAAAAAAAATAGCGTGATTTTTTTTTAGGGTGACCGTAATGTGGGCAAAAAATATTTTGTGTTGGTATATATGTACTGTTTATTCATAAAAAACAATAACAAAAGGAAATAAACTTATAAGAATAAAAAATTCGGTGCATTGTTATACACGTAGTTCAAGGCTTAGAAAATGCGCACCCGAGAATATTTCGCAACTAGCAAATGTTCCTGCTTGTAGGCGAGCGCACTCAAGAAAACTGTATGGTTGTGCGCCCGTCAAAAAAGCAAAATGTGTCACAAACTTCTCCTAATCTTCATCTTATCGCCAACTCGAGGCAATTAGTTTTCGCACATCTCCAGAAAAGAAGAAAAGGAAACAAAAGGAAACGCATGCACGGCGGCATCCTCCCTATGCGCACCCCTGTGAGCACTAAACGAGAGAGAAACAGGCGGTTGCTCTTTGAGCAATTACTAACGAGAAAGCCATAAGTTTTGCGAGCGCAAGAGGCCTAAACCGTCCGTGGAACAAAACCCAAACTGCCGCCCGCCCGCCCGCACGCATACGCGCGCGCCAACGTACATGCGGTAGTATATAGAGATGTCGGAGCAAACTAGCCCCAAAACAAACAGTGCAACAAAAACTGAGAGAGGGAGGCGCGAGAAAAAAATTCCCTGTATTCCCACATAGTGGCAGCACATGCCAGAAAAGAAGAAGTTAGGAAATAGGCGTGCTTTTTAAACGTACAGACGGTGCTGTAAATATACGACACCGACCATTTTGGGCTTGTTCACGGCACCATATATTTACGTCATTGACCCTCGAAGGGTTAAACGAAGTCTTTTCTTGGCACGAAAGAAGCGCTGCAAGGTTTCTGCAATGGTATTTTAACAGTCTACGTTGACTTAATGTTTGCCTTTGGTGCCCCTTTAACACAGTAAGTGCGAAGTATTGGTACGTCTATGTTTTGCAAAAATTGCTTCAACTCATATTTAGTGCACTGGTCTTCCTTGTGCTAAAAAGCAATGTAAAGAACCCTTCTAGTACACTTAGTAGTTCTGCAAGATGAGATTTGCAGCGGCAGCAGCATCGGCGTCGCACGAGAGATGACGTAGACGCCCGCGTCTACACGAGGCACGAACGGCTGGCATGCTCCGGCACGGGCTAGCGTTCCGAAGGAGATTATTAAAAGAATGCTACGCTAAGAGATCGAGTGTCGGTTCTTCCTCTCCTGCGAGAGTCCAAGATTTTACCGGTCTACGTGGTCGCTCGTCGCCACAGTTTGGTGACCCCGGACGTTATACTGCCATACGCTTCTGTGGTAGAGACGACCATGGGCCAGACCGACACTATGAGAGCTCAAGGCCAGAACCCTTCTGAAAAACGTGGTGGTGAGCCCTCCTGTTCCGCCATCGCTGTCCGCCTCCCACAGTACTGGGACCAGCATTCTTCGGCGTGGTTTCTTCAGGCCGAAGCGCAATTTCAAGTCGCTGGTATCCGCTCTCAAGCCTCGAAGTTCCATTACGCCATTGCAGCGCTCTCGCCCGCCGCCATTGACGAGGTAGCAGATTTGTTGAACTCCCCATTGTCTGCCGCCACCTATGACGATCTCAAGGCAGCACTGCTACAGCGCACAGCAGCTTCACAACGTTCTCGCATCCAGCAGCTTCTGTCCGCTGAAGAACTTGGCAACCGACGCCCTAGTCAACTTCTTCGCCGAATGAGCCAGCTGCTCGGGAACAACAAGAGATCCATCGACGACACGCTGTTGGGCGAATTGTTTTTGCAACGACTCCCGGCTAACGTGCAGATGGTTCTGGCGACAGCCTCTACCACGGACCTTACCGGACTTGCCGCTTTGGCTGACAATGTTATGGAAGTAGCCACCCCAACCATCGCAGCCACGTCACCGTCTCCAGGTAACAATACAACCGCTCTGCAAACTCTTCCCTGCTCTTTCGCAGTGCAATCTCCGCTCGACTCCTTGTGTGAGCGCCTGGAACGCATCATCTGTGGAGCGGAACATCGCCGCACATCTCGTCACCCACGCAGCCGTAGTTCCAGCAGATCAAAACGCACGGGCACCCGCAATGAAACCTCAACTACAACGCCTGGTGTTTGCTACTACCACCGCCGTTTTGGAAACGACGCTCGTCACTGTCGGCATCCCTGCGCTTGGCAGGGAAACAGGCCGGCCGACGTCTAACGGCGACGAGTGGTCCCGCCCAGCACACAAGTCGCCTTTTCTACGTGACGGACAGAGTTACGGGACAACGATTCTTAGTCGACACAAGTGCTGACGTCAGCATTCTTCCTGCAAAGCACTCCGACCGAAAAGCGACATCTGTCTCGTTTTTGCAAGCCGTCAACGGCACCAGGATTCCAGTTTTCTCGTCACGCTCCGTCATGCTAAACCTTGGCCTTCGACAAGCGTTCCGCTGGAGTTTCCTGGTTGCAGACATCCATCATGCAGTCATTGGAGCAGACTTCTTGCATAACTACGGACTCCTTGTGGACATCCAAAAACGCCGTCTCATCGACTCCGTGACCCAGCTATCCGTTCCCGGCGGCCCATCATCAGGCACATCACCCATAACGCCCATTTCTGCTATGTTGGACGAACCTTTCGCCACGCTCCTACGCAAGTTTCCCACTTTGGCGCCTGCCGGACTGGACGCAACCGGTGCAACATGACGTGTGCCATCACGTCGTCACCTCCGGCCCACCGGTCTATTTCCGACCCCGGCGTTTGTCCCCGGAGAAACTCAAGATCACTCGCGCAGAGTTCGAACACGTGCTGCAACTTGGCATCATCCGCCCTTCCTCCAGTAACTGGGCATCACCACATCACATGGTGCCTAAGAAGACGGGAGACTGGCACCCATGCGACGATTACCGGGCACTAAACAACGTCACAGTTCCTGATTGCTACCCTCTACCGAACATTCAGAACTTCATGGTAGCGTTGCACGGTGCGACAATCTTTTCTAAGATCGATCTCGTTCGCGCCTATCATCAACTACCGGTCGCTGAAGAAGACATTCCCAAAACCGCCATCACCACACCCTTCGGTCTTTTCGAATTTCTCCACATGCCTTTCGGTTTACGGAACACGGGCCAATCCTTTCAGCGTTTCATCGATTCCGTCACCCGAGGTTTGCCTTTCGTTTTTGCATACATTGACGACCTTCTCGTCGCAAGCACTTCGGCAGAAGAACATCTTCACCACTTGCGGCTGTTGTTTTCACGCCTTGCCAGTAAAGGAATTGTCATCAACGCCGCCAAGAGTGAATTCGGTCAACCTGAACTCGAGTTCCTCGTTCATATCGTCGACGCTAACGGCATTCGACCACTGCCGTCCAAGATTCGCGTCATCAAAAACCTTCCCTGACCGACCACACTCACCAAGCTTCGCCAATTTCTCACATTCGTCAATTTTTACCGCCGATTCATTCCTGAGTGCGCATGACTTATGGCTCCGCTAGACGCTCTCCTGGTAAATAAATGCAAACAAGTGCTTCAGTGGACTGAAGAAGCCACCGACGCTTTCACAAGAGTCAAGTCCGCCCTCACCGACGCCACGCTGCTTAGACACCCAAAGCCAGACGCACCCACTGCCATCATGACCGACGCTTCTAACACCGCCGTTGTAGCCGTTTTGCAGCAATTCATCGACAATGCATGGCATCCACTTGCTTTTTTCTCCAAGAAACTGAAGCCTGCGCAGTCCCGCTACAGCGTGTTCGGCCGTGAATTACTCGCTGTTTACCTGGCTATCAAGCATTTCCGCCATTTTCTCGAAGGCCGTGCATTCACTGTCTTGACTGACCATAAGCCCCTTGTGCACGCAACGAATCGTTCGGCGTCCTGTTACTCGCCCCGCGAGATTCGACACCTTTCCTACATCTCCCGAGTTTACAACAACGTTCCGCCACATCAAGGGCACAGACAACGTTCCAGCTGACGTTCCGAGTCGTGTCAATGTCGTTTCCACTTTGACATCGGAACCTTTCATCATCGAGGCCGATTTACTCGCCAGTCAACAGCGTGACGACACTGAACTTCGTACACTCCGGAATTCGTCAACGTCCCTGAAATTGGAAGACGTCGTTGTGACCCCAGATGGTACGTCCGTCGTCTGGGACACTTCTAACAACACACCTAGACCATACGTTCCGGCATCCCTTCGCAGACTTCTATTCGAAACCGTGCACAACCTGTCACACCCTGGCATACGCGTGACACAGAAGCTTCTTTCCAGTCATTTCGTTTGGCCTCGGCTAAACACGCAAGTTCGCGATTGGGTTCGCTGCTGTTTGTCATGTCAACGTTCGAAAATCCAGCGTCACCCCATTCCGCCTGGCAAGTCTTTTCTTCCACCGGATGCTCGTTTTGACACCGTGCACCTGGACCTCGTCGGCCCTCTCCCACCTTCAAAAGGTTACTGCTACATACTGACATGCATCGGCCGTTATACACGGTGGTCAGAAGCTACACCTATATCTGACATCTCAGCGCCCACTGTTGCAGCAGCTTTCGTGTCTACGTGGATCGCAAGGTTCGGCTGCCCATCCACAATAATCACAGATCGCGGTCGACAGTTTGAATCAGCACTCTTCAACGAGCTACTCAAACTACTCGGAACGACACGTTTTCACACAACTGCTTACCACCCGCAGTCCAATGGACTAGTTGAACGTTTTCACCGGCATCTCAAGGCCTCCCTTATGGCACCTGAATCGCCGGAGAAGTGGGTCCTGCATTTGCCCCTCGTCTTACTTGGCATCAGGGCCGCACTCAAGAGCGACCTAG
This sequence comes from Dermacentor variabilis, assembly GCF_050947875.1. Classification (NCBI taxonomy): domain Eukaryota; kingdom Metazoa; phylum Arthropoda; class Arachnida; order Ixodida; family Ixodidae; genus Dermacentor; species Dermacentor variabilis. The sequence continues at coordinate 98,880,889 of NC_134578.1, read as the reverse complement.
GTTGCTCCTGTGCTGAGCTAGTTTACGGCACTCACCTACGCCTTCCGTGCGATTTCTTTGTCGCCACCCCCAAAACGCCTATGCCATCACTTGCCAAATACGTTGCCGAACTGCAAGCCTCCTTCAGGCAGATACGCCCCGTGCCTACACGTTCACAAGAAGCAAGGTCCCCATACGTTTCTCCCGCACTCACCTCTGCTACCCATGTTTTCGTGCGTAACTGTGCAGTGCGGAAGCCTTTGCAACCACACTACTCCGGGCCATATTGTGTTCTAGAGCGTCGTCCGACGACGTTTGTTGTAAATTACAACGGCCGATCAGACACAACTGCCCTGGAATGTCTCAAACCCGCCTACATCGAAGCACCCGCGCCATCAGCTGCACCAGTATGCGACGCGATCCTGCTGCATCCTTCGCCGCCTCCTGCGCACGTGACACCCAAGACCAACGCCAAGACATGCCACGTCACGTGGACTTTCTATCGTTCGTCGAACTTTCCTCCTCTCTAGGGGGGAGCCCTCTGTAGCGGCAGCAGCATCGGCGTCGCACGAGAGATGACATAGACGCTCGCGTCTACACGAGGCACGAGCGGCTGGCACGCTCCGGCACGGGCTAGCGTTCCGAAGGAGATTATTAAAGGAATGCTACGCTAAGAGACCGAGTGTCGGTTCTTCCTCTCCTACGAGAGTCCGAGACTTTACCGGTCTACGTGGTCGCTCGTCGCCACTGATTAAAGATTTTGAAAAAGAGGCCGCTATAGTCAACATCCTGGAAATGGGACAGCAAACGAATGGGCCAGCTAACAGGTGTAGCACACCAGTTGCGAACAGCGCCCTCTATGACTGTCATCGCTGCAGCAGCTCCCACGCACCCATTTGGTCGCACTGCAGATGGCACATTTCCGGGTATTGTAGTACACTGTACGGACAAGTTGTCCACACTGCTGCATTGCCTGCTGCTATGTCTGGCGCTGTGTACTGTGCCAAAGTTTTCAAACGCTGTTCGTGTGACTGCTCGTGCGATTTTTCCCCGCGTTGGACAAAAGAAAAAAAAATGTCCTATTCCATATTTTAAGTAACTTTTACTGTGGCATCACCTTAATTTCCTTGTTGACAGTGGCGGTGTACGTCAAGAGATGCAAATATGTACTTGGCCGTTAGTCCTTAATACTGTTTAGTGCGTAGTTATGCAGTGTTCCCGTGCGGTGCATATTAACGAAGTTTTACTGTATACAACCTGCATCTTTCCTGGGAAGTGACACTGACTGCAGTTTACGGTTCGGTGCACAGTGAAGGTGCGTTAGAAACAGTTACGAGAGAACGACTACTGCTATGAAATGAACGTTCTAGACTACTGCTATGAAATGAACGTTCTACGGTGCAAGTGTGATAAGTCGTCGTGTAAATACTTGCACCAGCCGACAGCGCACCAATATAGCGATTCGAAGCCCAATGAGAGCAGTGTAGCCCACCTCAGCGTCAGGCACCCGGAACTTCTTCAGTAGGGCAATGAACTTCTGCTTGATGTTCCTCTGCAAAACAAAGGGGCTTGCATCAGAAACACACGAGCACATACGGCTGCATGGAGTGTGCCGAGCCTTCGCAAACTTCCTCACTCTGTATCCTGCAATAACAACTCCAGCAACATCTACAATTACACAATTAATTAATTTGGGGATGGCCATTAGAGGCTGTCAGGTGTTGTAACTCGAAAACTATAACAGATAGCACAAAACTGATTTCACTTATGGTATCAGCATAACAAATCATACCTTGAAAGAGCATAGGTTAGGGTGTGTTGGTATTCCAATCCTGGGGTTTTTAGCGCACGAAAACAGACGAGCCTTGTCGTCCCTTTTCGTGTCTCTCGTCCCTTTTCGTGTGCTAAAAACCTCACAAATCATACCTGCATGCCAAATTTCATGAATTTATTCCCATAAATTTAAAAAAAAATATTTTTCATTGCTACATCCCTCATTAACAAGGAAAGCTGTCAACCTAGACATCTAGAAGGCAGTGTCATGCTTGCACATTGGCTGTTTGCCACCTGGAATCAATTCTTGCACGCAGAGGTAAAGCAAAGGGTTCTCTCAAAAAAGTAATTTTCTTTTGAAATCAATGTAACGGCAGCACAAATGCCACAGTGACATACAGAAGAGAAACTCGTAGAAAAAGTGTGGCTGTTCGGTGTGTTTCTTTCCTCCGTGTCGTAATCTCATTTGCAATGCCGTTACAATGAACAACTAACTACAAGCCTTGCACTTCATTACTGTTGCATGGTACTGCTAATTTCACTTCACTTCTTCACCTTTATCACCACCAAGTTGGCAAACACTCACTCTGTTCCGGGGCCCTGGGCCAATTAAACCAGCCAAACACCTCCTAACTAACAAGCAGTTGATGTTGCCCAATAACACATACAGGTGTTGTGACTGGAGAAAAGAGTCTTGGTAATTCAGCTGCCAAAAATAGCATGCTTCATTTTATTCCCTCTAATAATTCAAATTGGGAGGTTTAATGTCTCGAAGCTACAAGATTGGCTTCGAAGGATGCCACAGTGGAGATCCAAGCTCAAAGTACCATTTTTCGAATTTCTCATCACAACCCCAATGCCAGTACATCAATGTGGTGTCACATATTCCAAAGTATATTTATTGTTTGGACCACTGTGGCCGAGCAAAACTTCTTAAAACTTCTTCTGTTCAGTCTATGGCTCTTTTACGATGCAATGTGGTCCTTCTTTACCGATAAAGATTAACTAGGCCAAGCAGACGCTGTCAAAACACGCAAAGTCACAGTGGCAACTTCAGTGCAGGAACTCCAAGGTGGGGTCGCTACTCGTCTTTCATTTCTGCACAGTTTCTGGCTTACCGCGCCGTGACAACAACACTGTGACAAATGAGACATGACAGAGAGGACAGGGCTAGGTTCCGAGTACACGACAAGGTGACGAAGTCAGCGCGTAGTCCTGTCCTCTCTTTCCTGTCCTTTTTGTCGCGCTGTTTTTCCGTCGCGAAACCAAGCCAACAAGCTCAAGTTTAGACTCTATTTACTATGCCTCTTCTCTCGGCAGAGGCGGCTTCTTCTCGGAAGGTTAGTTTGCTAATCCAGCTCGAATTATTTTCCTACTTAACAACCCTTTAATGTGCACCTAAAGCACAGTAGACAAGAATGCCGCGGCCACAGCCAGGAATCGTACCCATGACCTCACGTCCAGCAGCACAATGCTAGTCACCGAGCCAGCACAGCAGGTGCATTCCCGCTTGTAGTAATTACAGATGCGCACGGTAAAAAAAAGTGACCCCGGAAGAAAATAATCGAGCCGGCAACAAGCAGTGTCGAAGCCCCTCTCCACCTTGCGCATCTGGGATGACCGCCGGCGACAACGCAGCAGGGCTTCCTCATTGTGCGGCTCGTCGCCCGCTGCCTCGCTGTCACTTGCCTCCTCATTGGACGACGACGACGACTCCTCGTCCGTGGCTGACCGCTCTGCGTCTGCGCAATCAAACGCATCCACTCGTAAGTGGCCTCTGCTGATCCCTTGGTCACTGCCAGAATAACACCACGCTACGATGACGCGACGATCGTCATCACTGTCGTCAGCCTGTTCACGTCTACTGCGGGGTAGCCTCCAAACTACATCCAGCACCCCTTACAAACCATATACTTTCAGATATACCAGACCATTCTTCTCACTTTGTCTGTTCTGTGTATGCCATTCCTGCAACAAATCCCACATTTAATCCCAGTTGCAATCAGCTGCCAACTAAAAGCTTCGGGCTTATTGGGTCTAGATCGGGGGTTCCCATACCGGATTCCACAGAACCCAGGACTTCCGCAAACAGAATTTTGCAGATCCGCGAGTGGCCAGTAGGAACCCAACCTCATCCGCCTTTCGCCGTATTTTTGCATCAGAGTTTGTATTTAATAAGACCACCACACAGCTGAACACATCAGTAGTACAGTCGACTCTCGTTACATCAGACCCTGATAATCCGACAATAAATGTCTGTTGTATCCGAAGTCCGTAATATCCTAAACGCCTGACTTCCGCAACTTTTGTCACAATGTATAACTACTTTATTGGGTAGAGTGAGTGAAGAACTTCAAAGTAAAAAACGAAAAAAAAGCTGCAGTTTCGCTCAAAAGGTGAAGCATGGATTGCGATAGCAAATTAAGCAAGATAAGCGCAGCAGCAGCAGCGGGCGAATTGATCTTCTTGCTGTCTCTTGCTTCAACACGGACTAAACATTGAAAGAACAGCACACACGAAGCTACCGGCACTGGGCGCACTTTGTCCACATTGAAGAAGAGGCCCGCGTGGGCGCACTTTGTTCACATTGCAAATCGCTTTCAAAATAACAGCGCCCATATTTCCACACTGCCTTTCTCCGGCCCATGCACGATATTGAGCCACGATCGTTGGCTGACCCTTGCAAGCAAGTTGGCAGCCTGTGTCGACAAGGCAGAAGTATGTTCCATACGCCCGATTTTTAAAAAAAATTGCCACTACTTTCGTCCGCTGTAGCCGATAGTCCCATGTAGCGTGGCCCGTTAAAAGCAAACTTCGTTGCGTTAATAAATAGGTAGCACAAACTGAGGCCAAAATATAGCCCATTATATCTCAAAGTCTGTTGTATGCGGGTCTGTTGTGACGAGCGTAGACTGTACTCGTGAGAAATACCACCACGACAGCGAGGTGCAAGACTCATCGCTGTGCTATTTGTAGGCCCACAGTGCCCGCGGTGAACACATTTCATTAGTGCTTTGAAAGTAGTCCATAACAGGTGAATGAGAATAGATTGGCATGTTCCGCAAATGTGCATTGTGCGTTGACTTGTTGCCGATGCATGACGATCAGGTGTTTGAATGACATACCGTGACGGACATGCAGAATGTATTGACAAGCGATGATGTCGGCACAGAGCAGTGTCCTCATATACATGCTGGTTCGATTCTGCACTGCGTCTGCTTCGTCCAGGACAAAAAACTCCAAACAAGCACTCTGGCTCACACGACATGCACGGTAGTCCTATGCAACCAGGAGGTGCAGGCTTTTATTGTTGCGATCGGAACCTCAATGACCATTCCATCCACAGCACAAATGACTGGGGACATTTGTGCACAAAAGCAGAATGAATAAGCAAACTTTTGTGCGTCCCACAACTCGCATGCATCAGGACTCTCTTTATGGCATGTTGTAACTACAGCTGCAGCCGAATTGTCAGCGTGTACGGCATTACCTTATGCAGTGCATGCCAGCAATAGTCTATTCATCCAACGCTATTGCTAAACCAGAAATGCATTGTAACAGCGAGCATAGATCAATATGCTTAAGGGTGAGTGAAGTACAAAACTGCAATGTGTGGCAAAAGGATAGATACATCTACAATTACAAAAATGATGCAGTTCCATCTTGTCGTTGTAAATTATCACTGCACGAATGACGTAGACGCTACATGAGAAGACACAGAGTAGGCACCCTCTAATCTCTTCTCTCAGCAGCAACCACCACGCTGGTCGAAGCATGTGAGAATGTTAACTATGCGAGTATGTGCTCACATAGTTAACTTTCATAGTAAACTTTTGCAGTCGTCTACAGCATGCCACTGCTAGCCCTTTCCTCCTCACCGTGCTGCCCAGTGGCCTTGAGCTCTTGCTCCACCGGCTGGCTGCTCAGGGAGTCTAGCTGGACTCGGCCCACAGCGGCTGGAGCAGCGCCGCCCCCTCCACCACCGCCCGTGTCCTCCGAGGCGAGCAGCTCCAGCTCCCGATCCAACGGGCGCTGCAGCACCTGCACCCACATGCATCAGAAATACTGCCTCGCATTCAACATGTCGCCACGTCACAAACATATGACAGGATTGGCCTCGCAGCTGGGAAAATACTCTACCAGCTCCCACGATGTAACGCACCTCTTTTGCGACTGGTAAAGTGTAGCTGAAAATTTGTTTCGATGCATGTCTGCATGAAAGAATGTGCAGTCTGGCCAACTTCGTTGGACTTTCCTACACTAAAACTAAGTGGACACCATTCTGTATGCACCCATTAATCAGAATTACTGCATATGGCACCTCTCCAGAGTGGCGTGCCAGTTTCCCGTGCGTCGCTCATGCTACAGCTTGCCAAGCGTTGCCATGTGGTTCAAAAAGGAACTATGCAGTGCACGGAAGCCACCACCAGGACACAGATAAACAAAGTTGGCAATGGCATTGTTACTACCTCACCACAGTTTGGTGCTTTCTTTGATGACCAATGTCCAGACAACTCCTTCCAATAACTAATTAGTCTTTATTTTTCTTTCTTCTAAGTGCAATCAGCGCTCGAAAAACACTTCATTTTTCTTATCTTTAAATTGTTAGCGGTTGCTGATTGGCATGTGTTTTGACAGGTGGCACCACCGTGCTGTGCACAACGATGGGCCCAGCGCTAGGCCACAGCAATGGATATTTCTATTTGTTAAGGAGAAATCAAACAACCACCATAGGTTACATGTGTTCATCTTGGGTTAAAGTGGTCTTCAAGTGTCCCAAATAAAGCAGGTGCAGTAAACCCTCGTTATAATGCAGTGAACGAGATGGCAAAAAAATTCAATATAAACAGTAATTCGATAGAAGCAACTGCTTCATAGAATCTAAGAAACTTGAGCTGAAGCAGCATAGCGACTCCGCGGAAGTCTAATACAGGTGTCGCATGGCTCAATCACAACAAAGTCTTTTGGTGCCTGCCACTAAAGTTGTCACCTGGCATGATGACAATGCAATTGCTGCAGCCATAGCCAATCGCAGTCAGCGCTTACAGAAGAGTGGCTACGTGAGTGCAGGTGTTGTTTCCATCCCTGTTCTCCTCACCTCGGCCATGTTGATGGCACCCGTGGCGATGGTCTTGTAGCCAAGCATAGCACGGTTCTTGTACCGCTTGCGGCGCTGTAGAGTCACCAGCAACTGGTTGGCACCGCCACCGCCCCCTTTGAGCAGGTGCGGGTACTGCATTGAAAGAAGTACAGGCATTGCCTTTTTAAGAACTGCTGGTTTTGAAAGGATTCCGAGGCAGAATGGCAGGCATTGTAAAGCTGCCAAGAACAAATTTTTAGGCAGCGTCCCTGTCTCCGCTGGTAAGAAACAGATAAAATGACTATTAGATAATGCGAAGAGACAGGATAATGGTAGTAAAAAGAAGAACGCAAACACGGGTATAGCTGCAGAGGAACTGAGAGTTGCGCAAGTTGATAATCTAGCTGAGATTAAAAGGAAGACAAGTCGGGTGGATCATATTTTATTTATTTTATTTAACACTGTCGACTGTTGCAGGGCAAGTATTGGTGGACACAATAAACAAAAATTACTATAAGAAGCACACATCACAGAAAGCTTCAGTGAAACACAAATTGCATGCACAATAACTCGGAACAGTAATGCTAAATTACATGGCAAGGAAACCACTACAATGACCTATTTTAGTTTGGGACCAAAAAATTCCACACTTAGCGCGTCGAAGAAGAGCCCTGGGACTGAAAACAGTATACATCGGCACAGCTAAACTACAACAACAATGGAATGTTTTCTACAAACCAGCCGCATTGATATACCAGCTTGGGCTTCTTGAAAGGCAGGACGGCCACTTAAAAAAATTAAATTATGGGGTATTACGTGCCAAAACGAATACCTGATTATTAGGCACGCGGCAGTGGAAATTTTTACCACTCGAGGTTCTTTAATGTGCACCTAAATCTAAGTACACAGGTGTTTTTGCATTTCGCTCCCATCGAAATGTGGCTGCCGTGCCTGGGATTTGAGCCCATGAACTCGTGCTTAGCAGCACAACATCTAACCCACTACGCAACCACGGAGGACAGGACTGCCACTTCACAGCTTAGCAATGTTTATGTGTTAATACAAGTTGCTTACTGTTGTACTTTTGCTAAACTTGATAGTTGATTTTTGCAATAAAGCTTCACTGTGCTTTGCAAATACTTGTATATAAGCGTAAAGCAACAAATAATCACAGGGATCATGCTGTAGACAGATATATTATGCATTGTGCACACATCAAAACTGACAAACACTTGCATATTTGCAAGGTTTAATGACGACAACAAGGTGTCCTCTATACGAAGAGTAGCTCATGCTCAGTTTGGTGGGACAAACGTCTACAATACTAACTGTAAAAGTGTTTATTAGTCACCAGTGTTCTGGCCGACCGTCGGAGCAGGCCATGGGCTCTCTGCACGAGCAGCGCTCATCAAGCAAAGCGTTCGATAGATTGAGCCATTGTGGCATTCTTCTATTTCACTACATAACGAAAAAACACTACTCTGCCTTCCCATCAGAATTTGAGACCTGTGCTTGTTTCGGAACATTCTTGGTGTTGGCTTGTTGATGGTCAGAGTGCCCATCGCTGGCCTTTGCAGCTGCAACTTGACGAGAGAATTTACTGTAAGGTCCATGTATCAAAGGTCGCGTACATGTGTTATTGGACTTCATTCAACCAATTACTGTCACTTGTCACATACTGTTTCGTTTATGTCAACCCACTACTGTGATATATTTTATGAGATAGATGCAACATGCAGACGGTTGACTATGAACAGAAGAAATTTGAGCTCTTTATTAGGCAGACGTGTGCCCTCCAATGCATTCTTAATCTACCAGAAGTAATAAGAATTCTAAAGGTTACTAATTAATCAATTATGGGGTTTTACGTGCCAAAACCACTTTCTGATTATGAGGCACGCCGTAGTGGAGGACTCCGGATATTTCAACCCGCTGGGGTTCTTCAACGTGCACCTAAATCTAAGCACACAGGTGTTTTCGCGTTTTGCCCCCATCGAAATTCAGCCGCTGTGACCGGGATTCGACCCCGCGACCTCGTGCTCAGCAGCCCAACACCATAGCCACTGAGCAACTATGGCGGGTTAATTTTAAAGGTTACTACAGACATGACGTGCGATCTGATGAAACAGGAGTGCTTTTCAGAAAGTGAAGCAGCTACATGCTTCTTTACATAACGATGCTGCAAGCGCATCTAGCACACGAACAGAAACATAACATTGCAAGCATTTAAAAAAAACGAGGGAAACAAAACACACAAGTGGCTTTATGTGGTTCACTGTGTCTGTAGCAATGGCAGTGTTCTCGCATAGATAAGCATGTGACACATTGACACACCTGCACCTCCTCCCACCGCCCCCAAACTTGTGAACATTAATAAAATTCCAAAAAGCCTTGCAGATAACACCAGGGAATGGGGGGTGGAGCGGGGAAGCAACATGCATTGTTTCAAGGTTTACCCCCAGCACACACCTTTTGTGGGATTCATGTACACTTTATTAGCGATGATTTAGCTTTAGACGCAGGACACAAACAATAGCAAACTTGAAACAGCAGAGACACTCAAGCAACAGATTGTTTCCAGACCGCTGCAACGCTTCCATCAACTTTACTGTTGTTCATTTCGCCTGCTTCAGGAACTTGTCTGAACAAACATCCTCAAAGCAAGAACCCCTCTAGTGCTTCTCAATATGGTGCAAATGAAATTTATTATCCAGAAAACTTGATGCGACATTTGCAGGCTTGTGCAAATATAAATTTTTTTTAGGTTTGAAGTGAAGTTGAAGTGAATAGTAATTATCGTAGAGTAATTTAAAAGCAAATAGTTCAAACAGTCGTGGGATTTGCATAAAACCTTGACGTAAGAGTCAGAGTTGAGGCCACGGGAGCATTTCGGCATTCACTCATCGTGCATCGTTGCGATGATGTGAAGTGTGACCTTGACTGGGCGACACCAGCAGTTCATGCTGTGTTGCGCAAATTCAGCTTCCATCTACACACAAGCTTAACTCGCTCCATTCGGCAAGTGCACCGACAAACTTGGTGGGCACACTCGCCACTTTTGCAGCCCTCAGTCTAGCCTGCGTGCATAATCTGAAGCCAAATCGCTGATGAGCGGCAAACTTCGCGAGACGGTTCCCCGTCCACTTCCGCACCTGCCTTCACTGTTAGGCCTAACCAGCTTTGCTTCGTCATGCGTCAGCCATCATAGTTACGGTTTAGTACTGCGTCAGTGTAAAACTACTCACAGTGGCCGTACAGATCCGGCGAAGCTGCACGGCCGTTGCAAATATGTTTCCATAATCGAGCAGGTGTAGAACTCAGTAGACAACAGTAATTGAATTTGACTTTGCTTTCTCTTGTCTATGAGATGCAACTTGCTCATGAAAGCCAAAGCTGTCAATTATACATTAAATGTTTGCCATATTTTTGCATGTATACCACGCAAAAAAACTTTTAAAATATTAACACTAAAATTGTGGTGCAGGTTATATGCAAATTTAAGACTTCAGGTCTGGCTTCGCGGCAGCACACTTCGTACTGTGGTTTCATGGCAATGCGGCCTGCGCTGCCATGAAAACATTTTTAAGGCAAAGTTATCCACCATCAGTGTCGCTGAAGATGTGGGGAACAAGGTGGGGCTGAAGATATGATGCAGACCATTTATGGATTTGAAAATGGATGTTTTTTACAAAAATGTGTGCAGTTATTTCTGCAGGTTACAGACATGGATTCTTTTTCTTTTTTTTTTCTTTTAAAGGTGTATTAATTGAAGGTCCTGCTTATATGCAAAAATAAAACATATATTTGTTCATTTCGAATACTGAAATTTGAGTAGAAGTGATTATCGAATGGCATAATATTCAACTGAATATTTGAAAGATTGAATATTTACACAAGCCTAAGCATTTGTAATATTGTAGAAAGAGAGCCAGAATTTGTAAACTTTATGAAAAATTCAGAGAGTTGGCATGTAAAAAAAGAGACCGTCAGAATTGAGACTTAAACAGACCACTATCAACTGTGACATGGCTCCAATATGCAAGTGCCAACCACACGCCACCGTTCATTACTGCACCCTCCAGCGCCGAGTTTACGACGTGGTGGAGCAAGAAGTGCTGCCCACCTGAAGAGAGAAGGAGAGGTCGAGCTCCGTATCCAGCAGTCCGCTGCTCGGCACCTGGATGTCATTGGAGCGCAGCGTCCGCTTGGAGCTCTGCACAGTTGGAGGGGCAGTGTGGGAAAATTGACTGCCCGACGCAATTTCAAACATAGACGCACGACTTCAGACGAGGACATAGACCACGGACCAGACAACAAGAAGTGCTGAACTTCAAGTGAGAATCTTCTTGTACGAACGAAAAATATAGGCATGTTGCAGAGTGAAAATAAACTACAAAGAAAGAAGCCAGAAGAGCATCACAGATCAAATACCGATAAAGACACTAACTTGCTGCCCCCTATATTGCATGCCTACACTCCCCAAAAGTGACTTTCCGCTATAAATTTTGGGAGAGCGTGGGCATGCAGCATAGGCGATATAGCAAGTCAGGTTTTCATTGGTATCTCATTTGTGCTACTATGTTTGCATGTTTCTTTGTGGTTTGTTTTCCTTTTTCAACATGTGTGTACGTCATTTTTTTTCTTTGGATTAACATGTTGTATCACACGGAAAATGTACGCAATGTGTTTGAGCTCTTCTCCACTCACTAAGATTCATTGTAAAACGAATGGTATGATATAGGTATGGTATTGTATAATATACATATGAGCATCACTCTCCCATCACCTTTACTGGTCGCAGAGTAACAGCTGCGGGCAACACTGAAAAGGTTATTACAATTGTGCAAGAACCAGTGAGCTTGTGCCCTCGGACTGAAAACTGCACTCAACAGCCCCAGTCGCTGTAACTGACCAGTGGCACTACAGCAGTAGCAGCTAAGTATGCTACACCATGTCAAGCACATTCGGCAGGCTACCCCTTATGTGTGTTGATCGAGTGGCCAAGCTACTGCTTAGTGTTTTGAAGTAAGTGTCCAGGGTTAATTGTTGGTATCTAGTACCGAAAAGCTGCACAGTTGACTATGAAGGACACTTTAGCAGAGAGCATGGAACGAATTTTGGCAAGGGCTTTTTAATGAGCACTTACGCTTAAGCGCATGAGCATTTTCACATCCCACCCAAACCTAAGCTGGAATGTGACCGACGACGTTTGGTTGCACCGCTCAGCAGCAGAATTCCATACACAAGCAACAGGCAAATATTTTAACCCAATGCTCCCCTCTGAAAGCGTCATTCTCCCTCACTGTTGGACAAAACTTCCAATACACATACGTGCACAAAGGTGCATTACAGTATCATGAAAAAAAAAAAGCAATGCGTTGCAAGTTACATAAATGATGTTGGACTACAGTGTTAATACCAAGTAAAGACATCATTTGGCTACTAAAATCTCACTAAATTTAGCAACTTTTTTGTTAAGTCAGCAGCACTGCTGGACTGAAGTAACAGGAGATCACTGGGAGAAGCATTTCTCCTGTAACGAACCTAAGTAAGCCGATTGTGATCGTGGCGACAGTGAGGCAACACAACATTGCCAACTTGCACAATCTTTTTACCTGCACATGGGGCATGCTGACTTGGCCTACCTGCATCCTTACAGCGATGCTGATCGCAGAAACCTCGCCACCAAGAGGCCGAAGCAACAGCAGGCGGGTCAGCGTGAATGAGCATTGCCTGCATTGAAAAACAATAATGGCCTCAATACACGTTGAAATACACGCAGGTTTGTAACAACCAAACAGAGCCAACAGAGAGGAAAATGCAGAGCAAGAGTACTGTGTTTTTGCAATTGAAACACGAAAACATTAATGAAATGAGAGATGAAAGTCAAAGGAAGACAACTTGGTAGCCAGTGGGAGCCAAACCTAGAAAATCTGCTTGATGAATGCAATGCTCCATCAATTTAACTATGGCAGCTGTCCCTCTATTGGACTGCATCATTTGTTCACACAGACTAAATTTAACCCTGGGAGTATTTGCCTGTGCCACTGACAGGTGGAAGATGTAGAACAAACTGTCAACGACAGGCCTAACATAGTAAATGAGCTTAGGAGCCGGCAACTAGTCAATGAAATTCTCGTATGCCACTGCAAAGCGTCAAAGCTGGTACAGTCAAGACCTTGGCTATGCAATGACTTGCATTGCTAAATTAAATTGTAGAGTTTATTTTATTTACCGCAATACCCTCAGGACCCATAGGGCATTACAGAGGACAGTGGGTATGCAGGCTTTCTTTTAAAAAATAAAATACAACATAAAAACTGTACAGAAGAATGAAAAAATATATTGGACATACAATGAAAGTTTACAAAAAGAATATAAAAGACAATACACATAACCATAAAAAAAATATAGTGTAGATAAATACAAAAAATTATCAATGATAGCTGCATTAAATGACACGGTGGTGGCAATGGAGTGGGGAAGGCAGTTCCAGTCTGAACAAGTTTTAGGTATGATGACGATGTGTGGTGTTCAATGGCGCAAGGGCCAAGTCTGTCCAAAGAGCGCCAAAGTTTTGGGTATAAACGTGTCTCAGAAACATATCAGTATTACAAATAGGAATAGACACTTTATGTTGGTGATCAGTGCGCAGCAACAGGTAAGATGGCTGTGAAGTAAGCTCACATTTTAAGAGATGGGTTACGTAAGAATATTTTCTTCAAGAGGCAGAGACGTGATATTTTCCTTTGTAAAAGTAAGTTCGGGAGTCCGAAATTGGCCGTCCTAGTTGAAATACTGCCAGTATAATTAGTTAGAGACCATAAAGTGAACTGATCGATTTTGGACTAACCCTATTGCACCAACCAGATAGTGAAGGCCTGGGTCCCAGATTGCCGAGGCGTACATGAGCTTAGGTCAAAGCAATATTTGGTAGAGGAGGTGCTTGAGATGGGTTGGTGCTTCTGCTAAAGTGCGATGCAAATATTCGAGGGTGCGATTAGCATTGTAGTAATGCATTCAACACACATATTCTAAGAAAAATCGTTCATAAAGGACACCAAGGTACTTACAGGAAGTGACATGCTTAAGCAATGTTCCATTAATCTTGTAAGCAAATAATGTGGAAGAATTACTACACCACGTGAACTTCATGCTCTTACATTTATTTTATTTATTTTAATCAACCACTTCTTAAACCTGTTAGACACTATTTAGTCTGAATGCAGGAAAGACTTATCAGAGTCGTTAGTTACTTCACGATAAACAATGCAATCAATAATTTGTTTTATATAAGAACAGCTTTAATCTACTGTAAATGCACAATGGATTATAAGGAATGCCATACTGGACAGCTCCGGAATAAATTAAACCACACAAGGTTCTGCAACTTGGACCTAAATCAAAATACATGAGCATTTTTGCATTCCCCTCCCACCAAAGTGCAGACGCGACGGCCAGAAATCGAACCTGTGCCCTCATGCTTAGCAGCGAAGTGGAATAACCGAAAAGCCACTGCCTCAAGATTTCTCACATTGCCTCATATAGATTTGTAATGTGCTTACCCGTGGAATGCAGCCAGTCAGGTGGGCAAATTCAGGGCCACTTTGAGCGAGCATACTTCACTAAGCACAATTTCAGTGGCTTAATGTTAGAACCGAAAACCGTGAGTGGTTAAGTATTGATGGCTATGACAACTGCTTACACAAAAACCACCTGATTAGTATTAGCATTTAGAAGGAGCTGTTAATGTTACTTTTTGATCGTGAGAAACATACCTGCCAACCTGACAACATTACAATTAGTAAAAGGCTCATAAACATTGCAGAGAGGGGGGGTCGAGGGGAATGGCACAATTTTTTTTTTAAGAGATTACCCTGAGCATGTGCCTTGTCTGGAATACATGTGCACTTTGTTAACAGTGATTTAATTTTAGACACGGCACACAAATAGCAGCAGAGTCAGAACAGCGCATATTTACAAGCAACACATTGATTTTAAATCATGGCGACATTTTCACTGGATTTGCTGTTCCCCAGTTTGCCTGCTTCGGTAACTTATCTGTGTAAACTTGCTTGAAGCAAGTGTCCATCTGGCATCCTTTCCACATCAGAAGACTTCCGACGGAAGGTACGGACACTCGAGAGAAATGTTGCCATGAACAAAATTTATTTCTCTTAGTACTTGATGCAATTATCGTAAAATTGTAATAACTGTTTAGAGTTCGTAAACTCTACAGAAGATTCTGAAGAGTTCGCCAGTATTTGTAATACAGCTTCTGAATCGTATTCTGACAAATCACTTTGACAACAATAGCCCTCCTCGTTAACCTTATAATTCACTGTGATACTCAAAGAAATAGGACAACAGCAGGGTAGACACGATAGCAGAAGCTGCTTAAAGAGCAATGGAAGCGCAGGACAGTTCTTGCTGAATGAAATAAACACAGTTTTAATAATACCTATACAAAAATATCACTTTTTCTTTCCCGCAGCTCTTGTTTTCTTAGCACTGCTATTGTTTTATTGTACTTATCAGGTGCAAGTTCACTGAACGCGTTTCGCTGTCAAGCACACTGCAGTTTCATTAAACTTTCCCATGTGACAGCTTCGAAATGACTAACACTAAGTGACACTTGCTCAAAATGACACATTGCACAAAAGGTGCAGATTCGTTTTCTAATAAATTATTTTCTAAATATCTAAATAAATAATTTTCTACATAATTTTTTCAAAATATTCTTCATAACTCCTTAGTCTCTTACAAGACAGACTAGTGCACATTTCAATGATGTATTCTGACTTCTTTTTCTTCCTAAACTTCTTTTTGTTCTGCGAATATGTCAATGCTGATTACCTTCTGCTGGTTTCTGTAGCCTACTTCCCACTGTCTTTTGTATTTTTCCTCATGTATGTACACTTACAACTCAAAGATCAAAGCTGCATAATTCGTATGATGCATCTATACTCATATGTGTATTGCTCATGTTTGTGCCCTTCCTGTTATAATAACTATTAAGCTTGGTACCACATTATAAATTTAAAAAAATATCTGCCTTCTTTTCTTTCGTACACATTTTAATTTTGTTTCCTTGCGTACCGCAACAATGTGGCTTCATGCAGGCAAACAGCCTAAAATGCCTCGCAAGACATTCAACCCATTTATCTACACGATACTCATCAATGCAATCAATTTCCTGAAATATTTATGGCGTTAATGTCAAATCAATAACATTCCAATTCTGAACAAAAACCTACCTCTTGGTAGAAACTGATGAGAAAAAAAAAAAGCTTTAGTTACCATTATTTAAGCACGGCTCGACTCAATGGAAAATGGGCCCATCCCAAAGACAGTTGTCCTCGTCGTGTGCCAGGTTGTCATTTGTGGACACGAGTTGTTTTCGCTCGTTCAGTCAAGTGGCCAAGAAAAAGCAGCAGACAATGAGCTTCAGGTGAATTGAACCCTCTGCATGCTGAAGGGTTCTTCCTTTCACTTTCAAGGTGCTGCATACTGTTACAGACGACCACTTTGCTGGGGGTACTACAATGCCTCACAGGATGTGCGACGTGATGCGTACCGGCAACAAAATAGAAAAAAAAAATTTTTTCTCTGTTCGTAACGCATGCTGTCAATAATGAAATTGTGCATGTTCCCTGTGCTTGAATTTTTTTCATGCAAGAACGGAGCCATTACTGGATACACAATAAATAGATAATTATTTACCTTCCAATTACAATGACTCGTCAGAAAATGCACCATCCTACTGACTTGTCCTTCTTGCAGAGCAGCGTCGCGCGCTACGGACTGAAGTTGTGTAAGTTTGACATTATTTATAGACGGTCTTTAAAAGCTTGTAGTCACTTTAGCATATGCTACAGAGGATGAAGGCGAATGCCTGCATGCCCACGAGACATTTGTCACATTACTTGACATTTTCATTCAAATGAGTTGTTACTCCCTATTACCTGTTTTCTCCCACCAAAGATCATGGGTTAGAGTGCCTTATTTTGCAGGGCCTTAATTAACTTTGGCTTAATTAGCAGTCCAGGTCGTGCTGACGCTTCTTTGCCTCAGCTTCACGCTTCCTTAAATATATTGATGGCCTAATTCGCTTTAATAAACACCAAAGGTCGTGGGCTCAACTGCCACCAAAGGTCGACGGTTCGATTTCCACTAAAGATCATGGGTCTTAACTTTGCCTTAACAACACAGGTTGCGGGTTCAACTCCCACCAAAGGTGGAGAATTGGACTCCCTATGAATTTTGGGGCCATAACGTCGGCCATCAAATTTTTAGGCCCATGAGGCATCGAAGCCATCCACCCATTAACCAACAATAATCTAACAGAAGGGACCGGTCTGTTAACCTGTAACAGACCGGTAACACCGGTATGTTAGTGTAATTGAGAAACTAGTACAAAATGGTGTACATTACGTCTATTCAAACAGTGCTCCACAGATATCAGGTAATCATTTAAGTTTGTGGGTTGAGGTCAACAGAATATGGGGGCTTGTCTCTGTTATGTGGTGCATTCGGAGAACATTCATGTGTTTTATTGCTGCTGCTGTTGCTATTTCACTTGCTTCCTCTCCTAAGACTGCCATAAATTTACTTTTTGTGCTTCTAAACCATCTCCTTATTGACCCCATGCTGCAATGGATTTCTCTTTGTGCAACATTTACTTCAAGAATTATCGTATGCCAGTGTTGGAAATGTTAGCATTTCCTTTATTGCACAGAAAACACAGTCCATTTAATGCCTTGCTATTTTATCCAAACTAATATATATGTAATATATATATAGTTTTTTTGCACACGCAACTGCTTTGATAGTGCTCAAATTTCACAATCAATGAGAATGCCTTTATTCAGTCCCCGTAGTGTGATACACCACTTGGCATCAAGGATTGCCTGGTTTGTGCTGAATAAGAAACCACGCATCACCATCTAACAAGTGAGCAGCAGCTGAGACATGGACTTGCTTTGCCCAATCAGCAACTAACAAAGTACGAACAGTGTTAATAGTGGCAGAACAGCCACCTTAAGTAACGCTGCTTTGTTTCGATTAAATGAAATAGTTTTGTGGTCTCGACGAAACCAAGACGATAAAAACAAAATGTTCAGATCAACTGTGGAGCTCCATGGTGCCATTCTGCTGCTGCAAAATTATCTATGTTTTTTTTTCTTTAGTTGCAAGCAAGAAAGAGGTGAAACCAGTCTACAACTCTGCAGCATCTCACATTTCTGGTGCAGATTAATAGCGGTCGAATAATACAGGAGTCACACGTTGCTCTTTAAATCGCAATCAAGTTCGATCAGGATCAAATTTCTTGATTGCAGTTGGTGCCTTTGCACGAGCTGCAGAATGGAACTAATCACAGTTAAGAAATTTGATTCTGATTGAGCACGATCACGATGGAAAGAAAGTGGGAAGTGGGCCATGTCCCTGAGGCCAACATGTCGACAAGGCAACTTGGCATCCTGCCCCCCTGGCAAAAGGTTCCCTTCTCAAAACATTGGCTCCGGTGTCAATTTTTGTTCAACCAGCGTTGGGGAGCTATTCTGTAAGCGTCCAGCTAGGCCGTGATTTTCTAGCAATGGCTTTTCCGATGCTAATGACTTTCAACACTTTTCGCATTCGTGAGCGGTCAAGAGACACTCCACCCGGTGCGGAGCGTCTCTTGACCACTCACAAACACGGCCACTCACGAATCTGAAAAGCACCGAAAGGAAATAGCATCGGGAAAAGGCACTGCTTCAAAATAGCGGCCCTACTGGTCATGTTCATTTTGTTTGCTGCTGAAGTGCTGATTGGCTGGGGGGCACCTGCCTTCTTCTGACACCCACCCCAGTCCAGCCAATCAAAACTCCAGCAGCAGACGAAATGGACATGCACACACTTGCAGAACAACCCCCCGGGTCACTTCGTTTTCCTCGTCTCCTTGTGAATTACTCCGTCTTCTTTCCATTTCCTTGATGGCGAAGTGCACATTGCACCACTGTTTCCATTTTTTTTAATTGGCAATCTATGCAACGATAATGCCAAATGCTGCACTGAGCAATGCAGGCCACAAAATGCCACCTTGTTAAGAAATTTGAGCGCTGGCAAAGCAGCGGCAAAGTGCACTATGTTTCTTAATGTTGACACTATAAAGATGCAAGTTAGTACACATAAATGGATCACAAAGACCTACTGAGTGACACAACGTGTATGTGCACCTAGTTTCGATGGATAACCTATCAGCCAGCCTCCAAAGAATTTAACTAGAACGAAAAGAAAGCACAGAAAGTGTGCGAGGATTCGGAGCTACCCCAGTGGAGTGTAATCAGTGAATTTCACCACAAAAATGGTATGGTGCAAATACTGGTGCTCAGGGGCGCGATCTCCAGCAGACATTGTTAAACATTTCAAAATGCCTCAGTAATACAAACGTTACACTATACTACACAGAAACCAAACTAGCACAACGGTACGATCTACTTCTCCGCGCCCACAAGGTAGTCATCCCAGAATAGAAGCAACAATTTCTCCGTCTAAATTATTACTGGTGTTTCGTAATCGACATTTAACTGCGAATCATCTCACTGTTGCCTATATGGCTTTTATGGTTACCGATTCGCGGTATTAACAACCGAAAGCAACGTAGAGGATACGCTTCCGCACACTAACACCCGGCAGCAAACTAAGTGGTGTGACGAAGGACGTCGGAGTCCGGACGTTCGCAGCGACGGACGCACGACGTTCCCTTATTAACGTCAATTTGCTACTGTACGTCATCCGATAAACAAACAGCTGCACGGGAAATGGGTGCTTGTGGTGCACCACAGTGCTCGAAGTTGCGAAGACGAATGCAACCGGCACATAGTGCTTGCGCAGTGCTGCGTGTGTTACCTCTTACGATACATTTTTTTCAAGCACTGCGCGACAGCTGCCGATCGCGATAACGGTCCTTCTCCTCGACGATAACCACGCAACAAACGGATATGGCACATTTCGGCAGCGGCCTTAGTCACCACAGGCGTTGCCAGTGGTCGTGAAACCAGCAAATATCCTCGGAGAGACGTCGCGCGCGTCGATTCTAGAGCAGCGGCAGGCACTAGTTTCGCGAGATCGCTGGGGGCGGAGCATAAACTACACAAACACGCCCGCGTCCGAGCACGCACCACTTTTGCACAGATCGGAAAGGCCTCGGGCGTGATCGACGGGCCTTTGGCGTGCGCGCTGTGCAACCGGTGATTTCTGAATGAACGCACGCACGGGAGGGTGCAGTCGCGGAACGAGAACAACGTAAAACCCGCGCCTGGAATTCCGTCCCCACGCGCGGGTTGTCGAGAAGCAACGACATGCCTGGGTATGCAGTTGGGCGTCGTCTTGTCCACCTCCCAGGCGGCGAACAGCTTCATAGGCACGGGCCGAGCGCTCGGCGGGCGCGCCGTCGGTTTGCCGCTGTCCCCCATGCTGCGCGGCGAAAGGAGGCTCGTCGGCCCAGCCCAGCGTGTGCGAGTGTAAGCCTAAGGAAGCGTCTCGGCGATCTCAGCGGTCTCCGGCCGGCTCGCTGCCACCACGATTTGTTGTTCCTGGTGCCACTGTCGCTGCAGCCATGAGCGTCACCGTCGCGAGCTCACGCACGTTCACAAAGCCCGAGGACGCCACGATAAACAACGCCGAGCCCACCGACGACACACACTCATGATCACACGACCCAAGCAGCGGCGGTGACCGTGACACAAACGCGCACATACGGAACCGAGAGGGGGGCGTTGCGCGGCGTACAGCCGTGGAGAGGTGAGTGCACTTGAGCAGGCCTGAAGCCTTCCTAGAGAAATGATATTACTTTACAGTAGGTGCAAGTTGCTGCTGGCTATTGCCCACTGATCTTTACTACACCTGTTGGTTGTTTCGGCAAGCATTTATCAATGTAATTAGCATTCCTAAAATATTTCACGCACTTTCCAGGAGCTATCTATATATCGGTGTCTTTGAGCGCTTTCCTGCGAACTTGGGTCAGTAGTGGGCAGAGCATATGGTCGGTTTGCTGAAGTAACCGGGTTTGAAACCATCCGTCGGAACTTGAGTCACTGAGGATATGTGCTGCCCTTTAATTAAATGGACTGACAACCAATATGCATGGTACCTTTATAATTTTTTAGTGCAATGAAAAACTTATTGGTCAGAGTGTCTAATCATATAAGTGCTAACGCGGAAAACACCGTGCAATATTTATTGTCAGAATTTTTCAATCTTCAGTAAGGATGTAGTCGTTCACTGGAAGCATGCTGAAAATGGTGATAAATTAGCGCGATAGTGATCATACGCCGGCACGGAGGTATACGCCGGCATTGGTGGGGAGGGGGCAGGGGGGGGCAGACGACGCGAGACATTCATTTGAGGGATCGCCACTCGTTTTTGCGCAGGCGCCAGTAAGAGCGGGCGCGAGAGAGAAAATCTGGGGGCTTTTGCTCCTTGAATATATGACCATGCCTAGGTACTACGGAGGAGGTTTCTTAGCGCGTGTTGTAGGCGTGTGTCCCTAGGCATGCCGGAATTGCGGAGTGGAGTTGGTGGAGTCGAGTTTGGTTACGGTCGGACGCTGGCTGCCGGGGCGGTAAAGAAGGTGAAGCAGCGGGCTAATAAGTCGTGGCGGATCGTAGCTTTCTCGCGCGTTAAGGTGATGTACGTACCTTGTAATCACAATAATCATCATCAGCCTCGTTACGCCCACTGCAGGGCAAAGACGTCTCCCATACTTCTCCAACTACCCCGGTCATGTACAAATTGTGGCCATGTCGTCCTTGCAAACTTCTTAATTTCATCGGCCCACCTAACTTTCTGCAGCACTCTGCTACGCTTCCCTTCCCTTGGAATCCACTCCGTAACCCTTAATGACCATCGGTTATCTTCCCTCCTCATTACATGTCCTGCCCATGCCCATTTCTTTTTTTTTTAATTTTAACTAAGATGTCATTAACTCCCGTTTGTTCCCTCACCAAATCTGGTCTTTTCTTATCCCTTAACGTTACACCCATCATATTCTTCTTTCCAATGGCTCGTTGCGTCGTCCTCTTTTTAAAGGGACACTAAAGTGAAAAATGATTTCGGCTGCATCAGTAAATTGCCGTTCTACAACACCAAAAACACCACTCTTACAACGATAAGACGTTTGGAAAGCCAGAAAAGGCGCAAGAACGAAATACGGGTGGCGACGCCTACTTCAGTTCCCGCACCTGGAGTTTGTGACGTCTGGATTTTGATGGCATCTTCTAGGGCCTACTAATTGTATATAGCGGTACAGATTGACTACATTGCGTTCTAAAGGAACCAAATAATAAACATGACAATTTTCGGGAACCTTCATTCAGCCAACGCTGCCCAAATGCGAAAACATACTTTGGAATCCCTGACGTCACGCTAACGTACCGGAGCTGGGGTTTCGGCGCGACATTCAAATACTGATACTTGGAGCTTAATTTTCTCATCTATTAATCAAACTATTTTTTTGAAATGACTGCCTGCAGGGTTCTCAAACAATGCTGCATTAGTCTAAACTGATTTATTGTTTCGCTTTAGTGTCCCTTTAAATAGAACCCTTTTCGTAAGCCTCCAGGTTTCTGCCCCGTACGTGAGTACTGGTAAGACACAGCTGTTATACACTTTTCTCTTTAGGAATAATGGAAGCCTGCTGTTCATGATCTGAGAATGCCTGCCAAACGCACCCCAGCCTGTTCTTATTCTTCTGATTATTTCAGTCTCATGATCAGGATCAGCGGTCACTACCTGCCCTAAGTAGATGTATTCCCTTACCACTTCCAGTGCCTCGCTACCTATCGTAAACTGCTGTTCTCTTCCGAGACTGTTAAGCATTACTTTAGTTTTCTGCAGATTAATTTTTAGACCCACCCCTCTGCTTTGTCTCTCCAGGTCAGTGAGCATGCGTTGCAATTGGTCCCCTGAGTTACTAAGCAAGGCAATGTCATCAGCGAATCGCAATTTACTAAGGTATTCTCCATTAACTCTTATCCCTAATTCTTCCAAATCCAGGTCTCTGAATACCTCCTATAAATACGCTGTGGATAGCGTTGGGGAGATCGTATCTCCCTGTCTGACGCCTTTCTTTATTGGGATTTTGTTGCTTACTTTATGGAAGACTACGGTGGATGTGGAGCCGCTATAGATATCTTTCAGTATTTTTACAAACGGCTCGGCTACACCCTGATTCCGTAATGCCTCCATGACTGCTCAGGTTTGGACTGAATCAAACGCTTTCTCGTAATCAATGAAAGCTATATATAACGGCTGGTTATATTCGGCACATTTCTCAATCACCTGATTGATAGTATGAATATGGTCTATTGTTGAGTAGCCTTTACGGAATCCTGCCTGGTCCTTTAGTTGACAGAAGTCTAAGGTGTTTCTGATTCTATTTGCGATCACCTAAGTAAATTCTTTGTAGGCAACGGGCCGTAAGCTGATCGGTCTCTAATTTTTCAAGTCTTTGGCGTCCCCTTTCTTATGGACACGGAGTAAGACATATAGGAGGTCAAACTCTCGTCCTCGCGAGCGAGCGCGGGCGACCAGATAAAGTCACAATTGTTGTATGCGCCGACGGGGGTCATATACAGTGGCGGCGCCATGCGGCGCGTCGTAGAAGCCGCAGCGAAAAAAGAAAAAAAAATGCAGCGCCCGGGCAGGCGGCTCCGGCCTACTCCGGCGCGCTCTCAA
Organism: Dermacentor variabilis; assembly: GCF_050947875.1. NCBI lineage: Eukaryota > Metazoa > Arthropoda > Arachnida > Ixodida > Ixodidae > Dermacentor > Dermacentor variabilis. The sequence goes on along the minus strand of NC_134578.1, from coordinate 98,857,338 downwards.
CGGCGGTAATTTCTTTCCAGGCCGCCAGGCGCCGCCAGCACGATAACGGCTCCGCGGGCTTGTGACCTTTTCTGGTCGCCGCAAACAGCGGAGTTTCCACTCCTAAATATCTCTTGCTCCGTGCTTATGGATTAGGATCAAGTTAGCGTTCTTCCAAAATACCGGTATGCTCGAGGTCGCGAGGCATTGCGTATTGTTGTGCCCGTACAACCAGCCCGGATTCTGAATCTACAAGATGCAGAATTAATCTTGCGAACGCCCTTTGGACAAACCCGGGGTTGCGCCGAAAGGCACAGTGCCCTAACGCTCCCTTGACAAGTCAAGATGCTGCGCCGCCAGGCAGCGGCGTCCTGTGGAGGAGCATCGGCGAGCAACATGTCCAAACAAAGTGCTAGACAGCCATGCGCCGTATTTGCTTTCCCCTGGAGGTCACCGCACGCGGCAACTTTCAAGCGGCTGGCCAGCGCGGTCGCTGGTTGGACCTCTCGGACGACCGTCGAGTGCTGGCTTTGTATTGGGCCGTTTGAGTGACAATCGTTTCTCGGGGCTTTATAAGCCCCGACGCCGCCGCCTGGAGAACCGGATCCACCGAACCACCGTGACCCGAGTGCCGCTCTCGAGTGGAGTGAGATGTGTCACGCATTGGAGTCTCGCCGGACGTCGCCGTGCGGGAACAGTCGCGTTTGCTGTTCGCTCTCGGCCCCAGTGACGATCCGATCTTGTCCTGTATAATGACCTGTATATAGCGTATAAAGTCCCTTTTGTTATTCTCGCCGACGCCTGACTCGGAGTCTTCGCTACGGATTAAAGGGCTGGCAACGCTCTGTCACGAAACGGATGACGAGCGCTACTAGACCACCTCAAAGTCGCAACAGTATACAGGGTGGCCAGTTTTTCTAGAACAATCTGCGCATCATCCTTCAACAAATTTGCGGTTACCTGATCCTCCCCAGCTGCGTTCCCCTTCTTCATAGCTCCTAATGCTTTCTTTACTTCTTCCGGCATTACTTGTGGGATTTCAAATTGCTCTAGACTATTCTCTCTTCCATTATCGTCGTGGGTGCCACTGGTACTGTATAAATCTCTATAGAACTCCTCAGCCACTTGAACTATCTCATCCATATTAGTAATGATATTGCCAGACTTGTCTCTTAACGCATAGATTTGATTCTTGCCTATTCCTAGTTTCTTCATTGCTTTTAGGCTTCCTCCTTCCTACGAGCATGTTCGATTCCATCCATATTATACTTCCTTATGTCAGCTGTCTTACGCTTGTTGATTAACTTCGAAAGTTCTGCCAGCTCCATTCTAGCTGTAGGGTTAGAGTCCTTCATACACTGGGTTTCTTGATCAGATCTTTCGTCTCCTGCGATAGCTTACTGGTATCCTGTCTAACGGAGTTATCACCAATTTCTATTGCACACTTCTTAATGATGCTCACAAGATTGTCGTTCATTGCTTCAACACTAAGGTCCTCTTCCTGAGTTAAAGCTGAATACCTGTTCTGTAGCTTGATCTGGAATTCCTCTATTTGCCCCCTTACCGCTAACTCATTGATCGGCTTCTTATGTGCCAGTTTCTTCCCTTCCCTCCTCAAGTCTAGGCTAATTCGAGTTCTTACCATCCTATGGTCAGTGCAGCGCACCTTGCCGAGCACGTCCACATCTTGTATGATGCCAGGGTTAGCGCAGAGTATAAAGTCTATTTCATTTGTAGTCTCGTCATTCGGGCTCCTCCACGTCCACTTTCGGCTATACCGCTTGCGGAAGAAGGTATTCATTACCCGCATATTATTCTGTTCTGCAAAGTCTACTAATAACTCTACCCTGCTATTCCTAGTGCCTGTGCCATATTCCCCCACTGATTTGTCTCTAGCCTGCTTCTTGCCTACCTTGGTATTGAAGTCCCCCATCAGTTAGTGTATCTTATTTTGACTTTATCCATCGCCGATTGCACGTCTTCATAGAAGCTCTCGACTTCCTGGTCATCATGACTGGACGTAGGGGCGTAGACCACTACGACCTTCAAATTGTACCTCTCATTAAGTTTCACAACAGGACCTGCCACCCTCTCGTTAATGCTATAGAATTCCTGTATGTTACCAGCTATAGTCTTGTTACCTTGTTCTTATTCTTAGTGCCTCGTAAATAACATCACAAATGTTTCTATGGGAGCTGTAACGACTGTAGCGGAGCCCGGGCCTCATATATTGAAAATCTAGAAGGCAGAGCGCCTTAACAACCGCGGTTCATCGTAAGTGGCTGAAATGCCGCCGGTGACGATGACTGACCCAGTACCAGCGAGTACCAGCGCCGCAGGCTCGAGAAAGTCTGTCCGACGTACCCTCATCACTGCAGAGGCAAAGTTCTGACTGGTGTTGCAGTAGTCGCGGGGCGCGGTATAGTGCTGAACTTAGCGTCACAAGTTGGCGGCTGGATGTAATTATATTTATTCAATGGTGTTTTTCACTTACTGCAACAACGTGTCATTTTTTCGCGATCATTGGCGGCGCCTCCAGGAAACCAAAGCGGCAACGGGGACACTAAAGCTAGAACCGTGACTGGTCCGTGGGCTGGGGCTCGCCGAGGCCTGCGCGTACCAGGCGTGTGTAAGATCGGCTATCCGCTTTTGCGGACAGCAAATTTTTTATGTGAACACCCCCTGGCAAGTTTCGGCCTCCGCGGCCCCAATCCACGTGCCGCCCTGCTTCTAACTTTGATCCCCCCACTAGCCCTTGGGTGCCCTCGAGATCCTGCGCCGCCTGCTTTACTATAACCTCAGGTGCTTTCCTGAGGACTCCGTTTGCCGGTTACATGTGCCCTCCTGGGAGCACTGCTCGTAAAAAATCGAATCTATCGTCGCGACGAAAAAGGCGACCGGTGACTTATACAACACCAGTCAGAAACTTGCCCCTTAAGACACAACGATCACCAAATGCCGTGCCCACTGCCTCACCGCGCGTGCAGCCAGCGGCGGAGCGTAAACTCCACCGCACTGTGCAATGCCGGCATGTCTAGGCGACAAACGCATGCAAACGCGCCTCCGTAGAAATCTCCTCCGTAGTGCCTAGGCAGAGTCATATACTCAAGGAGCAAAAGCCCCCAGATTTTCTCTCTCACGCCCGCTCTAACTTGCGCCCGCGCACAAACGACTGGCGATCCCTTAATTGAACGTCTCGTGGCAGAATACAAGTGTGATCCGTACCTGTAACAAAGGATGATTTTGTTTATCAAGTCGATGTTCCTGCGAGTCATGTTTTCCGAATTGTTAAATTATTTCTGCGATAACAGCGACGTGTTTTCGTGGTTTCGTGTCCAACTGCTCAGAACGAAACTAATCGGATGGAAAACAAAACGACGCCTTTACACGTGATACCACGGAGGAAAGCGTTGTACGGAGTTCAGCGTGTTGCCGTAGCCACGCGTGCGCGTTTGATTTCCGAAGCGTAGAATAAAGCGCGAGTGTCTAATAATCTACGAGCTGCTATTTTAAGCAATAATTACGCTTTACTTAATAACAGTCGACTTACGTACAGTAATCTAAGATAATGCATCCGAAGTACCAAGATTTTACCGTCAGGTCTCACCACTTACTGGTTTTTGATAAAGCCCCTTAAACTTCTTAAACTTCGTAAAGCACTGCCACGCTTTGAAGAATGCCGCCTCCTCCTCGCGCGCTCTGGCCTAGGCCGACGCCGCGTCGCTATTGGCGTAATAGCCTCACGTGGGCCCTCGCGCCGTGAATCAGCGCTCTTTTTGCTCGAGAAGCGTCTACGGAGTGGCGAGGAGCGCATGTTGGCGCCGTTGGTATACGCTCGAGCATTGTAGGCGGCGCCACGGTCGAGGAGGGAGCGTGAAAGAGAGCAGAAACGAGGAGGAGTGAAGGCGGAGGAGGAGAGTGTCGCTACTTTACGAAGTTTAAGGGGTTTTAGTTTTTCAGACTTTCTTTGCCAATTTAAAATTGTAATTACTACTTAAATCGCGAACAGCGTGATCAATTCTGTCACTATAAATCATGGTAATTTCATTTCCATCAACATCTCAAAACCCATTCGGGCCACAAACTCCTACACTCTAAGAAAAGTTTACACCCTTTGAGGGGTATATTGCCACACAACGATAAACGTCATCCGACTTGTCCGCATTTCCTTTCTTTAGCGCTGCTAACACGGTACTTCCATGGGTACTTCCCAGTAACGAACGACATGCGCGTTATCAGAGTGACATAGCATTCCCGACCGGAAAGTAGCGGGCGCGGCGCTTTCAAGAAAGGAAACGCAAGCAAGGCAGATGACGATTATCGTTCTTTGTCATATATGCACCGCAAAGGGTGTACCTTTGTTTAAGAGTGCAGTTGTCAGTCCCTTTTATTGCAAACTTAATGTCACTGGCTTTGTACGACTGAGTGCGCGCCGCTGATTACTGAACCCCTTTGACGACAACTTGGGTGACTGGCTATGCGTCACTGGGTGTGAGCCGCCTTTCGATGAAACAAGAAGAAAATTCATTAATTGTCACCCATGCTGGAGGAAATCGAACCCGCATCATTATAGTCAGACAGCTCTTGTCTGGATATTCGCACGCGTGCCATACCCGGACATTTCGTGGTGGCCGCGCTAAATGGTGCAGCGTGTCCATTGCGAATTAAAATCACTCTATTCGGCAAAGTAGCGACAATCTCATCAATTCTAATCAGATTTCACTCTCCCACGGGCCGGCTCGTTGAGCACGTTCATGCTTTTCGTCCAGCGGCCGCAGGGCGCCTGGGAAGAATCAATATGCGCGCTTGATGTTTCGGTCGTTTGGAGAGTTTTAACGCGAAAGCATTGTATGCCCCATAGCGCAAAAATCCGGCGTTGTCGTCGGCGGCGCGACCGACAGATGGCACCGAAAATAGCCGACGGCGCCAAGAGTAAAAACACGTCAAAAAGGTTCCGAGTGACGTCAAATTTGTCAGGCAGGTTTCTCTAAAGAAAGTAAATTGATGCCTTCAAAAACAAAATGAGGTAGATTTCGGTCCTGATGGGAATCGAACCGGGGTGCAAGTCGAGCACGTTTCCCCGAAGCCCCGGTGGCTCATTTCTTTTTCTTTTTTACATGGAAAACAAAACTGAAGACACATTACAGAGCGGACACAGATACACGCTCAAAACTCGGGCAAACACACACACGCGGCCAACAAGTGCATCCAGTCAAGCGGAACTTCCTGCGCAGCATACACACTTCTCACATAAGCAGCACTTTCGCGAAAGAAGAATTTTGTAGATCGCGGGCTTTCGGTACGGCGATCACGCAGTCTACATCTCCATAGGCTGTATAAACCAAGTGCTGTGAACATGTAAGGAGGACCGCCCGTAACCTTAGACGGTAGAAACCTAGTTGACTATGGAGTGACGTCAATGTCTTTCCTAAGCGTCCGTTGGAGAATGTCCCCCAAAAATACAGCATCCCTACAATTTATGAAACAGTGCTCTATGGTCTCGGCACGTGGACAGAGTCGATAGTTTGTTGACCACGGCACAAAGCAGGCCCTCGAATTCACCCAATTTTAACAGGGCGTGTTTCCGAATGTAATTTTAAAGAAAAATGTTTCACTACAGGAGGTACACACATTTTTTGGACTCGCTTAAGTACATCCTCATAAGGTCGACTTAAATAAGGTACAGGATACAAAGCATATGGGGAAATCGAATCCACCAGTGCCGCAGAAATTCCTTTTCGACTCGCAGTGAACGTGCACTTTTCAAAAAAAAAAAGGAGATGTGTCAACGACATCCTTGAGAATGCCCCAAGGAATCTGTGGGACATCTTTGGCATTTGATGATACTACTATATGAATATAATGAGCTAATGGAGTTGCAAGATTTCAAGCAACAACAGAGGGTCATTGTCTTGAAAGAAAAAAGCAGGCGAGAAACAATTTGCCTGAAGAAGAGAGGGACCAACCCTACGCCACCACGTTCAAGGGGGAGGAACGGATTGTCGCACCGCATCGATTCACAACTCGAACTCCAAATAAGTATTGCGAATACGCGATCCACTGCCGGAAGGCGAAGTCGTGAGCAGTGCAGTACTTGCAGCACATAAATGAGACGGGAAGCTAAGACCGCGTTGCACACTTCAGCAGCTGAAAATGGAAAAATTCCGCCCCTGCCATGATTTCATTTTATGTTGAATATTTCCAACTTGTCTTGACGAATGAGCGTTGCTATTTGTATATTGTGAGAAAGGTACACCTAAATAATGCAGATCTCTTTTCCATTGAATGTCTGCGCACTGTGATGACATTGTCGCCCATAATGCAAACCAAAAGCTTGAACTTTTTTCGAATTTAACCCTTGCACCAGAAGCCGCACAAAGAACTTCTGTAATGGAAAGAGCAATTTTACACTCTTTCTAACAGTACAAAAAGAAGGCCACCTCGTCTGCATATGCAATATTATATTTTGCCGTTGAGTGCGGGAGTTGGCCGACGTTGAGGAGGATTTTGAGAACTTAAGGTTTATTAACATTATTTACAGTAATAACACAAAGTAATGAACAGTCATAAAGTCATTGACGGCCGGCAGCAAATCGGACGCTGCGGTTCGTGGCAAGAACGAACAACCTCTTCTCTCTGTCTCTCCCTTTTAACCGCTTCAGTCTCTCGGGGTCACGTCATTTTCGGCCAATCGTCGAGCTAGCTCAGGTGTCGTCATTTCCCTCCAATGGTAGGCACCCGTTTAAGTGCCGTCACATTCGGCCAATGGGGACGCTCCAAGGGCTCCATTGTCCGAGGGTAGACTTGCCTCCGGCGTCGCCTCCTCGTCTGGAAACGTTCAGATGGAGGAGACGGGTTGTTCTCGAACGGCCTTCCCGAGCCGCAAAACAGCTTTGCTCGGGACCAAGATAAACTACCTGGGACCATGCCAGCCTCACGTTGCACTTTCGGGAAGAGTCAAGCAGGGGGGGGGGGATGGAGGAGACAATAGCTCGACGTGTGGTGCATGGGGTGAGGGTCGCCAAGCTGTCTGACGGGTCCGGTATCGTGGTTGACGCGCCCCGGCGTACTATAATTGCAATGCGACGGGGATTGGATGTGGTCGAGGAACTTGAGTGATGCCAGGAAAAGGGTCCGCATCCAACACCAAGAACCCGTATCTCATAAGTCGGCAATTTAAATCCTTGGAAATTTTGTTCTTTCAGAATGCTCATACAAGGTGGCTCTAAATACAACCAGAACAGAAACGGTTACAAAGGGCATCCTTGTCTTACTGATGACAAAAGATCAGAGAGATAAACATTCACTATCAGCCTCTTTAAGCTAATTAGCATAACATATTCTGACACCTGTAAAAGGCAGGGGTCCGATATTTATATGCTCTAGTACAGTAACCAGGAACGAAAGAGTCACCCTGTCAAATGCATTAGCCAGATCAAGCTGTGCCATTGGTATCTGCCCAATTCACTCAGCTACGCGATCTAGCACCAACCTCGCAACATGTTGGTCTGAATGGACCGGCCCCTGATGCTACGTGTTTGATGATCACCGACCACGGATCTTATCATGACTTGCAAACTGTTAGCCTTGCAGAAATATTATAACCCACATTGCAAGGAAATAGGCAGATATCTGTTTACTTTTTGCAATTTAGTCTGATCATCGCCTTTTGGCTATTGTGGTAAACATTTGGTAACATTTTGGCAGTTAGGTACCCTACTTCCTAGGCCTCACGGTACACCTGAAGTAATAATTAGTGGTGCTAAGAGGGAATGAAAAAATTGAATATATTCCTAAGTAAGGCCATCCGGGCCGGGAGTTTTGCCTTTCGCTAATGAATCTATGCATGCAGTTACCTCATTATTATCAATGTTTTCATTTGTATAATGACAATCATCCTGATTTAACTGGGGAACCAACGATACAAATTTGCTAGCAGCATTTGTATCCAATGGCTTATGGCCTCGAAATAGTTTTGGTAATGTCTGAAAACACTTTAGTTATTAGAGTCAGCTCATTAATAATGGTTCTACCATACTTTATATACATAGTATTTGTTTAGACAGCGCGCGTCGGCGCTCATTACCTAAGGGCCTACTACAAGGTTGTTCTTCCAGAAAACGCTAATCGCGCGCACGCACTAGTGCACCTCCGTATTTTTCGATGTACAAAGTTTGTAACTGCGCCTTTGTACTACAAATATCATCAATATATTGACGCGGGTGTATACATTCACGTTCAAGCAATTCGCTGAGAAGTCTACACAGTGCTTTGTAATTATTCTTTTTTAAGCGGCCAATATTGACTATTCTTCGATAGCCATCATTCTACCTTGCTGTCTGAAAAATTTCCACACAAGAAAGAGTGGCAAGTCTTTGCGGCATGAGAGATGAGCCATAATCTCAGTAACACGTTTGAGGAAGCACTCACGCGAAAGTAATTGGTTATTAAACTTCCTCCACCCCCTGCAAGTAGGCCGACTTTCGTACCACCGGCCACCAAACGATGCTTGCACTAGGCAATGGTCACTAGCTTTATGCAGCTAATGTTTTTTTATTGTTATTGTATGTACTTGATTGTTACTACTATTATTGTATGCACTTGATTGTATGCCCCCCTTACTCAATCACCATGTAGAGGCCTTGTAAGGTATTTTACAAATAAATAAATAAATAAATAAATAAAGAATACAGGGTGCACAGTGTAACCATAAATAAGAGATAGCGCGCTAAGTGAAACAAATTCGGTCAAGACTCGCATGCGAGAGGTACCTTGGAAATACGTGTAGCGACATCCTGCCTTTTCATTTTCTTCAATGTTCACAAGCCGATAATCACATATCAGGCGTTGCAACGCATCACTACTTGGATCACGTCTCAGCTTCAATGAAGGAGGACCTTACGCGTTACGTACACAATTAATGTATCCTAAAGAGGACCAATGTACGATCAGTACAGAAGTGATGTTGTAGAGATAAGAAGAAACATTCTCGTTCACGTAACTAGTACGGGGCATAAACACACACAAATGTAACGCTCATACCACTGATATCAATATCGCACCATATTAGGTGGCCTTCCCTATCTGTAAAAAACTGTACATGACATTGTGATATTTTCTACCAAATAACATACAGCCTGCGGAAAAGCCTACTGCATGGCTTACAGAAACATTATAGTCAGATAGGAATGGAGATAGAGGTACTTGTGTTTTTGTCGGATTCAATCTTTGTTGATTGGACAGCAGCAAAATCTAATTTTATATTGCCTATCAAACGAAGAAGCTGTACTTGCCGTCGCTCACTGCGTAAGCCAAGGTCATTTAAAGTACTAAAATGGAAGGGAACAGCGGCGCCCGCCATGATTACCTATGTTGGTGCAGCGTTTAAACGCGACTCCAGTGGTGCATCACTCCTTTCTTGATGAGGTGATGCACTGGTGACCTTTTGTTGCACTTTGACACAAGGGGGCGTCTGCAGGAGTGGGCGTTCCCCGAAGCGGTTTCGTCAACTTTGACACTTTGAGAACCCGGGCCTCCTTTCTCGAGGGCGACGGATTTTCAGATGGGCGCAGGGCGCTTCGTAGCGGCCTCGCACATTGATCCAGATTGCACTGACGATGAGCGATCCTGAACTGGTGGCAATTCTGCCCATGATATAGTCGGTTCATCATCAGGCAACTTAGTTTCACCCTCACTAGTAGTCTTCGGGATAAGGCTATTGCCATCCGATGAAGGCTTTATCTCCTCTTGTTGATGAGCCTCAGCGGGTGCTTCACCGGTTCCATCTCCAACTTCACTCACAACCATTAGATGATCGGTGATGGTCTCCATCCTCAGCTGGTCTATTTCCATGAAGCTTGTCAGCGCAGGTTCCGATGCGTGCACCTGCAAGGTGACCGTAGCGGTCCCACTTACTGCGGCGCGGTGTTGTATGTACATTGTCGCCTGATATGCCCGACTCTGTTGCACCGGAGGCAAAGTGGTGGTCGGTCAGGAACCAAGATGAGGAACTTGTGCCCGTGTATGCTCAACAGATGTGGCAGATTGCTGGCAGAAACTCCATCGTCCAATGTAAACACCACGCCTCGATTAATCATTTGCCAGCCCTCCCATGCCGTCACACCACCACATTTCTCTCGTGACACACTGCACTGTGTCATATGGCTGTAGCGCTTCAACAATTAGTCTGTGTTCGAGGTGTGGGGGAAACCAAAGAAACTTCATCTTGATATTCTTGCATTCCTGGTCTATGACAAGGCACTTGAGGCCCTTCACTGGCAACTCGTCTCTGTCGGGAAGTTTCTATTTCGCGATGCTATTAAAAGATGTCACTAACCCCAAATGGTTCATCTGGTATTGTCCAGCGCCGAGGATATCAGTTGTATTTAGCACTGACTGCAAGAAGTGCACGGTGAAAGTCCGGGGCCCGATACGGCCGCCCTACCATGTCAGCATGCAGAAAAAACTGCATTGAGAACGGTATATTGCCAGTCGGTAGACGAGGGAGACCGACTTTATAGTTATCGGGCTAAGTCGTTGACGGTGGGTGTGATCCTCGGCTGAGGGCCGATGCGCGGTTCCCAGCACGATCTCATCGCAGACGTGGCCGTTCGAACTGGCCTCGTTAGCTCCGTGGCTATAGTTCACTAAAATTACGCCTAGTGCGTGCGTCATCGCACGCGTGACGTCACTGCCTCGGTCACTGCCTCCTGCGTGACACTTGCTCTTCGGATTGCATCGGTGCTGTGTCTCCGCAATGCACTCCAGACGCCAAATTATGAGTGCATAAAATGAAGTGTGTCTAGTGCGTGCGTCATCGCACACGTCACGCCGCTGCCTCTGGCGCGTCACTTGCTCTTCGGATTTCATCGGCGCTGTGTCTACTGCGATGCACTCCGAAGCATCTGGCTCAGCGGCGGCTGTTAGACGTGGTCGCCCACGGAAGCACCCCTCAGAAGACGAAGCAAGGCAACAAAAAAGAAGACGACATAGTCACGACACACCTACCATATTAGGCATAAAATAAAATTCATCGTTCTGCAGCAAAATGATCCGAATGTTTCCAGCCTGTGGCCAACGTACACGCAAACACAGACGCACACCGATTCAGCCGAAATAACTTTAATACATGTCGATAACACAAATCAAAACATTTAGTCTAAGAAATTATAATGCTTTCGCATTCCCACACATAAGCAGTCTTGAGTGTCTCTGCTGATTTTTTGTGGAATTCATCACCTAATGACACTGATACAACTACAATAAACTGCCGACAAGTCGTGCTGACGAATATTTTTGAAAATAGACTCCGAAATAAACTCGCGGAAGTGCTCTAAAAATGACTGCCGTTCAGCGGCTTACTCTCAATCGCTGCGCCGTTTTGGACATCCATGGTGCGGCGGAGTACACACATGCGGAAAATTCCAGCAGTGCAGACGATTCATGCATTCATATCATACGCGTAGCTTTAAAAAGAACTTAGGGAAAATAAGGGAGAACATGCACGATGGATTTTTAGGGTAAATCCACCATTATCGAGAGCACTGAAACCTATTGAGCCAATGCCACTACGCGAGACGCATTTTGGCCTAGCGTGAAGAGTCAATAAAATAAACAATTAAAGCACGCGCTTGAACTTACAGTTCAGTAAGCCTAGCTGCAAGTTAGCTTATAGCTACAGGGTCAGCAAGCTAATCAAAGCATAATATGTGATGACCTATTCTGTATATGAACATGGGCGTCCTCAGAACTAGCTTGTTTGCACCAACAGCGTTTTATTGTTTCTAGATTTCGAATTAACTGAATTGCTGCAATATATGCAGCAAATCAATTTGCGACCAGACAAGCGTATAGAATTATCTATACGTACAGAAAATTTCTCATTGCTGTTTATTTTTTTGTTTCATGTCGCTGTTTTACACTGTATGCGTGCGAGTGCCCGTCCGGCAAGGACCAAGTTGTGGTCTGCAGTATGTCATACATAAAAGAAATACGGCACTGGTGGTGCCGTCTCGAGACGCCGATGTCAGCAACAGCGTTCAAAAACAATATAACGCAACGGTCAAGTTCTCCCTTTCTACTAGTACAAATGCATCGGTAGCAACAATTATTAGCGTATACTGCCTTTTAATAAAGAAAAGATATTTCCTTAGGGAGTCACCACCCCTTGCCTGTATCGGCGACGTGCCTATACCTCTTGCCGTGGGCCGATCTCAGAGATATTGCAGCCTAAAAATGGCGACCGCTCTATGAGCAACTGGGTATGGGCCCCTGGGACGGCGTGATGTTCCGAATATAATGATTCATGTATATATCTATACATCATATTGTCACGTGACAGTGACGGTAAAGAGCACGGTATAGCAATACTCTGAAAGACGACACTGACATTTATTGGGCGAACCTGTGCCCACAAAAGCAGGCTACACTTAAAGCACAACGATAGCGGCGAACACAGTCGGCGATCGTCGAAATCTGATCTACAGGTCAAGCGCGTCGGCTTTTATACACGAGCCATCGAACGTTCCAGAGTAATCGCTGGTGCCCGCACGTCTTCCAGAAAGTTCTACACTACACGTGCGGGCGCATACTTGCAATCAGATCACACAAGGTTTGGTGACAACAGACAGCGAACCGCACAATCGATAACATTCCAGACACTTCCGATACCGGCAGGCGCGTCCTGCACTGAGCGATAATATTTGTTAGAGGGTGAAAAGCGCTCACCCGAAAAAGATAAACAAGTCCACCGTGTCAACGCCTCCCTCTCAAAAAGCATCGTCCCGATGCTACGAACATAACAGGAGAGCGAAACACAAACGGACTCTTATCAAAGAAAGAGATTCCAAAGCAACACAGTCCAAAAAAAAAAAAAGCCCGAAGGTCAGCTACGCGAAGTCCCAAAATTCGTTAGCGCTGGTAGACGGCTTAAGTCGCGCAACATGGACTATTTCAGGTCGTGAGCGGCGACGCTGTGATAGCGAAATGCCGACTGGTACGAGCTAATAGTCGAGTGCGCCAATGCGTCGGATGATCTTGTAGGGTCCGAAATAACGGCCTAAAAGCTTCTCGGTAAGTACTCGTCGGCGTATTGGCGTCCAAATCCAAACATGGTCGCCGGGCTGGTACTCGACGTAGCGTCGTCGAAAGTTGTAGTGCCGGCAGTCGGTCCTCTGCTGGTTCTTGATCCGCTGGCGGTTGAGTTGTTAGGCTTCGTCGGCGCGCTGGAGATCGGCGGGGATGTCGATGTTTTCTTCGTCGGTGACATGCGGCAGCATGGCGTCGAGAGTCGTCGTTGGCTTCCTGCCGTAAACCAGCTTGAACGGTGGGACTTGTGTTGCTTCTTGCACCGCCGTGTTGTAAGCGAAGGTTACGTACGGCAGGACGGCATCCCAAGTATTGTGTTCGACATCGACGTACATGGCTAGCATGTCGGCAAGGGCCTTATTCGGGCGCTCCGCAAGACCATTCGTATGCAGGTGGTAGGCAGTTGCCCTTTTGTGCCTTGTATGACGGTACCGCAGAATGGCTTAGGTGAGCTCCGCTGTAAAGGCCGTTCCTCTGTCGGTGATGAGCACTTCTGGGGCACCATGTCGCAGCAGGATGTTCTCGACTAAGAATTTCGCCACTTCGGCTGCGTTATCTTTCGGCAGAGCTTTCGTTTCGTGCAGCGAAGCGGGTGAAGTAGTCCGTCGCCACGACGATCCATTTATTTCCGTATGTTGACGTCGGAAAGTGTCCGAACAAGTGCATCCCGATCTGCTAAAATGGTCGGCAAGGAGGCTTGATCGGCTGTAGTAATCCTGCTGGCCTTGTCGGTGGTGTCTTGTGTCGCTGACCGTATCGGCAAGTCATGATGACGGGCGACGTCGGCGGTCAGGCGCGGCCAATAATACTTTTCCTGTGTCCTCAATAGCCTCTGGGAGAATCCTAGGTGTCCAGTGGTCGGACCATCATGTAGGGCGTGCAGTACTTCTGGACACAGCGCTGAGGGAATAACAAGAAGGTAATTGGCGCGGACTGGTGAGAAGTTCTTCGTTACGAGTAGGTTGTATTGTAGCGAGAACGAAGATAATCCTCGGTTGTTGCAGCTTCTGCACGCTGTACTCGACGATCTGATCCCCTGAACATTGTGCCCTTCAGGTCGAATCTTGATTGTTTTAAGTTTTCCTTCTTTCCGCGGACGGTGGATTTACGAAATAATCTTGATGGGTCTCTGCGGAGACTCGGTACTGAGCATATCGAAAAAGAATTACGTAAATATGTGTTCTGTTTAACTTTCCTTTTATTCTGGTGAATCTTGTTGAATGTATTTTTAATTGTATTTCTTCATTATTCTGTACTCATTCCTGCGATGTCTCAGAAACTGAGACAACAGTATTTGTAAATAATAAAAGAGAAATAAATGCTCTAGGAACAACGTCGGTGTTCCCTTCCAAATACTCGACGAGGCTTTTTAGCTCCATGTCTGCTCGTTGCTGTTCAGCGAAGTCTTCCGCGCTTACTATTCCAAGGAAGGCGTCGTCACCGTCGTCATCTTGCGGAGATGGGTCAATGGGGGCGCATGATAGGCAATCGGCATCAGAATGTTTTCCTCCGGACTTGTAGATTACATGATAAAAAATAACGTACAGCGTGAAGGACAAGGACTGCGAGAGACGACACACACTTGTCCGTCATACACAGTCCTTGTCCTTCGCGCTGTACTTTAATTTTTATCATGAATTACCAACTAGCCCAAGCAACCACCCTATAGTTGTAGATTACAGTGACGTCATATTCTTGCAGTCTGAGGCTCCGCCGCGCCAGCGAGTTTTCGTGGTCATAGAGTGAGATGTATTCATGTTTGCTTGTGCGCGCGTGACACCATGTTTGTTAAATTGATATGTGTATGTTTACAAGTCTACACGGCCAACAAAGCTACTATCCTTACTTCGTATAACTAGCTGTCCAATAATTTGTTATCGCAGTCGATGCTTCGCCTTTCGGCCGAAACTACGACATTTTTTCATTGCGATAGCAGTTATATGGACACGCCAGGCACATTTCTGCCGTCGCAGTCACCGCGATGTTCCGTAGAAAGTCCAAGCACGACAACATCGTTGCCGCGCCCCGTATGCTGTATGCGCGAGTGAAAGCTTGCGTGGGTCAACCGACGATCGCCGCTCTATCTCGTGCGCGCAAGGTAGGCAAGCGGGGAGGAAGCGCGCCGTCTTCCGTCACGGGCGGGCACCGGGGGCAGGGGAGGGATGGAGTGTGGGCGTTCTACTGCGGCGGCTGCTGCGTGCGGCGCGGCCACACGGGCGAACTACCTTGAAAGTCTTCTTGCAATGCGGACAGAGTGCGTGTTTGCGCGAGCCTCATCTTCATAGCGATCTGTTATTTGTACAAAGTGCGTCGAGTGCTAGTAGCCTTGTATGTCCCGTGCTTTCGAAGCTTAGCTGGCGTTGAAGCGAGACGCAGAACGAAGTTCAATTCGCTCGCTGCTGCTGCCCCGCTTCTTCGCTCAAGCGTTTCAACAGCTAGCTTGCGCGGTCATCGAATGAGATGTGGTCATGTTTACCTGTGCGCGCGTGACACTGTGCTTGTTAATATGTTAGTAAGTGAATGTTTACAATTTTGTACAGCCGATAAAATTACTATCCTTACTTTATATAGCTGTCCACTAATTTGCTATCGCAATCGATGTTTCGCCTTTCGGGCTGAACTGCGACTTTTTCCTTCTCCTTGTAATGTATATGCTTCCTGCTTCAGTGAGCAGGCTGACATCAATATCTATGCAACTGATTGGCGCAGAAGACAGTCAAAATTTATTTAATGCCTTGTCTAGTTGTGTTAGCCAAACAGCAAAACATGCCTGCCTACAGCTGAGATTCGGGTTATTTATTAAATGTAAACAGGCCTCCTAAGCGATGTAAAGCGACAACAGTCAAGAGCAACAAGATATTATCACATTATGCAGTGACAGCGACATACTAGGAAAAAACTTCAGCTCCATCAATGTTTTGCATCGGAAAGCAGCCGGCTCGCTGGGAGTTGGAGCGCCTTACCAGGCTAGTTGGCACTCCTGTTTATCTCTATCCGAGGTCGCAGTATAGGCTGAAATGCGGAGCATTGATTGCAATAGCAAATTATCAGACAGCTATACGAAGAAAAATTAGTAGGTTTCTCAGCTGCATAATCTTCTGTAAATATTCGGTTACTAACAAAATTAGCAAGCACGTTAACTGCGCGCACAGGCAAACCCGAACACAGCTGCCATCAGTAATGATACAATCCGACATTCTGCACTCACGAAAGTTCATTTTGAATATCGTGGCGTGACGACGAATGTATTTCGATGAGTCCAATCCCAAACCTGGAATGATGACAACGACACGACAGCGTGAGACTGACGGCATGACAATGAATGTATGACAACTGTATAACGACGATGACGTATCGACGACGCCATGGCGAGTTGGATGACAAAGCTGGAATGACAATGATGCAATAACCACGGTGGCATCATGACCACTTGCACATACTATAACGAACGGCCTGCAAGGGCACCGACCTACAAAATTTTCCTAGCCAGCTGCTGCTGCGGGGGTGGCGAGCTTCCCAGAAGAGACCGTGGAACCTTTCCCCACCTGCTGCGGCGACTCACTTTTTTGTAGGGGCGATGATGTGCCGCATCAACAACCCCTCGGCGCCGCTATCACTAAATGCAGTTGGCGGACCAAGCATTGCTAGTGGATTTGCCGTCGCCAACACGGCTTGTCAGAAGCGGTGGAAATCCTGGGAGAAGATGTCTTGCGGCCGTCTCACGGGGCTTAGAAGTCATGGACAGACGCGGCGGCCATTGTCCGCGGAGTCAACACTGGGATGAAGAGGCGCCTGCTCGGGTCAAGCACCGTGTCTCCGAGAACCTTCTCACCTTGGTGTGGTCAGTGCAACCTGTGCAGAAGTGAGTGCGTAAACCCTCCCCCTCAAAGGCGGATTGGCTACGATGACTTTGGACGCTCCGAATTTGTCGGCGGTGAACTGCCGCTTTCCCTCACCTAGGGATCTAGGGAGGACAGAGTGTATTTGAGGAGCCGTTGGGGGCTCCTCAGTGTGCATTCCTCTTTCAGTCATGTTAGACTGATGAACTGTAACGTTCTCATGTAAATACTGTAAATAAACCCATATTCCTCGTTCTCGATGAGAAGAAGTCCCTCCTTTCAACAATGTCCTCAACGTGGATCAGTTGGACCACGGCATGGGCCAGCTTCCATATATTTCATGCCCGACCCCAACCATTAGAATACCTAATGGTCCAAGCTATTAGATAAATTTGGGAACTGGGTCTTCGTGGAAGGTGTGGCGACGACGACATGATGATAGTCAGATGATGAAGCTAAAATGACGAAGAATGAACGACTACGACGGCATTACGACCTTGAGCATATATCTAGTGGGCCAAGCTGGTAGCCAACTTGGGGTCACTGGGCCGGCCTAAAAGGCTAGGTAGTAGATAGACTCGAAACGTCTGAATTAGGCAAGTAATGTTAATCACATAAAAATAAAGCATTTTCACCTAGCACGTACTTGTGAACAGTGTGCGAAGGTAATACGGTATATTTTTGAGAAGCTCTGATGGCTATTTATAAACATGACTCTGCGTGAGTTGACGCGTTTGCAGGCAACTTAACTAGATAATGCCACCACGTCGAGAACAGGCGTGGCCGTCATCTAGTGGGAAGCGTAGAGTTCATATAACCCACTCTAGAAGAAAAACTCCCCTTAGCCCACAAGCCAAGATCGATACAAATCGGGCGCGAAGCTTCGAGCGAAAAGCGTCCACGAACCAATTGTCACTAACAACAGGAAGTGCGGTTATGGGAACAGCGATTGAAGTGCAAGAATGTGAGAATGGAACAAACATTCTTAATGAAAAAAGGTTTCATTGCGATAGCAACGATGTGTACAGTCCAGGCGCATTTCTTCACTTGCCGTCGACGTGAGTTTCCGTATAAAGTCCAAGGACAATAAAATCGTTGCAGCGCGCCGTATGCTCTATGTGCGAGTGAAATCGTGCGAGGGGGAGCCGGGGATCGCGGCTCAATCTCGCGCACACAACGGACGAAAGCGGGGAGGAAACGCGCCGTATTCCGTCGCAAGCAAGGCAAGGCTTCGGGGGGAGGGAGAATGCATTCTACTGCGGGCGGCCCGGGCGCGCGTTTACATTCGCTCGCCTGTGCAGCCGGTCGACTGCAGCGCCGCCCACGCGGCACCAACGGGAACTACAGATCTAGGTAATTTTTCGCCCTAGGGGCCCCTAGTTGTGCAAAAAACGCGCCTAGCTCCGTTTAACGCCCTAGTCCCCATGCGCCCCGGAGAAACATACCATAGCGCCCCAAGCATTGTTTGCGCCAACTCGCCGGAGAAGCAGGCGGTCGGTTCATTGTTGTGTGCACGCAAACAGCACGGCCACGAACGAAGCGATACAAGGTGGAACAGCGCGTTTTACGGCAATCAAGCTGTGTGTGAGTGACGCGTGTGTCTGCGCAAACAGCACGACCACGAAGGTGGAACAGCGCGTTCTGCGCGCGGCCGGGCCAGAAACGCACCCTCTCCTGTCACGCGCGAGGAACGGCGGTGGGGAGGGCGTTTTTCTCCGGCTGCTGCTGCTGCTTACGGCGTGATCGTGCGGGCGCCTATCTTGAAACCAATCTGCGATGTGGCCAAAGTGCGCGCCTGCGTGGGCCTCATCTTCAAAGCGATCTGCGACGTTTGCAGAGTGTGCGTAGTGCCGGTAGCGTCGTAGGCGCTGTGCTTCCGACGTTTCGTTCACGTTGAAGTGAGAGATGGAAGCAGATGAATTCGCTTGCTGCTTCCGTCATCCATCACACCAGCATTTCGACAGGAAATTTCAGTGCTCATCTAGAGAGAGAGAGAGAGAGAGAGAGAGAGAGAGAGAGAATAAACATTTTTATTGGGTGAATGCTGCTTTAGAGAGGCGTCCACATTCCAGAATGCCTTGAGCTCGGGCCGCGTCCTTGGCCCCTCGCAATCAGCCGTTGCTGATCCTCGAAGTCGGAGCTGGCCAAAGCTCTCTCCCAAAGCTAGTTAGTGTGGTAAGGGTTCGGAGGATTTAATGGTGCCGCTCTGCATCCCCCTACTATATACCTGAGGGACCCGGGCTCTGTGCAGAAGTGACATTGCGGAGAGAATTGTGTAGGGGCTGTGAGGTGATTTCTGGTTGGGTGGGGGAATGTATTAATCTGTAGAGCTTGGAGGAATCGCTCCTGCTCTGTAAGTAGTGAATTGTGTGGGGGTGCATATGTTCTGCGTGTTAGCTTGAAGTGTTGTGTGATGTCTTGGTACGAGACTAGAGGGTGCATGCGCTCAGGTTCAGGTTCCTCGCGTCGGCTCGGTGGGCCAAATCTCGAGCCACGTGGTTGGTGACCTTGTTGCCAAGAATGCCGTGATGAGCTGGCGCCCAGATGATCTGACTGATCACGTTGGCTGCTTTTGGTTGATGATCTTGAGTGTAGTGGTATGAATTCTGCCGCCAGCAAAGTTGCGGCATGCCTGTTGGGAGTCCATCGATCACTATGACTTAAACTTCTGTTTGGGAGAGCGCGAGGGCTATGGCTGCTTCCTCGGCTTGAAGGGGATTGTTTCGTGTGCGCGAAATGCTGCTCCGATGTTCTTTGTTGACGACTACGGTGGCTGTTGTGGCTTCGCGTCTGGGGTAAGAACCCGCGTTGGTGTAGGCTGTAGAGGGTAAAGTCCCGTATCGCTTGTGTATGGCCAGGGCCCGGGCCTACCTTCGCTCTGCGTGGTGCACTGCGTGCATGTTGCAAGGTAGAGGACGTATGGTGATGTTGCTCCGGATGACACGGGGTAAGCTCAGAGTCTAAGGCGGCGGACAGTTGAGAGGGGCAGAGAGCCCCAGGCGGAAGAGGATGGACCTCCCCGCTTCCGTAACCGCCAGTCTTGTTCGCTGACTGGATATATGTGCCTCAATCAGCCCCTAAGCCGTGTTGTGCACACATAGTCGTAGTAGGCGTTCTGTGGACGTATAAAGATCGGCAGGCCCATCACTTGCTTATATGCCTTTCTGATCATTGTGTTGATTTTGTTGAGTTCCCTCGCATTGAACAATGCGTATGGAATAGCGCAACTTATTCGAGACACGACGAAGGTTTGGACAAGCCGAAGCGTGTCCGCCTCCTCCATGCCTCTTGTCTTGGTTGTTATTCGTCGGTAACTTGGGCTGTTGTATTCTTAAGCTTGTGAATTAATAATGTATTGGTGCTGGAAAACCATTCTCAATATCTTTACGCTCTGAGATGGAACGATGGTGTGTCCCTCCTGTTGTATGTTGACAGTCGGCGAGTCGGATGCGTGCTTCTTTCGTGGTGAGACCAGGAGTAGCTCCAACTTTTGGGGGGCGCAGCTGAGGCCGCATGACTTAGCACAGTCGCTCACCACGTCTGCCGCTTCCTGCAAGTGGCTCTCTCATTTCCCCGATGGACCCTGTGGACGACCAGATGGTAATGTGGTCGGCATATAGGCCATGCCGGATCCCCGGGATGTTATCGAGGAGTGGTGGCAGGCCTATTAGGGCGATATCGAAAAGGAGAGGGGATAACACTGGACCCTGTGGTGTGCCGCGCCCGCCCAGTAGGAAGGTGTTTGTGGCTTGGTCCCCGACCTTTAGGATGGCTTCTCTATCTGAGAGGAAATCTCTGATATAGGAATACGTCCTGGCCCAGCCTGTTTGGCCTCTGCAAGAATGCTGTATGCTTGACGTTATCAAATGCCCCTTTAAGATATAAGGCGAGGATAGCCGTGGGGGAGTTGCGTGTCGCTGGTTCAATCACCTCCTCTTTCAGCTGAAGTAGGATGTCTTGAGAGGTGTGGACGGAATCCTATCATCGTTGTTGGAAGTTTCCCCGAGTCCTCCAGGAATGGTTGTAGCCTGTTGAGAACGATGTGCACTAGGAGCTTTCTTGCACAAGAAGTGAGGGAGATCGGTCGTAGGTTCTCAATGGCTGGTGGCTTGCCTGGCTTCGGTATCAGACGAACCTCGGCCATTTCCCAGTCCTCGGGAAGGTTTCCTTCCCTCCATACTTCATTAAGGTGAGCGGTAAGCTCTAGTAGCGAGGGGCTGTCAAGATTTACATGTGCCTTATTGGTAATTTGGTCCATTCCCGGGGCTGTGTGGCGTCTCAAGCCCATTATCGCCGCTGTTACGTTACGTAGATGGATGTCCTCATCTAGGAGCTCGTTAGAGGTGCCGGTGTAGGGTGGCAGAGGCTCCGATGGTTGTGTGGGGAAGTACCGGGCTTTGAGAGTCAAAAGGAGGTCCGCCTCGTTTCCTGGAAATTGTTGAATTACTCGGGCCATATTGTGGTCGGATTCCGTTTCGCTGCTGGCCGGGTTGATTAAATACCTCAATAACTTCCACGTCTTCGAAGTACTCAGTCTTTCTCTCAAGCTGTTGCAGAGGGATAGCCAGTTTTTTCGGCATAGCGTGGTAGCGTATTCCGCAGCCTCTTGTGTGAGTAGTGCGATTCGCCTCTTGAGCTTGCGATTTATTCTTTGCCTTTTCCAAAGCTTCAGCAGGCTACGCCGGGCTTCCCACATGTGGAGCAAGTGAGCGTCGATGCTCGGAGTGGTGGTGGATGTTTCAAGCATTTTGGTGTGCGCCTTCACATCCTGGTGAAGCTGAGTGATCCAGTTCTTAATTGACTGAATATGTTGGCTCCGTTCGTTCGTAGCTCTTTCTTGTCTCCCGCAGCTTGGTCCAATTCGTGAGATGAGCAGTGCCTATCCTGGCTTTGTATTCGGGCCCATGGAGAATGGTGGCTAGCAGCACGTGGTCACTGCCTAGGTGCTCCTCCAGATTGGTCCAGCAAGCTTGGGGGATACTTCTGGTGAGGGTTAAGTCGGGGTTCGTGTCTCTTCGAACACTTGTGCCGAGCCTCGTGCTATACCTTGGATCGTTCACGAGTGTGAGATCCGTGTTCTCAATAACTTTGTGAAGCAGGTTTCCCCTGGGTTTGCTGTACGTATAACCCCAAAGGGGGGAAGGGTTGGCTGCATTAAAGTCGCCCGCTATTACAAGTGGATGGTTGCCTGCTGCGTGCGTGGCTTCCTCTGGTTCTACTGTTTGAAACAGGTTCTACCTGTTTCAGAACCGATGGCGCGCTTTTTCGCCGACAGTAGGCGTTTAGAACAAACATGGGACTCTCCTTTGTTGCCTGTGGGATAATCTCGAGCAGAATGGCAAGCGGTTCGGATCGTTGGAGATGGTGTTGAACGGCCACTAGCTTCTTACTGATCAGGGTGTGAAGGATGTCACCTGTATCGGCGCCATACGTGACGTATCCGGGTAGGCGGACGTGTGTGTTCGTTTCTTGCAGTACGATGATTTCAGGTGGTCTTGTTTATGTAGCGATGTATTGTATCAGCGATCCATACTTGTTCTTGTAGCCCCGGTAATTCCACTGCCACACCGTGGTTTCACCTGGGGAGCCTCCGCGCTTAGTGCATATATGTTTAGGAGGAGCCATCTTGGTTATTAAGGGGTGATGATGCGTGCACAAGATGGGGTTCTGGGGAGCCCAGAGAATCTGGCAAATCTGGTAGGGCCTGATGAGCTCTTTTCTTGGGGCGCCGGCTTTGACGAGGTTCCAGTGCTAGTTGCATTCCTCTAGTCTGATGACGCGTTCCGCCAACTGAGTGTTAGAGTGTTGTTGTTGAGTTGCGAATTGTTGTTGTGCCGCTGACTGCTGTATAGCTGTGAGCTTTTGCTGCATAGTAGCTTGAAGGGATGTCTGAAGGCTCTGAATGACCTTTGCTACTACCTCCTCTACCTTCTGGAGAGTGGAATATTGGACGGGTATGACTCCCTGCGGTGCAGTGGGCTGCGCGGTTGCTCGTTGCGGTGTCGGACTTGAAGTGACTGTGTGCGCTGACTGCTCTTCCCGTTTCCGCTTCTCCGGGGTGGGGTTGAAGTGTTTTGTGTAGGAGTAGTGCTATTTCTTCCAAGCAATTCATCGTTAAGTACTACGAATTCTGTGTGTACGGTAGTGATTTCTGCTTTGGGTGTTGCGTTCTCTTCAGTGAGACTCCTAATGTGGGCGTGTGCCTGTGTCACGGATCTCCTCCGGAGAACACTCTGGCCGAAAGAATGGACTAGGCGACAGGCGTACCCACACAGACGCGCATTTAATACAACCCACGTGAAACGAACAGCAGCACACAAACCTAACAAAACTAACACACACGGTACAAAAACTATCAGTACACACGAACCGGTAACACTGCCACTAGCGTTCTATTGAGAGTGGTTGGCGTTCGTGCTCACGTCTGGTTCGGTGCGTATGTGGCGTGGTGTGGGTCCCGTAGCCGGCGTCGGAGTGGCGTTCGACGTTCGAGGGCTGGCGTCGCTGGAGGCGTCGTTGGTTGCGTCGTACACGCTCCCGGTCCAAGCGCCCGTGGAGGTGTGGCCGATGATGTTGGCGTTGGGGCACCACCCGGAAGAGTGGTGACAGCGGTAGAGACACCCCTGGCCGTAGCAGGTGGTGGCGTCCTCCGTGGACTCCCCGGAACGGGCTCGGGAACGGCAGAAAGTCTGCAGTGCAAAGCCGTAGAACACGAGCACGCCGAAGCAGTAGCCGGCGTCGCTCTCTTCCGGTCGAACCGTCCCTCACCCGCC
Organism: Dermacentor variabilis; assembly: GCF_050947875.1. NCBI lineage: Eukaryota > Metazoa > Arthropoda > Arachnida > Ixodida > Ixodidae > Dermacentor > Dermacentor variabilis. The sequence continues at coordinate 98,833,661 of NC_134578.1, read as the reverse complement.
GAGTCTCCGCTGCTTTCTTCTCCCCCTGTGTCTCGCCCTTCCTCGCCCTTTTATAGCCTTCTTGTTAGTCCACGTAATCCTTCTCTTCGTCTTCTTCTCTTCTCCACCAATCGTCGCTCTCCATCTCACCGGATACTTCTCCACCAATCATCTGTTGTCACCTCACTGGAAACTTCTTCTTTATCTTCTTTCGTCTTCGGTTAATCCACGTCATTCTTAACGCCATCCTCGTCGTCTTCTTGAAACCTTTCTTCGATCGCCTACCATTTTATTTCATCTTCCCTCTTATATGTGACAGCCTGTGCCAGCTCTGTGTTAACAGGGGAGGGGGGGACGAGCTTTGGGAGAAACAACCTGTGCCCAGCTCACCTGCTGCGTGACCTGCGATGTGCCCTTGCTTCTCCTACTGCCGCTTGCGGAACGAACATAGCTCGAGGTTCTGCCATGGGATGACGTCCGTCGTCGCGATGAGGTCCTGCGCCTGGAGCCGGAACCGGAACGAGGCCTGGAACTGCTCCTTTCCAGGACAGCTCCGCCTCGTTTCGGGGACCGTGACTTGCGGGATGCTGAGCGCTCGCCACGTGGCCTCGGAGTCGAGGAGCCTGCTCTTAGGGCCTGCTGCAGTTTCCGGCGGTTGACGGGCGGCAGGAACCTGTTGGGGCAGGTTTTGGCTGCCGTCGGGTGATTCCCGCCGCACTGAGAGCACCGAGGGTGGCACTCGTGCTGCTCCTTTGCTAGGGAAGTGCCGCACTCTTTGCACTTGGATGTGGCGGCCGGCCGCAGGCAGACGTCCTCTCTGTGGCCTGTCTCGCTGCAGGTTCGGCAATTTGGCACGGTTCTCTTGTAGAGGTAGCACCGCAGAAGAAGCCCAGAAAATTTGATGTAATATGGTACTGTTTTTCCCAGGAATGTGATCACCATGGTGGTTGTGTTTCCCAGTCTTCTACATGTCAGCACCTCGTATCCGGGAGATTCAACATGTTTAAGTAACATTTCGGGCGTGGTGTCGTGATCGATGCTGTATATCACTCCTTTGCAAGACTTTTCGGGGGAAATTCCGTATGACGTAATATCATAAGTTTTTGCACGAATTGTAATTTTCTGCAACTTGCTCAGTGCTGAGGCCGTAGCTTCTGAGGCAGTGCTCAGAACAAGGGTGTTTTGGTCTTCGTCGATGCGTATTTTGTATCCGGTAGAGCAGATTTGTAGCATTGCCTCATTAGTGATGACGTCTACTAACTTCCCTGGGCTCACCTTGTCGAGCTGCAGGCCGTTCCGTGGACGAACCGCCAACTTGAAATCATCGGCAGGAAGGGGGGGGGGTTGTCGGGGCTTGCGCTTAGTTAGTTAGTTAGTTAGTTAGACTAACGTTTAGTTAGTCAAATAGCTGCGATGTGACGTGTGCAATGGCGCACGCACAAACACCTTTAACCAACCAGAACCGTGAAGCCGCGGTGGTGTTGGGACACCGCGGATGCCCGCGTTCGATTCGCACCCGGGCCGAACTTTACCAAATATTGTTTTGAAAGACATACTTTACCTAATTTACAGGAACCTTTCTGAGAAATCTGACGCCAATTCGAACATTTTCTGAGGTGTTCTTACTCTGCGTCCGCAGCTATTTTTGGTACCATCATTCGGTCATGCCACCGACTACGACGCCGGATTTTCACATAATGGGCCATATAATGCTTTCTAATTGAAACAGTGCGGGATACAGACGAGACAAAGAATGCACATCCTTTCGCTACGGTTATTTGTTTCTTATCGCCCATTGCCACGAGCGGGCGATATTGGAGGTAACGGAGGCACGTATTCTCGTGAAATTTCACTAAGGGCAAAAGGAATAGCAAATCGAAAAAATCCTTAGATAGTACACAACCTGCACACGTGGCAGCAGTCGCTATCACTGAGATATTGACGGCGGGTCGTGGATAAACGAGATAAGAGGGCACAGCGCTTGAGCGAAACGACGCCAGTTCGGGCCGCTCCATCAGCGAAGATCGGCGTTTTGAACAATATGGCAACTAGGACCCTGCAGTACACGCTGGTCGGTTTCGGCGAAAATTTGGACTGGAAGCCTCTGCATTTCGTTAAGCCCATTCCACGAAACAGGCAGTGCAGTGTTTGCGGACTCGTGCGCAAGACTACCGCTCTCCTGCCGTGCGGCCACGTAGCCTGCGATTCTTGTTACGAACAGTGCGGAGCGGACGACGGGAACGCCTGTCTGATTGACAGGGAAAACTTCCTTGAAGAAGACGTTGAGTGGAGAGACTTCCCTACCGGCAAGCTGCTACAAAGAGAGGTAAGCCAGCACGCCCGTAAACAAGCGAGGTTTCGTTGCATTACGTGTAAACCATACTGCATTTCATACATCAGCTGGAACGCCGTGGAGGCCAGAGATGCTTTCTTCAGTGGCTGCATTCGCACTTAGAAATAGTTCGGTGTTTCTTGACCCGACGTTTGCAGAAAGTTTCTTTATATAAGCTCAGTTCTGAATGAACAAAAAAGTTGTACCCTTAGAAACAATCGATGTCCTTATGCGGCTGCTAACACGTTGTTTCAGATTAATTTGCTTTTCGTTATTTCCTAATTACAGCCCGTCACGTCTCACGTGCATGCTCGGGCGCGCAAACGCCGCCGGCGCGCAGCGAAGCATAGACGGAAACGCGCGGAGTGATACTTTGGTGACCGGACTACTTGCGTAGCTTTCACAGCGTTGCACCTGATGTATGAAACGGAGTATAAGACAGAGTTTTAGCTTAGGGGGCGGGAAGCCGCCTACAAGTATTCAGGGATGCAAACTCTGTTGCGGAACATTAGGGCTCCTTAGCGCTCGCGTTTGGTCCTTTTGTGCGCCCGGAGGTTTGCGTGCCCGAACGCTTGGGCATGCGGCTTGCGTCACCTAATATAAAAATATCTAATAAAGGCTTGTCATCCATTTGTGCCCGCAGCGGTAGCATAGTGGCTGTGGCATTGCGATTCAGAGCTCGAGGGTCGTGGGTTTGAGTCTAGCGGTGCCAGCCGCGTTTCGATGGGGGCGAAAAGCAGACGCGCTCGGGTTCTTAGATTTAGGAGCGCGTTAATGAAACCTAGGTGGCAAAAAAAAAATCCACGAGTCTCGTCACTACGACGTGCCTTAAATGAAATCGTCGTTTTGGCACGTCAAAGCTCAGAATTTCGAGGGCTGGCTTTTCGAGGGCTGGCTCCTGGTAGCCTTGCAAGATCGGCAGGTATCGGACGTAGGGCAAACGAGCTACAAATATAGAGAGGACCGGCGTGGTTACACGCGCAAGCGCGGACGTCAGCTGCTACACCAACACGCAGTTGGGCCGTTCCGTCGTCACGCTATCGTCGCCATACCGGTGTAATCTTTTCGACATCGTCATCCCTTTGTCGCTCTGGCGTTGTCTTCATGCCGTCACCAATAGACAATCGTTGTCATGCCGTAGCAGTCATTTCGTCGTTGTCATTCTGTCGCAGTGATTCTAATACCGTAATACAATCGTCGTCAGGCAGTCGCGTTTGTTCTGTCGTGGCCATTATTTGGCAGTGAGGCCAATATCATGCTGTATTCGTCACGCATTCGTGGTCGTTGCATCACATACATTGACATAATAATACATGTTTCGTCATGTCATTGTCGTCGTACAATTTTTTATTGTCATGCCGACATCATGCGCGCATCGCGTTCACACAGTCGGGGTCATTCCATCTTGTTCATTGTATGGTGGCCATACAGTCGTCGTCGTTTCATCGTCGTCAGGCGTGGGGTGCGTAGGGTTGAGCGATCCATATTTATGTTGAGCGGGACCTTTCTCGGTGAACTTGTCTGCAACTTGGTTGTGTGCTTAATACTGGCAAATGGTCACTAAACAAGAACAGCGTTCTTTGCATACACCAGTGAAAGATTTCCTTATATTGTTACAGCGCGTAGGACCTGCTTATATTTAAAAAATTCGGTGCCCTTCCACTCTGTGAAGAAGGATGACCAGCGTAGCTGTGTATGTGGGTCCATTGATGGCTCCATCGCAGGTTGGCGCGGCATTGCACCATCTTCGGGAACGGCCCGCGTATGGGGAGTGCTTAACGCCGGCTTCACCTCCGCCTCGGGTCGGCCCGGCATCGATCCATCTTCGGGATCGGCCCGCTTATGGGGAGTGCTTAACGCCTGCTTCACCTCCGGTGCGAGTGTGCGCGGCATTGCAGCAGCTTCGGAATCGGGCCTCGTTTGGCCAGTGCGTCATAAATCCTTCTTAACCACCGGAGCGGGTTGGCGTGGGATTGCACTAGCTTTTGCACTAGCTTCGGGATCGGCTTACGGATGGGCAGTGCTTAACGCTTGCTCCACCTCCGCCGCAGGTCGGCCCGGCATTGCACGATCTTCGGTATCGGGCCACGTTTGGGGAATGCCTAACGCATCCTTCACCTCAGCATCGGATCGGCCCTGCATTGCACCATCTTCGGAATCGGCTTACGTATGGGGAGTGCTTAAGTCCTTCCCCTCCGGTGCTGGTTGGCGTAGCATAGCACTAACTTCGGGATCGGCTCACGCTTGAGGAGTGCTTAACGCCAGCATTACCTGCGCCGCGGGTTGACGCGGCATTGCTCTAACTTCGGGTTCGGCTCACGTATGGGGAGGCTTAAGTCCTTCACCTCCGGTGCTGGTTGGCGCGGCATTGCACTAACTTCGGGATCGGCTCACGCTTGAGGAGTGCTTAACGCCAGCATCACCTGCGCCGCGGGTTGACGCGGCATTGCTCTAACTTCGGGTTCGGCTCACGTATGGGGAGGCTTAAGTCCTTCACCTCCGGTGCTGGTTGGCGCGGCATTGCACTAACTTTGGGATTGGCTCACGTATAGGGAGTGCTTAAGTCCTTCGCCTCCGGCGCGGGTTAGCGCGGAATTTCACTAACTTCGGGATCGGTTCACGTAGGGGGGGGGGGGGGGGGAGGGTGCTTAAATCCTTCTTCACCTCCGGTGCGGGCTGGCGAAGCATTGCTCTAACTTTGGGTTCGGCTCACGTATGGGGAGTGCTTAAATCATTATTCACCTCCGGCGCGGCTTGGCACGGCATTGCACTAACTTCGCGATCTGCCCACGTATGGGGAGTGCTTAAAACCTTCTTCACCTCCAGTGTGGGTTGGCGCGGCATTGCTCTAACTTCGATATCGGCTCACGTATGGGGAGTGCTTAAATCCTTCACCTCCGGCGCGGGTTGACGCGACATTGCTGTATCTTCGGGATGGTTTCACGTATAGGGAGTGTTTAAATCCTTCACCTCCGGCGCGGGTTGACGCGGCATAGCTCTAACTTCGGGATCGGCTCACTTATGGGGAGTGCTTAAATCCTCCTTCACCTCCGGTGCGGGTTGGAGCGGCATTGTCCTAACTTCGAGATCGGCTCACGTATGGGGAGTAATTAAATCCTTCTTCACCTCCAGTTCGGGTTGGCGCGGCATTGCTCTAACTTCGATATCGGCTCACGTATGGGGAGTGCTTAAATCCTTCCCCTCCGGCGCGGGTTGACGCGGCATTGCTCTAACTTCGGGATCGGCTCACGTATCGGGAGTGCTTAAATCCTTCTTCACCTCCGGTGCGGGTTGGAGCGGCATTGCTTTAACTTCGGGATCGGCTCACGTATCGGGAGTGCTTAAATCCTTCTTCACATCCTGTGCGGGTTGGCGCGGCATTGCTCTAACTTCGAGATTGGCTCACGTATGGGGAATGCTTAAATCCTTCTTCACATCCTGTGCGGGTCGGCCCGGCATTGCTCTAACTTCGAGATCGGCTCACGTATAGGGAGTGTTTAAATCCTTCACCTCCGGCGCGGGTTGACGCGGCATTACTCTAACTTCGGGATCGGCTCACGTATCGGGAGTGCTTAAATCCTTCTTCACCTCCGGTGCGGACCCGCCGTGGTTGCTCAGTGGCTATGGTGTTGGGCTGCTGAGCACGAGGTCGCGGGATCGAATCCCGGCCACGGCGGCCGCATTTCGATGGGGGCGAAATGCGAAAACACCCGTGTGCTTAGATTTAGGCGCATGTTAAAGAACCCCAGGTGGTCGAAATTTCCGGAGTCCTCCACTACGGCGTGCCTCCTAATCAGAAAGTGGTTTTGGCACGTAAAACTCCATAATTCAATTCAATTACCTCCGGTGCGGGTTGGAGCGGCATTGCTTTAACTTCGGGATCGGCTCACGTATGGGGAGTGCTTAAATCCTTCTTCACATCCTGTGCGGGTTGGCGCGGCATTGCACTAACTTCGGGATCGGCTCACGTATGGGGAATGCTTAAATCCTTCTTCACCTCCGGTGCGGGTTGGCGCGGCGTTACTCCAACCCGCACGTAAATGAACCCAATGCATGTCGCAGTGACATGACTTGTGAAAGAAAAAAAAAAGTTATCGAAAATGTGGCTCGAAATGCCGAAGACGTCGAAGTTTCGTGCAACTAATGTTTCGTAAGGCTTCCCTGAGCTTGCAGCTCACCGCAGCTGATACGCGAACATGTCTTTCTTTGCACCTGCTTGCGCGTTTTGAGACTGCGTCACCGGGATGCTACTGAGACTTCCAAAGCCAGTCGAACTTTGATTGCCTGAAATTATACAAGGAAGGTAAGTGACAACCGAACGGTTTGTCTTTTGACGATTGAAACGTTGTATGACGAAGACGTAATCTGAATAAGGCGATCAGTGAATTGGGAACCAATCTTTTCCCCATTATCTTAAAGGAGTCGCAATTATGCGCCACAAAAATACATCTTGTCGTTTCAAATTGATAAAATAGTTATTTACAATTACCGTACCGTACAATTGTTCAGAAAGCATTTACCCTCCCCGTCCTGCTGCCTGCGATGAGATCGTTTCTTCGCTGAGCGAACCACTTCATTGTCGAGGTAGGATATAGTAGATCAGCTATAGCGGCGTCCATACGCATACGAGAAACTATTTGCTGTGATGCCCTTGCTACGCAATAGCCCTAATGAAACATTAGACACACGCCAGAGATTGAACAAATACGCCAATAAAGAATAACACTACGTGCTAAACCGCTGCGAGTGAGAAATGCAACATTCATGCAAATGAGCAAAGCCTAAAAGCTGTACATTGGCCAGCGCAGGTTCAACATTTTTGACGGCAGAAAAACCACCCGATTAGTGACCATAAAGACAATATAATGGACTGTTGATGAGAAAATTTGTCTTTGCCTTTTTGGGGCATGCAAGTTAAGACACATTGAATTGTTATTTTATATGACAACCTCTAAATAAATAAAAAGCTCGAATTTTTTTTCCTAGTGTTACGTGTTTTCAAGGACGCGTTCTGCCGCAAAAATTTTAAAGTCAGCTCACTAATAGCCGAGATAGAAATATTTGAGTGCTGCGAACTCATGAGATCAGCAAGCGGACTCCACTGCATAATGAGACTCCCTCTGCACTCGCGCCATCTAGCCTTCGCAAGCGAAATTCTTTGCCTGCGTTCTCCCATGCCGGACCTCAAGGAGCACGTGACACATACGTCACGGGCCCCGCCTTCACTTTCTTTCTCCTCACTTCTTTTTTCGGCAATGCTGGCGGCGTTGCGTGCAAGCAGTTATCGTTTCGCGCGGCGCACGATTTCGCGCGCTGTACACAAGGACAAATGACTAGCGGTATAATTGAGTGCTACACGAATACTAAGGCAGAACAAGCGGATCGCAGAGCACCATCACGCGCTGGAACACGATACAAAATGGCATAGTTTCGGTACCTGCGCACGTTACCGCACGACGGTGGGAACAAGCAGACGAAGCGGAAGTACATCTCTCTTGCTGCGGTGCGAAGTAAAGCAAAAAAAAAAACACGCAGACATTCAGTTTGTGTGTTTTATTATTTCTCTAAGCTTTAATTCATCAATTCAAGCAACAGATCACACAAATAAGATTCTGGAAGTCACGTGCCACCACGAGCGACGTCACACTGCGGACACGACTACGTAGCCGCAGAGGCACGTCTACGTCATCCTCCGGCTTAGAGCGCGGCGGCCGTGAGGAGAAGGAAAAACGGCGTTCGATTTGAAATTTCAGATCTTTCCGCGGCACTTAGCGATGTAATTCTTTGCAGACACGATCGGTATCGCGCATTGTATGCTCTGTGCTTGTCAGCTCAAAATGGCCAGACCTGATGAGGGGCCCTTTAAACACGGAGAAAGTGCTTCAAAAATTGGCCGGTTAGACCTACCGGCCAATCGAAACGTTGGCCAGCCATTCTGAGGCACTTAATGCCTGTTTATGTAAATTCTATACCAGTGTGCTACTTCATCTTTGAGCCCCTTTCTTGATTTTGGACAAGTCACTTTCTTGATTTTGGACAAGTCACGCGAAAGCCACTGTCGGATCCTTGGTATATCTGGTCAATAATTGCGTCTGGATAACTTGCGGAATAGACATTTTAAAATAATTTAGTAGTAAATTCTGACTTTTTACGTGCCAATATTATGATCTAATTATGAAAAATTCGGGGAGCAAGGGGGGGGGGGCTCAGAAAGCTAATTTTGAGCACGTGGGATTCTGGCTCGTGTACAGAGAGCATTTGGTGGGCTCATGCCCACCAAATGTTTGCTGTTCACGAGCGCTCGTGCATTGCGCCTTCAACATAGTGCGGCGCCACGGCTGGGATCCAAATTAAGACCTCAAGCACTGCAGCCCCATGCCATGACCCTGGGACTACCACGTCAGGTCACATATTGAAACTAGAGTCAACGTAGTCAGGCTTTCCAGGAGAATGCAATTATGAATTCAACGACCTTAATTCGGATAGTGCTAGTTCTTCCCGCAGTGATGAACAAGTTACATAAAAAACTCTGGTAAATATTTGTTTGTGCATTTTGACTTCTCCAGCACAAAGTTCCTTCGATTTGAACTAGTCAAGCTTCAGGATTTGAATTGAGCCTTCTCTGAAAAAACATTTTTAATATTTTTGTGCACTTTGAAATATGCTCCCTATAAGTGACACGTACATGGATTATGTTTTACGAGAACGGTTTTACGAGCCAATCTGTGCGGCAGTGTTATCGCTCAGCGCAAGAAGCGCCTTCTTGTGTCAAGTTTCCCAAATACTATGAATGGTTCCATCCGTTGTCTGTTGTCACCAAACCTTACGTAACCAGATTTTATGCGCGACCCGAATAGTGCAGTATTTTTTGGAAGGCACGCAGGTACCAGCTATTACGCTGGAACCTTCGACGAATTATGTATAAAACCTGACGTACTCGACCCGCAGGTCAGATTTCGATGATAGCCGCCGGTACACGCCGCTATCGGGGTGCTTGAGTGTTAGTTGTTTTCTAGGCACAAGTAAAGAGTTAGTTTCGCGACTCACAGTGACGCCACCGTGTTATTCTTCAACGTCACTACAACGTGACAATATATGCAATATGTACAGTGCTTGTAAGTTTTACGCCGGCATCATGGTACTGTGAAGTGCATTTCTTTATCCTGAAGTGGCGAATCCATTGACCCTTTGATGCAGGTGACATGCTGGAACCATGGAAGTGGCTGCATGGAGGTGATGGCTGTCTCTGAAGTCTCGAAGCACTTTCACACGGAATGCGAGTACCACTGCACCCCATGTCCAAGATGCTCTGCAACGGTCCTGTGCAGCTATATGCGCGAGCACCTCGGAGCTAACTGCCACACCCTTACCGTACCTGACGTTACAGAGTCTGATAAACACTTAGTCGACGTTGTCGAAAGGGGAAGCTTTACAGACCTAGAAAGGGCACTGGAAGAGCGGGCAGGTGAAATTAAGGCACTTCTGGAGCGAGCATTCAGTCATAATGGCGCCATTTGCGACAGCCTCACCGAATTATCCCAAACAATCAACTCTTTGAAGGAATCAGTGAGCCAAAATACTAGACCCGTTGGACGAATCAGTGATGAAATACAACGTATTCTGAACGACATCAGCACACTACATGAGGAGCTTAACATAAAGATAGCAGATGCCAAAATGCACAGCGCACAACAATTTTTCCGCTTCGTAGCTGCTGTCGAAAGCGCAAAAGAACATACAAAAGTAAGCAACAACGCAGTGATGCAGAAGGTGGAGGAAGCACTAGCACACACGAAAAAAAATGTAAACCGTTGCGAGTTTTTTGTTCGTGAAGTCAAATCACATGAAGCCGCGGCGTTGGAAAAGGGCTTCGTGACACAGCTCAGTGGACCTGTCTACCTGCGCGGTTACAACATATCGCCTGGTGTTACGATGAAAAATAACAAAGAAAGTAGTATGTCCCTTTTTATAGCTCTTAAGCTGCACAGAGGTGACCTCGACGAAGTCGTTCAGTGGCCATTTGAGCACCAAATCAAGCTAACTATCCTACACCCGCTTCAAGATGTAGACAAATCAATAACGGTTAAGACATCCCGTAGTCTAAAGAATTATGGGAAGCCAACTGAATCTAGCGATGAAGTGGTTGATATCAATCACAAGTTTATAGATTTAGGAGAACTAAAATGTGGCGGCTATGTTTGTGACGACGAGCTACGTGTTGTGTGGGAGCTTCTTTAGGGATCACTGGAAGCCGCCATGAACGTCAAGAAAAACGCACAAGGGATGAGCGCAAAGGAACGGAGTGCAACGGAGCGCTACAGACTGTTGAATGGAGGCTGTACCATAAAACATTCTTTGGAACCGTTGGAATTACAGATGTTGACAAACACTCTACTTGTGCGTCGTCACATCTTGATTTCTCTTTCTCTTGGATAAAAGGTAGATGGAGGGGCAAGCAAGCCCTAAAAGAAGAGTTCTATATTTTAAATCACGCACCGTCTCTATCCACGGACAACTGATTGTTGAAATGCGTGGGTACGCTGCGCATGTTTGCCAAGTGGTTGCTGCCAGTAATGTCGCCTACGCAGTGTTCGAACAGTCGCAGTTCCGCAAATGCAGCTTGCAGGATGAATAACCAGGGAGATTTAGCCAGCAATCACCTCTACGAAAATAAACCTAGTTAAGACGCGATAATTTATTTGCCCCACGTTTTAGTGTGGACACCAGAACATCACTGAAGATTTATGCGCTGTTGCAGCGTTCTTAGAGCACGCGAGGAGCACGCTCCAGAAAAACGAAATCGCTGATCAAGCGTCCCCGCATTCAAAGGGCAACGCTAGCAGCGTATTCTGTGATCTGTCACCTCGCGAGCCAAACTGAAGGACGAGGACAGGAAAGAGCGTTGCTCGTAACTAAGTTTATGTTAAGCGGGCTGGTTCAGTTTTATATGAAAAATATGACAGGGTGCGCGAAAGCGTTCGCACACAGCAATCGGACAACGGGGTTGAAATTACGAAAGAGCATTCTGATTAAAAGATACAATCAAAGAATCGACGTTCTGTGCTGTGCAGAGCAAGAGGCGTATCACTAATACAAGTTTCGCGTTTTATTCTGATGTAAAAAGCCTTTATTATTTGTCGTACAAAAATATTCTCTCCTTCTGTCGAGTATGTGGATGTCGGGAAGGCCGGGCTGACAAATGCGGGAACCATAGGGAAGCTTGTTGCAATGTTTGTCATGACAGAAATCTCGTGTTCCATTGTCCTGTCGTTCACGCAGCAGCCTTCACGTCCTTGTAATTTATCAAGTTTAGTTCGCGTCGTAATGCATTAGAATAAGTATGAACTAAGTTAGCCCAGCAACAACTCGTAATACTTTAGCAGCGTAGCAGCGAATGCAGCTGGGCGCGTTACATTGATGAGACCAGCCGGGGCTGCAAATCCATGCAGCGCGGCTACCGGAGCTGGCTGTTCGCATACTCCACGCAGAAGGTATGGGGTCTGTACATGCTATGTACATTTACAACACTGACTAGTGTTATCAAAATACTTATCGGAGTATGACAGAAAGACATAAGAGCGAGTGAAGCAACTTTGTTAGGAGTGCCTGCTGAACGATTAGGCTTCCCCTGTGAGGGAGGCGTCACCGTGACCCAGCCATGACGTCTTCCAGGCGCGTGGCGCCTCTACTCCGGCCTTGGCCACACTATTCCATTTGGTAGACTGCGCCTGTCCCTCTTTTGGGGTGGCAGCCTCCCTCCGGTTTCGCTCGGTCATTGCCTTTCAAGGGCCGCCGAGATCTGCTGGACGGCCTGGGCATGACCTCGTGATCGTAGCACCTCGTTGCGGCCTCGAGCCGCGGCGGGATCGTTGTCATCGTTGCAGCTTCGTGCGTATTCTTGGCACAGTCCCAAATGATGTGAGCTGGAGTGGGTCTTTCCTTTCGGCACGCACAACACAGGTCACTCACGTAAACACTCGGACACACGTGCCTCATAAGCACCGGGGTGAATAACGACTCCGTCTGAAGTTGTCGATATAACACTGCTTCCTTACGGGTCAAGCCCGGATGAGGTGACGCCATAGTCCTTCTCCCTAGTCTGTACCACTTCACAATTTCGTTGTAGGAGGTCATTCTGTCCTTGGTTTCCCACCACCACGACGGGTCTACCGCACTAGTAGCAGCACGGTTGGTTAGCCCTTGCGCTGCCGCCTTCACCGTCTCGTTGCGGTTTGCGTTGCCGCTATCCAACACATCACTGCCCATGTGCGCCAGAAAACACTTTATCATGACGCACCGATTTTCACTCGCAAGCTCGACCGCACGCAACACACGCGCGGATTCATCACACACCCTTGCTCTGGCGTAATTTCTCACTGCCGTCCTAGAATCACACAGCAAATTCGCGCACTCGGGGTCGGTGATGGCCAGGGCAATTGCCACCTCCGAGGCTCGATGCGCCCCTCGAGTCCGCACACTCGCCGTAATTCTCGTTGCATCGGTCGATGCCTCGACGACTGCTGCGGCGAATGCCTTTCTGTCATCTGGATACTCTGCCGCGTTCACAAACACGGCGCCCCCGTCTTTGGCATGGAGATCGATGAGCGCCTTGGCCCTCGCCGCCCGCCGCTCTTTGTGGAACTCAGGGTTCATGTTTCTTGGCACCGGACATACCTATAACCGTCTACTAATTGCGTCCGATACAGGCACATCTGTATTTTCGCGTCCCCTTTCCTTTGGCCCCGGGCTAGATCACGCAGCACTTGTCTGCCCGTTCTTGTTTCCGATAGCCACGTGAGCTGGGCGGTCCTCTGCGCCTCGGTGATTTCATCCAGGGCGTTATGCACTCCCAGGGCCAGGAACTTGTCGGTGCTTGTGCAGTCGAGAAGTTCGAGCGCAACCTTGTACAGACTGAAGAGGGATCTTTTTAATCAATGCTTTTTATCCTCTTGCCCTCAATTTGGCCACCGTTTATATCCTCTCGACTTGCTGCGAGCTCACTTCACATGTGCTCACTTATGCGGAGATGAAGCTGTCGCTCAATAAAAAGCAATATGTCCGATGAATGGCTTCAAATCTGGTTCTCCCAGCACTAAAATGTACTACAATGGGGGAGTGGGTCCAGTTGACACCTTGGCAAACGGCGAGGGTGATGCAAAAGACGTTGAAATTGCGGCGGCGCGTCTGTCGTCTTATTTTGAAGCTGTCCTCTTCTTCAGTGTAGGAGGTAGCAACAACAACGGGGCTCAGCGCACCGTCGGTTTTGCCTCGTTTGCAACGTTTCCGTCGCTGTTGCTCCATCTTATCGACCACAGGTTGGTGACACTCAAGGGGACGCTCATATAGCGTCCGTCCGTCCGTCCGTCCGTCCGTCCGTCCGTCCGTCCGTCCGTCCGTCCGTCCGTCCGTCCGTCCGTCCGTCCGTCGGTCGGTCGGTCGGTCGGTCGGTCGGTCGGTCGGTCGGTCGGTCGGTCCGTCCGTCCGTCCGTCCGTCCGTCCGTCCATTTGTGTTTGCCGTCGCGGCCCACTCAAAAGGCCGCATTTCTACAAGAGAGGTCGCCTTCGGCCATAGTGTTCGCCACCAGCGTTTCCCGGTAAACATTACGGTTATATAAGCTGCCGCTGCCGGAAAGCGTTTTACGAAATAATCGATGATCGATGTCGCTTGTCTGCCGCTTGTGGGGGCGCGAAATAAGCGTGTCATATTTCAGCGCACTGCCTGATTCGACATCGCTGCGTTTCGATCCAGATCCAGCAGTGGGGCGTGCGTGTACGATTGCAAGGTGAGTCTGGCACGGAACTGAAGCTGCTTTAGCAGGCATTGTGGTGGTGTGGTGGTTGCCGGCGTGTTGTCCACGAGTACGTATGGCATTTTTTGACCGCGTCCGAGTCTGCGTTCCCGCTGTTTCGCACTGTTTATTTACTAAGACGCCAATTCGTTCAGCGAGAAACGCGTTTCGAGTACCCGAACGACAAATACTCCAAGAGCGTTTTCTCAAACCCCACGTCTCCGCCGCCCATGTTTAGTGGTGGGAACAGCGGATGCAGTCGGCCCAGCTACGCGTTCGGTCACACAACCGGCTGCCTCGGTTAGGACGCATACAACTCAAAACACTTGTTTTTCTGCACCGTGGCAAAGCACTTACCAAATTGCTAGTCGCGGCTGTCGACGCGCGTTCGGTGATGGCGTCTCGGCGTCCTCGCTGTCCCTTGACGAAGGGAAATGGTCATACGCATAGGGCTGTATTTCGTGCATCCGCTGTGGAGGCCCCTCTACATCTGAGTCGCAATCGCCACTCGTGCAGGCGCCTTCCCTCGCACCTTTGCATGGTTGCGCGTTAACGAAACACTAACAGCCGGACGTCAAGCAAGCCGCCGGCTGCCCACCACAATTGCTGCTGCTGCAAGCTGGCACACATGACGTCACGGCAGCCGGCGCGCCGCACCACTCGTCCGGGCGTGCAGTCGCGGAGCGCTCAGAATAAACAAAAAATAGAGGCATCTGTTAAAAATATGAGAAATAAACACTGCGTTTTGGAACAGTAACGTCGTCCGATTCAAATTTTCTTCCTTTTTTTCATATTTTTGCTCAGTATTCCTTTTGTGTGCCCAAATTCCTCGGACGCCAAAGAGGGACAGAGGATTAGTGGAGGGGAGAGGGAGAGAGAGAGCAACGGGACTAAATGTTTATAGCAGATGGTCCATGCCGAGGTTTTTCCAAGCTGTTCAGTAAATTACCGCTAGCATTATGCCACTATTCTGCGTGCTTCCAACACCATAGTTATGACAAGCAATACAGCATGTAGACGGCGTCGTCAATACGTTTTGGCTTGGCTACGCTTCGGCAGCCAACACATTCAGAAGTTCATTATCGTTGGATCGAGAAGACGTACAAGCCGCAAGCGGTCGTGTATTCTGGGAGGGGCGCCATATTGTAACGGTTCGGAAAGCGAACCGTTCGTCCTTGATTGCTTAATCAAAATGGCGTTTCGTCAGTGAAAGCGCGATTCTGACCAATCATTACACGGAGGAAGGAATCTCAGGAGAGGCTCTGACGTCACTCTTTGTGAAGCTAAAATGAAGCCGAAGTTGGCGTTGCTCATTGCGTTGCTCCGCCTATCGGGCCAGCTCTCCTCTCTTGTTTACATTTCTCGCGAAACCACGCCGCGCTGCGCGCAACCGTGCTGCTCAGACCCGCGCACTCCGCAGTGTTTGAATCCCACCGATGGCAACGGTTGTTGTGGTCGCACCGATGGTACGACCTGTTGGGAACTCGGCGCTGACGCCCGTGGTTGCACCTGGGTCGCAAGCCCCAAGGGTAGCGTTGGCCTGGCGGCCTGGGGTACAACTGGAAGCATCCGAAGGTCCCGGCAAAGCATGAGTCGACTGGTAACAACAAAACAACTTGTTTATTCTAACATCGCAAAGAGTTGGCGGTCAGGTTGACCGAAGTAGAGAGACGGGAGTGCACTGTACTCAACAGAAGAAATCGGAGCCCTCTCTTTGGCGTCCGGGGGCAGCTGTTTTTATACTCTCGCAGTTGAGGGCAAGAAGGAACCCCTCAATAGACGAGCACGTGATTGTACAATGGGATAAGGTGACGCATACTGTCGTAGCGCCGCCGGTCGGTCACAAAGACTGGGAGGAGAAGGTGACCTCTGCTGTCGTATCGCCTCCGGTCGGGCACAATGGCTGGGAGGAGAAGGGGACCCCTTGCTGTCGTATCGCCTCCGGTCGGGCACAATGGCTGGGAGGAGAAGGTGACCTCTGCTGTCGTATCGCCTCCGGTCGGGCACAATGGCACATACACTCACACACGCACATGAAGACACATGGCATCGGAACATGCCTGGACGCGCTTGGCGGGGAGCGTAGCGGCGACGCCGAACGGGCCAAAATGTCTGCCGCTTTGTTGCAGTCGCGCCGGCTAAACCGCGCGTCGTAGGCGAAACGTAACAGACCGCCCCGCCGGGGGAAGGAGATCCCGATGGACAGGGGACTGCATCCGCTGTCCGGAGGGATGTCGCTCGATGATGCTCATAACCGAAGTCGGGCGTCCCTCGACGTTTCTTGAGCGCAGCGCACAGAGAAGGCCTCGTTCTCTCGTTCAGGTTCGCACAGGACACTGCAAAGTGACTTCGGGAGAGTTCACATTCTTGTTCTCGTTCCCGGCAAGCGTTAGAACTACGCTGAAACTCAACCGCTCAGTCAGCAAGCACGGCACAACCCTCACTAAGCCCTGCCGGGCTCTTTCCCCTTTTATACCACTGCCTAGTTCCTTACAGTAGTCTAGCATCACTCAGAACGCGTCCACAAATTGGAAAATTGCACTAGAAAGCATATCATCACTTTGAAACACTAAATAAAAGCAATATGTTAAAAAAATCCTGCCTCAGGAAGAAAAACATCAGTAACAAACAATTTTGAGGCTGATTCCTACGTTAGGGGCTTCGACTTAAGCCATCGGCGTTACCGTTGAGACTCCCCTTTTTGTAACGCACCTCAAAGGAATATTGTTGCAAAGCGAGGCTCCAGCGCAGGAGGCGGCCATTTTTGGGAGAGATGGTCTGCAGCCATTGGAGAGGGCAGTGATCCGTCTCAATGATAAACCTCGAGCCGGCTAGATAGCATGACAATTTCTGAACGGCCCACACGAGACATGCACACTCTTTCTCGGTGGCGCTATACGCCTGCTCACGACTGGTCAGCTTACGACTAGCATACAGGACGGGGTGTTTTACTTCTCCCTTTTCCCGTTGGCACAGTACAACGCCCATGCCTCGCTCACTAGCATCGCACTGAACAACGAACCCTTTTGTATAGTCTGGCGATCGTAGCACAGGCTGGCTTGTTAGGGCACTCTTTAGGGCGCTAAAGGCTCTTTCCTTTGTCTCGTCCCAGACGACTGTTTGAGGCTCTGTTTTTCTTAGAGCATCCGTCAGGGGAGCCGCGATATCAGTGTACCTGGGGATGTACCTCTGATAGTAGCCGGCGACACCTAAGAACGACCGAATATCGGTCTTCGTGCGCGGTTGCGGAAAGTCTCGCACAGCGGCCACTTTTATTTCAGAGGGGCGGCGACGACCCTGACCAATCACGTGACCGAGGTAGACAACCTCGGCCTGTGCTAACTGGCACTTAGGAGCCTTGGCTGTCAAGCCCGCTTCGCGCAGGCGGGTTAGCACTGCCCGCAAGTGTGCCATATGCTCAGACCAGGATGCGGAGAATATCGCTACGTCGTCTAGATACGGTAAAGCGAATTCTTGCTGTCCCCGCAACACTTTATCCATGAGGCTTGAAAAACAGTATGGCGCGTTCTTCAAACCAAAACTCAACACTTTAGGACGGAATGTTCCCATTGGTGAAATGAACGCCGCATACCTACTAGCCTCTTCTGTAAGTGGAACCTGCCAATAACCCCTGACAAGATCTAGGGTAGAAATAAACTGAGCGCTACTAACTTTCTCAAGGCGCTCCTCGATGTTAGGGATCGGATAAATTTGATCCTTAGTGATGGAATTAAGCCTGTGGTAGTCGACGCAAGGACGAGGTTCCTTGCCCGGTACCTCAACTAAAATCAAAGGGGAGGTATAATCACTCTCACCTGCCTCAATAACACCGAGCTGTAGCATTTTCTTTACCTCAGCCTCCATAATATCGCTCTGGCGGGGTGACACCCGATACGCCTTGGATCGTACTGGCTCTGGGGAGGTAAGTTCTATGTCATGAGTAAGGACAGAAGTCCTACCAGGCCTCTCAGAGAACAGACCTTGAAACTCTTGTAATAGCTGGTGTAGTTCGGTTTTCTGCTCAGGCGACAGCGGTGCTTTACTGATAAGGTCACTAATGACTTGACCGGTGTCTTCCCTGTTCGTCACTGAGCCTAGTCCCGGAAGCTCGACCGGAAGCTCTTCAGGAACGTTTACCATCATGCACACCACTGCTTCCCTTTGTCTATAAGGTTTGAGCAGATTACAGTGGTAAACTTGCTGTGCTTTCCGCTTTCCTGGCAGACCTACCACGTAGTTAACGTCCGACAGTTTCTGAACAATTCGTGCTGGGCCCTCCCACTGCACGTCTAGTTTGTTGTTTAGCGATGTGCGCAATATCATGACCTCATCGCCCACCTCAAAACGACGGGCCCTGGCTGTCCGATCATAATAAACCTTGGCCCTCTGCTGGACCTTTGCCATTGCTTCACCTGACAACTCCTGTGCCCTTCTTAAGCGTTCGAGGAGCTTAAGCACGTACTCCACCACGACTGGGTCGTCGCCCCTGCCTTCCCACGATTCTCGAAGCATGCGAAGCGGAGACCGAAGCGAGCGACCGTACACCAGCTCAGCTGGCGAAAACCCCGTAGCTGCATGCGGCGCGGTCCTTAATGCAAACATCACCCCAGGCAGACACAGCTCCCAGTCAGTTCGATGTTCAAAACACAATGCTCTCAACACGCGCTTCATGACGGAGTGGAGCTTCTCAACGGAATTCGACTGTGGGTGGTACACTGAGCTGTGTAGCAGCTTTACCCCACACCTTTCGAGAAAAGTTGTCGTCAAAGCGCTAGTAAACACTGTGCCCTGATCTGATTGGATTTCCGCAGGAAAACCAACTCGCGCAAATATGGACAGTAGTGCATTGACTATCTCAACTGAGCTGAGTTCTTTAAGCGGCACTGCTTCAGGGAACTTTGTCGCTGGGCAGATCACAGTCAAAATGTGTCTGTACCCCGTGGCTGTTACCGGCAGAGGTCCCACTGTATCAATAACGAGCCGTCTAAAAGGCTCCGTAATGATAGGTACCAATTTCAACGGCGCCCTCGATTTGTCCCCTGGCTTGCCCACCCGCTGACAGGTGTCACATGTCCTCACGAAATGGTCTGCGTCCCGAAAACACCCTGGCCAATAGTACTCTTGCAAGAGACGGTCCTTAGTTTTCTTAACTCCTAGGTGTCCGGACCACGAACCCCCGTGCGACAAGCGCAACAGATCCTGACGATAGCATTGAGGCACGATCAGCTGATCGAACTCCACTCCTCTGCGGTCTAGATACTTCCGGTACAGGACTCCACCTCTTTCCACAAAACGCGCATTTTTCCTGGCGATACCTTCCTTGACATTGCAGCGTATGTTTTCTAGGCTACCATCCTTCTTTTGCTCGGCTATCAAAGCCGACCGGCTGACTTTTAGCAACCTATCAAGTCCGTCTGACGTAGGCGCGATGAGCAAATCAGTAGATAGCTCTTCTAACTTTCCCGTGTCGGGTGTTTCCTCTCCAGTATCTGGCGCCTTCAACGCTACAGACTCAATTTTATTCAGTTCGGGCGTGCTCTGAATATTAGCTTGCTGCGCCTCTGACCCCTTTTCATTGTTTGACAACGTCGGCACCGCAACTACCGCCTTTGCAGCGAGCTCCCGAACCTTCGATCTGGTTAAGGCCTGAACGCTAGCCTCACCAAACAAAAGCCCCTTCTCGCGCAGGAGGTGATCGGACCTGTTCGAAAATAGGTATGGGTACTGGGGGGGCAGCATAGATGACACTGCCGCCTCCGTTTCAAGTGCTCCGAAAGGTCCTTCAATAAGCACTTTTGCTACCGGCAGACACACGCTATGAGCTTCCACGGCTTGCTTGATCCATGCGCACTCGCCCGTGAACATATGGGGTTCTACGTAAGACGGGTGAAGTACATCCATCGTAGCTACGGAATCGCGAAGCACTCGGCACTCTTTCCCGTTCACGAGGAGGTCTCGCATGTAAGGCTCGAGAAGCTTCATGTTCTCGTCAGTGCTGCATAATGAAAAAAACACAACTTTTGGTGTTGTTTCCGGACACTGCGCCGAAAAGTGACCCGGCTTCTGGCACGTATAACACACGCGCGCTCGCCTCATCTCGAACCGCTTTCTGCGTTTGGCTGCCGCCGTCTCCTTAGGTTCTGTCGGACTGCTTTCACTCGCATCCGCACTACGCGTGTCCCCCTTTAATCTCATGGGTGTGAACTTCGGCCTCTCAAACTTCGAGCCAAATTCACCCTTTTGACCGTCCTTAGCTCCGCGAGCCCGACGCGTCACAAACTCCTCGGCTAGCTCAGCGGCTTTAGCCACCGTACAAACGTCTGGCCTATCCAAGACCCAGTACCGCACGTTCTCAGGTAACCGACTATAAAACTGTTCCAGCCCGAAACACTGCAGAACTTTATCGTGGTCACCAAACGCTTTCTCTTCTTTGAGCCACTCCTGCATGTTTGACATAAGCCTATACGCAAACTCTGTATATGACTCACTTTTGCCTTTCTCATTTTCCCGAAACTTCCGACGGAACGCCTCCGCTGACAGCCTGTACTTTTTTAGCAGACTCGATTTCACTTTGTCGAAATCCTCTGCCTCCTCTCTATCCAAGCGAGCGACTACGTCGGCCGCCTCGCCGGGTAACAAAGTGAGCAAGCGCTGTGGCCACGTTTCCCGAGAGAACCCCTGCTTCTCGCACGTTCGCTTAAAGTTAACCAGGAACAAACCAATGTCCTCTCCAAGCTTAAACGGCCGCATCAGGTCAGTCATTTTGAACAATACGCGTTCTCCTGCACCGTGTGCCTGACTTCCATTACGAGCGCGTTCCATCTCAATCTCGAGACGCTTCATTTCCAACGCGTGTTGACGGTCGCGCTCTTCTTTTTTCTCTTGTTGCTCTCGCTCTTTCTGTTCTTTACTTTCGCGCTCTTCTTTTTCTTTCTGTTCTTTAAGTTCGCGCTCCTGTCTTTTTGCAGTCTCCCTCTCCTCAATGGTCTCAAGGCATTCCGACAGCTCGTCATCCTCAGCTTCTAACTCCAGAATAGCCTTTAGCAGTTCAGGTTTTCTGAGTTTGTCTGAGACATCCAGACCCAACTCTCTTGCAAGCTCCAACAATTTCGGTTTGCGCAACGACTTCAAATCCATGGCTGCTCTGAATGCTGCTTTCTCTACTGCTTACTATTGTCTTGCCGCAAACTAACCCGGCAGCAACGACAACCACAATTACCAGCTCTGTTTCTAACACTAACAAAAGCCTGGCAAAGCTCAGAAGAAGAAAGTCCCGCACTCACCAAACCTCGCAGCCAAGAGTCCAGCGCAGTCGTTCCGCTGCAGGCAACCAGTCATCACACAGGGCTCGTTGCACTGCTCCCGGATCGTTGTTGAGCTGCTCAGCATACAGTCAACTGCATCTCTTCGCTGCTGGCCTCCGTTGTCGCGATCTCACCGCTGGCAGACAGTTGTTTGAATCCCACCGATGGCAACGGTTGTTGTGGTCGCACCGATGGTACGACCTGTTGGGAACTCGGCGCTGACGCCCGTGGTTGCACCTGGGTCGCAAGCCCCAAGGGTAGCGTTGGCCTGGCGGCCTGGGGTACAACTGGAAGCATCCGAAGGTCCCGGCAAAGCATGAGTCGACTGGTAACAACAAAACAACTTGTTTATTCTAACATCGCAAAGAGTTGGCGGTCAGGTTGACCGAAGTAGAGAGACGGGAGTGCACTTTACTCAACAGAAGAAATCGGAGCCCTCTCTTTGGCGTCCGGGGGCAGCTGTTTTATACTCTCGCAGTTGAGGGCAAGAAGGAACCCCTCAATAGACGAGCACGTGATTGTACAATGGGATAAGGTGACGCATACTGTCGTAGCGCCGCCGCTCGGTCACAAAGACTGGGAGGAGAAGGTGACCTCTGCTGTCGTATCGCCTCCGGTCGGGCACAATGGCTGGGAGGAGAAGGGGACCCCTTGCTGTCGTATCGCCTCCGGTCGGGCACAATGGCTGGGAGGAGAAGGTGACCTCTGCTGTCGTATCGCCTCCGGTCGGGCACAATGGCACATACACTCACACACGCACATGAAGACACGTGGCATCGGAACATGCCTGGACGCGCTTGGCGGGGAGCGTAGCGGCGACGCCGAACGGGCCAAAATGTCTGCCGCTTTGTTGCAGTCGCGCCGGCTAAACCGCGCGTCGTAGGCGAAACGTAACAGCAGCAATACTAAACAATCGTTAGCACGTTAGCATGATTCCGCCAAAGAAAGCAACATTTCCCGCGGATAATCCTTCGTCCGTTGCCATTGCCGTGGTGCGGTGCATTGCGTACAGCGTTGCATGCGCGTTCATTTTACGAACTTTTAGTTCCTCGTGTCCCACCTGGCCACAGCAACATCCGGGAGAGCGCGGTTCAAATAACGCAGCGCAACAAAACACGGAGACCAACGCAAACCTGCCCGCACGGCGCCTTTGCCACGGTACGAAACCTACGGAGCAACACGTGTGAGCGCACAGAACCAAAAAAGAGCCGCCACTGTGGCCCGAAAGGCGTGACCGCTACGGCAAAGAAATAAAAAATCAGCAAGAAAAGAGGACAACCACCTACGTCACTTCCTTCACACTTTTCTCCCGGCGCGCGGATGGGGTAGGGCCTCTCCTCAGTTTCCTTCCTCCATGAATCATAAGATTGTATCAAAGGTGCTGCTGCCTGATTTTCGGCACTGTTCTGCTTTGCCGCGCGCCTCTCGAGTAGTTTTGAAGGTGGCGTCCCTACACCTCGCAAAGTGAACAGCCAATTCGGCACCAAAGGTCAAGCAAGCATTTTGGACAACTCGGGGTCTTCAGAGGTCAGAGCGGGACACAACACCGTCAAAAACTGAAGACGTGAGACACCAGGACCAGGGCAGTAGAACCCCGCCTTAATCAGTACGCCTGACCACATCATATACCGGGTCTTTCAGCGAACACTTTCAAAAATTTTTGAAAGTGCCTTTGGCAGATGGCACAATATTCTAGTCCATGATATGGTCGAGAATGATATGGTAGAGTAATTAATAAAATCCACTAATTAAGGTTTTAGCTAATTACTTTGTGGCAGATATAGCAATTTACAATTTCTAACCGGGCAGTTCGCAAGGCGGGTCTACTTGGAACGAATTCTCAGGATGACACCGTTTTCTAGATATAAATTCCCGAACCTTGCGGTGAAATTGCATTGGCCTTCAAGTTACCTTTGTGCTTCAATGCGTAAAATGACGTTTTATTAAGAAAGTAAGTGGAACGACAGCGCATTTTCACCGCTAGTTTGACGGCGCACATCTCGTAAATAGTGTCATCCACGGAGTTGTCTTCTGGTGGATATGCTATGCAGTCTTAGACGCTAGAATTCGAAAATTGCATAACGTGCCATAATTGGTTGAAAACTTAATTAGTACATTTTTCCTAATTAATATTTTATGTGTTTTATTTTTTGTGGAAGTAATATCCGCCTGGTTCGCGAATACCAACTGATGGACTACAATTGTGCCATCTGCCACAGGCATTTTTTAAAAAAAATCTTTCGAAAGTGTTCACTGAAATACCCTGTATATGTGTACTATTCGGCGCCTCGTTCATACAAGGAAATTGAAGCACTACCTTACAAAATACAGACTGAAAGACGCAGGCTCGCATATTCCAAGCGACAACGTACGCGGTCCTCATTGTCGCGAGACAAGCTGAAATTTGCGTGGGCCGCACAGGCGCAAGTCGATTGGTCAGGGTAGGATTCGAACAAATTTGACCCTAGACCATGCGCGAAGGCAAGGGGCAGAAGTAAAAAAAGAAAAGCAACGACGTGGGAGACGAACTGCCCAATGCTTGGTTTTGAATAGTACGCATTTGGGCAGGTGCGTTCATGATTACGAGCAGTAAACAGCGCTAAACAACAGGACAAAGAGAGGGACACAAACAACAGTACTGACTAACAACCAAGTGTCTTTATTCTTTCAGTCAGCATATATATACTCCACCGCTATTTCAAAGCACAGAATGAACAGAATTCAGCATGCAGCAGGGTTAAAAATTGAAATTAGCCCGCCGTGGTTGCTCAGTGGCTATGGTGTTGGGCTGCTGAGCACGAGGTCGCGGGATCGATTCCCGGCCACAGAGGCCGCATTTCAATGGGGGCGAAAACACCCGCGTACTTAGATTTAATTGCACGATAAAGAACCCCAGGTGGTCGAAATTTCCGCAGTCCTCCAATATGGCGTGCCTCACAATCAGAAAAGTGATTTTGGTACGTAAAATGTCATAGTTAAGAAAGATTGAAATTAATGCGATAGGAAGTCAATCTCTTTCGGAAGGAGAGAAATGGAGGGAAGGCTTACACATGATTCGCCGTAACTGTGAATGTGGAATGCTTCGGAAATAAGACGTGCGCGGTCATCGCGGTGTTCTGACAGACAGGTCACATCTTTAAAAGACGGCTTGCAGCCGCATTCATTGCAATGCAGTGATAATTCACTTTCTCTAGCTCGTTTTTGAACTTTGTTTGAGTGTTCGCGCACGTCGTCATTGATTCGCCGCTTCGTTTGACCGATATAAAAACGTTCTCATGAAACAGGAATTTTATAAACCACACAGTCACAACAGTCAACAACAAACCTCTGCCTGTGCTGCTTTTTGCAACTTTTTTTTGTTGTTCTCGGTCACCCGATTGACTTCATGACACAGGCTACCTGACTTATTTGTGGCAGTGAACAGCAACCTAACGCCTGCCCTGCTGACAACCTTATTGAGATTATGCGCAACCTGATGCACATATGGGATAATCGCAACCATTTGCCGTGAACGATTCTCAGATTGTGTAGCTGCCGATTTTTTTCTTTTAAGGCTTGTTGCGAGGCTTTCAGCGATGCCAGTGCCTGGCTACTTGCAATTCGAAGCTTGCATCTACTTGGTGGCCAAAAGACCTGATGAGAGCCGCCTTCATGCAAGATCTTACAATACCGCGCTTAACTACCTTTGAGTGTTCGGAGAAAAAGAGGAGGCTCTTATGGGACCGAGGACTACAACCCCAACATACGTGATAGCTTGAGAACGATAGCTTCAAGTCTGAGAAACGCAGCTTGTTTGAAGGATGCTCCGTGGTCAATCCAAAGGAATCCAAAACGATGCGGAACAGGTCAAATATTATAGCAGCAGAAGGCTGCACGTCAGTAGCGTTAGAATTGTAAAAAAATTAAAAAAAAAGTCATCTACATATCGCATCACTTCTACAGTGCTGGTCTGGCTGAGCTTAGTTCTAAGATTGCGGTCATAGTTGGCCAATAAAGTGTCGCTAAGAACAGGGGCTATATATGAACCGATACACATACCTTTCTTTTGCATAAAAAGCTTATCCTCCACGGACACGAAAGTGGAAAGCATGTAAAACCTTGAGAGCTCTAAGAACCTGTCAACATTGATACCACATGCATTCTGAAATTTAAGAACACCCTATTTGTCAATGCAATGACCTACTTCGATGCATACATCTTCTTGAGGGAAAGAGTAATATAAGTCCTTGATGTTCACGGAAAAAGCTCGGACAGTCTTGGGAAATTCCTCACGGAGAAAGGTGCAGACAGTACCTAGCGTCTTTATGAGGAAGGGGTCATCGATGTCGTGGAGGCACAAAAACATCTATATCGGTCAAACGGGGTGGTGCCTCAATGAGCACATGCGCGAACACTCAAAGTTCAAAAACGAGCTAGAGATCACCAATTTTCCCTGCATTGCAACGAATGCGGCTGCAAGCCGTCTTTTAAAGATGTGACCTACATGTCAAAATAGCGAGATGACCGCGCACGTCTTATTTCCGAAGCTTTCCGCATTCATAATAGCGGCGAAGCATGTGTAAGCCTTCCCTCCATTTCTCTCCTTCCGAATGAGATTTCCTTCCCATCGCGTTAATTTCAATTTTCACCCCTGCGCACGCTAAAATCAGTGGATTCTGCGCTTGGAGATAGCGGCGGAGTATCTATATGCTGACTGAATGAATAAAGACACTTGGTTGTTAGTCAGCGCTGCTATCTGTGTCCCTCTCTTTATCCTGTTGTTTAGCGTTGTTTACTGCTCGTAATTGGTTTAGATTGTTTGCTTTTTATCTATTTTGGTATTTCCTCTGGCGTACTTTTCAATCAGTCCAGTGTGGTCCATACCGTTTTTGTGAATGAGCCATGTTTTGAGGTAAGATCAACAAAAACCACCAGCGACATCTGACTACCACCACAGCCTGCGCTCAACTGCCCCCAACACCTGCCGCGGTAGCTCAGTGGCTGGGACCTTGTGCTTCTGTGCTCTAGGCCACTGCTTCGATTCCAGTCATGGCGGCCGCATTCCAATGGGCGTGGAATTTCAAAAACGCTCGTGTACTGTCCATAGAGTGCAAGTTCGAAACGACGATTATGTTATTTGTGTATGCGCGAGCAGTCTCTCCTCAAATCGAGCGAGTGATTTTTTTCTATTCCTGTTATAAACTAAAAAGAAATGATTGCTTCACCTGGTTGTCTGCTGTCTCCAACTACTTATGCTTTTCATAAGCAATTTTATTATTTCTCGTTCAAATGTATATCCGCTGCTAATTAGACTACGGTGCGAAAATACGTCCGTCATTAGAACAATGGGCTGCGAAAACCAAAGCATTAACGATTGAAAGCTTTCGTTTCGAAATGAAAACCCACTTTCTTTATTTCACACTGCGTAAAAAAAATCCCACGAGTCCCTATCACGAGGCAGGCAGTACAGAGCCCACGCTGCCTCAACAGTCTGTCATTCTCAAGCACGGGCACTTCGTCTGCTTTCAACCGAGGACACCGGAGCACGCCCCTGTCTACCCGCAACCGGTCACCGTAGAGACGATAAGCAGGCAATCTCGCGCGCAAACCCGAGTGACGTCACGTGCATAGCACAGGGGGCGCCTCGCGATTGTTCGTGTCGAACGCACTCAGTCGCTGGCTCGGCGCCTGCTCCAGCGCCACACGCGGCAGTTGAAAGTCGCCATGGCGAGCGTCCAGGCGATGCAAGGCAGCATGATCTTGGCAGCCCGGTCGTTGATGGGCAGGTACATGTGGGCCAGCAGCGCCACTGAGCCGCAGAGCAGGTTCATGTCCACCATGGCCTGCGACCCGTTGTCAGTCCAGCGTAAGCATCAAAGCTCACCACTCAGTCGGGGCACAAACGTCACTCATGGCGACGCGACGGGGTTCGCCTAATCAAGGAATGTTGAGCACGCGCACTATAATTCGCTTCTGTGAAGCGCACTTCTTTTTAGGGAATAACATATTTCACCTCTAAATGACCGGCTTCCTGCCACGCTGAAAAGCGCCTACAAATTGACATGAAAGGCCGCACCGCCCAATTTCAGGCCAATGCAGGATGGTTTGAAGGAATACAAACGGGAATGTATACACTGGCGGTATTACTTCCTGTTTCATATCCTCGGACAATGAGAATAATTCGTTAGTCTCGGCTGCCACAATTGTTTCGTTTAGTTCATTCGCAAAAGGGTTGCTATCTGACCCGCGTAAAGAGAGCCGAAATGGCGGTCTGCTCCTACATTGTTAAAGAAACATTAGTGCCAGGATTAATTATACTTTAAGACGACTATATGAAGTTTTTTTTACATCACTCGATAGAACGACGGAAGCAGTTGAAATAAGCACCTCAGTTTTGCAATAACGGTTAATAATTAGCATGCGCCATTTATTTTCTTTTGCTTAGTAATCTCGTAGTTTTCAAAAAAAATTGTCCAGTCATTTAGTTATGCCGGTACCAACATAAAGGGTAGAAGCCTAAAGGGACTGGCAACCGAGTTTTAAGGACCCTGTTTTTCGTGGTGCAACGAAAAGCTCACCCTCGGCAGTAATTTCACCCGAATCGGTTACATCCAAAAGCGCGTGGACAGTTTGTAAGCAGAATCTTTCGATCTAGGCAGCCTCTAAGAATGAAAGAGCCTCTCTTCCAGGAACGCTGAGAAGTGAGAGTGATGCTGATGCCCTCCTCGCTAATTGTGAAAGCCGCCCATCGTTGTGCTTTCACAGGAGGGAGTGCAACTGTGGTTAACCACTTATATATTGAACTTTTCAACCACTTTATAAAATGAAAAGATGATGCAATAAGTTTGACTTGTTGTACAGACCTCTATTATATTTGAACCGTGTTTCCCCCCAAGCAGACGCCTGTATCAGGACTGGCTGGCCCCCGTCGTTATTCTGTCAAAAGACGAGCCGAGCCAACTGATCGAAAACAATAGCCAAGGAACGCCACTTTTCTACTCACTAGAAATGAAGGCTTATGTACACATTTTAAGTTAGAAAATGCTTGTAATAAAAAAATCGTACTGCGTTTCAATAGTAAGAAACACACCAGGAACGGCGTACACCAGTAGAAGGTCACAGGATAGAACACTTACGCATCTTTATGTTTTTGCCGCGCGGGTCTTGAAAGGTCAGTCTTCGCGACTTTTAGTGAAGAATTGAATTTATAAATCCACGTTATAATGAGAAAAACGGTGCTAGTTCTATTCAATACGATGCGCAGTTTTTCTCATCAACAAGGTTATCTCGATTCATGTTCTGAGCGGTTGTTGGTCTCTTTAAAATTTAACAAAGAAGCCCTATAATAAGTTTAGGAGCCCGCAAAAAGCGAAGGTATGAAAAATGATACACGCAGCAATACGAGAGAGGAATACAGCGCCATGACATAAAGGCAAAATGGAGGTAGCCGATATTCAAGGCGAGATTAGGAAAGAAATGGGAGTCGGGAAAGAACATATCTATTGCGCACGGAAGATAACCTGCGTTCTATTACAGCTGCAGAGGTAACGTTACAGACAAGCAAAGAAGTGCCGTCGCGAACAGCCGGTAATAAATTGTACGATGCAAGAAGAACACTCGCAGACACAAGAAGGCCTTAGCTAACGCAAGGCGGGGGTAATGGGAGAGGGCTTTGAGAGGCCTTCGTCTTGCAGTACTCACAAATTCGCTGATGATGAGGATGAAGATGAGTGTGGTATTACTCCGCATTATATATATATATATATATATATATATATATATATATATATATATATATATATATATATATGAACAGGTTACCAGACCACGTGTGACATTACTTCGCTTTTCTAGTGCTTCTTGACGTACGGAAGAGGCATAATTGTTTCAAAATCAGCAACTTCCTTCAAGGACGCCGCTACAAGAAGGCTCGTGTGGTTCCAGAAATTTTTTTTCGCAATAATTTAGCAACAAAAATACGTAGCTTCGAAAACATTTATATGAGGATGGGCACGCTGGTCTGACACCCGACGGACAAAGTCAAGTAAACCCAGGTATAGCCCATTACACCGGCGCTGGATGAACAGCTAAATTGAGAGAGAGAGAAAGCGAGAAACGAAGCAAAGGCTGGTAGGTTAGCCAGAATAAATTTGTTTTCTGCCATGCATTTGGAGAAGGGAAACATATTTAAAAAGGTAGGAAGGGGAGAACTCAGTGCCGAAATCGAAATCGGCACATGGAAGTCAAGGCGGCTTCACACGTGGCCGCAGGAAGGCAACAAGCGCGCTGGCTGCCTTCAGAGTGCACGCCCGTCGGGACCAATTTCCTGTTGACACGCCCACAGCCGTGGTGAACGAACACAGAAGTGCAAATTTCGCTGTAGTATTCTTGTCACAAAACTCTATATCGCCACATTAGGAAACCGCGCGCCAATCGTTCACGATTCACAGCGTCCCCAACTGAAAGGCGTCCTCACCAGCGCGAACTTCTGCTTCGAATAGAAGACGGCCGGCCACGCCCAGTTGTAGCAGAGTCCGGCGGCGAACACGGCCAGCGCAGGCCTGGCTGGACCACGCAGGCCGCCTCCGTCCTTGAAAACCAGGTAGGCGGCGTAGCCCATGGCGCTGTTGAACGTCACCCACAGCACAAGCTGGCCGCTACTTCCCGGGTAGTTGCGCACCAACACACACCGCTGCACCATTTCGAGAGAGGGATGGTATTCGGTGAAAATCTCGAAGTCACAGGGTACATGTGGCCAATCCCGTTCTCTTCCATTAGGTGGGCACACTCGAGACTTTTCAGCATTTCTATCGTCAACCGTACTGTCATGCTTAATAACGGCTGGGTAAGTTATTTTAGGTAGTCTCAAATAGGTAGATAATTGAAAAAAAAATCGGAAGCACACAAAATGGTGGTATGACATGTGCTGACCGGTGCTGTCATTTTTTGTTCTTTGTGTCCTGTCATCATCTTCAGAGGCCCTTCTGCCTTCATCATGTTGTCTTCGTTTTCTCAGCGCAGTAAATGTATCAGACTGTCATGCGTAAGTCGTTTTATCCTTGCATAGTTGCAGCTTCTTGGAAGGTATCACTATTACAGGAAGCTTTAGCTCGGGGCATCCTGTCTAAATACATTGTACAGGAGAAAGGGTTTTTTACGGCAACCACTACACTCAATCTGATAAGGTTTGTTCTATTTTAAAGAAGAAGTTAAGATCTAGTCATTGTTGGTTAGAAAATTTTGATTTATGCCGTGAGTTTAAAATTAAATCTGTTGAAAATCGCAAATGTTCAGAAAGCGGAACTATGAAGTTTACAACTCTGGAACTGAGCAATGAAAGCCGATATCACAATTATAAAATCGCAGCTAATAGTGCATACAAAGCGGACAAAACTGTTATATTTTATACAGCTCTGAAGTAAACAACTAATATGTGAGTACGACTTTTGCAAAAGCCTTGCAAACAATGCAACTAATTCATGTAAGATGTAAATTGATAAATCAAATTTTTCCAATGTGGATGCTGTGACGGATTCAGTTTACAGAACAGCGATGTATGTTATTTGTGCAGGGCTACGAATTAGTAAATTTCGTGCTTCTGTTTATTTCAAATTTAACAATATTTGAGAGTTCCTTTTAGAAAATTCACGCCCTAAATGAAAAGTCCGCTTCCACCAATACTTTAACATTTCCTCTCAAATGCAACAACTTTCATTAAAATCGGCCCAGTGGTTATCTCAAAAAAGCGTTTCTGCGTTTTGCACCCACTTGAATAGGCCGCGTCGGAGTTGGGCCTGAGCCACAGTGTTAGAAATAGGTCCTGAGCTAAAGCTGTCTCTTAATTTTCTCCCACAAAATGTCCTTGATGGGCCGAGCGAAAACACGGGGAAAGTGGGAGATGGAAATCCTGGACGATGAGCAAAATGAGAACAAAGTGAAAGCCAGCGTTACGGCAAGGGAACTTGTCTGTTTCAAAGCGGCATATGCTCTCCTCGGCCCAGTATATGTAGTTAGCTTGTGCCGAGACATTCGCGACCATTGTTGCTAATTTTATAATGACAGCATATAAAACTGCGTAGCATGTCGTAAAAGCTGTAGCAATTTCTACAACTGGCCTGAACGCCGCGGTCTTTCTCGTATTGTACGAGTACGCATGCGTATGTAGTATAAGTACTCAACCAGCACTCGCCAGACGCCAGCTGCGCTTGCTGTGATTATTAACACGCAAGAATTATATGGTCCAGTACGCGAAAATTCGGCGTCGTAGTCGGCGGCGTGACCGAATAATCGTACCAAAAATGACCGACGGCGAAAAAGTAAAAAAATGCTCGGATCAACGTCCAATTACTCTGGGAAGGTCCTGTAAACAAACTAAATTAAGACATCCGAGAAGAAAAATGAGTAAATTTTGGTCTGGGTTTGAATCGAACCCCGGCTTCCGGGGCGCCAGACGAGCATGCTTCATCGACGCCACGGCGGGTCCGCGGTTCTGCTTCACAAAAGGTGTGCGTAGACAGCGCCTCCTCTAACTTGGATGCCTAGAACATGAGGCCAAATCACGCAGCCCTTTCCTTTTCCCCGACTCGGTATGGTCACTAGAGCCCCTTGGGGTGGACGACTGCGACACGCCGACAGCTGCATCGCCGAGGCCACGACGAGCACGTGACGACCGCACCCTGTGATCTACGCGTAAGCATACAGCATTCGTACTATTTCCTCGTTAGCGCGGCTCAACGCCATGTGTTTTGCTGTGCATCAAAAATAAACGCTGCAGCTTGGTGAAAAGAGCCGAATAATACCACCTATCTTGCAGACGGTGTGCTTATTCTCTGCCAGGCACATTAAGTTTGTCTTTTCGACCGAGAACCCGGTGCTTAATGCCGCGTCCATATTTTTGAGTTTTTTGCCTTGTTGTTATGCTGTGCATCAAAAATAAACGCTGCAGCTTGGTGAAAAGAGCCGAATAATACCACCTATCTTGCAGACGGTGTGCTTATTCTCTGCCAGGCACATTAAGTTTGTCTTTTCGACCGAGAACCCGGTGCTTAATGCCGCGTCCATATTTTTGAGTTTTTTGCCTTGTTGTTATGCTTTCATGCGCAGGTATGTTTTATTGAGCCGTGCGTCATTTTTTTTTATTCACGAATTCTCCAGTTTGCTTGCAGAAAACCAAAAGGGTCAGGACTAAAGGCGCTAGCATGCGCCTGAGTGAGGTCCTGACCCCTGTACAATCTGCGCTCCAGCGAAGCAATAAAGACAGCGTAAGAATAAGGAGAAAAGGAAAAAAAAAGACATGGGGGGGGGGCGATTTGAACAAGGAATTCATCAGGCTAATTCGACAAAAAATTATACACTGCAAGCTAAGAAAGATAAGCACAATATGTGCAACCATAAAAACACAGTCATAATCGCACCGCCACAATGCTCGTCCAGTCAGAAGAAAAGATACCCGGGCGTGTCTTTCTAGGAAATACCTTCCGACAGAAGTTTTCTTGACCAGTGGCTAAGGGAATGTCTAAGGATTAAGTGCCATCAAGTTAGCCTGTAATGCTCTGTAACGTTCAGTGAGCAATTTCACACTGTGGAATTGAGGAAAGACTTACGGAACGGCTGCTGACGGCAGCTGTCGTGCCCGGTGTTTTCGATCAATACAGGCCTCACTAGACCGCGGCCTCCTGCGCCTGGCGAGAGTGCCGAAGCTAACGACCCTGCCTGGCGGCATCAAGCTGCGCCGCTGGGAGTCAGGTGACTCGAGGGGGATAAGGGACCTTAGAGTGGGATAAAGCCCCTTAGAAGTTCGTAAAGTAGCCACACTGTCCTCCTCCGCCTTCACTCCTCGTTTCTCCTCTCTTTCACGTTGCCTCCTCGACCGTGGCGCCGCCTACACTTCTCTAGCGTAGCAACGGCGCCAACATGCGCTCCTCGCCACTCCGTAGACGCTGCTGGAGCAAAAATGGCGCTGATGCACGCCACGAGGGCTCACGTGATGCTGTTAGGTCAATAGCGACGCGGCGTCGGCCAGCGCGCGCGAGGAGGAGGCGCCAGTCTTCAAAGCGTGACACTACTTTACGTTGTTTAACGGGTTTTAGAGTGTGCGACAGTTGCGAGCGCTACCCCGCGATTTCTGCTCGTAACGGGCGGCAGGGCGCCTCCACAGGGAAAGGAAGGGACGCCCCAGGCAGTTAGAGGAGTCGTAACGTAGTGCGTGCATCATTGCACCCTTCACGTCGGAGGCATTTGCCTGATTAAAGATGTGCCGCGCGCGCATTGGACACGTGAAGGCGCAGATAATAGGGAGGAGGTGCCGCTGCGTCGTGAGTGCGTAAAATGAGCGTATGCACTAAAAAGCGTTAGTCAATAAGAGGAAAATGAGACATCCACCCGATTAGGCCTAAGCGAGGCCACGATGAAAGATATGTACTCGTTAGGTGGCGCACTTCTCGGCTTACCGTGCGAGGCGCGATCGACCAGATAAGGTTAGCAACGTCGCCCGCCCGTCGGTACACTCATGGCAGCGGCTACCTTTCGGCGGTACAAGGCATCATCATCATCATCATCATCATCATCATCATCATCATCATCATCAGCCTGGTTACGCCCACTGCAGGGCAAAGGCCTCTCCCATACTTCTCCAACAACCCCGGTCATGTACTAATTGTGGCCATGCCATGCCTGCAAACTTCTTAATCTCATCCGCCCACCTAACTTTCTGCCGCCCCCTGCTACGCTTCCCTTCCCTTGGTATCCAGTCCGTAACCCTTAATGACCATCGGTTATCTTCCCTCCTCATTACATGTCCTGCCCATGCCCATGCCCATGCCCATGCCCATGCCCATTTTTCTTGATTTCAACTAAGATGTCATTAAACTCGCGTTTGTTCCCTCACCCAATCTGCTCTTTTCTTATCCCTTAACGTTACACCTATCATTCTTCTTTCCATAGCTCGTTGCGTCGTCCTCAATTTGAGTAGAACCCTTTTCGTAAGCCTCCAGGTTTCTGTCCCGTAGGTGAGTGCTGGTAAGACACAGCTATTATATACTTTTCTCTTGAGGGATAATGGCAACCTGCTGTTCATGATCTGAGAATGCCTGCCAAACGCACCTAAGCCCATTCTTATTACAAGGCAACTTCAAGACAAAAAAAACTTTTTAACGCGAGAGCGTTAAGGAATCCGTGTCGCAGAAAATCTAGCGTCGGTGTCCGACGTCCACCGTGGGTCGTCGCTTCGGCACAAAAGAATTTTCGCACCAAATTTCGTTGTCTTTAATTCATTACAATGTTATTGCTCAGAATTTTAAGAACGGTAGGCTACAAACAAATACAATGAAAAAAAAACACCGATAGAGCATGTCTTTTATGTATGCTCTTCTCAGAGTGAAATATAATAAGTGCGAAACTATAACAGGAGATCGACCCACGCTAGAGAGCGCGTTTCTACCAGAAAGCTTGCCTTCATGCATAGCATCCGACGGCAACGATTCCCAGTGAACATTACGGTTACGTAAGCTGCAGTTGCCGGGAAGCATGAAAAGAGGTCAGGGGTCTTTTAATGCTCTCGCGTTCCACTCCTAAAGGCGAAGCTTAAGCACCCTGGAAAACTTTTTTTTTCATCTCCCGTTGGTATAGCAACCGGCACTTCAAGCGAAATTCTAAATGATCGAACGACGCGCGAAAGTAGGCCACCCTGGTCAGGGGAGAGGGCATCGCCTCCATGAAGCGGATATGGCGACGCGACACCGCGTGGAAACGGTGTTTGCTTACATTACCCACCCGTTCCTTGTCCGCGCACGCTCCCACCTGCGTTATAACAGAACTAGCCGATAGATATCCGCGCCGTTGCTACTTGATCTGATCGATCACACCTCGCCAGTGTCCACGCCAAAAATGTGCTAGGTGTCCTTAGCTATCGCCTAAGAGACGCGGGGCGAAAGCCTTGTAAAGCCTACTGTAATTCACCTTACTCCATTTTAATCCACCTTAATCCTCATTCACCCACATTTATTCACCCTAATACACCTTGATCCACCCTGCTCCACCTTAATCCACTCCCTTATCAATAATTAACTTTGCTAATCATTAATCATCTTCTATACAAGGCTGGACATGCTCTGTTTTGCTTCTGGCCTTCATTGGATCCCGTGATGCGTTTCTGTACCTCACAACGTGACCTTGAAACTTACAGATCTAAGGATTTCTCCTTTAAAGAATGTTTACTTACACACTGCAGGAAGCGCAGTTTGAACGTAGTCGAAAACTTGCTCGGACAAGAAAGGCGCGGCAAAAAAAGAAAGACCACCGAGGATTACGATACTCCCTAATGCAAAATTTGAGCGCAGCTCTATACATGTTTTAATTTCGCGGTGCATTGGCTGGCGCGGTCAATCTGACTCGCGCGGCACGTTGCAAACAGAGCGATGTGTGAGGCGACTGCCTCGCTAATATCTGGATCGCGAGAACCAGCGCGTGGCTGACGCGTGGGTGCTATACTACACAGCAGCCGCCGCCGCCGACGACAGAGCTGGCAGTCTACGCCCGCTACTCTGGCGCCATCTCGCAGCTATCGTCGCCGCACTACGCTTTTGTTATCATCCTCTCACCGTTCTTCTCTCCTCCTCCGCTTTCTGCCCCATGGTTCCGCTGCACTCGCCTCCTCAGCTTTCCTCCTCGCCTCTTTCGTCCCCCGCTGCGCATCGGGTTCGTTTTCGTCTTTATCTGTGCTCGTTCGCTTCGTTACGCCAACGATCGCGGCAGGAACGGGCGCCTAAGAGCTGCGCTCTAAGAACAGTTCACCAAAGGACCTATAATGATTTCGCATTTCTGCACTAAGCAGTCTTAACTATATCTGCCGAATTTGGTCACTACTACCCTTCAGTTGCTGGGCAAGAGTTCGTGCCGTAGTTGCCACTAATCCAAGTTCGCGGAAAGAGTTCTTTGGGTCCTTCTTGTGAGAATAGCATTTCGGCCTGAAGCTATTCCTTGACATTACTGGCGCGGACATGCACAACACCGTTGCGCTAAATGTTTCTGAATAACGACACCGTTCCGCTAAATATTCTCGTGGTCTTGTTCACGTCAGGTGGACAATGACTTGCCATGTAAGGAGCATTGCTGCTCAAGCTACTTTGTGCCAGATAAGTTTCTGTTACAAATCAGAGTGTGAAGTAAAAAAAAATCGCAGATCTACAATTTATACGTTGTGCAGTTCTTGAGTTAGCCTCTTTTAAAGTGTTCATACGAAAGTTGTATGGCAACAAGAAATATTGGGTGGAAGAAGTAGGAAGGCATAGGGCGGAAGCCAAGAGTGCAGACAAAAGTTTTTCTCCAGGTCGCGACATGCGACCGCTTTCAAAAATATTTGCCGCGCGCAGTTCGAAATATGCGTCAAGCCATACTGAGCTTCCCTGCCCACAAAATTCACGTCAAAACGGCGATGGCTACAACATTCTGCTACCGAGAACTAAGTCGTGGGTGTGATTCCTGTGCATGTGAAAGAATCCCAGCTAGTAAAAATTAGTGCGGTGCCCCCAGCTGGTCAAATTAATCTTAGACGTTAAACGTTCGTGGATGTACGTTGACGTCGAAAGAGCATATTTTTTTTTCGTATTCTATTGTCACAGCCACGCAACGCCGAATTTGTGACGTCATTCTCCGTGGCTTGCCGGCACGCGACTGACTGACCTTGATAACGTCGTCGTGCCTGGTCTTGATGATGTACAGGCCGGCCAGGCCACCCAGGTTGGGTAGAAGTACCCAGCAGGCGGCCTGGGTGGCGTCCTTGTATTCCATGCTTGCCCGACGTCACGCCTGCGACCAAACTTCGTCACAACATGCTCCTTCGTTCATTAGCTACGTTTGCGTGAGCCCGATAATGCCACGTCGAGTCGGCCTGTCAAGCTGCAAAAACAGATGCTCAGGTTCATGCAAACGCTAGCGGATCGGGCAGAGCGATCATCGAAGAGAGTTCGGGCAAGC
Source organism: Dermacentor variabilis (assembly GCF_050947875.1). NCBI lineage: Eukaryota > Metazoa > Arthropoda > Arachnida > Ixodida > Ixodidae > Dermacentor > Dermacentor variabilis. The sequence goes on along the minus strand of NC_134578.1, from coordinate 98,796,306 downwards.
TGCCTGCGACAGTTGAGTTGATTGGCCCAACCGGCATGACATGACACGTGTAAACGCGGTTGGGTGGGTCCGAGTCAACTCGCCTTCTCCCTTGACCGGCTCGCGTGGGATACACGTAAACAAAGCTAATGACGTCTTCAAAGTGCCACTGCGCACAAGGTTACTCATCACTCTGCGCAGATATTCGGATATCTCTTTTCGGTTGGCTGTAACGTTAAGTTATGGCCATTGCGTATGCTTATGTCGAATGTATTTACATGTGTGTACAGCGCGAGGTCTCGATTATCTGTCAGTATTATTGCGACGAATTTGAAAACAGCTACGCCGTCACTTTCGACGCTACGAAATTGATGACGTTGGAGCGAGTACAGCTGCGGAAACCGAATTATGCGATGAACGCTACATACTGACTTCCTTAAAGTCTCAAAAACCAAGGCGTACCCGCTGTTGTAGCTCTAGCTCAGTGGCCTTGGCGTTCTTGTAGTGTGCACGGGGTCGCGGTTATCAGTGCCGGCCACGGCAGTCGCATTCCGATGGGCAAGAAATACGGAAACGCTGGCGCACCGTGCATTAAGTGCAGGTCAAATAGTACCGGGTTCTCGAAATTATTTCGGAAACATAAACAACGTCGTTAACCCACTCTGCTGTTTGTAGACGTTAAACGCCCCGACCAAATCAAATCAGGAATGAAGCGCATCAGTCAGGCCGACCGGAGCTGCACTTCTGACCGTTTGTTACCGTCGTCGTTCACCACCGGTCGAATTTCGAGCGGCACTGGTACATTGCTCTAACAAGCTATGGTAATAATTATCTCATCGCGTTATCTGGTCCTGATGACTTCGGTTTAGCGCATACATCTGAAGACGCGCTTAGTCAGAAATCGCAGAGTGGTCTGACGCGCAGCCGACCGCAAACGCTCACCATTTCTGGCTCAGGCGTGTTTTTCAGGCGCCATGCAGACTCCCGTGTCGCTTCCGAAGAGTCGTCATCTTTCTTTTCTTCAAATGGGTGAGCGTGCCGTTTCCACAGGCTGTTGCGGCTCATTTTCGTACTCAGTGTGGCTGCCAGAGCCCCCCGAAAATCTCAGGCTTTTAAAAGGGTGATTTACCAGCAGATTTATTAGCTTTTTTTTTTTTTGCTGCTGGCACATTCTCACTTTTCTTGCAGAGCTATGGCATACATACTCTTGGAAGCAATTAACTCGAATTGCGCATTGCCTTTCACCATTAATTGTTACCATTGGTATTAGCGCAAGGGATGAGAAACAACGGCCTTGGATGATGACGAAGAAAATGATGATGATGATGAGGTTAAAGTATTTGGCACTTGCCCACTCATGGGGATTGACCAAGTGTCGGGCAGATTTTACACATGTGCTAAGTGGATCAATTCAGAAATCCATAATTTTGATGCATAAATTAAAGCGAGTAATATAGAATACGATTCAGTAAAGAGTCATTCTAACTCAACGCTGAAAAAGAAAGACAGTGTGTATACATTTTATAAATGGGGCAATAGGAGAAAAATGAAATAATAACACTATCAACAGCGAAATAGGTTTGATTCAACAATGAATTTCTCTATGGCGATGAATGCATCCCTGTATGAATGACCAAGCACAGAAGCTCCGAAGGACAGCAGCACCGGAGAGTTCAACGGCAAGATGAGCTGTGGCATTGTAATTTGCAATGTCCTTTTTCTCAGGGAGGAAAAACGTCGGTAGTCCATTAAGTAATGTTGAATTGTTTCTAAGGCGTTGGAAAAGTGACACAAAGGGGAAATTTCTAGAGGAGATCGGCGCATATATAAATTTCGGGGTGGGACTCGGCATCGAAATCTCGTTGATGTCACTTCTGTCTGTCTTGCTTCGCAACATTTCCTGCTTCAAGGGAATTGTAAGCGGTACGGTTCCGTGGATGCCCTTAAATTTGATTTTGACGCCAAAAGGGTGTATCTTCAGAACCTGACAAACGTGATAAAACCAGTCGTCGGAAGACGGGTAAACACAGACACTGCAATGGAAGCCTCGGCCAAACTGTCTACCGTCTCATTCATAAATGTACCTCTTGTCCAAGTACCCATACTAATCGTAAACACCGCAAATGACTTGGAGCCAGTGAGTGTATTCTATTTTTGGTCCTTCAGCGCACTTCATAAGTCCCATGCAGTTTCGTTGCAACAGTGCATTCAATTCAATTAATACTACCTCCTCAGTAAAAAATAAGTAGTAAGAATAATAATAATCATGTTATCTATTACGTTGAGCTTTAACTTCCGCACTCTGCACTTTTATACAACCACTGCAACTTCACCTTAAGAGCCTCCTATTTTTTTCTTTCGCGTGCGTAGTTCGGCATATTTTATTTACTTGTTTATTACTATTGTTAATATCCTGCCAGTCCAAGATTTTTTATTCATTTCGCAGGTTCCGTGCAATGGAACTACATGGCCACGTTCGCGGTAGAGAATGTGCGCTAACCTTATGCATGAATGACGCTTAAAAAATGGTAGTGAACCTTACGGCCTGCTTCTTGCGTCACACTTGTGTCGGCATCAATCACTGCTCACGATTCTCTCCTCGGCCAACATAAAACATTGCCTCCGTCTGCGCTACATCACTGCATTAACGCATCACAGTGTAAATTGGTATCAATGCGGCATAGATTGTTAATGGTGTAGCGCCTAAACAAACATATCATGAGATTATCGTAGTGACCAGCAGAATGTATAAAAATAAACGTTGCACGTTGATTACACGTTGCCAAATGAAGATAAAACAATTCTACGCATTGCATTTGCTATGATGGCATTCAATTAACCACTTGACGAAAGCTTCGCATTACGTAGAATCGAACATGTGAGCTGGATCTGCTTACTTGTAAAAATAATTTTACAGCGTAACCCTTAGGTGCCCCTTGCGGCGGCAAGCGTCGGCGTTGGCGGCGACAACGAGCATAGCGGCGGAAGAAAAAAATTACCGACGATTACGTTACTTCCTAATGCGAAATTTGAGCGCAGCAAATAAGCTGTTTCACCTTTTCGATAGATTGAGGCAAAGAAATCGAGCAACACATGTATGCGCTATCACAGAATTTTTTTTTTTATATTTCCCGTACTCCTGGATCATCTCGACGGCGGCGACGGTAAGCTTCTGCTTCGGCGGCACGCACCTCTGGATTCTGACGGCGACGGCGCTGGGCCTCTGCTCTGGCAGCTCGTTTAGCAGCAGCAGCAGCAGCAGCAGCAGACGGAGGACTTCCATCGGTCGTCTCGCTCATGGCTCAGAAAGAACTGGCAGATAATTTCGCAGTGGCGAACGGCAGCGGCAATTTCGGCTCGGGCGGTGCACATATACAGATCCGCCGCCACCGATCTGGCTCTCTGATTGCCACCGCACAGGGGTTACATTGGAGGAGGAGCGAAGAAAGGAATTAAGTTCGAGCCGGCGCTTTGACAACCGGAGACTCGCAGGAAGAGGGGGGAGGGGGGCGGCGTGTACACCCAGCGGCAAACGATGGGGGCAGAAGCGCGCGCAGCAAGCGGACAACACGATAAAGGGAGGAGGGAAGAGATAGCAGCGACTGTCTGATGCCGCTGACGCCGATAGTGAGTCAACCCCAGCTGCGGAGTTGGTTTCAGGGACAACGCCGCCGATGCCGATACAAACAATATGATACCCTCGCTTCCGCAGCGCTAAGAACCAGGTCTAGGCGTGGGAAGGTGGTCACGTATTCGTCGACGTGCCGGGGCCTACGTGAAATAACCGGCGCGTCGGCAACTGAAGAGCACCCTATCCGCCACACAAGAACAGGGGGGGGGGGGACTCTTTCCTCCTCTTTCTGCATGGCGGCGACGGTGTTCTATGCAGTCACGTTATCTTGACTCTCTAGCGGCGTCAGCGGCATCCAGCGGTATCAGTCGGTCGCTGCTAGCGCTGGGGGCGGAGCTGGTTACGAGGCCGACGACAACGCCGACGACGACGCGAAACCCAGGAACGGACGCCAAAGAGCTGCGCTCTAAAACGCGGAGAGAAAGAAGAGGCGCGAGGAGGAAAGCGGAGAAGGAAGGCGCAGCGGAACCATGAAGCGGAAAGCGTAGGACGGCAGGGCGAAAGCGTGACAAGAAAAGCGCAGTTCGGGCGACGGTGGCTACGAGATGGCGCCAGAGGTAGCGCGCCGCTATGCGCGTCTTGCGCGTTGTCTGAGGGCTTTGTAGGCGGAGGCTTCGGTGAATCACGCCCACGCGTCACCCAAGCGCTGGCCCCACTCGCTGGCTCTCGCGATCTCCACATTAGTGAAACAGAAGCGCCACACTTAGCTCCGTTTGCAAGGTGCCGTACGAGACCGATTGCCCGCGCCAGCCGATGTATCGCGAAATGAAATCACGTAAAGAGCTGCGCTGGAATTTCGCGTTAGGGAGTATCGTGACCGTCGGTGAATTTTTTTAGGCCCGCCTTTATTTTCATGTCCGTCTCCTAGAGGGCTCCCCAGCCGAAAAAGACATATTTCTGTACAGCCATTTATGCAGCACAATAATGTCCTATTTCTTCTTGCGCATTTTAATGCATCTATAAAAGCCGTGCAGCGTCCACACCAGCGTGCTCCTGTATCACGCGCTTGTGTGCGCCTGTGCTAGTGCATTCAAAGAAGAAGAACGAAGAAGAACGGCAGTTCCCAGCATTCGTCACACTGACCGTTGGCACCTGGCTGTTAAGGTGAGCGAACGTCGTGCGCCTCGATCATTCCTTTCGAAATAGGCAACGCAAGCGCGATGAGCTAATGAGGTCAAACGAATTTTTATACGGCAGCCACTGTCGCTTCGGCGAGGATTTCCTCATAAGCGATGCTCGAAGGCTCGAGTTAGGCACAGGGTTCGGCGTAGTTACAGCAGAATGCAGCCCGTTAGCGTGGCAGTGCCTGGCTGTTGCTATGGGCACCTAAAGCTGTCGGCAGGAATTTCATGGCATATTCCTGGAAATGTTAGCGCACAGCTACCGGCTGTCTTGAGCAACGCCAGATGGAGGCGCCTACGGTGCTGGATCGCGGTCGCTTTCTTCGCTTGGACACTCGGCGATGATGACTGAATGCGTCGGTTAATGGCGTGTACAGTTGCACTAGTGAGAATACATAGCAAACAAGCAAAGTGATCGCAATGGATAAGTCGTACGCCTAAAACAAGAAGCGCCGCGTAAGGTAACCCTGGCGGAAGCTCCATTTATCGCTTCATGATATACTATTAGGCGATTTGTGGTGTCGTACATGGTGATTGAAGACTGAGAAGAATATCGGTATCGCATTTCATCTTATCATCCGAAAGCGTGGTGCGAGGAATTGGCTGTAAATATATGTGCAGCCATACCACGAATCTCGTCATGATTAAAATCGTGTTATCTGGCCGGCTTCAGGACTCAGCGAAGCCTTATCGTGCTTTGGACAGGCCGGTCTTAATTGCTGCCACGCAAGGCTCTAAATGTTCACAGGGAATAGTGTTTTTCTTTAATAATTTCGCACGTTTACATGGGGCCAGACTTTCACCGCCGGTTCAATATCGCCGATGCAAATAGCACGAGTTCCCGCGTAACCGAATTGCGCCACATGCTCGTCCCCTAGCACCAAATATGACCTAGCTTTTTGTGATACAAGTGGCATCGCTTGAGAGCTCTACAAGTTAAGATGCTTTGGCGGAGGGCTCGGGGAGGAGAACCTTAATTTCCCGCCACCTCCTCTCTTTCTCTGTCGAGACTATGCGGAGAGGCTCTAATGGCTTGAGAGGAGAATGGCAGTGAAGAAACTGAGGTTTTGCCTGCCATGCACGCGATCTCATTATGAGGCAAGCGGTAGTGCAGGACTGCGGATATAGGGAGCGGCTTAACCCGATGACGCTGGTTAAAGTTGCACTCACTTTGGCATTGTAAGTTGCACCTCTTGTTGCTACGGTGTCTCTAGCAGGCCAAGCCGGTTGCAGCAACTGTTTCATCTTCGGAATGCGAGTCCGGAGTTGTCTGGCCGTCAGAAGTTGTGTGGGGCTGAAGTTTTTCACACTCGGTGTGTGCTTACAGCGGTGTAAAGCCAGCTGGGGTGTCACTAGATTTGCCAAGCAGTTGCTTCACTGCGCATACCATCCTTTCAGCCTCTTATTTTGACTGAGAAAACTGTGGGCTCCTGGTCACGAGAGTAGAACCACAGCCTTTGGCAAATATTTTGAGTTCATGAGAGGAAAATGATGCAACATTATCTGCTCCCACGACTTCCGAGATACTTTGCCGAGCAAATATGCTCTTAAGTACCTCGACGACCGTAGAAGCAGTTGATAACCGAAGGGTAATAACAACTCCGGGGAAGCGATAGTAGTAATCTATAACAAGCAAAACTGCTTGTCCCTTGCTGTGGAAGAGGTCCTCACCAAGAAATTCCTATGGGTGACCCGGAAAATGCTTGAAATTAAGTGGTCTTGCTGGATTTATGCCAGTATATGCACACTGCTCGCATCCGGCCACTATGGACTCTGTGTCTCTTGAAGTTCCAGGCCACCACACCGGATCTCTAGCTTTCGCCTTGCACCGGTTTACATCTTGATGACTATCGTGCAGTGAATTCAGGGCTGTAGGTCTCAAAGAAGTGGGAACCACTACGCATGGGCCTTTGAGCACAAGCCCATCACAAACTGTGATTTCATTAGCCACCGCAGCATACTTCATTAACTGCAATGGCAGCTCCTCCTTCTGAGACCAAGCCTGTTGGGCGTATGATATTCGGGACGTGCACTACCCATTCAAGTTTTGGGCTCTCTCAATGTCTTGCGGAGTCAACGGCAAAGTTGAGGATGCGCCGTTAACAACTTCCGTTGCAAATAATTACACCGCGTCCAGGGGAGACGAAACCTTCGGTGGTATCCTCGAGAGAGCGCCCGCAATTTCTAGTAGTTTCCCTGGAATAGACTGCATTGAACTGGTAGTGCATACGCTTGAGGCGCACTCTTTGGTTACAAGAAGGTAGCATATCAAGTTCCATTTTGCTCAACAGCTCCACTAGTGGTTGATGGTCCATTTCCACATCGAAATTAATACCACTTATGAACTCGTCGAATTTCCGTATTGACCATGTAGCCGCTAGAGCTTCTTGACTCTTGATCCGACTCCTGATTCTTAGTCAACCTTGACTCAAGGTTGACTCTTGGTTCGGTTGCCAAGCCCAGGCCGTTTTGTTTCCTCAGAAGAGCCCGCTGGGGAGATGTAACCTCGGAATACCGAGAGGAAACCAAAGTTCACCATCCCAAAAAGTCGACGAACTTCGTCAATATCCTTGGGAGCTTCAAGAGCCTTGATAGCCTCCAGTTTGGCTGGATCGTGTTTGGTTCCATCAGCTTAGACGACCATCTTCAGGAAAGATACTTCGGACACACCAAAGCGGCAGTTATCTTGGTTGAGAGCTACACCGGCTATGGGAAAGCAAAAGCGGGCTTGCTCCAAGCGGACATCTTGCTCTTTCCTGAGACGACTGAAAACAAGGATGTCGTCTAGTATACTGTTACACTTTCCTGATCATCGAGGATTCGTTCCATGTGTTATTGAAAATATTCTAGAGTTGATACGATAACAAATGGCAGAAGAGAAAAGCGGTATCGGCCAAAAGGCATGACGCAAGTCACTAGCTCCTGAGGCTGCAGCGAGCTTGACCTAGTGAAATCCGGCTATAGCATTCAGCTTCGGGAAATGTTGAGTCGCCTAGAAGACCGAGAACTTGCTCAACGGATGGCAATATGTGGCGATCCCAGAGCGCAACTTCATTTAAACGAGTCAGGTCGATGCGCAGTCGCTAACTACCTAAGGACTTTGGAACTTCTACATGTCCCGCACACCAAGAAGTCGGTTTACCAGTCTGACGAATGACTCCTTCGGCTTCCATCCTGTCCCGTTCCTGTCGAACAATACCTTGCAATGGGATGGAGAATGAGAAAGGTACGGCGCCAGGCTTAAGTCTGATCTGGTACTCATCTTTCAGCATGCCGAGGCCTTTTAACAGTTCCGCATGATGCTGTGGTCGAGGGTTCTCTACGCCTTCAAGGAATCTGACGACCTCGAGTGCTTTGAGTGCTGGCAAACCTAGTAGTGGAGTAGAAAGAGACTGCACCAGATGCAATCGCTCGGCACTTGTTTTCTCTTGCCACGTGAGCTGGGCGACGTACGATCCGATTCCTCGAAGCGGTTGACCTCCTGGACCTGTCCAGTGTGCGGAGCTGCGGGGGCACTTTAGGCAAACCTTCTGGCACAGCCGAAACTTCCTCACCAGAGACAACATTGAAAGAGGCAGTATAATTTCTTGCTGTGACGTCGTCGAACTTGGCGTTCCCAGGCACCATGACAGTATCCAGGCAGATGGTCGCAAGGTTGGTAGGCTCTGCTTTGCGGGAAGGGCGTACCTCAGCGAAATGATCTTTCTTTCGACATTGATTGCAGAGCGACGCACTTGCTGGGCATTGTGAGCGTGGATGCAGCGAACGCCCGCAGAAGATCAAGTAGCGCCGCCTAAGCGTTCCATCCTGGGCGGCGCGTCTCGCTGCCGGGCATCCGTGCGTCGAGGGTCTTTACAAAATTTGGCTGCGCCTGCTTGAACTGATGTGGAACCTCCTGCTGTTACTTTTGTGGATCTTTCTTTCTCGGCTTCTTCCCGTTGGCACGCTTGAGTCGCAGCATCCTTTAGCGTCAACCAGGAGTTATGGTGCAGCCGATCCGAAAGACGAGCGTCTCTTAAGCCTACTACAAGTTTGTTCCAGACGAGATGGGTTGACGGGCAGTTGCAATGCTTGGCTGATCTGCACTGTTCCACTTAGTAAGCGTCATCGCTTTCGCTCGATTATTGAGTACGCTTGTGAAAGCGAGAAGTTTCGTAGAGCTCGTTAGCTGCGTGAACAAAGTGCACCGTGAAACGCTGGACGACGGTCTTGTGGGATAGCAGTTCATCAGCAGAAAGCGAGAGAGTATCGAGCAGGGGATGACTTTCGGTGCCCATACAGTATACAAGTGAGCGTACTTGAACTTCCGCGGGAGCGTGGCAATCTCCAAAGACAGCTGCGTAGTCATCATAACATGTTTTCCGCGTTGACCAAGACGTAGCGATGGTGAAGTCGAACCCATCGGGTTGCAGAATAGAAATACCAAGACACTTGGAATCGGGAGTGTGATGCTCACTGGTCATGGTTTCTGCTTGTGCAGATGAAGCACAATGTAGGTGTTTATTCGGCCCCCTCTGGCATGATGTCGAATGTTGACGTAGCTCTCCCGGCGCGGGTGAAAAAGAGACACGTCTACCCCCTTGAGCGTCGCAAAATGAAGTGCCTTTATTATTGCGTAGCAATCCCGGCCCCGACACAGGCGGCACCACCAGACAGCTCATAGAAGCATCGGTGGCCACCACAACACGTTCCCCGCCGGCTGTCCTGCCACTGGATACAACATGCACATGAACTGACTCATGTGTATAGCCACCTATACTGCGTACTGCTACAAATATGCTGGTTATTGGCTCTCTTCCCTATGGAATTACACAATGAAACAACAAATGCTACCTAGAGGGCGAATCAGAAAGTCTCTGCCCCCATTGTTTATCAGCCAAGATAAGGTATGTACAGGTAATTAGAAATATATGCAGTATTCTGTTTAACTTATACTACCTTTTCCACATAGTCCGCACACCGCTTAAGACATTTGCTCCATCGCAGCACTAAATTTGAGATGCCCTCGTGGCAGAATTCATCCGGCTGACTGTGGCACCACTGTATAGGACTGCCATGACTCGCGTAGCTTTCTAGGGACGTCAGATAATTAGCTTTCGTTAACAGTTATCGTCGACTGTTTCTGGACATTTTTTTATCACCACACAATTTTGTTTCTTGCGCGTAATCGCGACACAAAAAGCTGCCTTATGTATATATCTGCGGAATTTTAGAGTTAGTTTGTGGTGCCCTCTCTGTCACGTGGACGAATAGGTTCTGGTAAAATAAGCGCGAACAGATTGCACAAGGACACAAAGCCTATGTGTCTTTCAGTAATTTATTTCTGCTTGGTTTTCTAGTGAACATGTCTAACCAACTAGCCCTTCTGAATGGATTCCGCTTGTAAAAACAGTCGCCGGCGCAGTATATTTTTGTGGTTGCTTTTGCAGGCGTTACCTCCTTAGAAACGCGCTTTGGGCTGGTACAGGCTCGTTCTCATGCCAGATCACATACCTTTCGCTCTTGAATTTTTTCGAATCCCATGTTCTAGCAGTCAAAACGAACAATTTTTGTATAAGGCAGACCATATCTATATTGTGCTAGTTGGAATCTAGTGATTCTCGAAGCGTACTGCCGCGGCGAGAATGCTCCCAGCAATTAATTAGTTTTTCTTCTGGAGCATTCACATTGCTTAGAATCGCCTAGCCGTGAGAGCGCTAGAGAGAGACACAATGTATCTCATGACGCGGTGGTCTACCAGAATGCTGAAGCTGTGCAAAGAACTCAAAAATCTGCGGCGTGCATAGCCGCGCTCAATGCTAGAGAATATATCATACAACGAGTTCACGACGAATGCATTGCGGGTTTTCCTGGTTAAGCGATCCCGAGAGCGCGTTCACGCATTCCAGCAGCATCATTTCAGCAGCATTCCGTTCATCAGTTCAGCAGCATCAGTTCAATTAGCATATACTCTCGCTCATTCACTCACCAACAACGTTCACAACTCCCTCACACTCATGCTCCCTCGCTGTCCTAACTACACACATTAATACACCGCAACATTCACTCAAGCTTACAGACACTTCCACTTTTGCTTACCAGCACACCGTCGCACTCACACGCGTCCACTCCCCTCACCCGTACTCACTTCCATAAGTGCTCTCATTCGCGTTCACGGTCACGTCCACTCAATACGACCGTAAAGGACAGTCTTTTAAGCTTACGCAAACCGACACTGACTCCTGTTCACACTCCCGTCTACTCAATTTCACCGGCACTCACCCCGTTCATACTCGCGTCTGCTCCCGCCGTTAGCCACTCGCTAACGCCGTATCTCACGCCTATGAAATCAGTGTGGGGCGATCGCGCGGCAGCGTACTATATTGGCGAGTTTTCCGACCCATGATTTGTGCTCTTCATTGCCATTCGCTTTCCAGAAAGCCGTAGTGCGCCCCGCTGATATCACTCGCCGTCCCCGCTAGCCGCAGCAGTCGTACCACAGTGCACACGTAGCCATGGTGGAGCTGGACCGCGCTGAGTGGGCTGAAAAGACGGACTTGTTCCTGCTCTTCCTCATGGCCTCCGTGGGACTGGGCAACGTGTACGCTTTCCCGTACGCCATCTACACCAACGGATTCGGTGAGAGGACCTATCTGCGAATTCGTTTGAGGAGGAGAGAGAACAGCTTCTGGGCAAGCATGTTGTAGTGAATTATAGATGGATAAACTGTGGATTTCATTTTAAAAGGTGTGGGTGTAGACCACTTCGTATCCACGGATTGCGTGGCAATGGAACTGTAAAATTTGGGGAATTAAGCAGTTGTTTAAGTAAAGACATTAGGCTCGAAAGATATGGTTCCGGCTTCGTTTCCCAGCTGGTTACTTCGTTGTGATATGATGGTGCAGTATGTGATCACGTGGGAACAAGACATCACGATGTTTTGACACTCGATCCAGCTAGTTAGGTCACTTATGCTGCTACTCGCTGTGAAAGCCGATGTAGCAGCGTAGCGAACGACTGAGCGAACCAAAGCGACCGTCAAAGAGCAATGTCCTGCTGTCGTGTGACTACTTTCTGCATCATAGTGTCAGGACACAATACAATCGAAACCGAAACTGGCCATAGAAAAGCTAAAAGTGGAATTATTTAGGGCGCTGTGAGTCTTGCTAGCAATCTTCCTAGATTTTAGAGGTGGCGGACCAACATTTACCGTACACACAAAAACAATTCTGTGCTCGCTTTATTACTTCACAACAGCAGCCAGAAATATTGCTATTCGTATGCAGGCGTGGTGACCGAATATACCAGCTTGCACATGAAAAAAAAATATTCGTTGTTACAAGGAACTCGTACGATCTCGGAGAATCGACGTGCACATGGAGCTCGGCTCGTACCTCGTAACCAGCGTTTTACTTTCTTTTTTAGGTTTCTGCGACTCTGCAGAACTATTCGTAGAGTCGTGCTTGCATTAGGGCGGATGCCAATTGTTTTCCATTTCGTGTGCATCGGCAGTGTGCGCGATTCTTCGCAGGCGCTTACCTGATTCTGTACGTGCTCTTCATGGTGGTCGTGGGCCAGCCGCTGTACCTGCTCGAGGCGATCATGGGCCAGTTCAGCTCGTGCGGGCCCCTGCACGTGTTCGCCTGCTTCCCGCTGTCCAAGGGACTCGGGCTCAGCATGTGCACGCTGGCCGCCATGCGCGTCATGGACGCCGGACTGGTGCTCACGCAGGGCATGCTCTACTGGGTCGGCTCGTTCACGCCGCGCATGCCCTGGATGTCCTGCGACGCTGGCTGGGGCGCCGATCTGGCAACCTGCTACGTTCGCTCCACGGGCATAGTGAGCTTCCTTTAGTTGATCTGCTCTCTCCTAGCAGACTTCAAGAGACTTCAAAATGTGATATGTGCGAAGTTACGTCTGCAGAGAAGAAAGGCGCACATTTTATTGCGATAGTAATTAGATGAACATTTCAGGTGCATTTTTGCCGTCGTCGTGATGTTCTGTATGAAGTCGAAGTGTTATAACGCCGTCGCCGCGCGTCGTATGCTGTATGTGCAAGTGAAAGCACGCGACAGAAGCCGACGATCGCGGCGCAATCTAGCGCGCGCGAAGGAAGAAAGCGGAGAGCAAGCGCGCCGCCTTTCGTCGCGCGAAACGCCGTGGTGAGATGGGAGGGAGCGAGGGATGGAGGACGGCGTTGTGCTCCTGCAGCAGCTACTCACATTGCGACCCGGCGCAAGGGGAACTGACCATTGCGGCTCAATCTAGCGCTCCATGTATGGAGGAAAGCGGGGAGGCAGCGTGCAAGGAAGGGGGAGGGGCGGCTTCAACTCCACCAACAAGTGCGTATTTTGCACCGCCGCTCAAGGTCGCGCGCGCCCGAACTTGAAAGGGATCTGCAGGCGGCTCATACCTTTGTGCGCGCTGTGTTCTCGCCGCTTTTGCGTTGAAGCGATAGACCACACTAAGGTCACTTGGCTCGTTGCTGTAGCCACGCTTGCAGCGTCTTGACAGCGAGTTTCCACGCTCATCGAATGCCTCGTGTTAATGTTTGCTTGTGCGCGCTGATACCGTGCTTGTTATTTCAGTTATTAAGCGAATGTTTCTAAATTTATACGGCCGATAAAACTACTATCCTTACTGCGTATACATGTACTAATCTGCTATCGCAATCGATGCTTCGCCTTTCGGGCGAAACTGCGAATCTTTATTTATCGCCACTACGACTAGGCATCCTTGAATTGAGTTGCGTTTACTCTGCAACAATGAGGTTGCGAGGATGGCCAGCCAACTAGTAGCTTAAGGGGAACCTGGCCACCTCATACACAGGGCAGCCTCATAGCGGCTAAGCAAAAGCAGACGTTATACATAATGCATAACCTTCATACTAAAAGAAAGAAAAACCACGGCCAGGAATAATAAAGTTATCGTGGAAACATATCGCACAGCTTTATTAGAAACAATGGAATAGTGACGAAACAAAGAAAGAAAAAGAACATAAACTTATCTCGGCGGCAAACGCCATCACACAAGTATATCGCGTCGCTGTTGCAGGGGCGGAATAGATGCATTGAGACAATGAGACCATTCTCATTGCGTATTAGATTTAACAGTGTCGGGGAAGGAAAACAAGCATTTGGTCGCCGTCGTTAGTTCTGCTCTTGTTAGCATTCTAAGGTTCTAGCTGACGTACTTTATAAAAAGAAATATGCTGCTATAAGTATGCCAGTTTTGTTAATGCGTCATCATTCTTATTTTTTCCAATTCTATGTAAGCGCCAAAGCCTGTATCTGTAGAAGGATTCAACTTTAAAGCGTTAAGCTTACAAAACAAAGAAGTGGTGTGGCAGAGATATGGTGCTTGGTAGAGGAGGTGTATTGCACTTGTTCGGAATACTGTCAGTTTGTGCATGTTCTCTACTGAAGTCGTTCTCCAGGCAAGAATTCCGTACTGAACTCAAGGCAAAGACATTGCATTACATAAAAAAGCTCATTAATGAATGTAGGAAGGTAAATACAATGACGACGCATACTACCAGTTACCCTAGACAATTTATAAAGTGATTTACTTTGCATTCCCATGACATTGTTTCCGAGAAATATACGCCAAGTGATTTGAAAGACGCTACTAGCTCTATTTCAGTATCGTTTTAATTATTGGGGGATAGTTGAAACTCTTACGTTGGGTTATTTTTCCCCTTCCTCGAATCTCTGCCATGTTCACATTCTCTCTCTCTCTTTCTCGCCACGTCGAATCATTGAATCATTTTTATGCTCTGAATAAATCTCTACGATTTCCGATAGTCTATTTGTATCACACCTGCTAGACTTACATCCCCTAAACACCATACTGAATATAGGATACCTTCTTGTCATCAACGCATCTAGCCGTTTAGATAGCTTTTTGTCTGCAGTATACCGTGTGCCCGAGCTAATGTTAGCCAAGCTGTCCCACGAAAAAAAGAAAGATTACAAGAACACTGCAAGGTGCGATCTTAAGACCTACGGTGTTCCGTCATCATACGCCTGATGACTAAACATCGCCGGCCTGAAAGTCGTATCTTGCATCAAATTTTTAATGCGTTTTTTTTTCATAGAATAGCTTGGCTAAAGTTAGCTGCGGCAAACTATAGCACACAGAAATACTTAATTTGATCTGTCTGATCTTTTGAGCTTGCCGAATTCCTTGGCCAGTTACCACCGCCTTTTATATTCGGTATGTCAATTTATAACCGCTTTTTAGCCTCCTTCGTGGGTCGATCCTGAGAATAGTGCAGTTTGGATACCGCGAGTTTTTCCGAAGGCTTACAGAAAATCCTGACGATGCGGATAACATTGCGAATTTTTAGAAGAATGATTGTGGCAAGCGGCACACGCCATGAAACAGGGTACGTATATTAATTTTGTCGCTACTTTCCTAAATGCACTAAATAATCTATATTTAGCACAGCTACGGGACTATTGACGATTTAACGTTCGTAGCTAGTGACGAGGTAGGCTAATTTCAGTTCTTAAGTTGCGCTAGACGTCCTCCTTCTTGACCCTGCATCACGAAGAAGTTTCTCTTTCTTTTTTTTTAAAGAGAAACTTGAAGCGAGCGCTTGAGGAGCCCAGGAAACTGCATGCACGAGCAAGGTCAGCTGTTGACGTCTTCTGAGGTCTCCCAGCATGCACCTCTTCCAGAATGTGCGTCTGCGGCGCGCAAACCGACCCATCATTTGTTTTAACTTGATGATTCTGACTCGTGGCAGGCGCTTCACTCATCACGCCATCGATACGCCAAAACGAGGCACTGCGCACTGCTGTTTGGTCCCGCATGTGAAGATTGCGCCCTTCGTGACTATGTGGTTAATATCTTTGCTTGAGAATTATATATGATGGCCAATGTTCTGGTGTGCCGACGTCAGAGTGAAACCGTGGTGACGCCACGAGACGCAAGCACCGCGTCGAAACAAGATTGGTGCGCTTACGTAGCCTAAACAGGGAAAAGTCAGGTGTCAGCGTCTCAGGCTTCTTGCGCTCCTCGTGAAGTGCCCAGGTTAGAAGCGCTATTTCAAAACTAGTGAAGTCAACTGATCAGTAGCTGCAAACTTGACCTTGTCAGTAGCAGCTGCACTCTGTAAATTAGATTAATTAGTGCATTTAACTAATTAGCAAGGCAGTTGAACCATAGCCCATTGCCTGACGTCCGTCAGTCCCGATAATCTGCTTTCTAAATAATGGCTTCCTTATCTGGAGGAATTTCTTATCTAGGAATTTTCGGCAGTCTTACAGAAAAGCACCTAGTACGTGAAAGAACAATATTGTATTACTCTATGTTTTATTTTGGGGCGGGCAGGGGCTAGGGCGGGAATACAAAGTATTCTTCAAGGACTTCAAACTGATTTGAGGTTCGTGAGATCTGGGTACGTAATCATTTTCGTCTCACCGAATTAGATAATATGAGGCTTTTTATTACACGTAGGACAACGAAAAAATTGGCAGAGGCTTAGCTTGGCTAAGCCTAGCGGATTGCGAAAGCAATCTTCTGTTCAGGTTGCAGAGTTCCATACTGCTCATCGAACGTGTAGATGCAGTCTCGTCGCCATTTAAAGCATCCCTAAGGCTTGCTGTCGAACGATCAGGTGTCGCCAAAGTCGCGTCAGCATTGAGAGCATGCATGATACTAGTGGATGCACCCAGATCAAGAGATGTTGAACGCATTCGCCTGGCTGCATAATATGCACGCCGTTTAGCTAAACGTTGTTCCCGCTCTTCATCCGTTTCTTCCGCACGCCGCCGCTTCTTAGCTGCAGCACATCGTTGCAGCTTCACCTTATACACATCATCCGACATACCGCGGAGGATTCGCTGGGACGACTGCGACGAGCCGAGTTGGGGGGCCGCTTTTCCACAGCTGGCATGACGTCACGTAGAGCGAGCGCCCCTCGCGGCAGCGGCGCGCCGCTGCAGCATGGAGGATTCGCTGGGACGATCGCGACTAGCCGAGTTGGGGCCCCGCTATTCCACAGCTGGTATGACGTCACACATAGGTCACAATAAAGGTCAATGGTGGATTCTCCGGGACGACGGTAAAGAGCGGAAACCTCGAGCAGTATTGCTTTCGCAATAAAAAGGAAAATAGGTGTTAAAACGACGTTTCGGACAAAAGACGCACCAAGTTGGCGTAGAGCTACGGACGAAGCAGTGATAGTGCGTGGCTATCGCAAAAAGAGGGCGAAATTACGCTCGGATGCGTCGTACAAACTGCGCGTACGTAAAATCTGAACTGTGAGTCTGGCTACCTGCCGTGGTGGCCTAGTGACTTTGGCGTTGCGCCACTAAGCCCGAGAGCGAGGGATGGCATCCCAGTTGCGGCAGCCGTATTTAGATGGGAGCGAAAAACAAAATAAAAGAAAAGGAAACGCCCTTGTAAACGGTATATTGGGTGCACGTTGAAGAATCCTGGGTACACCCAAAATCAGTCTGGTGTCCCCCACTACGACATGACACATGCGCATATTGTGATCTTGGCACGTGTAAACCCAGAACCTAATTTAATGTGAAAACAAAAGGAAAGCGAAACTATCGCTGCACGGCGAGTATCCTCGCAACCTGCTGGCTGGCCTGGTGTGCGCATCTGTGTCTGCTGACGACTGGGGACAGTGAACGCTGTGCTACCTTTTGTTATGTCTTAGAGCAAGCTCTGCGCTGTTGGCGTTTTTATTTTGCGCCGTAAGAAAGTATTACCAAAACAGGCAGAATGCACGGCCGGTTGCCTGGAGGCACCCCGCAGTAACGCGACAACCTAAGGCGTTTGAAAGCTACAGCGAACTTCTTTGATCTTCCGCAGCTCCTGTTACATAAGCGTACAGTATGCTCGCTAGGCATTGTTTGCGATAAGTTACGCACTTACCCAGCGTCTGTGTCAGCCTGCGCTGGAGAGCCTGGTGGCTGACCGCGCGGCGCTCAACCTGACTGACGAGAACCGGCTACAGGCGGTCCCCATGCTCTACAACGGAGACGTCGTGCTCGTCAAGTACGACTACTACGTCAGGGAACTGCATGGGTGCGTTCTCGCCAACCAGTCGTCCGCCGAGCAGTACTACACGTAAGTGCAGCGCTCTCTGTTGGCACGCTGCTCTGAAATTCTGAACTGAAATCAAATGCAGTATTTATTGGAACATGGGTCGGCCTTTTTACAGTAATGTTGCCCAAAATCAGCTGTCGAGCTATACTCGGGAAAAAAATAATCTAGCAGAAGTACTGAAGTAATGGAATTTCTCCATCGCGCCCACGGTAAAACCACTGTGGAGATTATCCAGACTGGCTCGAAGGGTCTCAAGACGTCGTCATTTGTGGTGTCGGGGACGCCTGCGAAGCATTGGAGGAGGGCCAAATAAGTTCCTACGAAGCTGCTGATTTTGGCATTGACAAGTGAAGTTTACAAGTCGGGCTCACGGTAAATAAAGATATGGCACGTTAAAATTCACTATTTCTTCTCGAAATATATTGGTTGGCCTATATTTGAAATATTGCGTTTTATTTCTCCGCTAGTTAAGTATGCAGGGATCAACTTACTGGCGTTCGACCTGTTTTCGAGGAAATACCGTACTATTTCAACATAAAAATTATGTGCACTTATCAGGTGTCTGGAACAACGGATGCGTATATTTTCTGCGGCATCACCGCGCTAAAACATTTTTTTTTCTGGAAAGATAAAGCCTTTTGTTTGTTGAATGAAAGCCATGGTTCCACTCTCATCTGAATTAATGTGCTGTATTGGCGGCCTGTTCAAGTCTTGCAAGTTTGGAGCGAAATAAAGACTGATAATATTAATCACAAGTGACAGAATATGCTTGAAGAAGGGAAATATGTGCTCGCAATACATTGCCATCTGCATGAAGAGTCGAGTGCCCCCAAGACACTTGTCAAATTTCTGACTTGCAAGAAAATTCGAAACCTCGTAAGCTGTTTTCACTACTTTGCCGTCAAGAACAATTTCGAGCCACTCCTGGTTCATAACTTTTGATCGACGTATCGCGACTTATCGTATGAGGCTAACTTTATTTTCAGATTCATATTCTTGAAGGTACAAGATGGGGAAACGTAGAGCAGGTTAATGAGATAAGCTTACAGTGACTAGTATACACGCGTGGGGGAGCAGTCTGGTGCAAAAAATGTGCCAAAAATAGCCGGAGATTATTACCCTAAAGAGGCATTGTCATGAATTCTCGTAGGGTACATAGAAAAAAACGCATATTACATTAGAGCGGAGGAGCAAGGCGACGTTTAGGTAGCCACCGCTGTCTTGGACCCTGCCGACGCAAACTATAGGTTGCTCTTTTCCTCATAAATATGCCTAACATGTAACACTGCGCATGCGTTCAAAGCAAACATCACTCAAGTGATTTCATCATTCGCACGTAGAAATTGGAGACATTATAGGGCCCCGTCTGCCGACTTCGCCAGCCGGTACGTAATGCACTGCGACACATCACAAAAAAAATTATGCAAGAGTCATGGTAGCATAGATGCAGCATCTGCTCTAGAAAAAAATGCCATTACTATTTTACAACTCCTATTTAGCGGTGGAGAAGAGCGCCGTGAAGGATTTGCAGCAAATGGTCTATCGTACGCGCAAATGCAGTGTGCATCGTCGGCGAGAACTCTGCAATGGCCTGTCGGAGTAGATTTGCTTCATGGTAGTGACGGATCACATACAATGCCACGGTTTGAGCACCACTTCACTGCATCTGGTTCATGAACTGCTTGCACAAAAATGTGCACGGCTCGGCCTTCATGCTGAAGAGCCATCCTACGTGCGACGCATACTTGACGGACGAGAAGGAGCTGCGCGTTTGATTCCACGATGACGTCTCTTCTGAAGTCCGCGTCAGCTGCGACGGAAGCCATGACACTCGAATGGCGTGATATCCTTGCCAGGTCGTCGAGGGTGGCTAGCGTGGCGCGGTGTTGATATTACTCGGGTGCCATTGATTGGCTAGTTGATAGTCATTGGCTTTGGTTTCAGTTTGATAACTGCAGAGTTTTCACTGAGAAAGTCCACGCCAAGGATCACTTCGCGAGATCACTGTTGCAGGATGACAAAGCTTGTAAGGGAACATCTGGCCACGAACTGTCAGTCAGGCCGTGCACGTTCCTGACGGCCCTACGAGGTGACCTCCTGCAGCGTGAAATTGCGGGTCGTCTTACGTCCTCTTGACTTTCCTGAGCTGCTCCACCAATCGTCCGTCCATGACTGAATAATGAGCTCCAGTGTCCAGGAGAGCGGTTACCGGTCGTCCGTCGATTATCCCCTGCAAATCAGCACTTGGCGTTCTGGTTCGGCGTTGTTGGCCACAGACTGCACTGTGCTTCGCGTGCTCCTGTCACGGTTTCGTGTGGTGGAAGCGTCGTGGAATCGTGATGTAATAATGTCGGGTCGTGGCGTCGTCGCTGGAGGGTCATTCGTTTTTACCTGGGAAGTGGCTTCACCTCCAGGCGGCGCTTCTTTTAGTTTCTCCCACGTGATCTCGGCGACCCTCCCCTAGCGTTAGGCTAGGCTTGGTATGGCGATGACGAGCGGCGTGCATACCGTGACAGAGATCGAGCGACCTGACGTCACGTCTTGTGTCTCCCGTATATAACACTCGATGTATCGAGGCAGTTGGCGTGGGTGGTGCCTGGAGCGTTAACGGTGAGCCCACGAAAACAGGTGACCGGTCTCATCGTGGCGGAAGCATAGGGGTCGATAGTCCGATGTGCACCACGCGCCAGTTTTATTTATTTATATAGTCATACTGTTCACCCTCACTTGAGGGTCGCTACAGGGAGGGTGAGTAACTGAATTGTACATTGAACAAGCATTGAAGACCATTTGTCGAAGAATATTCGTAACACATAGAACATTTGTAGAAAAAACACAGTTGCATGCAAGCAATAAATAATAAGCTATTCAGTTTGACCGAAATACTTATTAAGACCAACCTCAAAGTCCCTCCCAGTATTTTGTTGTATCACATCATTCGGTAATTCATTCCAGTGTTTAATAGCGTCAGGCGTGCGGGGCTGAAAAGTATGCGGGTGGATCGTGGACACTTGTCGTGGCAGCGACATGTAGTGCCACGGGCTTGGCGGCGACGCGTGAAGTTGAGGGTGGGCTGGCGGCCTACGAGGTTCCCACCCCGTGCTGGATGGTCATGTTTCGCTTCTTGCAGTGCAGATGTGTAACTCATGACTTCGGGCGCTGGTACTTCAGGCTGCTGTACCTGCGGTGCGAGTGGAGAGGGACGTGACTTGAGGTTAACTCGTCATGACTCCGCAATTCTCCACAATTCTCCGCAATCCTCCGCAATTTACCGCAATTCTTCGCTGACGAAAGCGCCAAGCATTGCGCCGTCGTACGCTAAGACAAGGTTTCTGAGGCCGATTCTGTAGATTCCATTGAAATTCGTGTCGGGGGTTTGGACTGCATCTGGGAGATCGTACTGTTGTCCCCGGATGGTGAATGCTTTTTCGATAGTAGCTGCTTTAGTGATGAATTCCTCGATGGCGGTTAGAGAACTGCGTATTAACCTGGCGTCCATGCCTATCCAGTGGTTTCCCAGGTAAGTGCTGGGTGTCGTGATCCACTGCATATATTCAAACACACTGGGCGTCGCATTCCAATAGCCAGGGCAGACCAATATCTTTTGCTAAATACTTAGGCGGCCAACTTTTCAGTAATTACAGTATTGAGTTAACACTCCCTTAATACAGTGAATAGGGCAACGTCATCGGCGTAATGTAGAACACACACTTCAGACGATAGTATTTTAGACCTCCTGATTCCTGTACTAACAATCCTTCTACAGACCGTCTTGAAGAATAAAATAATAAAACAAAAATAAACGACTAAATGGAGAACAATGTCGAACGGAAGAAAGTGCTTGTATCCTCTGCGAAAGTTCACTATGAGCAATTTAATTCGTAGCTGAGCTTTGATATGCCATTTTGATGTATTTGCGTATGACAAAACTAAGACTTACGTTAATAACACGCTCGCACGCACACTGAAAGAATATATTGTGGTACCATGTCAAAGGTCTTAGCTAGGCTTACTTACAACGCGCTACCTTGAGGAGAGCGCTAACATTGTGAAACGCTTCAAGCTACATAGATATTTGTGAATATTGCCACGTACACTCCTGTTCATCTTCGGCGCTGCTTTGTAATTGGGTTTTAGTTATAGCGCTACAATGCGCCAGCGATATCTTACTATTGATTCGTCACTAACTTTCGTCAGACGGGCCTATCAGATGAGATGGACGCGCCTGCTGAAAGGTTCTTGGAGGAAGTTATAAATAACGAACGAGTGAGCTGTTCGGATGGACTCGACGCCCGATGTTCTAGCTTGCTACTTCCGCCGCCGTCGAATTTCTTTGCAGGCACAAGTTCTCTCAATAAACTGCAGTCGTTTAGTGCTCTTCGACTCGTTATTCTGACCTTCTTGCGCACCGCCGCTACTACGTGATATTTGGTGGGGGTGCTTGTTCTCCAAAGGACACTCCCAGGGAGGAACCACAGCAGCGCGGACCCCTTTCGTGCCACCGCCGACAAAGATCACAGCCACGAAGCAGAAACTTAGGAGCTGCGAAGAAGCCTACGAGGGCAGCAGCTGCGGCTGAAATTCGGAGCGTCGTCTGTTCCAGTCCGTCAGTCGAAGGAAGCATCGATCACCACGATGGTGACCGCATCGACGGGCCCAGTCATCCTGCATCAGCCACGGCCGCAAGCCTCCTTTCTAAGAGCCGCGTCCGGCGACCCCGAAGAGTAGCTCGATAAATTTGAACTGCTCGCAACATTCAACTGCTCGTGCGACACGGAGAAGCGACACAGCGTGTACTTCTCATTAAGTAAACCTGCCAGGACGTGGTTGTAAAACGAGGAAGCGACCCTGACCTCCTGGACAACGTTTCGAAGGAAGCTCACGCAGACGTCTACGAATGCCATTGGAAAGGATCGCGCTGAACGTTTGCTTTAGACGAGAATTGAATGACCAACCGAGAGTGTTATGGTCAATGCAGAAGAAAAGAAGAGCCTCCTTCGTAGAGCGAATCCAGAGATGCCTGAGGATAGGTGCCGTTAGCGCATGAGGGGCGTTCGGCAGGATCTCTTCGCCGGATAATACGTAATACTCCAACCGCCGACAAGGAATTCGTCACTGAATCAGCTACTATCGAGAAGGCACTCACCATGCTGGGAAAACAGTCCTACCTCCTAGACGCGATCCAACCCCCCGACACGAATCTCAGTGGAATCGATACAACAGGCTTTATAAACCTTATCTTCGCGCACAACGGCGCTGTCGTGCGCGAAGAATTGCAGAAAACTTGCCCGACGAGTCGCCCACAAGTCACGTCCCTCTCGGACTTTGTTATGGAGGAGTTACAACAAGCCCTAGGCTCAACTCGACAGACACCGCAGGTACAGCAGTCCGAAGGACCAGCACCCGAAGTCATGAGTTACGCATCTGCACTGCAAAGCCAAACACGGCCATCCAGCTCGGGATGGGAACATTACAGGCCGCCAGCCCACCCTAAAGCTTACACGTTGACGTCACGCCCACAGCACTTCACATCACTGCCACGACACTCGCAGACAACTCAGCCCTATACGTCATGGAAAAGTGACGTGTGGCGCATATCTGGCCCCCGACAGCTATGCTTCCGTCGCGGTGAGCCCGGCCATCTGTTTCGAGAGCGCCCCTACCGCGTAATGGGCCTTCGCGGGTTCGCCGTTAACACTCCTGGCTCCACCCAGGCCAACTGCCTCGATACATCGAGTGTTATATACGAGAGCCGCAAGACGTGACTTCAAGTCGCTCTAGATCTCCGTCACGGATTGCAGGCCGCTCGTCGTCGCCGTATCAAGCCTAGGCTAACACTAGTGGAGGGTCGCCGAGCCCACGTGGAAGAAACTAAAGGACGCGTCACCTGGAGGTGAAGCGCTTCTCAGAGAAAAACGAACGACCCTCCAACGACGACGCCACGAACCGACATTATTACGCCGCGATTCCACGACGCTTCCACCAGACGCAACCAAGACAGGAGGACGCGAAGCACCGTACAGTCTGAGGCCAACCAACGCCGAAGCAGAACGCCATGTGCTGATTTCCAGGGGATAAACGACGGACGACCGGTAAGCGCTCTCCTGGACACTGGAGCTCATTATTCAGTCATGGACACGGACGATTGGTGGAGCAGCTCAGGAAAGTCAAGAGGACGCAAGACGGCCCGCAATCTTGCACTGCTGTAGGTCACCTCGTAATGCCGTCAGGAATATGCAGGACCCGACTGAAAGTTGGCGACCAGAGGTTCCCGGCAAGCTTTGTCATCCTGCAACAGTGCTCTCGAGAAGTGATCCTTGGCGTGGACTTTCTCAGTGAAGACGCTGCAGTTATCAACCTGAAACCAAGGTCAATATATCTGTCAACTCGCCAATCAATGCCACCGGAGCAAAATCAACACCGCGTTACCGCCGAGCTGAAGTGCTCAAAACAAACTTCAGTTGAGAACGCAAACATCTCAAATAAGGGTACGTTGGTCGCGTTCTGGGAAGACGCCGCAGAAATAGGCAGAGCATGTATATTGTTCGATTCACGTGAAACATCAGAGGTGGGTAATGACGACACAAAATGTGAAATATACGCCGCCCTGCCGAAGCACAGGCAGGAAGGGCAACGCGACCATCTTCACAAATATGCGGAATGTTTCTCCAAGTCTTCGAAGATTTGACAAAGGCCCACTACCGATGAATTCACTACCACTACCGACGAATTGGACACACCCGTCCGTTGAAGTCCGTACCACGTTTCAGGACGAGTACGACGCAGTCAAGGTGCAAGTTGAAGAAATGATTCGCGACGACATTATCCAACCACAAGTCATCACCCGTCGTGTTTGAATGAATGAATGAATGAATAAATAAATGAATGAACGGATGAACCACTGCAATATACCACATTTTAGCCGCCCGATTTGAAGATCTATTGACATTGGATGTGTTCCAAGTGACAGGAAAGTAGCTCATGACATTCGCATTTTTACATATGGTCACTCATTTAATGCCTTAAACTACAGACAAATTTCATTAACACACACGTGTCGAAAACTTCGTGAAAAAATGCTTTCATCCATGCGGACAGAGAGCAATGCTGCGACACATGTTTTGGGAATGTGCAAGCAACAACGGTACTGACGCCGCCGCCATTCGCGGCGCGTCCATAACCGCGGCCGTTACCAGCGTACAGGAAGCCTCGAGCTCGCTTCTTCCCGACGCCGCCCCGGCTGTGGGGGCCACCGGGCACCTTCTCCGTTGGCGTCGCTGCCGCTGTCAGGAGCCTCTCAAAAGTTCAGTATTGGAAGACCAGCTCTTGGCCGTCTGGCAAGCCGAAGATGCCGCCCGAGTCCAAGGACCTACTGAGGCCACCACAAACAAAACTACCGGACCATTCTTTTTAATAAAATTTATTTTCTTCTTCCACTACTATCATGAAGTTTCTAACAGAACCCAAAATTTTGTCAATAAGCATGGATTTCTACACGGTCGGTCCTTTGAAACACAACTCTGAATTAACTACTGACTTACATCACTCTTCATTCTCTACACAAAGTTGGTGTTATATGCGGGCGTCGCGAAAGCTTTTGACAAGGTTCCTCACTTGTGCGTAATTCAACATTAATGTGTGAATTTTTACGTGCATTACCGATTTCTTCACTAGCCACTACCAATCAGTTTTTGTGAATGAGCATGCGTCTTCATTAATCCACGGTAAATCTGGTGCATGACAACGTTGAGTGCTCGGGGCAATTTTGATCATAATTTATATCGACGACGACACTAGTCGTCCGCACGTTCCACACTCAGATTATTTGCTGATGATTGCGTTATTTGTAGAGAAATTACTGACCCTATGTACACTTGATATTTATAATCTGATTTAGACGAGCTCAGAAAATTGGATAATGTGTCGCAAATGGAAATTAACGCTAATAATGCAAAAGCCATTATTTTTACGACAATAGCTAACCACATGTTATGCAACTATAAATTAAACAATATGTCTAAAAGCTCAGCACGCTTTGTAACGTCCATTTTTCGTTACATTTGTCATGGAGCATTCATATACATGCCATAGTTAGCAAAGAAACTAAAAGACTTGGCTGCGTTCGGCGCAACTTGCGTTTAGCTAACCCCGCTACTGAACTCCTTGCTTAAGCCACTTCGGTACGCTCTAAAATCGAATACGAATCCCCACTTTTGCATAAATCTGTGCAAAATGGTGCTGCTAGATTCATCACAATAACTACCTGCGAACATCACTCATAACAGAAATAAGATCGTCAATTACTGTCCTTCTTCTGGGAAAACGCAGACTGTTCACGCTTCTGTCATTTTTTTTCCACAAAACTTACTACAATAAGTCATCACGCACTACGCTTCAGATCAGACTAACCCACCGTGCGTCTGCGCGACTTGATCATCAGCTTAACGTGGAGCCTAACTTCGCCCGAACTTATCTGTCTTCTTTTGGGATATCAACTACATGGACACTCCAGGCGGATTTCTGTCGTCGCCGTCGCCGTGAGGTTCCGTATGAGTGAAAGTGCGTGAGGGTGCGTCGGGAAACGCGGTTCAATCTCGAGTGCGCCAGCGAGGATCGCGGCCCGGATGCGTGCCCTCTCGCGTGAGGGGTGGGGCGAGGGAGGAGGGACCTTCTCTGGCGGCTGCTACGGTGCATCGATGTGCTCCTCGCTAGCCGCTCCTACAGAGTGGACACAACCGCGGCGTCTACTACGGCGTTGGCCACGCGTATTGCAGACGCTGTAGGGACGCGTTGCCGGCGCCCGTGTGCCTTGAAAGCGGTGTGCGACCTGGCCAAAGTGCGCGCCCGCGCGGGCCTCACCTTCAAAGCGATCTGTGATCTTTGTAGAGTGCACGCAGTGCCGCTGGCTTCGTGTGCGCTGTGCGTTCGATGCTTTGTACACGTTGAAGCGACGTATGCACAGAGGTCAATTGGCTCACGGCTGCTGCCGCGATTCTTAACTCCAGCGTTTTCACAGACAGTTTCCCCTGTCATCGGGCGGTGTGCTTTCATGTTTACCTGTACTAGCGTGACACCATGCTGCTTAATTTAGCTGAAACACGTTGACAGGTTAGTTGGTCTGAATCCATGATAGAATGTGTAAGCACGGCAGAACAAGGACTGAGAAAGAAGCAGACACACAAGGACAGCGCGCTCTCCGTGTGTCTGTTACTTTCTACGTCCTTGCTGAGTCACGCTTACGCATTCTATGTTAATTTAGTAAGCGAATGTTTACAAGTATATACATCCGACAGAACTACTGCCCTTACTTCGTACAGCTATCTACTAATTTGCTGTCGCATTCGGCGCTTCGCTTTTCCGGCGGAACTACATATTTTATTTTTTTCACTCACGCCGACTTCTCGCCATCCGTCAGTGAAATGGGCACCCGGCTGACATCGCTCGCAGTGATGATCGTAACGCATTTGTAAACAGTCTGAAATGTATTTACACAATGCAAACTTGTCTTTGTTAATGATAGTTTCGAAACCTTTAGCATCTTTTTTACGCATCGCAGATACATTACAGAAAGTCCTTCCCGCTGTGCTCTTGAAGGCTTTTTTTGTAGTTCTCATTTTTGGTTGTTGCATAGGATGCATTTCTGGTTACGACTTATGTGTAAATCATCTCGGGAGTGGTTCCAGTTGCTGTTCTAATTAATTGAACATTTACTGATGATATGCAACCCTAGTTTTGTTGGAAATCAATCTTTGCTGTCTTTATTTAGCTTGTTTTTATGCTTACTTGTGTATGTTAAGAAGTTGCGCTGCCCTCCTTTATTCACGTTTGTGTCCCCCCTATGTTATCCTATCGGGCTTTGGGGTACTTGAATAAATAAACAAATCAATAAATAAATCGGATACATTCTGAGCACGTTTCTTACATCACCGTTTGGCCGCATTTCCCGTGTCCTACAGACATTCCTTGCATGTCCGCGAACTACATCATGTGTACATGCTGCATACACTTCACGGACATGTCAGGTACTATTAAACAGTGATCGCAGCTCACCCTTTGTGACAGGTGCAACGGACACTCTCTACGCACGTCTGAATGCCTTTTTGTGCAGACGTTACATGCGCACGCACGTGTGAAGAAGTGCAGCATACTTCAGTTATTGGGGTTTTCGTGCCAAAAGCACGATCTGATTATGACGCACGCCGTAAGGGGGGGGGGGGGAGGCTTCGGAAGAATTTGGACCGCTGGGTGTTCTTTAACGCGCAAGTAAGTACACGGGTGTTTTCACACTTCGCGTCCATCGAAATGCGGTCGCCGTCGCCGTGTTTCGATCCCGCGACCTCGTGCTTAGCAGGCCAACACCATAGCGACTAAGCAACCACAGTGGGTGCAGCATACTGCTACGCCTTCGGCCAAGCGCAAATGACCTATTGAGTTGAAATGTTTAAAGTAAATTGCGTCAGAACATTTGTAAAGTACGACGCATACACGAGCCGCAGACGCGATAGCTGTGGATTGTAATTCGAACATGCGAGCAAACAAAATTTTGTAACAAAGACTGAATCGGAGGGCAAGTATTCACGCGCATGCCGTAAAAGGCCGATATGTGATAACCTTGGTTCAACCGTGGTGGGATATGCCAAGCACGTCCATGTACGATATCCTTAAGACATTATCTGAAACTGCAAGTCCGGCGGAGATGCTATTGTCCTCCTAAATGACGGATGGACATTGGGCCATGATTCGGATGTCCTACGGACAAAGAGTCTTCACTGGGATGGTCCACGACAATTTGTAAGTCGGCTTATGTCTGGGCTTACGTTGGGCTTAGATTGATTTCTGGCATGTGTTACACTTATGAAATTGCATATTCCTGGTCGATAGCAAGCAAGCATCCATCCTTCTTTCTGTGCAGCATGTACAGTACAAAATT
The DNA here is from genome assembly GCF_050947875.1 of Dermacentor variabilis. Classification (NCBI taxonomy): domain Eukaryota; kingdom Metazoa; phylum Arthropoda; class Arachnida; order Ixodida; family Ixodidae; genus Dermacentor; species Dermacentor variabilis. The sequence goes on along the minus strand of NC_134578.1, from coordinate 98,767,598 downwards.
TGCGGCAAAGCAGAAATCACATTCATTAGAAAATTTATTTCGAAACAGTCATCTTACAAAATTCACACTACATACTGAAGCTTGCGCCGCATAACCCTGTGCCCATACACTCGAACAAATCGATCACTGCAACTACGTTATCAAAATGCGAATTTCCCTTTTAAAGAGACTGTGGATGTATCTGCCTTGCATTGAAGGCAATGCTTGGTGCTGCTAAAATGTATGATTAAGAAAACAATCATACGAAATACAAAATGACGTATAGGCAAAAAAAAATATCTAAGAGAAAAGGATGTAGGTACATCAAGAGGTACACTGGTTTCGGAAAGGCACTAAGCTGTAATCAACTAAGCAATGAAACAAATCATTATTCTGATCATAAAGTAGAAAAAAAAACTCACTTGTCAGTCCAGAAAATTCTCACAATTATTATTACGTCAAATATTGCATAAGTTAGGCGCTTGCTAAAAAGCCTCATGCTGGGTTTGAAAGGGGCAAAATTTCTTTTGAATGTACCTGATACAGAGCGTTGGCAACGTACTTTGGCAGGACGCAGTTCGCACTTCGCCTACCACCCTGTCACAGCCGGCCCTGGAGAATGTTCCGAAAGCGACCTCGGTCCCGCGTATTTTGGCCAGGCATTTGCCGGCGTACCTGGCAAACAACTTTGGCCCAAATATACACCTTCTATAGATAGATAGATAGATAGATAGATAGATAGATAGATAGATAGATAGATAGATAGATAGATAGATAGATAGATAGATAGATAGATAGATAGATAGATAGATAGATAGATAGATAGATAGATAGATAGATAGATAGATAGATAGATAGATAGATAGATAGATAGATAGATAGATAGATAGATAGATAGATAGATAGATAGATAGATAGATAGATAGATAGATAGATAGATAGATAGACAGATAGCTGTCCACTATCGTGCCTAGCCGAAATCCCTCCGGCAGTTTTGAAGTTGTCGGCCGTCAGCCAATTCGCTTCGGTAATATATCTATTCGCCTACTCTGAAACTAGCGGTCGGAAACAGACGAGGTGGCGCCACTAACATGTGCGAGGGTTCTCATTAGGGTGCTGCCGTTGCGCTTGATAAAGGGCTTCCATTGCTTGAGCTGTTAGATCGGACGGCTTGGATGTGTTCAGCAGATAACTACCTATCTATATACTACCTTTCCAAACTATTTCATTGTTTGCAACACCACTCTGTGCCCCTTCAATGAGCTACCACCATTCGTTCTTCCCGAGATTCACTTGACAAAAGAGTACCGCTGAATATATATGGACACCGCAACGTTGACACGCGAGCAGATATCGATCTTGGCAGTATCGTAAATGTTAAGCGGTGACAGCCACACACGTTCCATTGCACAATGCTCAAATTTTGAAGCACCACTTGGTTACCGCAAGTTTTCTTAGACGTCCTTGCTTAGGCAATTATTGATATTGTACTTGATTGCTAACATGAGTGCTTCAGTTTCGCTAATTTAGTGTTGCTTAGTATAGGAAATCAGCCATAAGAGTAACAGCCACCTATATATGATGAAGTCTGTACAGCCAATTTTTCATGCTGCCCAGCGCATGCTCTCGTGCTTACAGATCATTCTCCGAGAGTTAGAAAAAAATCGGACCATATATTTAACTGAACACTTGCGCAGGAACCGCATCCTGAACAAAGGCACAAGGGCCCTCAGCCGAGACCTGGTGTACTGCTCGGCCGCCGTCTGGCTGCTCATATTTCTCGCTTCGCTTAACATACGCACATTTATGTCGGTGAGTGCACCTCTCCATGCCCATACCATTGGGATGCCAGTGCCTGTCATACTCTTAGGTAACTGCAGCTACACCTCTACGCCTAAAAAAAAAAATAAAATCACCCGAACATAAGGCTGCCTGTATGTACATGAAGTTAAACAAACTCTATTGATAAAAGTACTTGATACTGAACAAATTTGTGCTGTTTATTGTACATTAACTGTAGTGGCGTAAATACAGGCGCCATGCAAAGAAAACGACCTTTATAAGCATCACACCAACCCTTTATTGAAGGGAATGCGTCAGGAGAGCACACTTTCTTCACTGCTTGGGTAATGCGTAAGCAATCAAGACACAAAGGCACAATTTGCCCGCACGTTATTTTATCTGTTTATCCTAATTGGTTATGGCGTCTTCATACAGAGGCACAACGCACTTTTGAATGCTTCAATCAGTAAAGGCCATCAAAAATAATCAATATAACGCTGGATGTAATGACTTCTGACTATGGACGCGCGGGTAGACAGCGCACATAGGGCCACAAGTCATCTGGGATCGCTCAAACTTTGCACTTGCCGCAGATTTGCACCAGCCAAGATATGCCGCCGAGTCACGTCATGCGAAGCCACGGCTGCGCTGAATTATAGGATACGTGCGCTCACCTCCCCCCCCCCCCCCCCCCCCCACCCTTCTAGCGGGGGTTTCATAACGTTACCGCGCAATCAGCTCCCCGCACACCTTTGCGCGCACTTAAACGTGGCCTCCAAGACCAGGGCGAGGAAGGCGCGCATAAAGCCGTCGTCCATCTCTGTTGACTTTCGCAAGCTTTATTTCGTATACCCTCAGCTTGCGGCGGGTGGGCCCCGTTATTACCGCATTTGGCCTTTATAACGGTGAATCAGGTGACGCCGCCGGTGAACATTTGCTTGAAGTATCCCTATAATTTCTATTGGAATAAAAGATACGCTAGTTCTCAAGAAAGTTCCCATACATTACAGTTCTACTAAAGGGGTCCGCATTAGCGATAAGTCGACCGGTCATGGATCTAGCAACGTCTCTTTCCAGCTGGCTCTTACACCTAGAGTTCACGTCGAGGATTATTCAGTCAATCTTTTAAGCATTAACAATTTATCAACCATTGTTAAAGCCTACGACGACAGGATTTGGACAGGGGTGCTCTAACACAAAAGCCCGATAGTGAAATCATTACGGCACTCACGCGTGGACAAGGGGAAGCACTGAAATTGGCCGCGATTACGAGTGCTTCCAGAGTCTCACTTTCTGCATTAAAAAAACTGTAAATTGTTTTGGAATTTTGGCTTATTTAGACCCAGATAGGTCGTAATAAACGCAGCCACAAGAACATCTAAAGCTGCAAGTACAAAGATATACAAATGCATGCAGTATCCATCATTCCCATGGTAACTGTACGATTCAGAGTTCGTTCGACTAATTCTAGGAAACTCTTTTCCTTGCGTGACATTCGCGCAAAAATGTCACTCTAGCCATGTCCAGTTAGGACGACTAAGGGCCTACGGAGACAGCAACTCTGTATTTCGTGTATTCAGAAATAAGCATTTTGATGCGAAGTTTTTTAATGGCATTTCCAAGCCCGTCCTCGAGCCACGGCGGCATACGGTGGGAACGGTCGTCATCAAAGGCCAGTCAAGTTAGAGCCGGTAACATAGCCTTCGTCGAGGCGCCGAGGCGGCCGTTTGACCCGGGGCATCGGCCACGAACCGCAGCCGGACGCCCGTGTCGTTAAAGACGGCGAAGCATGCTGGAAAGTGCGTAAGGCACAATATGAATATACAAGTACTATAAGCTCGGGTTTAACGAAGCGTCCGAAAATGCTGTGGTAACGCAAATGAATCGTGTCAGACATTGTGAAACTTTTGCGCACTCTACCGTTTTGGTGAGTGGCAAAACAGTCCCGTAAGATTTTTGCAAAGGGGAATGCAGAAGCGTTTCGCAAAAAGGAGACGTGGACAGGAAAGACGCTCACTTGCAACTAAGTATATCTTCAGAGACAAACCACCATGAACGTTATTGCGCATGCGCTGTCACCGAGAATTGTAAAAAAATTTTTGTCTTTTTATATATAAGATACGCCTAACAGCGTCTGTCCTGTCCTGGTCTCCTTTTTCCCCAAGGCTTCTGCGCTCGCCTTTGCAAAAAATCATGTCAGGCCAACTAGCCAAACAGCTTACTAAAGTCCCGCAAGACATCAGAAGGTCGTGATCATTCGCTAACTCATCTTCGCCTTTTTTTTTATGTATAGGTTGCCAAATCTGACTCACATCTGCGAAAGCTCTATTTTGATTATTCGATTCATTGACCGATTGATTAACTCTTGCGCGGATGCTGCATTTGTCGCGTCTGCCGCACACAGCTTCTTCGACTGGTGGCGCCTTCCCCTCTGGTGATCCTCACCCTGTTCCTGTTCTTCACCATGCAAAAGAGCGGCGCCATACTGGGCATCTTCACCATGCTGCACGTGCGCGAGAACGCCTTCTACGACCTCAACCTGTGGCACAACGCGGCTGCCGACGTTCTCGGGTCACTTGGCATCGCGACGGGCGCCATATTCGTCTTCGGCAGCTTCAACCCGCTACGGACGCCCTTACGAGGGTGGGTGCAGCACGGCGCCTCCTCCTCCTCCTCTTATTGCGAATGCGACTATATGGACGCGCCGCGGGGATTTTCGCCGTCGTCGCCGCCGTCGGCGTCGCTGAGATGTTACGCACAAAGCAAAGTTGCGGTAACATCACGGCCGCGCGCCATGCGCTGTAGGTGCGAGGGAAAGGATGCGAGGCCCGGATCGGGAGACGGGCACTGTAGTACGCATCTCCGCTTCTACTACGGACTTGGTTGCGCATTGCGCGACTGATCGTGGCAGGGAGAGCCCTATCGTGAAAGAAATGTGCGGTGCGTTCGGAGGATAACCAACCAGTGATAGCTTATCACTTCATGTGCGCTACGTTCTCGCGCGCCTAGTTCGCGTTGAAGCAAGAGAATGCGCGGAGGGTAATTCGCTCGCCGCTGCTACCGCTCTTGATTGCGCCAGCCTTTTGAGAGAGGCCGTCCGCGGCCATGGAGTCAAATGTGTTCACATTTGCCGGTGCCTGCGCTAAATAAACCCGAATGTATTTTTTTTATAATCTGAACGAAATGTTAAAAATAACTTCTGGAATTTAGCAGAAGCTTGATTATTGAACTAAAATACTCGAACAGGTACGCACTACTTACACTGAAAATTCGATACGCGTCATTGTATAATTAACAAAATCTCACCAAATGCCCTTCAACTAAGTATTTTAGCACACATACAGGAATACATGAATTCAAGCCAGTCATATCGCAAGGCGCATTCACTTGGGATAAATTTCGAAACTAGGACCAGTTTTGAGTTAGATGCAGTCAAACGTGCCGTAAAAGGGCACTGTTGTTGCACTTACTTCTTTGACAAAATGCACTTTTACGCGTGGAAGATAGAAAGTTACTGGAACACTAAGGCATTGCGTCACAAATTTGGGAGTGTATATCGTAATTGGCGTCATCTTCAGAACTCGTTCTAAGTGGCTTTACTTTAAAAGTGACTGGCTTCAATTCGTAAACTGCAACATATAGCTCAAAGTAAAGTGAACTGATTTTATGAGGATATGACCTTAAAAGTGACGGGCTTAAACACCTAAACTGCTCCATCTGCTTCAGAGCTAGTTCAAGTGTGCTCATTGTTCTAATATACACATATATTTTTTATGCGAATAATGTCTGCCTTGGAGAGTAGTCGGGCTCAATAACTAGATTTGCGGTATATGTCACGGATGGGTTTGAAAACTTCTATAGACAATGATATGAAACACTCCGTAAACATTTCTATTAATTTTACCTCCTTATTGAACCACAGTATCAAATAATAATTGATTTATTGACTGATTGATTTATTTAATGAGCAAAAGGCTAATATAATAATACGACCAAGCTTTCACGTATTAAATGCGATACTAATTTCTCCATCCATGGAAACGAGGTACGAAAGCGAGTTTTTGCCGTCACTGCTGCGACCTCTGGGTGAAACGATGATCCTTGTTTTGCCTTTAGAAGGAACGCGGTACTTCGCTTAGTATAGATCACGTAGTGTCCACATAGTGCTAGCGATGATGACTTCCGTAGGGAAATCGCTCATGACTCCGAGAAATAAATAGCACAGAAGATGAGAACAATTCCCACTGTTTAAAAAGACCCTTGAGTGGCTGTCACGAGCAACTTGCGTTAACAGGCGAGAATACCTTGCTAGTTGAAACTGGCCTCACCAAAATCCCCTTTTATGATCAAGCAGTGAAACTCTGGCGGCTTGCGTTTGCACGTGCGGTGCCTGTAATATCGCATCAAATATTGCTGGCAGCATTGCAAAACCTATAAGGTAACTTCAGCTAAACAAATCAGACAAGGAATTATCTTTACTACATTGAACTAGACCAAGTTGCCAGGGTGAGTCTATTTGGTAGGCTTAGGCTCCCAGACTCTACATTCCTCGATAACTGCAATTCTACGTTTCGGATATGAGCGCTACGTTTTGTACTGCAAATGTGAGTTGGTAAATATTTAATAAGTAGCCTTCAAAATTCACACTTCTATTGATGGTAACTACCTGCTACAACAAATCTGGCCGATCTTCCTGGAAAAAAAAATACTGATTTGCGTGTCTTCGATTGGTTAGGACAGCGTGAAAATGACAAAGCATTGCAATCTGTACATTGATGTAGAGTCAAGTGGGTTTGTTCTGGTAAACCATGTCTTCCTTCTTCATAATGCTACATACTCCGTGTGCTCGCGTAAGCATGCCTTAAGCCAATGTGGTGGCCTTCTCCAGTTGAGAAGCTATCTCTGCTCAAACAATCAGAAAACTTTAATGCAAGCGCCACAAGTGTTCACGTGAAAAGAGCAGCATTCGAAAACGTCCGAGCCTGCGCAAAACCGGCATCCTTTGCGCGTGGTGCTGAAACGTGTGGTTTTGAAGCGTCTGTAGGCGTAGTTTTATATGCACGAGTTAATTAGATGCACTACAGCTAATGGTGTTAGGTGCTTGCAAGATGCATCATTGCACGCTGTGGAAATGAGCTCGCGAAGTGGCGAGGACCTGGAGTGAGTGCGCTGGTCACACTAATAGCTTCAATCGCAATGGATGATACACACAATTTTATAAGCAGGCTTTCCCACACATCTCACTTGTCTTACCTAAGATGGCCACGTTCCTTGTATAACCGCTGTCAGAGCTGAGACACCCATTTTGAAAGCTTCGATCAGGGACAAAAAGCGGCTAGAGCGATGTCGCCAGCCGGCATGTCTGCGCCTAAATTGTGATTTTGCCTATTTTGCCTGGAAGGCCGCCATTATAGTTAGGTCCAAGGAGGTCACGTGAAATGCACGTGTAGGCTTTGCGTAAAAATGTTTCCTCATCGTCATCATTAGCATATATTTGTGTCCACTGCACAAAGAAGGCATCTCGCAATTGTGTCCATTATCTTTTTAAGGAGCTGGCTGATTCCAACTTGCGCCAGCAAATGTCTTAACTTCATGACCTCCCTTAATTTACAGCCGTCTTCTATTGCATTTTCTTCTCTTGCCACCCATTCTGTAACTAATCTTCCACTGGTTATCTATTACATCGCCTTCCCATCTCCATTTTTTCTCTTAATGTCAACTAGATTATCTGCTATCCCCGCTTGCTCTCGGACCCACACCGCTCTCTTCGCGTCTCTTAACATTACGCCTAACATTTCTCCTTCCACTTCTCAGCGCTGTCCTTAACTTGTCCTCGAGTTTCGTTGTTAACCTCGAATTTTCCGCTCCATATGATAGCCCCGCCGAAACGTGTGGAAAGAGTAGATTATATGCTTTTATTTTCTACGCATCAAGCTTACAGCATCGTACATGTATAACTTCGCAACCAGAGGCCAGGACTTGTTCTTTTGTCTTATTGCGGTATCAGTTATACAGACACTTCAGGCACATTTTCGTCGTCGGCGTCGCCTTGTTGTTCCTATTAACCCCAAGTACTAGAACAGCGTGTACGTGTGCCGTGCGCTGTGGGTGCGAGTGAAAGCATGCGAGGGAGAGTCGAGGATGGTGACTTGATTGCGCATGCGCAAGAGAGGAAAGCGCGGAGGAAGCGTGCCGTCTTCCACCGCTAGAGATGCACAGGAAGGGAGGGGGGCTTCCACTCAGGCGGCCGCTGACTACGACACGGTTGGCTCGGCCGCGCGGGCCCTATCTTGAAAGGTATAGCGTCTAGTTGCGCCCAAGGTTCATGCACGTTGTGTTCTCGCCGTTTAGTTCGCGTTGAAGCGCGAGACAGCAGGAATATAAAACCGCTCGCTGCTGCTGCCGCTCTTATAGCGTTTTGACACTCATTGTGCGCTCATCGATTGAGAAGTGCTTATGTTTGCCCGTGCTCTCGTGACACCATGCTTGTTAATTTAGGTAGTAAGCGAATGTTTGCGGTTTATTGCGGCCGATAAAACTACCATCCTTACTTCGCATAACTGTCTGGTAGTTTGGTATCGCAATCGGTGGTTCGCCTTTCGGAACGAAACTGCGACTTTTTGGTGGCAGGAAGGCCAATTGGCCTCGCATATGTGCTGAATATCACTTTGCGGTCGGTATACCTCCTGTGCGTGCGCCCTGGCCTCGTGCATTTGTGCGCTTGCACGGCTGAGTTTTCTTGCCTCGGCGCGCGAAAGTGTAATGGCCGCCGCGGCGCTGTTATCGCAGAGTGGTGCAGAGCGTCATCGCAATGGACATCGCGACAAGCATGGTGTCGGCCTGCCTCATGTTCTCCGTGCTGGGCAACCTAGCCCTCGTGACAGGTCAGTCGACGGAGTCGTACATCCACGGCGGCTCGACCAAGATGTTCTTCATGCTCATCAGCGAGTACATTGGAGAGGCCAACTACCCGCAACTGTTCGCCTCCCTGTTCACTCTGACTTTGCTCCAGCTGGGACTCTGTCAGGCGGTACGCTCCGTCATTCTTATTACTTAGACAGCCAAGTTTCTTTACAGATAATTTCATCGAAATTCATTGAAAAAGTGCAAAAAATTCAACTACTTCTTGTGGGAACGTGTTTGTCACAATGTAGCAAATTTTTCTGCTGCTCGTATTCATTTGTCGTAGGATTTACAGGTCTGTAATGGTATTGAGTCAATTTATTTTGTATTGTATTCATTCCGTGCAACACTAATAGAGGAGGTTGAGTGCGCCATGAGGCTCACGCCAATGGTGTAACACCCGTGAACGGTGACAATTTTGTTGAGGCCGACAATAGTTGTCAACTAGCTAACGCAATTATGTAGAGTACAGGTGCCAATTCGATAACTGTTGCAGGAGTATTTTTGTGATATAATGCAAGTAGGCATTAATGGAGGAAATCAATTGTTACAAATAATGACATCTTGTAGACGACATATTATGCAGTTAAAATAACTGAAACATTTGTTACAAGCAGATGGGCAACTCAATATTCAGGTAACAAACTTCTGATGCAAAAAAGAACACCAACTTACAGCTACGTGACGAAGCAACACAACTAATTTCTCGTCACACATTGCAGTGCCCCTAATTAACAATTGCTTTGTATTACCCTGTGTAACCCGCCGTGGTTGCTCAGTGGCTATGGTGTTGAGCTGCTGAGCACGAGGTCGCGGGATCGAATCCCGGCCACGGCGGCCGCATTTCGATGGGGGCGAAATGCGAAAACACCCGTGTGCTTAGATTTAGGTGCACGTTAAAGAACCCCTGGTGGTCAAAATTTCCGGAGTCCTCCACTACGGCGTGCCTCATAATCAGAAAGTGGTTTTGGCACGTAAAACCCCAAATATTATTATTATTACCCTGTGTATCCACATGACTTATCCTGTTGTTGGTTATCACATGGTTACGTATACCTTCTCGTCACCAAAGGTAACACATAAAAATTAAGTTGTGCCTCTTTATCGAAACACCCTGATCAAAAAGCATAACGAAATTAGAATGGGCTAAATTGAAAGCGTGCACATACGAGGGGATGTGGGAATCTAAATGATTCGAAGCTTGTTTGAGTTAGCCAGGTAGCAGCAGTACTGGGCGATATTGATACATGCATATTGCGTGTTTCTTGTGGCCGACGCATGCGGGCGACCCGACGAAGACGACGAACACTCCCTGGCTCTCGAGCTGTCGGCTGAACTGGGCAGCGCTGCAGTTACCTTTTGTAAATATACTTTGTAAATAGTCTCCAGTCTTAATCCTTTGTTCGCGTAACATTTTGGTGGAGCGTGCCGTTCCGCATCTTCGCCTCGGAGCTCCGCAGCGGCCGCACCATCCTGCTTTCCGCCATGGCTCCCGGTGACGACAGCTCATCTCCTTATACTCCTGTGACCCCGACAATAACGAACATTACAGTTACTAATCTCCGGGATCCTGGCATATTCTTCGGCCAAGATATTGTCGACGTTGAGGACTGACTTAAGCTGGATGAGCGTGTTAGCCAAAACAACCGCTGGGACCCTACCAATATGCTAGCCAATGTCCTATTCTGCTTGGGCGAAACTCCTCACGTCTGGTTCAGGACACACGAGGACGAGATCTCTAGCTGGGATGCTTTCAAGGGGAAGCTCGTCGCCCTCTTTGGAAGTCCCACCGGTCTACAGCTGGCTTCTAAAAAGCAGCTTGTTACCCGAGTTCAGTCTTCTTCTGACTCGTATGTCTCGTACATGCAAGACGCGCTCACTCTTTGCCGAAAAGTCGACGAGAAAATGGCAGAGGTTGACAAAGTCGGTCACGTACTCGAAGGGATAGTGGACGACGCCTTCAGCTTGTCTCCAACAATGTGTCCACCATCGATGTCATTGTCAAGGAATGCCGCCGTTTTGACCTCGCCAAAAGCCGCCGCCTCTTTCCACAGCTCTCCCGGCTCCCTAACACGGTTGCGACGTTGTCTTGCGTTGACCTTGCCGCTTCGCCACCCTTAAATGAGCACGTCACACGTATTTTTCGCCGCGAACTCGAGTGTACAAGTCCTGCGCCGTTCCATTCACGCTCACTTGAACCCACCATTGACCAACCAGCCCCAGCGACTTCCCGCATTCAGGTAGTTGTGCGGCAAGAATGTGCCAACCTCGGTGTTTCTACTGCCTGCTCCGTCTCCCCACCTCACACCCGACCGGCGCCGACTGCCCCGCCTCACGGCGATCTGTATTCTTCTCCTAGATACCGCAACCCTACCGAGTGGAGAACTCCAGACGACAAGACCATTTTGCTTCCGTTGCCTCCGCATTGACCACGTCGCTCGCCACTGCCGCAGCTCCCGGGCGTCGCCGTATTGAAGCTCCTTGTCCCCGTATCCTCGCCCATATGTCGACCCGCGCCATTACACGCCTTGCCGTATGCCTCCAGACCTCTGACGTATCCGTCGATATTAGTCGTCCTGCACGCTCGCCGTCACTTCAGCGCCGTCGGTCGCCGTCACCCCAGGCATGCTGCTGTTCGTCGCCGACCAGTTATGGACCATCCCGGACGGGAAACTGCAGCTCCTGGAGGTAGTGCTGCATTATCTTCGCCGTGTCGAAATCCTACATAGACCTTCTCAACTAACCGAACTTCCTGTTCACGTCGACGGTGTCCCTTTGACGGGGTTAATAGATACTGGAGCCCAGGTTTCCATAATGAGTTGTAACCTCCGTTGTCGACTGAGAAAAGTCCTCACGCCTCCTACTACTCGAGCCGTACGCGTGGCCTATGACAGCACTGTTGACGTCACTGGAATATGTACTTCCCGTATAATTATTGCCAGTCGTCACGTTCCTGTTCTTTTTACGGTGCTGACCAATTGTCCCCATGACCTAATCCTCGGACTCGACTTTCGTACGGCGCATTCAGCTTTGATCGACTGTTCTACCGGTAGCCTTTGCCTCGAACTTCCTCTACTCGCGCATATTCGTACCGAATTGACGAACAACTTTAGTACGACTGCCTTCGTCCGCCTGCCGCTTAAAGCCTTGACTTTCGTCGATTTGCTATCATCTTTTGCTGTGCCTGATGGTGATTACGTCGCCACACCTGTTGCTGATGTCCTTTGGATGTGCAATGTCACTGTGCCTCACTCCGTCGTCACCGTCTCCGATAACCGGACATGCGACCCTGTCGTTAATTTTGGCCTGACAAAGGAAGTTCTACCCAAAGGCATATCAGTTGCAACGTTCCGTACTATTGGAGACGACCACGTCAGGACGTTTTTCGTAGACGTCTGCTCAGATTCTTCACCATGTCCATAGGATGCTATTTGCCCTGACGCAGCATTTCGTCCTATGATTGCTACGGACCTATTGCCTGAACAAGCAGCAGCTGTGTGTCGCCTTTGGTTTCCTACCCCGACATATTTGACCTCAACAATCGCCAAATGGGCCAGACTTCTGTTGTTAAGCATCACATAAATGCTGTTGATGCCAGTCCTATTCATCGCCAGTCATATCGAGTTTCTGCTTCAGAGTGTGAGGTTATTCAAAATGAAGGGAACAAGATGCTTGCCAAAGGATTGTTGAACCTTCGTCGAGCTCTTGGGCATCACCCGTGGTGCTTGTTAAAAAGAAAGATGGCCCATGGCGTTTCTGCGTAGATTATCGTCATCTAAACAGCATTACCAAGAAAGACATCTACCCCTTGCCTCGCGTTGACGACGCCCTCTGTTGTCTCCACGGTGCCAAATTCTTTTCATCAACAGACACCGCGTCCGCCACTCCTCATGGTCTATATCAATTGAAAGTTATGCCATTTGGTCTATGCAATGCCCCAGCAACGTTCGAGCGCATGATGGACTCTTTGCTTCAGGGGTTCAAATGGTCAACATGCCACTGCTACCTTGACGACGTTCTCGTATTTTCGCCTACATTTCAGAAACATCTTGAGCGCTTGTCAGCTTTTCCTCAAGTCTTCCGCGAGGCTGGGCTCCAATTGAATTCCTCGAAGTGTCACTTCGGTCGTCGGCAGGTTACAGGGCTGGGCCACCTCGTCGACGCTTCCGGTATTCAACCAGACCCGGAGAAAACTAGGGCTGTGACGACTTTTCCTGCACCTCAGTCTGTCAAAGACGTCCGAAGGACGTCTTTGACAGACTAAGGTGCAGGAAGGACGTGCCGTTTATATGGGGCGCCGCCCAAACTGCCGTGTTTACCCACCTCACCAGCATTCTCACCACGCCACCTATATTGGCCCACTTTGACCCGTCCTCTCCTTCACAGGTGCGTACCGATGCCAGTAGCCACGGTATCGGAGCCGTCTTATCCCAGCGCCAACAGGGTCAAGATCGCGTTATCGCATACGCTAGCCACCTCCTCACAGCAGCGGAGCGCAACTATTTGATTGTAGATCGTGAATGCCTGGCTCCCGTCTGGGCGGTTTCCAAATTCCGCCCGTACTTGTATGGCACGCACTTCTCTGTAATCACGGACGACCACGCGCTCTGCTGGCTTTCCACACTCAAGGATCCTACCGGCCGGCTTTGTCGCTGGGCTCTGCGGCTGCAAGAATACTCCTATATTGTAGTGTACAAATCTGGCTGATTACATCAAGACGCAGACTGTTTATCACGCTATCCGGTGGACAAACTACCCGCCGACCCTGACCCCGATACCGACGCTTGCGTTTTCTCCGTTTCTCAGCTGCTACAAGTTGCCGTCGAGCAACGCCATGATGCCACTTTGCGCGCCATCATTTATGGCTTGGAATCTTCGCCTTATGCTTCGTCCCTTCACCTGAATGTTCTCCAGGCTGGTGTATTATACTGCCACAATGTACGCCCTGGCGGTCCTGCCCTACTCCTCGTCCTTCCGAAGCAGCTCCGGTCAGCTCTTCTCCAAAGAACTTCATGATTTACCAATGGCAGGTCACCTTGGGGTCTCCTGCACCTACGGCTGGATCTGCCGACGCCTCTTTTGGCCAGGCCTTGCCCGCTCCGTCCGGAAATACGTTGCGACATCCGAAAAATGTCAGCGCCGAAAAACACTATCGATGCTCCCTGCCGAGTGCCTTCCACCACTCGACATTCCTTCGGAGCCGTTTTTTCGTGTTCGCTTCTACTTACTTGGCCCTTTCCCACTATGCACGTCTGGAGACAAGTGGGTCGCTGTGGCAACAGATTACGCCACGCGCTACGCCATCATCATAGCGCTTCCAACAAGCTGCGCCACAGATGTCACCGAGTTTCTTTTACGCGACATGATTCTGCAGTATGGTGCTCGAGACCAACTGCTCAGAGACCGTAGCGCGACATTCCTTTCTCAAGTCATCGCCGACCATCCTGCAGTCCTGCTCCACCAAACACAAGCTGACTAGGTCTTACCATCCACGCATTAATCGTCTCACTGAGCGTCTGAATCGCACCCTAACCGACATGCTTGCAAAGTTCGTCGGGTTCGACCATACTGATTGGGACCTCGCCCTACCTTATGTAACTTTTGCATATAATTCTTCGTGTCACGACACTGCATATTATTCCGCGTTATTTCTGCTGTTCGGCCGAGACATTGCCACTGGACGAACCCCTTCCATCCGCTGCAGCAGAGACCAGCGAGTATGCACTTGGCGCCATCACCAGGGCAGCCCAAGCACGGGAAATTGCCCGCGCTCGCCTCCTGACCTCTCAAGACAAGCGACGCCACTTTACGATCGCCAACACAGAGACGTACACTTTTCGCCTGGATCTCTGGTACTTCTGTGGTACCGGACTCGTCACTTTGGTCTCAGAAAAACTCCTGCCTCGGTACACAGACCCATATCGAATGCTGCAAGCCGTGACTCCAGTTACCTACGAAATCGCCCCAGTCAGCACTAGTGCCTCATCTGCCCCGAAGTCCACTGACATTGTGCGGGTCGCACGCCTCAATCCACATTACTCTCCTGTTATCACCAATATTTAGACGCCCCGGAACGGTGCTTTTGCCGCCGGGGGTAATGATACATGCATATTGCGTGTTTCTTGGGGCCGATGCACACGGGCGCCCCCACGAGGACGACGAACGCTCTCTGGATCTCGAGCTGTCGGCTGAACTGGCCAGCGCTGCAGTTACCTTTTGTAAGTATACTTTGTAAATAGTCTCCAGCCCTAATCCTTCGTTCGCGTAACAATATGGTGACAGCCTGATCCCCTTTAGCTGTTAGCTCTCTGCGTCACGAGGACCAAGGCAATATGTGATGATGGGAGTGCAGAAAAAGTACGTAAGAAAGAAAAGGTGACTGCACAGAAAAGTACGACACATACGTACATCCACTCAAGGCTTCATATTCCTTCTGTCAAAGTGGTGCATTCATTATGGGGGACTGGACAAAAGAAGTGCACATACCCAGTTTCACATACTCAGTTACCCAAGCTTTCAACTTGGCCAGACAGCATCCACGAGGCAGTTGGATATTTTAGTAAATACGTAGTAGGCCAAATTCGCGTACAGCACCAAGCAGCTTCAAATCCGGTGGCCGTAGATGATATACTCATAGTCATCATCGTCTCATTTGAATATCTGCTGCAGGACGAAGGCATTTCCGAGAAATTTCCAAGTACCACTGTAGTGCACCATCTGATTCATATTTATTCCTGCCCATGTTATTATTTCATCGCACAACCGGATTCTCTGCCGTGCTAACTGCGCTTCACTTCCTTTGGCAGCCACTCTGTAACTCTAATAGGTCACTGGTTATCAGTCCTGCGCATTACACTGCCTGCGCACCTACATTTCTCTCGCTTGATGTCAACTAGGATATCGGCTACTACCATTTGCTCTCGAATCAACACCTCTCTATTCCAGTCTCTTAACGTTACGCCTAACATTTTGAAGAGTCTTCTTGACCGACTTCAGACGCTTTTGGAGGATCCAGGATCTGGGTATCTTTTACCCACTTCTAGAAAAAAAAAACACAGTTAAGGTAATTTGTAGATGCCATCTGAGCATGAAAATGACGTTAAAGGATACCTAGTCATGTAGAGACTATTTAGTAAGTGTCAGCAACGAATTATGTAACAAATAAAACGAGTGCAAGAAGCGCTAACCGGGTCTAATGCGAGTTTCTGTGTTTTTCTCGCCTTATAACGTGCCGCGACGTGGTGACATCTTACATAGCGACCGCGATCTCACTTAGATTGCATGGAGCGCCCGTGTTCGATAGCTGAACGACTGTGGAATACGAAAGAAAGTGGGTTGCGGGAGTGCTCAGGGTATTTAAGAAGGAAAAATCGACTCGCAGTGGACGCAAAGAACTAAGAAACAAGGAACTAGGAAGTGTGCGACCCATGCCGGTCGCATGCTGGCACGCTGAAAACGCCAGTTTATAAACTGCAGGATTCGTAGCGCGAATATGCTACCGTATCGAAATATAGCTGTGGACGCTGAAGAGACGAAACGCAAGAGTGCCGAGGCTGCACGTGCGAGCCACGCCGAGAAGACGGCCGACATTCTCGACGCCCGTCTCGACCAAGTGCATGATTGGTATCATGCCTACCAGGAGTCGCAGAACATCGGGGTGGGTTCGGAAGCCCCAGGTGAAGAAAGTCGCCCGACACATGCGTGGCTGTAGAGAACTTCGAAGAATACAACGAGCGTCTCCTACGTTGCCAAGTAGAACGGTTGGCATCATCATAATTGCGCATGAAGTACTATACGACTGAGCTAAGTGTTAGGTTAGTGAACACGAAAAAGAGGCAATCATCATAATCATAAACAACATCAATTTGTCGACATTGTCTTCGTAGCGACCGTTCGTAACTACACGTTTTCCTCGCTTCGGGGAAATCCAAGTTTACCTCGTCTTGCCTCCACGTATGGGTCATTGCCCACTGTTTTTTTCTTGCTAGCGAGGTGGCTGCCCGACTGGGGCGCCACCACAGCCATTCGGCAAACCTGATTTTACTTTAGAATAAAGCCAGTCGACTCTCCGCTCTCAACCTGTCAAAACGTGTATTGCTTGCCTCCTCTAAACCGAGCTGCCAATAAGTGGTCACCCAGGCCATTGATGTTTTTTTTTTTCAACCACTAGCTATGGACGACGCTGCTCCTACTCTTGCTGACAGAGACGACGCCTTTATCACGTCTCCTGTCATCACCCCAGAGATTCAGCTTGCCAGATTTTGGCCCAATAATCCCCGAGTTTGGTTTATGCAAGTAGAGCTCTGTTTTCAACTCTAGCGCATGGCTTCGCAGTCAGCAAATACCTGCACATCGTCACCGTGCTGCCCTCCGACGTCGCTGATGCCATAGACGACTTGCTAACTGGTACGCCTTCACACACTGCATACGACGGCCTGCAACGCACGGTCCTGCAGCACCTCGAGCCTTCGCAACGAAGTAGGCTCCAGCAGCTCCTCTCCGACGAACTCTGCCAACAACGGCCATCACAACTTCTGCACCGGATGCATCACTTACTGGGCGAGCCCTCTGGAAATGAGAGCCTGCTTCTAATTTT
The DNA here is from genome assembly GCF_050947875.1 of Dermacentor variabilis. Taxonomy (NCBI): domain Eukaryota; kingdom Metazoa; phylum Arthropoda; class Arachnida; order Ixodida; family Ixodidae; genus Dermacentor; species Dermacentor variabilis. The sequence goes on along the minus strand of NC_134578.1, from coordinate 98,750,338 downwards.
GCGCGAGCTGTTCGTGCAGCGCCTCCCACAGTCCGCATGCATTCTACTGGCGGATTCCGACGACACTCGCTGACCGCATATGGGACTGCTCGTTTTCGACACAGCTACCTATCGGTGCTGCAAGAATAAGAGCCAGGCGACCGACTCTAGGGCCTGGAGGAAACAGTCGACCGCCTTACCAGTGTACTGAAGAAGCTGACGACTGGTGGCAACACTGGCAACCAAATTAGGCGCAACCATTCGCCTTCACACTCTCGCAGCGCAATTAGAGGCTCGCCGTGACAGCTGTGCAGGTACCCCCGTCGCTTTCGCGAACAAGCGAGTCACTGCACCCAGCCCTGTTCGTGGACGAGAAACGCACCTGCCAGTCGCTAACGGTGGTATGCGATATCGGCCCTCGCACAAGCCGCCTATTTATCGTGGTCGACCGCATCACCGGCACCGGCTTCCTCGTCGACACCGGCGCCGAGATGTCTATCGTTCCCGTCACAGCCGCAGATCGCCAACGCGACAAGTCCACGACCACACTCCACGCAGTGAACACTGCCATCGCGTCGTATGGGCTCCGGTCAATAACGTTAGAGATCGGACTCCGGCGCTTGCACAGATGCGTGTTTGTGATCGCCGACGTCAGATATGCCATAATGGGAGCGGACTTCCTCAGTCATTTGAAGCTTGAAGTGAGTATTCGCGACGGGCGCCTAAAGGATAACGCCACATCTTTCCGTGTACATGGCTTGCAGTCCAACCTCACCGCATCTGGCAGGTCTCAACGCTTCGGCAGGTCTCAACGTACGCCAAGATACTTGCTGAGTACCCGCAATTCGCGAAGCCCCGAAACGATGCGCTGCTCGTGAAGCACAAGGTGGCGCCTCATATCACCACCACCGGCCCACCTGCTGCCGCGCGGCCACGAAGGTTCGCTGGACGGTAGTTGGAAATCGTCCATCGTGAATTCTAACACATGCTTCAGGTCGGCGTTATTCGTCCTCCCTCCAGCAATTGGTGTTCAACTCTCCATATGGTTACAGAGCAGGACACTGGCGAATGGCAACCTTTTCGTGATTACCGAGCTTTGAATGCTGTCATTACTCCGGATCAACATCCCCTTCCCCACATACATGACTTCGGCGCTAATCTCGGAGGAACCACAATATATAGCAAGATCGATCTGATGAAGGCGCACCACTAAATACTTGTCGAGCCCAGTGACATTCCGAGGACAGCAACCACTACACCATGTGGCCTACTTGAGTTTGTCCGTGTGCCTTACGGTTTGAAGAACGCGGCGCAAACATTTCAAGGGTTCATGGATGAGGATACGCGTGGACTCCCGTTCATTTTCGTCTACCTTGACTAAATGCTCATTGCAAGTCGCGCAGACGAAGAGCACAAAAAGCGCCTTCGCCTTCTATCTGAACAACTGGATGAACACGACCTGTTACTAAAGCCACAGAAATGGATTTTTGGAGTTGAAGTCCCTGAATTTTCTCTGCCATAGCATTTAAGCTCAAGGCATCAAGCCACTGGAATCACAGGTCCGGGCAATTGAGGACTTCCCCTCTGCAAGCTCCTTCCGAAAGTTGCGCGAGTTTCTGGGGCTCTTAAACTTTCAGAGGCACTTCATGCCATCCTATGCGCAAGTTCCTAACTGCTGACTGACGTGCTGCGTCGCGACTCCAAAAAACCGCCTACCTTCCTGTGGTCCTGGGAGCACGAACACTCGTTCCAGGAAGCGAAAACGTTGTTGGCGACTTGAGTGTTGCTGCTTCATCCGTTGCTCGACGCTTCAACTCGCCCTATGGTAGACGCGTTGCCCGTGGCAGTGGGTGCAGTAGTGTAGCAGCAAAATTGCACAGACTGGAGGTCGCTGGGCTTCTTCTCAAATCACCTCAAACCTGCAGAAGCTTGCTATAGCACCTCCGGGAGGGAGATTCATTCCTTCACAAAACTTTAGTAGTGTCCTGAAGCCCGGTCTTTTCAGACCCAGGCGGGCCGCGTCCACGTCGGCACCGCCAGGCCGAGCCTTATGGCGTCATCCTGGACCCTCTGGACAGCCTGTAGTTGATCTTGATAAGAAGTGCTTGATGTCATCTTGTGCCAGTAAAGCCATTTTTCTTCGGGGTCGGCGAGAGTCGCGGGACAGCCCGCCAGCAATGTGTCTGATGTCAATGATGCCATCGCACCATGTTACGTTCTTCCCTAATTTCTCTTTCGGGTTGAATTTTCTTTATGAAATACGGAGTGGGGTACGTCCCAGTTTGCAGTAAACGTAGCGTGACTGCCTGAGCCCTGTTCAATCTTACGTGTGGCAGTGGGAATTGCCTACGCCCCAAGTAGTAATATTTAGTGATGTCGTTGTAGCTTGCCGCCTATTTCGCTGTCAAGCGTTTCCGTTTTTTTTCATGAAACCTGTAGCTTTTACATTCGGACCGACCACAAGCCGTCAACCTTCGTTTCCAAGGACACCAGTTCCTTCTACACAGAAAGTGAGCTTCGGAAACATTCCTTAATCTCCGAATTTGCTACGGACATCCGCCATATCTCTGCACCGAAAATCAGGCAGCTGAGGAACTGTCGCGGATCGGTGCTGTGCCTGCTGGTCCTTTGGATTTCGAAGCTCTTGCTTCCGCCAAGCAAAATTGCCCCGAGCTGCGCCAATTACGGAAGAAAAGGCCCATCGCTGCAGCTTGCGGAGGTGCCGCTCAGTACAAAACAACAGTGGTCACGTGCGACACATCGCAGGCAGCTGCTTGCCGGTTCGTACCCCATCAATTTCGGCGGCCAATATCCGATTCACTGCACGGGCTAAGCATCTTGGCATCATTGCGACACAGAGGCTAATCACAGACCGCTTCGTCTGGTGATGGAACAAATCGTCCAAGCTGGGCACGAAGCTGGGCCAAGCCTGTCGAACCGTGAAAGTGACCCGGTACAGGCGTTCTGTAGTGCAGCCGTTTCGACCTCCACAGAGCCGTTTCGATCACATGCATTTAGAATTTCTGGGGCCTCTTCCGCCCTGCAAAGGTTTCAGGTAGCTCCTCACCTGTGTCGACCCGCATTCAAGGTGGCCTGAGGTAATGCCTCCTTGCCTGAGGCGACGCCTCTACAAGACATCACTGCCGAAACAGTGGCGGAAGCATTTGCTGCTACGTGGGTGTCATGGCACGGTTGTCCTTTGTGAAGAGCTGATTACCGAGGCCGACAATTCTAAAGCTGGCTATTTTTATGCCCTGGCGAGACTGCTCGGCACGCGCCTTCATAACACCACGTCTTACCACCCACTGAGCAACGGCCTGGTCGAGCGTCTCCACCGACAACTGAAGGCGTCATTGACCGCTACGCTCTACCGACAGTACTGGGTGGAAAATCTGCCACTAGTACTAGTAGGGCTGCTTACAACAATTAGGGCAGACTTCGCAGTCAGCGCAGTGGAGATGCTCTGTGTGTCAGCAATCTGCGTTTTAAGCCAGTGTTTCGACACCCAGCAAGGCATTCTGACAGCGGCCGCGCAGCACTTAGAGAGGCTGCATTCCTGGCTTGACCAGCTTCGACCTACACCCCCACGTATCACCCGCGGGATTCCTGTGTTTAGGTTCCTGACCACGGATACAACCACGCACGTCTTTCTGCTGCGCGCCTGTATCAAGCCACAATTGAGTTCTTGCTATGAAGGCGTCGTTGGTGCGGTTTTACGGTCAGAGAAAGCCTTGAATATTGACGTACGCTGCAAAGTAGAGACAGTGTCGGGCGACCGCGTGAAACCAGCCTATCTTGAACATTAACTCTTCATTCCTTCCGCCATTCACACCTGGATCTACTTGAGTTTAGGGGGGGGGCAGCCCTTATAGCGAGTGGCCGTCACTATGCATTGCCACCGCTTCTGGGCAAACCCGTTTTACCTCGGCTTGCCCCCACGTGGGGGTCCCCGCTGCTCTTCCTTGGAAGTGAGATGGCTGCCCGAATGGGACGCCACTACAGCCACACGGTAAACCTGCTTTTACATTAAAATAAAGCCAGTCGATTCTCCATTCTGAAGCTGTCAAAACGTGTTTTACTTGCATGTGCAAAACCGAGGTCCGAACATCCTCATTGGCCTGGACACCTGGTTGATAGTTTCCTTTTTCGTTGTATCGCTCCTTGCGCGTCTATTACCTTCTTCTGAAACTTTTGTGTTAAGATCCAATTTCTGCCCTGTATGTTAGTTCTAGTAGGATGAAATGATTGCACAGTGTTTTTTTCTAATCTATGGGTAAGCTGCTGCCGGTCATGATCTGCTATTACCTGCCGTATGCTCTCCAAGCTATTTTCATTGTGTAAATTGCATTTTTATAACCAGTGCCAGCTGTGAGTAATTTATGTATATAAACTATGGTATAGAGGTTACATAAACAGGGATAACGTGCGCAAGCATGCTGGCCAACATTTCGATACGTGTGCCTATCTTCTTCAAAGGCAACCTTGTTATGCTTGGCGGGTTAGTTAAGGTGACTTGTCTTGCGGTAGTCGTCAGCAACGTCTGGCTGTGAGGGCAGAGACCGAACAGTCGCAGTTATGCCCGAAAGGCGAAGCATCGATTGCGATAGCAAATGATTGGACATCTATACTAAGAAAAGATTCTACTTTTTGCGACCGTATAAAGTTGTAAACATAGACATGCTGAATTTATCACAAGTGTGGTGTCCGCGAACAAAAGCAAACGCGAACACATCTCGTTCGATGACCGCGGAACTCGCCGTCAAAACGCTGGAGTGAGTAATTGCGGCTACAGCAGCGAGCGCATTGATATTCGTGCTGCCGTGCATATAGACCCGAATTAATAGAAAACCGCGTGCGGCGGACTCAGTACATGTCGCAGATGACTTTCAAGGCAAAGCGGCCCGGGCAGGCGCGCGCGGGCGATCGCACCGCCCAGAGTAAAACCAGCCCCCCCCCCCCCCCCACTTCTTTCATACCCATGGATAGCCTTGTCCCCGTCGCAGATGGCTTTCAAGATGCAGCGGCCCGGGCGGGTGCGAACGCGCGCACTGGCCGTCCGGAGGAGAACGCGCCTCCCCTTCCTACCCTCCTCCCAGAGCCTTGCGGGTGACAGAAGACTGCGCGCTTCCTCCTTTTAACGCGCGCACTGGCCGTCCGGAGGGGAACGCGCCTCCCCTTCCTACCCTCCTCCCAGAGCCCTGCGCGCGACGGAAGACTGCGCGCTTCCTCCTTTTCGTGCGCGAGATTATGCCACGTTCGCCGGCTCACCCTCGCACGCTTTCGCTCGCACATACATTAGGCGAGCCGCGACGATTTCATCGTGATTGGACTCTATACAGAACCTCACGGCGACGCCGACAATTCGCTTTGAGTGTCCACATCAGAGTGTGGGTGTAGGCCAGTTGATGAGTCATGATTTTGGGAAGTTCCCGCAAGCAAAACATGAGACCCGAAGAAAGGCACAACGAGAATCGGGTGTTTCTTTCTGCGAGTCTCGCGTTTTGCTTGCGGTTACCTCCCAAGAATGTGTTCATATAGTTGCTATCGCAATAAAATTGGCGTTGCCATTTGCCATTGAGGGCATCGTGGCGCAAATGACGGGGTTGGAATACCTGGGGAAGAAAGTGGTGGAGAGGGACACAGGAGAAAAAAAGGACAGAGGAAGGCAAGGGTTTCTTGGGGGAGGGAGACGATGGCAATCCTTCAGAGAAGTTGAGAGAAACTGCAGGTGCCGTAGGTGGTGTGCGCTTGTGGTTTTCGAGAATGGTCCGCTCAACCGGCCAGAGCAGGGGCAACCAAAGGAACATGAGTTGACAAAAATGACCTAAGTGGCCTATTAGCAGGGCGACAGGAATGTTTTGAAGGTGTTAAGGTGGACGAGATGGAGTGTTTGGGAAAGAATGGGGGCGGGGGGAGGCGGACGAAGTGTATGGGAGCCGGTTGGACCTTCATGGGACCTCAAGCTATTTATACGGACGTAGGCGTCTTCGCAACAGTTTACAGTAGAAAAAGCATGAATTGACTATATGGCGCGAATGCACCGAAAAAGCTACGTTGATGTTTGGGGCTTTTGCAATTTGTCGGATCTGGTCTAAAGAAACGGAAAAAAAATAAAGAAGAAAAAAGGGAAAGCAGTAGGTGCAGAGGGAGTTGGGAGGTATACATGAGAAAAGGGCTCGTATGGTTGGCTCTTTTTTGTTTTTGAGGAGTGATAAATATGTAGAATCGTGTAAATAAATAAATTGAGTGGTAAGGTAGGGGCAAGAGAGAGCTGGAAAGAGAGGGACAGGTGAGCTTCAGAAGCGAGGTTATCTGGAAGCATAAATTGTTTGTTTCTTGGTAGGGATATGAAAATTTAGGATTTATAGATTCTTTAGAGATTCGTAGTGTGAAAACCGATACAGCCATAATAGTTCACAACACCTACACACATCTTGTCTGGTTACGTACGTCGTTTTTTAAATCCGAATGGCATTTTTTGCCTCATTCACCCGTTTCGTATTCGTCCGTCCGTCCACCCTGTTCGTTTACTCACCCACTTGCCGACCCACCTAACCATCCATCCATCCATTCCAGCTTCGTGGCCTTCCACTTGTCGTGCCGTCGTCATCACGCCTTCCATGCCGGTGCAGTAGCACAAGTTGTTTAATAGCTTGGGTCACTAAGCATGGCCCCGTGGTCGTGATGACGTCGTGTTCGTTGCATCGCCTTCATATCAGCTTTATGATCCGACACTCGTCATGTCGCCGTCACGTCATCGCCGTGAAACAGTCGTCGTCATGCCGTCATCGTCACAACGTTTTTTATCATTGCCATCACTTAAGAACGTCATAATCACATTAGTAGTTCCATGGACATGAATCTGTCTGCGTCATTGCATTGTAAACATGGTGTCGTCATTCAATCCTGATTATGTAGCCCTTGGTAAGCCGTCATCGTCAGGCAGCCACTGTCATGCCTCCATTGTCAGACCGTCGTGATGTTGCCATTATTGTCCCTCCAGCTTCGTCGTTTTACTTTTGTGATGCCGTCGTCGTCATACAAGTGCCCTGGTACAGTCATCGCCATGCCATTATCATCACACGCGCATCGTATTCGAATTGTCGTCATGTCGTTGTCATGCCATCGTCATAACTGTATCTTCACCATACAGTCATCATCATACATTCGTTGTCATACTGTCTTCGGGATGTCGTCATAGTCGTTCCATCACCATCATTTTAACTTTGACATCAGTCTCACATCATGCCATAGTCGTCACACCGCTGTCATCACGCCCATCATTGTCACACTGCCGTTTCACCGTCCTTATCACTTTGGTACCCTCAGCCCACTGTCGTCATACCACCTTCGTCAATGCATCCACCCCATTTGTTCTTCGTCATTCCATCGTATAATTATGCTGTCGTCATTCAATCATGATCATGCTCCATTGACATGCCGTTGTCGTCATCGCGTTGTCGTCGCACAGGCGCTCTCGCGTATCCGTTGTCATAGCGTCGGCCTCATGCCAGCTTGGTGGTGCGATCGCGCTCATTTACCCTTCATAATGATGTTTTCATCAGACAGATGTCGTCGCGCTATCGCCTTCATACAGTCGTCTCATTGTCTCGATTACGTCGTCGTCACGTTGTGGCCGTTGTAGCATCCTCATTATTTAAGAATTCACATCTCATTGTCGTCATGCCGCCATCGTTGTACGCCTTTTTGGTTCCATCGGTATCATTCCTACTTCGTCATTCCATCTTCACTGCATCGGCGTGATACAGTCGTTCTTAAGCCTCCACGCCTATGGGTCACCTTGGCAAGCGAGTGCCATAGCAAAGTTGGACGATATTGAAGTATGTAGCATATTGCCGAAGGAAAAAAGTCTCAGAGTTACCACGGCACATGTTCAATAAACGCGATTTCACGTCCATGGTTTCTCGCTGCATTGGTCAATTGCTACTTGCATAACTATCGATAGTCATGATGAGATGAGTTGTATCATACATTTGTTTTGTGCGTCCAATAAATTGTCCTCATAGGGCAGTGATTGCACCAAAAGGCTACACCGTGCTTCCCAGACGACCTTACATGAAATGACAACGCACAAAGTTCGCAGATACCGGGCTAAAACATCACCAAATTATTCCGTTGCATACGACAGCAACACATTTAAGCAGCGTCGCACCGACTCGTACAAGTCAGAGAAGAGGCTTGTCCCGTGGCCCTTCCTCCTCACCCGATGAAAAGTTTTATACATATTTGACTTTAACTTCCTATGGCCAATATATATTGTTGTGTACAAAAAGCTTATGATGCTTAGTTGAAGATTACGATGTGAATGCTGTCGTTGGCGGAAAAGAATTCAGCAATCTTGCAAATTTATCCAGACGGTCTAATCATGTCCCCGTATTATAATATGTCATCTGTATGCACTAGGTATGTATGCACCTTTTCTGTGCAGCGAGATAGGGAATATGTTTCTAGAGTCTCGATAAATATGTTCGCGTAGGTTGGTGCAAATTGTGGACCCATACTTGTCTGATGTATTTGTGAGTAGCAACCGTCCTCAATTTCGATGTAGTTAGAGGTGTGAACTAATTATAGAAGAGATACTTATAGAATGTTCCGCATTTTGTTTGAATAGAGTTTCTTTTTTCGTCGAACATAAATCATCAGGGATTTTAATGCTGGTGTATAAGAACACGGCGTCTACTGTTTCGAGAAATATACTTTGCGGTGGTGTGGCTTTAGTGCTAATGTCCTCCGCAATTCTCACTAGGTAGGGGGGGGTATATTGTACGAATTACAGAAGGGTTTTGGGTAAAAAACAAATAAATTATGCGGTTTTACGTGCTGAAACCACTTTCTGATTATGAGGCACGCCGTAGTGGGAGAATTAGGAAATTCGGACCACCTGGGGTTCTTAAATGTGCACCTAAATCTAAGTACACGGATGTTTTTGCATTTTGCCCCCATCGAAATGCGCCCGCCCTGGCCGGGATTCGACCCCTCGACCTCAATGCTTAGCAGCTGAACACCGTAGCCACTAAGCCACCACGACGGGTATATTTTGGGGTAAATCATCGAGGAAGTGGCGAAGAAATGTGGACAGGCTCTCTGTCTGTTTGTTATGTATTGATACTATAGGGTATGCAGAAACATTAACGATGCTTACTTCAGTATGTGGTATTTTAATAACTTTCGGATTAAAGCAAAGTCATCCCGCTGTTTTGCTGCTTGGTTTGAGAGATCTCAATTCTGGTGACATTATGAATCCATTAGCTAAAAGCGATTTCTGCCTGTTGGTAATCTTGAGTATGTATCGTAATGTCGGATTGTTCTCTAGCTTGCCGTACTGTTCAAGCTGTTTAACTGTCTGGATGCCTCGTGCTTGTGCTTATCTACTGGCCAGATGACTATACAACCACCCTTAGTTGCTTCTTTAATGACAATGTCCTTCTACACAAACTAAGAATTGAAATGATGCGACTCTCTGAGGTCATTGTTTTTAGGTTGCTTTGCTGTCTAGGACTGGCTTATAATTTCCTTAGTAACAGTGGTAAGACATGGGTGAAGTTCTACGGACTATACTAGAAGAGAAACTCGGGCGAGTTGGTAATAATTCATGTTTCGAAAAACAACAGCGCTAAACCCACAAGGGCATAGGCAAACAATACGACACTGGAGCTGACTCACAACTGAAGTTTATTTCGAGGGATACCACATTCATAAACACCTTGTTCTTGTCTGTTTAGCGTTGTTATTTTTTGAAGCATGAAAATGTATGGTTTGCTCTGGTTTAGAAGCCTGAGTGTATTATGCTCTCTATGGTGTCGTCCTGGTGTTTGGTGCGTGTGTTGTCTGCGAAAAAATTCCTAATGTGCCCTCGGAAACCTTCAACTCATGTATTGTGTTGTTTGCGGGGCGAAAGTTTAGGCACTTGCTCAGGACGCCTATATCTTCCCTGCTTATGTTTTTGAAATGTCTACAACATTAGACTGGTTAAATTTTGAGGAGGCTTCCGCCGTTTTTGGTGTTTCTACATTCCAGTTCACACTTATTGGCGTCAAGTTGCTACTTGTATGGAATATTGTATTGTGGCTAGGGTTCTTCTTTTCTCTTTGTTGTCGAATGAATTTGCTCATCTGTCTTTCGGGGGAATGCTCTAAATTTTTTGCCTCATCTGCTGTCAGAGCTAGGTTCCGAAGTTTGTGGCTAAAACTTTCTATTTGTTCTTCACAGTGTTCGTTGAGGATATTAAAAAATGAGAGTGAGGCACAGTCTAATGTTACTTGCCAGTTTGCATGATGTTGTGGGGGGAGTGTGCCTAGAGCAGGTACAGCTTTCAGTGTTAGCGCTTTAGGGATTATGCTATTCTGTTTACAATGAGTGCCTAGAAACGTCAAAAGACAGCGCTTATTTTCTTTTGAGTCTCTTTTTGCAGCAAGACACCACTTAAACGACCGTAGACGACCTCACTCTACCAATCAATTAAAACTAACCAACTGAGCGTAACAAGGCCGCCTTTGAGAAAGATAGGCCCATGTATTGAAACATTTGCAAACCTTTCTGACGCACCTGTTTATGTAATTTTTATATCACCGTGGGCTACTCCCATTTGTTAGCGACCTTCTTGACCTAGAAAAACGAAGTTTTTCAACTATTCTAGTAGCTAACAGCCGATCATAATTTCTTGTTTTCTACCCATGCTACTCAGCATTATCATTACCTTCTGCATGGTAATCTTCAACCCTACCTTTATGCTTTTTCGTCTAAGGCGCTCAATAATTAGTTGCAATTCGTAAAGAGTGCTTGTTCACAGGACAATGTTATCTGCAAACGCTAGGTTGCTGAGATATTCGCCATTAATCCTCACTAATAATCCTTCCAAGTCTAACAGCTTGAATGCTTTAAGCAAGCAGCGAATAGCATGGGAGAGATTGTGTCGCCTTTCTGACCCCTTTCTTAATGGCTATTTTTCCTCTTGTGGAAAATTGAGGCAGGTGCGGAGCTTTTATGTATATTTTGTGAGATACGCTTTGTATACATGCTCAGTAATATATGTGGCGAGGTACCTATGACAAACACATTTTTCCTAGGAAAGGGAAAAATTCTTTCGAATAAGAAAACAAATTATCAGCCGGCCCACTCTGTGAAGGAGCATGACCAGCGAAGCTCTGTAGCAGACGGCACAGAGGTGACATAGAATTTTGAACAAAAGTACGAACTCATTTACTGTCTTGATCGGTGGTCGCCGTGACGAAAGGTAGGCGCACATATTTATTTTGTGCACATTCGCGTGGACGACGGGACAGTCGTCCTGAGAAGCCGAAAAAAAGCTAGACACAGAGGACGTTTCGACGGGACCGCCATCACGGAACAGCAGGAGGAAAGGATACAAGGTACGCAAGCGCTTGGAACGCCGACAAAGAGAGGGCGGTGAGAATGCAGACATGCCCGATGCGGGTCGCACAGCGACAAATCTTCCAGAAACGTTTATTAACCACCTGAGAGCACGCGACTCTTGAAACAGGTGCCTATTGTTAACTAATCCACTCAAAATGCATATACGAGTGATGAGACGTATAAGCTCTTGCGCAGGGAATCAAACGATTTTGTGTCAAATTCTACGCCCGAGTTTTCGCACGCGCAGAACAAAAACGCACGGAACCCTAGTCATAAACAGCTTAGCAGTAAAGTACTTAATCAGTCTGAACCGACGCATTGTTTCTCTTTGGTGTCCGTTCAAGTTAATGTACGAGGACGTGCACTGGCACAACCGTATAGCCACACTGCCAGGACCGATACGGGAAACTCTAACACAACTCGCCTATTCTGCGCGTCCAGGTGGCTGGCGTGTGGATGCTGGTGACCAGCATGACGGACGAGTTCCCGTCGCTGAGGCCGCTCACGGGTTCCCTCATAGCGGCGGTCTGCATGGTGGGCTGCGTGGCGAGTGTGCCGTACGCGACGCCGTACGGATATACCATCGCCCTGACGGTCAATCGGTTCGCCGTGCACGTGCGTGGGCCTTTTTTGAATGCTCGGTTGATTACGGCTGTTCGTTGAAGGTCGCCAAGCGAATGCGAGCTCGTAGACGAGCGAGCGGTTTCTCTCTCGCCTTCGCTACCCTCCCTCAACGCCCCATAACCCCTCACCGCGTATTCCTCTATTAGAGTGAACGTCGCTGCAGGACTAAACGTCATACATCTTGTTGGCGTTTTTTTTTGTTATTTTTTTCGAAAAACTGTAGTAATGTTCGCGTATATTGTCTGTGCGATTTTTCTGCTACACGCTTTTGCCGCCGCGAACGAAGTACAGAGGAAGCCAAACGAGGAGAAATAAAGAAGGTCAAGGAGACAATGAGGAAGAGGGCATGTGCGACTGAGTGGCAAATGCCATAAAGTTTCCTGGAATAGTTACTATAGGGAACTCTGGCGCTGTGATCGTGAGCCATGGTTTGTACATCGATTTGCCTCATCCTTGTGATTTTAGATTCAGACGTTCTTGTGGCTTTGTTTATTACGCTTCATCTGCGTCCATTGTCATAAATTTCCATAAACTCCACCTTTCTAAGCGCACAATGCTGTGCGAACTCACACAGTCAATAAAATTGTAGTGGTTCAACCTGTCGAGGTGGTCAACTTAAAACGCGCGAAGTGACTCAATGCGCTGGTTTTCCCGCAAGACATTCGTAAGGGCGTGCTAAGCCACTTGTCGGTGAATGCGTTCGTGGCGTCTGTCTGCTTCATGTCACTGTCGCGTACGGAGAGAAGACGAAGGTTCTGCACGAGTTGCGACAGCGGTCGACACCGGCCATGGTAACCGTGCTACTCCGTACCCAAGGTCTACCCGGGGGTTATGCACTCTCTGCGTACTGGTGACGCACAGGAAAGCACTGTCGCCCTGCAATCGCGACATTGCAGGGCATCCTTACTGGATTGACGATTTGCGCAAGGCCTTAAAGGGTGCCACTATCATACAGCAGGTCAGCAGAATAGGCGCCTACAATATGCCACATGTCTGGTTGAGAAATTTCCGAACCCATGACACCAAGAAGAGGCTACGTCGTGCAGGTGTGATAGGAAGATGTGGGCCCAGGCCTCGAAACACACAGGGATGGCACAATGAACAAAGAGAGGCTTTAATAACACGGGGACGGGACTAGGATAACATACACGATAACACACACACACAGTTCCCTACATGAGTGTCTGTCATGTATAGTCAAGCTCAGCGTCAATATAGGAAGGCGTCCGATAGTGCGTCGGTATCACACACTCACGGCACGAAGAGGCGCAAAGATGAATCCGGAGCGGCGAGTGGCGCAGGCTGGAGGCCGGGGCGGATGCCTGCACACGACGAACCACTCGCTGGGTCGGGACGTCTGCCCACCACAGGGTAGACCGTTCGGAAGGCTTAGCTGCACCGGAACATGTCGGAGTCGGATGCTCGCCCAGCAGTGGAGCAGGCCTGTTGAAGCCCAAGGACAGCCCGGCCTGTTCTGCTAGCACTTTTTTTTTTCGCTCAGATGTTTGAAGAAAGCAAGCGAGAAAAAACATGCAATGTGAGGTGATCTGCGACTAAGTGTTAAAAATGCTGCATACTTATGCTCATTTCACGTTGTATACGTTAAAACGAATAAGAAGGTTGCATTCTGGCAAAGAAATAGTTAAATTTGATGAACATCGGTCCATCGTGAAGGCTGTGCAAGCTCGCACAGTTTCTACGCAGAGTTTGCTGCTACGAGGAAAATATTGTGGGAATGTGGGCCGATCCCGAACACTGTGCTTTCTAGTAGTGTCAAAGTACGAGCTTTCAAGAAGAAAACACAAAAACAAAACACGAATAACTTGCACGTCACAAAAGCGCCAAATGCCTTGGGAGCTAGTCGGCTTTGATACGAAATGGGTACGTATGCTTGCGAACAGGTATTTAGCAATATGAAATGCAGGCGAAACACCTTTTTACCTTATAAGGATCGTTGACTTCTACAGCATATGACGCTCTGCTATGGCTGTCTGCTACTGCGATCCAGTTAGAACACTTGTTTGTATGTACATTCTGGGGCGTGTGAGTCATTATAACTGAAAGCATACGGTAGTCCTTGGTCGTGGCCGACGAGGGTGGGACCCGTAGCAAGTTTACAATAACTTTAAATGACTACGCCAGTAACGACGTGACTTGAGACTTTATGCGCTTCCTGTCTGTGACGTATATTATGTTGTCTCGACTGTACATATTTTGGACGCGCTATTAACTATTGAAGCTGCTTAAGTCCTTCAACAAAGAAAAAAGAAATCGAAGCGATCGCGTCGTAGTGCGTTGAGCATTGGGGCGCTGTACTCGAAGGCAAAGGCTCAATTGCTTTGTCAGTCATGCATTTCTTTTCACTGCAGTCCCAAATGAGGTGATACATGAACTACCTACTTACCGAAATGCGCCTGGAATGAAGCGAAGAATGCTTCATACTATTACAAGAATGTGTCCGGAAGTTGATTGTTTGTAAATACTGTCGTAGCTGCGTGTTGTCCATTTCTGCAAGTACATGAATACTTGTGCCGCTCTCGTCCTGCCCCTTGCTGTTGCCTGCTGTACATGGAGTGGAGATGTGTCAATGGGATTGTCGTTATCATTTTCTTTTAAGTCAAGAAAGCTTCTAAATACATGTTCATCCTATATATGGAGCTTTGACATGCCTGTATGAGTAGTTAGTTGACTTCTTTCTCTTTGCATTGGAATAGCATTTATTACAATAGTTTTGCACAACAGTCTTTTTTGACCTAAGGCCTGCAATGAAACTGACCACATCGCTATTAGCAATGCTGCTTCGCAGAGACAAACAAGCGAGCTTTACTTCGACGGGCCTGCTCATATTCCTTCATTAAAATGAAGAATGTTATTATTATTTTATTTATTTTTATTTTTCCGAAAGAAGGCACCTAGTACGGACGCTTGTATTCGGTGCTGGCAGCGTTTTTACGGCAAACAGCGTTACATCGGTGTATGTTTCGCGAAAAACGTACACACTTGAACTGTATTGTATGGCCCGACGAGGACCTAGTACTTCTGAAGCACGGTGAGAGCGCTTTCACATGTAACCTGTGCCAGAACTCCAACATTCCAGTGCTCAAGCTTAACGATGCCACCACGCCCGCTGCTTCCCAATCGGCGACTTCTGCACAGGGTGCTCCTCTCTTCCGGACTGGCTTTGAGGCGGTCGGTGACATAGCTTACCTTTGCGGCCTTCTAATTCAGCCTCTCTAGGAAATGTCCTTCCTCAGTGATGAAGTGGCGCGACTGTTGAGTGCCAACGAGCGTCGCGGCAATGAAAACGCACTGGTATCTGCACAGCAGGCCGAGGCTACAGGTGTGCTACGGGTCAAGGGACGTTCCCTGCGTGGTGGGTTGGCACTCAGCGCAAACCGCCTTCGCCTATTTCTCTTGATGCGCTGCGGGTCCAATCGTCCAAAGCAACGTATGCTGCAACCGTCCGGACTGCTTCGCCGAGAGCTGCCGCCATTGACCAGCTCTCCAAGGCAGGAGTAAACGTAAGCTGGAGTAAGCTGGAGAGAGCAAGGGAATATCGGTGGTTAACTCTAAGAGCGCCCCGCGACCGTAAGCCATTTTATGTCCAGGCTCTCTCCAGAAACCGCGTCTATTGATCTGAATGCGTGCCTTCCAAACGTTGGAGCACTGCCCGTTGCCTACAAACGCTTCAAAACGAAGCATCATTCGCATGCCTCGTTTCACGTCTGCGCCCATGAAGTCGTCAATGATGACGAATTTATGCGTCTGAACGACGCGTGAATGTGGCCGATGTGATGCCTGGTCAAGTTATTCCCTAGAGTGCTACACGACGACATGCTTCAAGCTTCCGCGACAACCACTGTTACGTTCTCTAGGGTAGCGTAGCCCAGCGCTGCCGACCAGTTGTTGCGACGCCGGTTACATGAAGCTGGACCGGTGTTACTATTGGGTAGCGTGCCGTTGTCGGCAGGCTGCAGGCGTCCGGTAGACCATGGCGATCAGTCAGCGACGAGACAATTTCTAGTGCAAAACTTGCACGGTTTATTCAAAGGTTGGTGAAAGATAAGAACAAGAGAATGAATTTAAAAAGAACATTGCGGGGCCCTTTAAGTAGGCCCACTAAAATCGTAGGCAGGATCTTCCTCCCGTCAATGTCACGTGACATGCACTGAGTCCCACGGTACTTGGCGGCGGCACCCACTTTCCCAGGACGATGTTTTCCCGAGCTTGCCGCCGCTGGTGGCAACCCGCGGGTGATGAGGATCGTAGGCAGCGGATCCCTTCTCTTTCGCGCGTCGCTGGTACGCGGAAGGGGCGTCTGGTTGTGGATGGGCGATTGATCCATTCTCCCTGTTGAGGTCTTCGCAAGCGTGCATCCGCTGGCGACAGCCCGGGGTCTTGTCTGGTTCGCGGAAAGGGTTTTCACACACACACAAAGGGGCCTGTGAACACAGCAGGGCGTCCTCCAGACCGGCATCCACTCGAGACAACCATAGCAAATTAGGAATCCACCCTTCGTTTCGATGAGGCATGGTGGTGGAGCATCCTTCTTGCCCGAGGTGTTACACGCCAACCGTAGCACACCAAGGATCAAAGTGGTCTGTAATCCAGGAATCTTTTACTAAACCCTCACGAACTTTCCACCAAAGCATGTGAACTTTTTGTCCAAATAATTTCCTCTTCTTTTCCTATTTTTGTTTTACCCGAAACTTGGCTTTGCTGCGAAATTCCATCTTCCAATTATTTTCCAACAGACTACAATGTCTTCCTTTGTAACCTGGACTTCAGTGGATTTAAACAAAATGTGGTGGTGTACTGATTTCTGTTGACATTTCACTAAGATGTGCTCGGTGCAACGACATAGAAAGTGCAAAGGAGTCGGCTTGGGAACAAGGCAGCCTAGCACGCTGTGAAAAATTATTTGGAACCGCCTAATATTTCCCCTGCCTTGTTTGATGAGGTCACCTTTTCCATTGCAAGTGCAATACCTTCCCATAAAGAGCATAGAGTAATCGTTCTTGGTCAGTTTAATTACACCTGGAATTGATTGCAGCAGGCTCTGACATTCACATTGCAATACGCAGAGAACAGACGCAGACTGCTGTTGGACTACCTGCCCGATTCCTGTGGCAACGTCATATAGCTTTGCCTCTCGAATGTTCAAGTTATAGATGTCTCTCGTTTGGACGTTTTCCTGACCCGCCATGGTTGCTTAGTGGCTATGGTGTTTCGCTACTGAGCACGAGGACGCGGGATCGAATCCCGGCCACGGCGGCCGAATTTCGATGGGGGCGAAATGCGAAAACACCCGTGTACTTAGATTTAGGTGCACGTTAAAGAACCCCAGGCGGTCTAAATTTCCAGAGTCCTCCGCTACGGCGTGCCTCATAATCAGAAAGTGTTTTTGGCATATATATATATATATATATATATATATATATATAAAACGTTTTCCTGGCGCGTCCCGATAAGTCTCGCCCCTCACTAAAGGTACCTGTCTCTGTGTCAGCCCCTGGGCAGTGGCGTAAAAGAATAACATTACTTTGATTGCAAGCGTGGCTGTGGTTTCAAGAGTGGTGGTTTATATTTCTTCTCCACCACTGATTGGTCACTGGTCACAGAACAAGAACAATGCTGATGAAGAAATATATCAGTTTACGATGCTTTTTTCAGCAGTATGCGCAAATACATTTGCCAGTGCAGTCTTAAACGCTCTAAATATCTCCACTGGGTCTCATCTGGACCTTTATAACTGTCCTAAAGTATAAAGATCGCGCGCGCCATAAATTCAGAAGTCCTGCCCATAATGTGTGGAGCGAAGAATCCCCCTTTTTTAAAGCCATATGCAAACACCTCTAGAAGCAGGATCACGACTCGCATATTTCGTTCTTGTAAAAGAGCGCCTTCGACTTGCTAGCGGAATTTTGCAAGCAAATCCGCAAGTGGTCTAGGACACGTTGAGTGTGTTTTCCCCGGCTCAACTCTAGAGCAGTAGATGTCTAAACAGCCGCGGATTGTTTTGCTACCCATTCCTCATTCTTATATAAAGCGTCGGGTTTCGACAGTGGTGTCAGTCGGCAGCACAAGATGCTTCCTACATATAGTGATGTGTTGTTTGATCAAAGCTCATCAGGTAACGCTTTAAGCACTTGAAGCCTTCCCAATCATGCAGTCCTGATGGAATACCCTCCGCAATCGTGAAAGCTTGCGGCATCATATTTGCCCCTATACTAACATATACATTTAATATTTTTCTCTTTCTTTGAAATGTGGAAAACTGCTCGTGTTTTTTCTGTATTGAAGTCTGCCTGTAAATCTGACGCATAGAATTATCGGCCGATTTCTCTTCTCTCTGCCACGTCTAAGAATTTTGAGCTCGCTTTTCACTGTAAAGAACTCATGATTCCCAACTAGCGTGGATTTCTCACCTGCCGCTCCACTATAACAAATCTCGCCAGTTTCATAAAACATACCTCCGGGCCGGTACTTCGACGAAGGCAAGTTGACACCATTTACTATTACCTCAGCAATGCTTTTCATGTAATCAGGCGCTCACTGCTTCTTACAGTTTACGAGTCACTTGTGAGTAGTCCCTTTCTTGCGCAGTTATCGTCCTCATAGATCACGTTATGTTAAATCTATGGCCACGCATCTTGTTACATCGCAACTAGCGGCGTCCCTCAAAGATCAGTATTAGTACCACACCTTTTCTAATACTTCAATGACGTTCCTCTCGCATTTCGGAATTCATCCTCTGTCTATTCGCCGATGATATCAAGATTTTAAAGTAAGTTCATACTGTTGATGAATGCCGCATGCCGTAGCGTGACCTGTTTCTTTCATTGCGATAGAAATTATATGGACACTCCAGGCGCAAAGACCAAGGGCGATAACATCGTTGCCGCGCGTCGTATGCTGCATGTGCGCGTGAAAGCGCGCGAGAGAAGTCGGAAATCGCGGCTCAATCTGGTGCGCGCGGAGAAAGCGGTGAGCAAACGCGCAGTGTTCCGTCGCGCGAAAGGCCGTGGAAATATGGGAGGGAGGGTGGGGTGGCGGCGTTGTGCTCTGGCAGCAACTGCGCATTTCGCGACCGGGCGCAAGGGGGAACTGACGATCGCGGCTCAATCTCGCGCGCCACATGTGGAGGAAAGCGGAGAGGCAGCGCCGGAGGGATGAGGGGCGTCTTCGACTCCGCCAACAAGTGCGTGCTTTGCTCGGCCACGTGCGGTCGTGCGCGCAGCGCATTGAGCGCAATCTGCAGACGGCTCCACCCTTTTGGGTGCTGTGTTCTCGCCGCTCTTAGTGCGTCAAAGCGATAGACTGCACGAAGGTCACTTCGCTCGCTGCTGCTGCCGCGCTTGCTCAAACCAGTGTCCAGTGTTTTGCAGCGAGGGTCCGCTCTCGTCAAGTGGGATGTGTTCATGTTTGCTTGTGCGAACTGACACCGTCCTTGGTAACTCAGTTACTTATGAATGTTTTCAAGTTTAGGTGGCCGGTAAAACTACTATCCTTACTTCGTATAGCTGTGTACTAATTTGCTATCGCAATCGATGCTTCGCGATAGATCGTGCTTCGTTGGTGTGAATGAACAGAGCGTTGTTAGCTATCAGGTCCTTAGCCGAGTTCCTCTTCTCTTCTTGTACTGTTCGTAACTGACATTTCGTCAGCAATTCAACACTCTTCATTACTTGTTTATCCTTACGACCTAAAGTTATTTAAGACTGTCGTCAGTGTTCACGACTGCACGGGCTTAGAAAAATGCATTTCTACAGCCAAACTAGTGCACAGGCAAATAGGCTACTCTTCATTGCTTCCTAAACTATTGTAGTAAGTTGTACGTGGAAAACACCATGTGCACTCTTCATACGGCTCTCGTGATGCTACATTATTCATGGTCAATGAAATTAAAGAATAAATTAAAACGCTATGCTTGTCTTCGCACGCTGAATATCCGAAACAACGTGTTCTTCGCGCTCTTGGTATTGTTTGTGTAGATTGCATTACTTCAATTCCCCTGCTGCTTTTCCGAAATTGTGTTCCACTGCGTGATTTCCATTACCAGAGTGTGCATCTGTAGTGGTGGACGAAAGGTGAAAGTCAAATTCTAGCCTCATTGAAGGCACCCCAAAAAATAAATACATATTTTCAAGCGCCACTTTTACGTTCTGGCGACCATAGCCTAGTCCTCTCCAACATACCTCAACTCGTATATCTAACATCAAGACGTATTAAACCAAACCTTTTTTTATAAGTGGTTCATGGCACGAGACATTGTCCAAAGATTCTCGATCATGTACAATTTTCCGTCCCGCTAATGCACACCAGGAAGCATTCTTCGTTTTCTGCCTGGTCTTGTTGCAGAAGTCGCTGTCGTATTGCTCATCTTCAAAAAACACGTAATAAGAATTCTGCCCATATTGATACACTAGTAAGCTCATTGCTATTGTTTTCGGTGTGTGCAGAAAAAATAGAATAATGATCTTGCACAGTTAAGTACCCTTTACGCCCGCATCGTCGTTTTCATTTTTCCTACATGTTTGTCTGCCTCCTTTTTTTTTTTTTTTGTTGACCACATTCAGCTTCTCTGTGCGTTTTGCCTAGCGTATTACTTCTTAAGTGCACCAGTATGTAGCTGTTCTTGGACGCCACAATAAATAAATGAATAATTGATTCTTTGATTACTTGATTCGTGATTCACTGAGCCTATTTTCCAACTGCAATCCTCTCTTTTCCAACGTTTTCCTCTCCTTCCGTAAGTTTTTCTCTTTATCTCAATTTTATACTTACTCTTGGATCGTTGCTCATTACGCACCTGTTTATCCCGTCGTATGTTTATTCAATATTTTGTGCGCAATAACTATTAGTCCTACTTGTTTTACCGTTCTTTTTTGTTCTTATAGCTCGGTTGCGTGAGTATCGTCAGCTGTTGCAAAGCACGCAAAAGAAAGATTGTTTCAATTTTTGCTTTCGCTGAACGCGCACAGATTCCAGTGCTGCTGGTGGCCTGCTTGGAGACGCTGTCGTTCGTCTGGGGATACGGCGTCGACAGGCTGCTGTTCGATGTGAACTTCATGGAACAGGGCATGCTGAGCCGTTACTGGATCCGCTGCTGGAGCCTGTGGACGCCGTGCGCTCTGCTCGGAGTCCTGGTGGCGACGTTCGCCACCCTCCAGGACTTCTTCAGAGAGCTGGAGGTCAACTACGACGTGCAGGCGAAACTGGCCGGCCAGTTCCTGCTCATCGGCTCGCTCGCCGGCATCCCAGTCCTGCTCATCACCTGGCTCCTGGAGAACAACCTGGTAACCAGGCCACACACGCGTAATGGCGCCCGTTTCGTTCGAGTTTTGAGTCTGAACTGAGACAATGAGGTACCGTGCATGGAATTGACCTCACGAATACATTTTAATGCTTGAGAATTCTAAGGCGACTTAATTAAGAGGCAAATCAGTCCATCCGTATGTCTGTAATGCGTGACACGATGTGCTATAGATATGCATGGTGTTCTGTAGGGCTATATATGAGGGTGCCTTATGACTACCTATGGCTACTGAGATTTAGGATTATGGCTATGGGCAGAAACTTGGAAGGTTGACAAAGAAGCTCGAGAACAAGTTAAGGCCCGCGCAAAGAGCGATGGAACGAAGAATGCTAGGCGAAACGTTAAGAGACAGGAGGAGAGCGGTATTGATTCGAGAGCAAACGGGAATAGCCGGTATTATAATTGACATCAAGAGAACAAAAGCGGATCTGGGAAGGCCATGTAATGTGTAGGATAGATAACCGGTGGATCATTAGAGTTGCAGAATTGGCGCCAAGGGAAGGGAAGCGCAGTCGAGGACGGCAGAAAAGTAGGTGGGGGGATGAGATTAGGAAATTCGCAGGCGGAATTTAGAATCGGTTATCGCAGGACAGGGGTAATTGGAAATCACAGGGATAGGCCTTCGTACTGCAGTGGACATAAAATAGGCTGATGGATATGACGATGAGAGACGGGAACAAATGCTTACGTGCTGTCCGACAAGTCCCGCTAGGGAGATTCTGCAGTAATGTTTCTACAGATAGTTTTTCTATGCAGTCGATAGGCTGTACGCTGAAGGCTTGAAGAAAATGGAGCTAGTAAGAATCAAGACTTAAGTAAGTTGATAACAGATCGTACAATGGTCGTTTAACAGAACGCACAAGACGTTGGGAGCAAGAGGGATCTGTCAACTATAGGTCGGAAAGCACCCTCATGAGTAAAGTCACTTGCTCACACCACCTCGTGAGGCGGAGTCGGAGTTCACGCAGCTGAGTAGAGTTTCGGTGAGACTAAGTCAACGCAGCTTATCGGAATTTTCGTGAGTTTGAGCCAGTGGAATTTTGGTGCGTCTGAGTCCGAGTGAGCCCTAAACACAAAATATATTTTTTTTACTGTCTCAGCGATTTCTCCTTATTTATCATGCATAAAAGCGAAAAAGAGAAAAGGAAAAGCTGTGCTAAAGTCACGGTGACGGCAACAACGCCACGCGGCCTACATCGTACGAGTGCATAAAAAAATTACCGACGATTACGTTACTTCCTAATGCGAAATTTGAGCGCAGCAAATAAGCTGTTTCACCTTTTCGATAGATTGAGGCAAAGAAATCGAGCAACACATGTATGCGCTATCACAGAATTTTTTTTTATTTTTCACACGTATTCCTTTAACAAAGACTCCACTAACAGTTCTTGACAGTCATGAAGGAAGCTTTGTGGTCGGAGAAATAGACTGATATATGTTCGACTTGGTACACCAATGCTTGATTCTCAAAGACGAGATCTATACAAGTGCCTCGCGAGGTTGTCACAGCCGTGGGACGCGTTACCAGCGAGAGGAACGGGATGTTCTCCCGCATAAGTGTTAGGAAATTGCTGTTTGTCTTTATGTCAAGCCGCCACCGATCTGGCTCTCTGATTGCCACCGCACAGGGCGAACGGCAGCGGCAATTTCGGCTCGGGCGGTGCACATATACAGATCCGCCGCCACCGATCTGGCTCTCTGATTGCCACCGCACAGGGGTTGCATTGGAGGAGGAGCGAAGAAAGGAATTAAGTTCGAGCCGGCGCTTTGACAACCGGAGACTCGCAGGAAGAGGGGTGAGGGGGGCGGCGTGTACACCCAGCGGCAAACGATGGGGGCAGAAGCGCGCGCAGCAAGCGGACAACACGATAAAGGGAGGAGGGAACAGATAGCAGCGACTGACTGATGCCGCTGACGCCGATAGTGAGTCAACCCCAGCTGCGGAGTTGGTTTCAGGGACAACGCCGCCGATGCCTACACAAACAATATGATACCCTCGCTTCCGCAGCGCTAAGAACCAGGTCTAGCCGTGGGAAGGTGGTCACGTATTCGTCGACGTGCCGGGGCCTACGTGAAATAACCAGCGCGTCGGCAACTGAAGAGCACCCTATCCGCCACACAAGAAAAGGGGGGGGGGAGGGGGGACCCTTTCCTCCTCTTTCTGCATGGCGGCGACGGTGTTCTATGCAGTCACGTTATCTTGACTCTCTAGCGGCGTCAGCGGCATCCAGCGGTATCAGTCGGTCGCTGCTAGCGCTGGGGGGATGAAAGGGGGGCGGAGCTGGTTACGAGGCCGACGACAACGCCGACGACGACGCGAAACCCAGGAACGGACGCCAAAGAGCTGCGCTCTAAAAAGGAAAAGGTAGAGCGCTCGAATACGGGGCCATCGTTCGCAATGTCGTCTGCCTCTGCACATGCAAGAAAACACATCTATGTTATGCGGAAACCCAAACACAGACCCTTTTTGCAGCTGCCGTTTTTTTTTGGTACGCACGCCACGAAAAGTGCCGACCAACTAGAGGCTAACAGCGTCGCTGTAAAAAAATTGTAATTCCCGGGATCATCGGGCAGTCCAGTGAGTCTCTCTATATAACAGTCATCTTGAATGCGCGTGGTGAAGTCACCATGCTTGACACTGCGACTACGAAAGATGCACAGTTATGTATACATTCACAATAAATCTCGAAAGCCGTAATCGTGTTTACCTGTATGTAAGGTGTATTCAAATTTAACGGGAGATACAGTAAGATCGCCTATGGCATGTAGCAGAATTTTGCTCCGCAAGCGGGAGTATATTCCTGTAGGGAGGCATTATTTTCTAGGTGAGTTGAATTATATAATCGAATGAATAATGAGATTTTGCTAGTACACTTTCAAGCTCATTACTTTACCGCTGATGAAGCAACCTTAAGATATTTAGCCGTGGAGTTCGCTACCAACTGTACGCCTTTCATATATAAATTTTGAGGGTGACACCAATTTTGAGATATGCGCCTTCAAGATGTGCGATGAGACTTATTCCGTTCCCAATTATTCTTAGCTCTATTGCACAAAAATGTCTTGTGTAAGGAGTAAGTGAAGTTTTTATTAAAGGGTTAGTGGCGACTATCTCAAAACTTGTGGTAATTTGAACATTCGTTGCAAGTTAATGTGCCATGAGAAGTCACTCATTTCAATTTGTTAATTGCAATATGGGCCTTAAATTGAACATGGAAAAGTTCGATAATGAAATAATTAATCAGTTATGCAGTTTTATTTCTTGTGCAAGTGATATCTGCCTAGTTTGGTAGTGCAGCTCTAAAAGTAGAAATTCTTGCCTTTCTATTGAAATTATATATATATATATATATATATATATATATATATATATATATATATATATATATATATATATGCCGTGAGGAAGGAACAGAAGTAGAACTTCACTATCGTGCAGTTTCCGCGGGTTTAAATGAAGGTAAAAACGCAGTTGTACTGCGACAAAGGAGCTTATCTTATGCTGGCACTGCCTTGCCTATTTAGAATACGGATGTCATAGCAAGTGCATTAGAAACTGCTGTTCGTGGTTCAATGGACAACGAGGCGAATTTGGCGGATAGGACAAGAAACGCGCGATATGAGCAGCTAGCATCCCTAGCAGCCGAACAGTGCAAACAAGGTGGTTTTGTGGGGGATGACTAACAATATTTCACTTTTGCGAATGCGAAACTGCGCAGAAAACAACCAGGGACATGCAGGAGCCTCGCATTATTAGTCGAATGCCCTACACGTGTTCGTGCTTCCTTTTTTTTTGTGAGAACAAATAGGTGTTGTTGGAATGCGACCTGTATTAGCCACCATTCTTCCCGGGTCACCTTCGCGCGCTTACAGCAGACAACCTACCTACAGCAGACGACGTGCGGGTCCCTCCTTCGTCTCGTGCATGAGCTTTACACGCGATATTACGGCTGCGGTGAATACACTCCTGGAGCGTGCATACAATTGCTATCTCAAAAATAAAATAATAAACAAATGCTGAGGCTCCTTCCCGTCGCGTTTCTCTGGAGTTGCGAATCGTTCGCAACACACTGAAACAAGGGCCGCCTTTAGACCTCCTTTCTTAGGCCTTCCCGATCGGTCCGAAGCTGGTTTTCAACTCAAGCACGAAAATAGCTGTGTATACGTAAATGCAACAGATGCATGTCGCATCCAACGTAAGCAAGGCAATCCACTCCTAACGTGCATCGCACCAAATGCACCATAAAGGGGACATTTGGAATGGAAAGTGCACATTTCAGCGTCACATTTATTATAAGCGTACCGTATCAGGAATTATGAGAATGCATTCACTGCGGAATGACAACTCGCCGAGGAACCGGTGGTGGCCACTGTGGCTCTGTGAGAAATAGAAACAAGCACGGGGGCTGACGGAGCAGTCCACACGTGATTAATTTTCACTTGTGGGTACATTTCATGTGTTTAAACAGTGTTTCCTTTATCAATAACGAAACATGAACATCGGCGAGTTAAGGGTAACCTTGTCGTTAACTTTTTAATAACGGCACATATATATATATATATATATATATATATATATATATAATATTGTTATTTTCTATTTAAATGTGCAAAAGACTTGAGAATAAGCATAAACAATGCAAGGCAAAATATTTTGCGGGAAAGTTTTCAGCTATAGAGGAAAACTCTAGACAGGAAACTAGCATGGGGTTTTCCTCACACATCCTACGACTTTGTTTGGAATTTGTGCAGCCAAGTCTCGTCATATGTGAACCATGGCTATATGTTTCACCTGCTTCACATGATGTATCTGACCTCACTACAGCCGGATATCTTGCGTCGGCCTGTCTCGTTTGACCGCACGTTCAGAAGAAAACGAGTAATTTAAAGAACTTCTACCTCGCCCCGTGTTCACGATCTCGCCCTGTGATGCTTAAGGCCTGTCATTCAGTGACGGCCGAAGACATTTAGCCGAAATCATTGTACTTAATCCTAAAATTCAGCAAGAAATATTGTCGGGTATGTTATCTGTAGGCAGCGTACGAGAAAACATGCGATACTATATTGTAAAAGAAGATGGGGTCATGCTCGGCTACCACTGGAAACGCCGGACACTGTGGCAAATTTTAATACTCTGTGAAAGTGCTGCACGTTTGCACAACATAAATCACGTGAATATTTGACAATTCGGGCCAATTATTGAGAACCTGAAGAATGTAGCAGACAAGCTGCCTGTATGCTCGGTCCATTTCCCAACACTTCAGCAAAAATAGGCTCATCGGAAGGGAGAGCTCTAACTTACAAATATGACAGCGGGTGACGTTAGCTTCCTGAACAGCAAAACGCGCATTCATGTACGCGGTGGTGAAGGGGTAATACGCGATAGGGTAAGTTAATAGGACGCGGAAATAATACGCAGTTAATCAGACGGAAATAATAAGAAGAATAAGAATGGGCTGGGGTGCGTTTGGCAGGCATTCTTAGATCATGAACAGCAGGTTGCCATTCTCCCTCAAGAGAAAAGTATATTGCTACGGAACAGCCGCCACAGTGTGGCTGCACTGAGGAGAAGGAAGACGACGTGGCCACCGCTTGATATAGCGTCGCCATCATTGCCACCGCTTGTCTACGTGTAAATATATTGTAAACTCGTACGTCAGCTACACGTAACATTAATTTGGTGGAGGTGGACGTTCCCCGTACCCGTCATGGAGCTTCGCAGCGGTCGCAACGGCGACAGTGCAACTTCGGCTCCTGCTGGCGGCCCTTCCTCTACGCAACCGTCTCCGCCTGCAGCCCCGACCTACGTCGCCATTTCCCCACCTCGAGATCCTGGTGTTTTCAACGGAGTCGGCAGTCCTGATGTTGACGACTGGCTCCGCTTATACGAACGTGTCAGCACCAGTCACAGGTGGGATTCGACTATTATGCTCGCGAACGTTGTTTTCTACCTCGACGGAGCTCCACTTGCATGGTTCCAGACTCACGAAGAGGAGATCTCGAGCTGGGATCTCTTCAAAGAGACGCTCCGCGACCTTTTTGGCAATCCCTTCGGTCGTCAAGTCAATGCCAAGAAAGCCCTAGCCACACGTGTACAGACGTCGACCGAGTCCTACGTGTCCTACATTCTCGACGTCTTGGCCCTTTGTGCCAAGGCTGACCCGACCATGTCTGAGGACGATAAGGTAAATCACGTCCTCAAAGGGATTGCTGACGACGCCTTCAATTTACTGGTGTTTACCAACGTCACCAGCATCGATACGATCCTCAAGGAGTGCCGCCGTCTTGAGCATGCTAAAAGCCGCCGGTTATCCCAGCACATCACGCGACTTCCCAACACAGCTGCTACGTCATCCTGTGACGACCTCTTCCACCAGCCGTCGCGATGTGACCACTTGACCCGCATTGTTCGTCGTGAGGTCGAAGCGGCACAACCGGCGGCCCCTTCATTTCCGTCACCTGATCATTCTCCGGTGGCAATCTCCTTGATCCAGGCCATCGTCCGTCAAGAGTTATCCAACGTCGGCCTGCACTCCATTCGTTCCGCATGCTCGGAACCTCTCTCTCCACGCACGGCCCCACCGCGCCCTTCTTACTCTTATGGACAGCGCAACCCCTCCGAATGGCGAACCGTGGACGACAAGCCGATCTGTTTTAACTGCCGACGCATTGGCCATGTCGCTCGCCATTGCCGCAGCCGCTGGACTTCCCCCACACGCTATTCTCCTAATTACCACCCTCGCCCCTCTAGTGCGTCCTTTTCCTTCGCCCCTTCTATGCCCACCCCATCATCTGACCCTGCGACGCCTTTGACACGACCCCGCTACTCCCGCTCGCCTTCTCCCTCCCGTCGTCAATCTCGCTCGCCCCCGTCTCGCCGTGCTCCTTCTCCGACCTACTCGCCGCACCCCCGCCCGGAAAACTAGACAGCGCAGCTTCTGGAGGTGAAGCTGCAAAGACGACATTGGCTCAAAATCCTCGCTTCACATTACCGACGAACAAGAATCTTTTGGACGTTCTCGTCGACAATGTTCCTGTGTGCGCGTTGATTGACACCGGGGCGCATGTGTCCATTATGAGTGCTGCTCTTCGCCGTCGGCTCAAGAAAGTTCTGACGCCTGCCCCGAACCGATTTGTACAAGTCGCCGACGGAGGGACTGTCGCTATTGTTGGCATGTGCTCTGCCCGACTCACCATTGCTGAGAGACACACCGTCGTTCTCTTCACCGTCATCGAGCATTGCCCTCACGAACTCATTCTCGGTCTGGATTTTCTTGCCCATCATTCTGCCCTCATTGACTGTTCGGCCGGCTCACTTCGCCTTGACTTGCCTCTTCTTGCCGACCCTGTGGACCCGCCTCCCAGCCATCTGAGCTGCATCGATTTTATTCGCCTACCACCTCACTCTATGACACACGTAGACTTGTTGTCCTCACCAGCTGTACCTGACGGCAATTACGTGGCCGCACCAATTCCGGCCGTTATGCTTACACATGGTGTTATCGTGCCGCACACTGTGCTGAAAATTACTGGTAACCGCACCTGCCTTCCACTCGTCAATTTTGCGCTAACCGCGCAAGTTCTGCCTCAGGGGATCTCCTTGGCTATAATTCGCGCTTTGCAGGATGATGAGGTCGAGCCATTCACAGTGGAAGATCGTTACAGCTCAGCCCATACCGTGACGTCATCGCACAGTACTGACGTCGACATGAAGAAGATGGTCTCCTCTGACCTTACACCTGCTCAAGCTGCAGCCCTTTGCCGCGTTCTTGAAGGCTATCGCGACATTTTTGACTTTGACAACCGACCCTTAGGTCAAACGTCCGTCGTGACCCATCGCATAAACACTGGCGATGCGAACCCTATTCACCGTCGTCCATATCGTGTTTCTGCGTCAGAACGAGCTGTTATCCAACAGGAAGTCAAAAAGATGCTTGCAAAGGACATTATCGAGCCTTCCTGTAGTCCCTGGGCTTCTCCCGTCGTACTTGTCAAAAAGAAGGATGGAACGTGGCGTTTTTGTGTAGATTATCGCCACCTGAACAAAATCACAAAAAAGGACGTGTACCCTTTGCCACGTATTGATGACGCTCTAGACTGCCTGTACGGTGCCACTTATTTTTCTTCTATCGACTTACGGTCCGGATACTGGCAGATATCCGTCGACGACATGGACAGAGAGAAGACTGCATTTGTTACCCCTGACGGCCTTTATCAGTTCAAGGTGATGCCTTTCGGTCTCTGTAACGCGCCCGCCACCTTCGAACGAATGATGGACTCTTTGCTTCAGGGGTTCAAGTGGTCCACCTGTTTGTGCTATCTGGACGACGTCATCGTTTACTCACCCACATTTGACACGCATCTAGACCGCCTTTCAGCGATTCTTGACGTGTTCCGCCGCGCCGGTCTCCAGTTGAACTCGTCAAAATGTCACTTCGCTCGCCGCCAAATCACCGTCCTTGGACACCTCGTGGACGCCAGAGGCGTGCGACCTGACCCGGACAAGATTCGCGCCGTTACGAACTTTCCTGTTCCGAAGTCTACCAAGGACGTTCGTAGTTTCGTAGGGCTGTGCTCATATTTCCGACGCTTTGTGAAGGATTTTGCGACCATCGCCCGTCCCCTTACCGACCTCTTGAAGAAAGACGCCCTATTTTCTTGGGGACCTGACCATGCCGCATCTTTTTCGCAGCTCACTACTCTCCTTACCACGCCTCCAATTCTGGCCCATTTTGACCCGTCTGCTTCAACGGAAGTTAGAACTGATGCCAGTGGTCACGGCATAGGAGCAGTATTAGCACAACACCAGCGTGGACATGATCGCGTTATAGCCTATGCCAGCCGACTTCTCTCACCCGCCGAGCGCAATTATTCAATCACAGAGCGCGAGTGCCTCGCTCTTGTGTGGGCTGTTGCCAAGTTTCGCCCATACTTGTACGGACGCCCCTT
Source organism: Dermacentor variabilis (assembly GCF_050947875.1). Taxonomy (NCBI): domain Eukaryota; kingdom Metazoa; phylum Arthropoda; class Arachnida; order Ixodida; family Ixodidae; genus Dermacentor; species Dermacentor variabilis. Next base: position 98,720,073 of record NC_134578.1, on the reverse strand, counting down.
CTGTGTCATCACTGATCACCACGCTCTCTGCTGGCTATCCTCGCTCAAGGACCCCACGGGACGACTCGCTCGCTGGGCGTTACGCCTGCAAGAATATACCTTCTCCGTGGTATACAAGACGGGACGCTTGCACCAGGATGCGGATTGTTTGTCCCGCTACCCCGTCGACGACCCGGCTGATGCGGACACCATCACTTGCGTTTTCTCTGTGTCCAAGTTGCTCGAAATCGGCAATGAGCAACGCCGCGATCCTTCCTTACGCGCCCTCATCGACCATCTGGAGTCAACGCCTGGCGACGCCTCTCTCCGGATGTTTCTCCTTAAGGAAGGGACACTATACCGCCGCAATCTCGATCCACACGGCCGTGACCTTCTGCTCGTAATTCCATCCCACTTGCGGTCGACTGTCCTCAAACAACTTCACGACGCTCCCGTGGCTGGACACTTGGGCGTCTCGCGCACATACGACCGTGTACGCCGTCGCTTCTTTTGGCCGGGTCTCGCTCGCTCCGTGCGGCGCTACGTTGCCGCTTGTGAGCCCTGTCAGCGCCGGAAGAAGCCCTCCACACCTCCAGCTGGATGTCTTCAGCCGATCGACATCCCACCGGAACCCTTTTTCCGTGTTGGTCTAGACCTTCTTGGACCGTTCCCTCTCTCGGGCTCCGGAAATAAATGGGTCGCCGTCGCTACTGATTATGCTACGCGGTACGCAATCACCAGAGCCCTCCCGACAAGTTGTGCTACTGACGTTGCCGACTTTCTTCTGTATGACATCATTTTAGTGCACGGTGCCCCGCGCCAATTACTCACTGACCGTGGCCGCAGCTTTCTGTCGGCAGTCGTCGAGGACATCCTCCGCTCCTGCTCGACTAAGCACAAGTTCAGCACGTCCTACCACCCACAGACCAACGGCCTCACGGAGCGCCTCAACCGGACCATCACCGACATGCTATCCAAGTACGTCGCGACCGACCACCACGACTGGGATCTTCACTTACCATATGTGACGTTCGCGTATAATTCATCGCGTCACGACACCGCCGGCTATTCACCATTCTACCTCCTATATGGCCGAGAACCCGCGTTGCCCTTGGACACATTGTTGCCCTCGGCCACACGTTCAGCCACTGAATACGCCCGTGACGCGATCGCACACGCCGACCACGCGCGCCAGCTCGCCCGCACCCGTCTCGAGGCCTCGCAGGAGCATCAGAGACGCCTCTACGATTGCCACCATCGCGACGTACAATTTACTCCGGGTTCTCTGGTGCTTCTCTGGTCCCCCATTCGACGTGTGGGCCTTTCCGAAAAGCTGCTGTCCCGCTACACTGGCCCATACCGTGTGGTGCGACAAGTGACCGATGTCACGTATGAAGTCATCCCCGCCAGCCTCTCAGCGTCATCGTCGGCTGCAAGTGACATCGTTCACGTGGCGAGACTAAAGCCATATCACGCACCTTTCGCCGCGGATGTGTAGATTAAGCACCGGGACGGCGCTTCTACTGCCGGGGGTGATGCTACGGAACAGCCGCCACAGTGTGGCTGCACTGAGGAGAAGGAAGACGACGTGGCCACCGCTTGATATAGCGTCGCCATCATTGCCACCGCTTGTCTACGTGTAAATATATTGTCAACTCGTACGTCAGCTACACGTAACATTATAATAGCTGTGTCTTACCAGTACTCACCTACGGGGCAGAAACCTGGAGGCTTACGAAAAGGGTTCTACTCAAATTGAGGACGACGCAACGAGCTATGGAAAGAAGAATGATAGGTGTAACGTTAAGGGATAAGAAAAGAGCAGATTGGGTGAGGGAACAAACGCGAGTTAATGACATCTTAGTTGAAATCAAGAAAAAGAAATGGGCATGGACCGGACATGTAATGAGGAGGGAAGATAACCGATGGTCATTAAGGGTTACGGACTGGATCCCAAGGGAAGGGAAGCGTAGCAGGGGGCGGCAGAAAGTTAGGTGGGCAGATGAGATTAAGAAGTTTGCAGGCATGGCATGGCCACAATTAGTACATGACCGGGGTTGTTGGAGAAATATGGGAGAGGCCTTTGACCTGCAGTGGGCGTAACCAGGCTGATGATGATGATGATGATGATGAATAGGACGCGCTTCTACCGCATCCATGTAAACGCAAATTGTGTTCTAGGTCGTGCGATGGGTGGCGTGCTAGGCTAGGAGAGCGTGCGGAGAGTGCTCGAGTGAGGCTGCGTACGGCTATCCACGCGGCTGAGGAGCGGAGCGCACGCGCGAACCGTGCGGCGTATGCAGCAGGTGATCTTTCGCGGAAGCCAGAGGTGAAAATACGGTAACATTCCAGCGTCACGTGGTCGTGTGCTACGCGGCGCACGGTTCTTCTATGCCGGCGAAAAGTGGATGCTGTACAGCCTAACAACACGGCTCAGCTAGCGTGACCGGCGGCTTCAATGTCGCTCGCAGCGGACGCTTGCGATATCCACCACCCCATCGAAACCTAAAGACAGAAGATGCCGCTGCCTGGCGTAGGCTCCAGACAGGCACTTACACGAACCTACACATATTACACCGGATACACCCCACAGCCTACAGGGACGAATGCCCATGGTGTGGGGCCACACCAACCCTATACCACATTACGTGGGAGTGCACATTACACAACATAGAACACCCAGACACGAACATAACGAGGGAGCAATGGGAGGCACTGCTGTCCAGCTCGGCCCTCGACGACCAGCTCAAGCTGATTAAGAGAGCTGAGAAGATGGCAAGAGCCAGCGGAGCCCTGGACTAAGGGCCCCGACCATTAGCGGTTTTTCTGATTATTCTTTTAATAAAGTTTATCTATCTATCTATCTATCCCATATCTTACGCCGCAGCTGCTATACCACAGTGCATCGCGCGCTAGCTTGGCATAACAGCAGAATTTATTCCGCAGGAGAACGGTACCTAAGTTGCTACGATAGTGGCGTGCGTTTCATGCCTACTAAATGCTGCTAAACTACGGCTTACAATCGCAGCGAGAATGTGGCTGCAAGGTCACGTTCGTGACCTTTAGAAATGCTCAGTTGATCTCCGCGGCTGATTTTAGGCTTAAACACGCACCCGCATCACATAGCATACGGTGACTCGTCCGCCTCAAAGGCAACAAATATTCCAGTTAAGGCGAATGAAATCGCTTTAATGCGCCACACGGCACCATTTTCTGCGCACAAAATGCCCGGTCATACCTAAATAGACCGCGCGAGCGAGAAAACAAACATAAAAAAAGCTAGCGCCAAGTGTATACGATGGCATAAAACACCCAGCGCTCGCTCAAGCTGGTATGCCGACGGCTCACAGATGGCGCCACTGGCAGCGTAACATGGAAACAATGAACAAGGAAAACAATGAACAAGCAGTGGAGATACAGGGCCAGGAAATACCTCGGGTAACAGAATATAAATACTTTTGTATATGACTATAACGAAGGCAATGGATATATGGAAACACAGGAAAAAACAATAACAGTGAAGGGGAAGAGAAACGCAGCCATAATAAAGCACAAAGCGCTATGGGGATTATTACGACTTTGAGGTGGTCCCGTAGCGCTCGTCACCCGTTTCGTGACAGAGCGTTGGTGGCGAAGACTCCGAGTCAGGCGTCGGTGAGAATAACGAAAGGGACTTTATACACTATATACAGGTCATTATACAGGACAAGATCGGATGGGCACTGGGCCGAGAGCTCACAGCAAACGCGACTGTTCCCGCACGGCGACGTCCGGCGAGACTCCAATGCGTGACACATCTCACTCCACTCGAGAGCGGCACTCGGGTCACGGTGGTTCGGTGGATCCGGTTCTCCAGGCGGCGGCGTCGGGGCTTATAAAGCCCCGAGAAACGATTGTCACTCAAACGGCCCAATACAAAGCCAGCACTCGACGGTCGTCCGAGAGGTCCAACCAGCAACCGCGCTGGCCACCCGCTTGAAAGTTGCCGCGCGCGGTGACCTCCAGGGGAAAGGAAATGCGGCGCCGGGCTGTCTAGCACTTTGTTGCACGTTTGGACATGTCGCTTGCCGATGCTTCTCCTCAGGACTCCGCTGCCTGACGGCTCAGCATCTTGACTTGTCAAGGGAGAGTTAGGGCGCTGTGCCTTTCGGCGCAGCCCCGGGTTTGTCCAAAGGGCGTTCGCAGGATAAATTCTGCATCTTGTAGATTCGGAATCCGGGCTGATGGTAATGGCACAACAGGATACAATAGGTACGAGGTGCTTCGAGGTATGTGGAAAGGTGTAATGGTTCCAGGACTTACTTTTGGAAATGCGTTTGTTTGCGTTAAATCAGGGGTACAATCAGGACTTGACGGGAACCAAAGGTCAGTGGGTCGCCTCGCAATGGGCGCTCACGGGAAGACTACAAATGAAGCTTTGCAGGGTGATATGGGCTGGACTAGTTTTGCAGTGAGGGAAGCTCGCAGTAAAATTGAGTATGAAGAACGGCTGAGGAATACGGAAGAAATAAATGGGCTGTGAGAGTGTTCAGGTATCTGTACTGGAAAAACATTGATTCACAGTGGAGGAAAAGAACTAAGAAGTTCATCAGCAAGTATGCGGTCTGTAGGGTGGGCAACACAGCAACAAAGAAGGTCAAGCGTAAAGCCAGAGTGGCTGAAATAATCTCATGGGTGGCGGCAATGGAAAATAAACCTGCCATGAGTAACTACTTATGAGGAAAAAACGAAGTCAGGAAAGAAACAATTTATGATAACTCAAAGGGAAGCTCATTGATTTTCTACGAGAGATAGGGATGCCTTAAAACACGCACCTATAAAGCGAGATATGAGAAGGAAGAAGAAGCATGTGCGGGCTGTGGTAAAGCTAGGGAAACTATGGAGCATGTTTTATTAGAATGTGAAGACGTCTACCTAGCGGTCGAGTTAGGCACTACTGGCCTTCTTGAAACCCTTGGGTTTAGGGGGAGCAGTGGAAAAATAAACATGTCCGCAATAGGCATTAGTAACAGGCGATTGAAGGATTGGTGGAAGAACAGGGCAACGACAAAAAACTGAGGCGTACAAAGGCACAGTTCGCAATAGGGGATAATAAAATTTGGGTGTGGTGGTTCATAGTGTTTTTTTCCTTTTTTATTGTTTAACCTAGGTAGGACCTTAGGCATTATATTAGCAAGAGATTGGTGGCGAAACCCACCGCCCCGTTCCAGAGGTGACGCTCATAACATCCATCCATCCATCCACCCATCCATGGTGGCGCCCATTAAAAAAAAGCATTCATACGCAATTGTGACAGGAAAGAAGAAATGCAGATCAGACGCTCATGTTGGAATCTCCATGAAGCGAAGCATTTGTGAACCGGTAAATAATTAAATGCTGTCAGGCTATATTTCCCTTGAGTACCGTATTTTGAATCATAATGATTAGCGTGCCTGCACGACAAGACGTGGTGGCGCCCACCACGTGAACCACGTCACTGACGAGATGGTCGATGATGCGGTCGCCGGGATTGGCCCGCTTTTTTTGCTTTGCGTCTCCAGTACCTGTGTGCCTCAAGGGTCTGTCAACTTACTCCATAAGAACGCGGGCAAGTACACACGACATACTTCGGGGGAAAGGCACACAAATATTTGCTCATCAAGAAAATTGTGCTCCTGAAGTCCTATAATTTGTCACAGCATGTTTGAGTATCGTTCGTTGTTTCACTGCGCTATACCGTAGCACACAGAGCGGGTCAGCGGCACATGTGTAGGAGTAGTGAAGACTAATCATATCTTCGCTAGTCATATCACCTGTATTCGTTATACGGGTACTATCCAGACACTCGACAAGAGATGGTGGCACCAGCCACAGACAGCAATTTCTCGGAAGATTCGCAAATGAGGCGTCGCTTTTCAATCGCGCAGGACGTGAACCTGTCTCTGCTTCCGTGCGCGCACTGGGGTCCTCGGGAGGCGCTCTACTTCCGCGCCTACCACGAGGCCATCAAGCACTCCGACCTGCCGGCGCAGAAGAAAGTCCACAAGACGGACAGAAAGGAGACTGTGGCCGAGCGCTTCACGCTGTACCTGGTGCGCCACAGCCCCAAGTACATGGGACGCTTCATAAAGGGCACCACCACCTCACCCGCCAAAATATTGTTCACGCGCCGGGTTAGGGACCCCTTCCCCTGCGAGTAGCCGTCGCTCCAGCTGGGGAGGTCGAAAAGCGCCCGAACGCATTTTCTTTCTTTTTCAATAAATGTCGATGTATTTCACACATTGGACAGCATGCTGGCATTTGTTGTGGTGCAGCCTTTGTTGCCAGCCAAGGCACCAGGACGTCGTGTGAATGAGTTACCGCTTTTCCCTATATGGCCAACTTCCTTACCCTTCGGTTTGCCGATAGTAAAGAATCGGCGTCGCAATCGCAACAATTTCATAAACATATGTATCTGTTTGAATAAAACTCTGTGCGCCACTATAGCTACCTGCGCAGCCAGTGCAATTTTCTTAAAACGTGTTCAGAATCGTGGTATATGAGATCGCAAGCATTCCGTTCTTGATTTCGACTCTCCATGGCCACGTGATACTGCACTAGAATGTGGAATGTGTGGCCGTGGCTGGGGGGGGGGGGGGCGCAGCTTGAGAAAGTTACACAGATCCATAGACGGCTGATAGGCAATTTATGAGAGCGTGGCCTTTGGTGAGGCTGAGTGGCCGAATATGTTCCCAGCGACAAATATCTCGGTACGCTTGTATTTCCGCATGTCACGGAAGAGCCATCTATCGCCTGTATGCGTAAAACTACCTTAACGCGCATGCATCTTGTTTTTGTTTAAGACATTCTGCCCGGTTTGAGTTGGTTAGCATTGCTTTTGCTCATGCCTGCAGTGTACAGTGATAAGGTATTTGTTCCAATTATTTTCGTTACTCCTCTTGAAAAAGAAAATGAAACTCGGGTTAGCAATACCCAGTTTTGTGTACTATGGTAGGACTATTGAGAAAGTTGCTGATGCGATGTTCTTTTTTACAAAGTGCTGTACTAAATTGCTTTAAATATAAAGTTTAGAATTGTTATTCTAAGCAATTGATTATCGCCTATAAGCCTGTCCGCATGCTTCACGCAACAGAGTTTTTAGTTCAAGACAGCGTTTCGTTCAACCCCTATTAGTAGAAGATATCGCAAACGTCTAACGTCTTCTGCGCCTGTGGTGTTAAATGACTTGCCTCACGAGGCGTACTCACTTTACAAACGTAAAAATTTTTATCAGCGATATTAGAAAAATACGTCACCTGAGTCATATATTGCGGTAAAGCAGGGCCTGTTCATGCTGTATGCAAACGGCGGACGGCTGTGTGAACAATTGTTCCGCGAACAATGATTGCACAGCTCGTTCGCCTGCGAAGAGCATCCAGACAACGGAAGACGCGCGGAGACGACTGAGCCACAAAGACATCAAGCATGGCAGCTCCGCCAAAGTGAGTGGCATGCGCTTCGGAGTGATCAGATCGTCATTGTGAAGTATTTGCATCTTAAGTTCCTGATTCATGCTAGTATTGTGACGAAGCATTCTTTGTGTATAGGTTCCTGTCTGTCCTCGCTTTAACAAAAGTATGTGATCGATGCTGGAATCGAACTTTGCCGTGGAACACAGTAGCGCTGTGTGCTAACCACTAGTCCACGACAGCACGCGTATTCTCGCTCCAAGGGCAGGCAGTAGTAGTAGTTGTTGTTGCCTTAAAACTCACTGAAACACTTTGCGCGTGCGCCACGTACCACCTTAGCGTCTTCACTCAGCGTGACAGTGCGAGCTTTGAGGCGCCGTGTCATATTACAATATTCGAGGACCGGTCTGCATTCCCCGGCACTTTCCTGGTAGCTGTTTACGCTACGGAGACAATGTGCGACACCACACCAACCTGATCGTCGCCCAAGGCAATCATTTTCTTTTATTTCTTCGTTGGAGTACAAATGACATCGTCGTTTTAACATCAGCACTTGACATAGCCATAAGTACCTATGATTGAATAGCAAGTAGTTGATGACATCAGAATCCGTATTTCTCTTGTGCTCCTTCCACTACCCAGGTAGCACACGACAGTCGTCTTGTCGTAAGCTTGCGTCAAATGACCGGTGAAGATTCAATGTCTTTGCTGACATGGCGGTTGCCTACGACGTGGTCGTTCGCATTGCTGCTGTTGTCACACACACGTACGCTCGTGACCGACACGCACAACAACTCAATCTACGTAAACATATTGGTTCGCCTGGTAATGGTTTGCGGAACCCCTAAAATGCTGGATACCTAGGCACCTGCAAGATGCTTCGCATAACATCGATTCCCACAGTACATGGGATCTGCAAAATTGTTTTGCTGTATATTTGTGGCATGACGCTTTCAAAGTAAGGTAATGGCGGCCATTCCCCAGTTTTGCCGTCATCAGTTCTCAATTTTCATCGTTTTAGGCCGGACAAGGAAGGCTGTCCGATTTTTAAATATCCTCAATGATTTGAAAGTGCCTCCGGCAAGCCATGGGGGCTACAGCATAGCAGATGGCATAGGTTGAGCATGTTTCCTTGTTATTACGCCATGATTTACATTTTGCACAACGTTATGTGCATATGACATACGCGCTTTGGACCAGCGCAGGCGCCGGGCATTGCCATACAAGCCAAACAGATGACTTAGGCAGGCGCACTTTTCTGTACAATTTACTTTCAATAAAGCATTATTCATTTATTTATTTATTTATTTATTTATTTATTTATTTATATTGTCGTTACCGGGAAAAGAGAAGGAAAGACAGACGGACATGCAGACGGACGGACGGACGGTCAGACAGACAGACAGACGGACGGACGGACGGACGGACGGACGGACGGACGGACAGACGGACAGACGGACAGACAGACAGACAGACAGACAGACAGACAGACAGACAGACAGACAGACAGACAGACAGACAGACAGACAGACAGACAGACAGAGAACATTAATTAGGTCTTGAGGTACCCTACCGCTCAAGGCGTTAGAGCAGCGGGCTATTCCCACGTCGCGACGGGCAGGCCGAGCCTCACCGTCGAGTCGTGGGCCCTTTGGTTGACCCTGAGTTGATGTAGAAGGTCTGAGCTCCTGAGCATGAAGCTCCATTCCTCTTCGGTCGTGTGTTGAAGACCCTGTAATGAGGGGCACTGCCAGAGGATATGATCTAAAGCACAAATGGCGCCACAATCTGGACATGTTAGATCAAGGCCTTCGATGAAATGGCTGTGGCAATGAAGACTAGGGTATGACCTGGTATGAAGTATGCGAAGAGTAGATGCCTGTGCTCTAGAGAGCTTCTCATGAGGAAGGGGGATGACCCTCCTAATGTTTGACGATCTCATTAAAAGTCAGCAGAGCGTCGCTAAAGACCGCTAGATCGGAGTCCGAAGATCCCCCAAGGTGCCCAGCATGGTATGCTAGTTCGAGCGCTTGGACGTGGGCGATCTCGTTCAGGTGATCAGAGATGAATGCGTTCTGCCGGTCGTAGAAATAGGAGCGGAAATTACCCACGGACAAAACGAGAACTAGGCACTCGCGTTCATTAACACAATACTTGCGCTCAGCAAGGGAAAGGAGGAGGCTGGCGTAGGCAATAACACGTTCTCGCCCTTGTTGTTTCTGGGCCAGGATAGCTTCAATACCGCGGGCACTAGCATCCGCATGGACGTATGTTGGAGCTGACGCATCAAAGTGGAGGAAAATGGGAGGGGAGATAAGCAGCCGTATCAGCCCGATGAAAACATCAGCTGGCGCAGGGCACCAAATGAAGGTAACGTCTTTCTTGAGCAGCTGAGCAAGAGGGCGCGATACGTCAGCGGTTCCGGAAATGGATGGAAGTAGAACAGGTGTGAACATCCTTGGCGTACGTTGGCGCGGGAAAGCCCTCCATTTCCCTTATTTTATCTTGATGAGGGTGGACACAAGGAGAATCGGCAAGCGGTTTTAGCGCAGAAATTTCACGACGACCGAAATGGAATTTGGATAAAGTTGGTTGTAGCGCCGCCTAACAGAAAACAAATAGGATCGTCTTTAGACGTTTGAGGTGCATCGCAAAAGCCGTAGACATAAACTATGACATCGTCCAAGTAGCAGAAGCAGACCCTTGAAGCCGCGTTGCAGGGCGTCCATCATTCGTTCAAATATGGCCGGGACATTTCATAAAAAGAAATGCATCACTTTGACTGATAAAGGCTATCGGAAGTAATAAAAGCCGTCTTCTCGCGGTTCATGTTATCGACGGCAAAGAGCCAGTACCCGGACCGAAGGTCTATGGACGAAAAATATTGTGCTCCCTGCAGGCAACCCAGACGTCCCTCTTGTTATCTTGTTGAGGTGCAGATAACCCATGCTAAATCGCCTGCTGTTGTGTTGTTCTGTTTTTATTGAGTACAACAGGGGATGCTCATGGGCTGCAAGCAAGTTCAGTGCTGCATGATGTGTCACTCAGAAGGCGAGACGTGGTAAGAACGCCGGTGGACCGGGCTCGCATCACCGGCGTTAATTATATGCTTGAGAACAGCCATTTGCCCTAAAGGAAGGTCCCTAAGGTCGAATATGTCCCGTTACTTGGCAAGGAGGTAAAGTAGTTCGTGATGACTCAGGGGTGGAAGGTCGACAGCAGTCACTTTCATTAGAGGCATTCAAGTCAGAAAGGGCAGGATGCAAAACAAGAGTTGCATGAAGTCTCACAATCTAACGCCGAAATATGGTAGTGACGGGCCAGCGTGACTTACGCTAGTGACATGCGGCGGGGGAGCACTTCTGCAGAAAGTCAAAAGTTCACAAGGGGAAGACAGGACAGGTGCTGTGCGTAATGGTGACGATGATGTTAGGAGATGCAATGTTGTGCGAGAGCAGGAGACCCGGATTTGGGGATACGTTGTAGTTCCCGTCTTGGTATAGGTGGAACGAGCGAAACACTTATTTTGCAACGGCAAGATAAGGGAGGCGAATATGCTCTTCGAAAGGTAGGCGGATTGGAGTACTCTCGGGACGATCAAGAGCAACAGGTAGAGCGTGTTGTACACTTAACACCAGCAGGGCAGTCTGCCAAGGCAGAGCATGCTGAAAGTAAGTCCCAGGATTAGGTCGTGAAGGCAATGTTCTTGAACATAGGATAAAACAGAACACCCTAATCATAGCCGGCCATCAAAAAACCTTCTTTCTGCATGCAAAAGTAAAACTGGTGTCGGTAGTAGAAGACGAACCTCGCTGTTTAGTATGAAACGCCTCTAATAATTCATGTGCCGTGGTGTCCCGGCTTCTTGCAAGAATCCGTATCTTGTCCAGTTGTGGCTCACACGGATATGACTTTCAGTGCTGAGGCAAATGTGCTCCGTCTTTACCTTTCAGTGACAGCTCATGTTCCCGCGCATGCTCATTTACGCATCGCCCAGTCTGGCCGACATGTGTCTTAACGCAAGACAGTAGAAGATATGCAAGATACCGCAAGATACGGATTCTTGGAAGAAGCAGGGACACCACGGCACGTGAATTGTTGGAGGTGTTTAACATTAAAGAGCGACGTTCATCTTGTATTAGCGACACCTCGCTTTTATGTTTGCATGCAGAAAGAAGGTTTTTTTTCATAGCCGGCTGTGGTTAGGGTGTAGGGCGATTAAAGATGTTTTGCGTGTTGTGCTTCCGCCTGCGTGTAAATATTGCACGCTATAGAACACAGAATAGACAGTCGGAAGTTGGCGCTCCCTTTGGTTCCTTCCGTCCTTGCTTGTTTGCGCCAAAGCGATGATTTTATAGTCTACTCAGCACTATAAACCGACTAGCCCAGCAACATGTACTTCTGGTCTGCACATAAATTACAAAGAAGTTTCTTCCAGTCAGCGTTTTGTTTTCGGTGAGCCTACGTGCATACTCAATTCCACCACGTACTGAAAGATTTACCTGTGCCAGAGGGTAAATTGAAAGCTGCATTCTTCAAGGAACGTTGTAAAACTGCACATAGGCTCATAGCCAGAATATCATTTGCACACTCGCGCGTAAAAGCATCGGAAATTTCAAGTCCTTTGAAACTTGCTCTAATTTACAGATGTGTTATTTTTTCTTCTGAAAGATATCCCAGTGAAATAAGTCTAAACGTAAGTGGATTGTGGTCGCTGCTTGCAGCAGAGTGTATAGTATTCCACGAGGATATAGTTAAAGACGATCTGGAAAAAGTGAGATCTATGGCTGATTGAAATCCGCCACAAACAAATGCAGCATCTTCTGAATTTAGACAAGAAAGATTATTACCAAGAGTATATTCCCACAGGAGTTTTCTACGCAAATCTGTTTTAAACCCCCAAGACACATGGTGAGAATTGAAGTCACCAGCAAGTAGTATGTCTTTTCTGCAGGAAGCTAATGCAATGTCTACAGATCGGGTATCCTGCACTTCTGCTGTGAAATATAAATTTAATTTAGAAGTGTAACGTCTAATGAAAAAATTCCTCATTCTGTAGACATACACTGATACCATTCGTGACCTTGTGACAGGGCCGGATTAAGAAAAATGGGGGCCCTGGGCTAATGCGCATGCAGACCCCCTTTTCCTATACTGACCCGCCCCTGTCGCCTGCTACGCCACTGGAAATATGCCATGTTTCATTTTAATTCTACCAAATTAAAGAAAACGAAGGGTGATCAACGGGATTATTATTATTTTCATTGTTATTATTATAAGGAAAACAACAAAACTTGCTTGAAACGCGTGCTGTTGTAAACACTATCACATATGTTCACTTTGTGATTAATCTGCATTCTGTTTTCAGCAAAAGCTAGGCTTTAAGGAAAAGTTTAGTGCACTCAAGATGAACAAGAAGGTAGAAAAGACAACACAGCTCAGATGTCAATCCTTCTGAAGCTAGGCTTTGTTTGCATCACCAAATTTAATCCCATGAGGAGACGCATGGTTGTATACAAAGCATTCTGTATTAAAATTCAAGCATGCGACTGCAGTAATCGTTGTACACGTTACTCTATAAATATGCAACAGGTATATACAACACTCAAGGCAATACAAACACCATAAAATGCACTAGAATATAGATGAAAATTACCAACTGCAATTAGAAAACCTTATCTGAAAATATTTTCGTTAAAGGTAAGACAAGCAAGAACGACACCAAATAAACGTGGCACTATCAAAAACAACGTAAATACAGTTCCTTATAAGCACGCTAAATATCATAAGAAGAACGAATAAGAGAGGAACAACGAAGATTTGCATATCTTGAATTACAGTGCGCAGCGTTTCATTGGCAACGTTGAAGCTGGGAGGCGACACAACGAACTTATTCGAACTATTCATGTATAGCGCAAACAGTCCTCCTTTAAAATGGCGTCTTTCGCGCCTTTGCTTTGGCGAAATGAGATATAGTCTGCTCGAAGGATAGATCGCGGAGGAGGTCACTTTCAATGGACATGATAACAAACGAGTTCACCTTGACGTCAAGGAGGCTCGAACGAAGGCAATATTTTATCAGTGACAACTTGGAAAACGATCGTTCGGTCTCACAATTTGCCACGGGTATGCTTAAGTACATTCTCAAAGCAATAGAAAGGTTCGGAAACATATCAATAAGCTTTCTTTCGTGCAGAAACTTCATTATTCGCAGGGAACTCGTGTCCTGGCACCCAGAGTTCTCCAAAAAGTTCGCAAACTGAACGATTTCAGGGGGAAATGCTGGCTCCAAATCATGTTTGTTTCTTTTCACCAACTTCTCAGCCTGCTGTGCCAAAGAGACCTCGCTCCCAACTTCTGTCAGCAATTTTAAGAACCTTTCGCAGAGTTCTGTCTAGGCAGCCTTTCGCACTCGCAAAGCAGAGCCTAGACTGTCAAGTACAACATTGTAGGTCTCTACGATAAACTTTTTTTTCTACCTTGTAGCGCACTGTCGCTTTTTACGTCCGAGAGCTTACTCAAAACGATGTGTTTGTCCTCATCCTGATAACATTGATTGGTATTTGCGGCGCGTTCTCTCTCTTCGAAGGTGTCAAAGAGACGCCGCAAGGTATTAACAAAGCCTCTTAGAGAGCTCAGCACGCCTACAGCAGTTGAAATATCTAGTCCTTGTTTCTGAAGTGCTAAGCTCGCTTTGTCACAACGCTCCAAGATTTCACTGCATAAAATCGCCATAAATGCAGTCTCCAGTTTTGCCATTTTCTTGGAGAGAGTGCGCTTCGTTCCTAGTGTCACCGTTTTCTTCCTCGTTCTTTCATACAGCTTCAAGGCAACACAAGACTGCATTGAAATTTTTCAGATTGGGCTTTCATGATTCAGCGTGCCTCACCACCTGGTCTCAGAGAGACTTTTCAAAACAAGCTGCTGGCCAGTTCCGCCCATGCTGTGCAAAAGATACCTCCATCGCTTGACTGCCAAAACTTGACTGCCTCAAGGCAACTGTCAACGCTACACGCGCCAACTAAGTTCAGTGAATGACCAGCACATGGGACGCAGATTGCTAATTCGTTCAGGTGTTTGATTTGAGCCTGCAGTCCTTTGTACTTTCCTGACATATTACTGGAATTATCACAAGCTTGGCCCCTACAATCGTCAAATGAGATGCCATTGGTCGTCAAGAGGGTGATCACGGTATCGAAAAGATACAAGCTGGTATGCGATTCAACTGGAACAAATCCAAGAAAGCGTTCGTACACTTTCCCATTTAAATAGTATCTTAAAACAACTGACAGCTGATCAACGTGAGGAAGGTCTGGAGTCGAATAAACAATTAAAGAGAAGTATTTTGCGCGTTTGACTTCGTCCACGAGACGCTCCGTGACAGCCTTTAGCATATGCTCGTTAAATTCATCACAAATGGTTTTTGACAGATGCGATGGGTGACCTTTTCCTTTGTTCCCGCAGCCTTTGATGTGCTCCTCTAGAAAGGGATCAAACTTCGCAATGGCCTCAAGCACTCCCATAGAATTGCCATTTCTCGGTGAATCAAAAATCTGCTCACTGCCCCTATACGCTAGGTTGCGCTCAGCTAGAAGCTTAACTACACCAACTACGCACTTCAACACCTCTGTCCAGTAAGCGGTCTCAGTGACAAGATGCTTAACAGCTGCTTGTCAATTGTGCTGCTCGAGTTAGAGCGGGCAAGCCATGCTGCCACGTAGTTCCGTTGCTGGACGATATATTCATGTGCGCAAACCATTTCTTCCCCTTTTTTCCAATCAGAAAAGCCGTGCGTGGTGAAAGCATTGGGGTTGCTTGAAATCGAAAATAGTTTGCGTATGAAGCAGTAAACGGAACCTTTGGGCTCCGAGTACATTAACCAGTGTCGCTCGTACGCCTCCTGAATTACAGCCTTTCGCATGGAAAGATTAGCTGACATATACCGTTTCTGAGTTTTGTATTGCCTTTCGGAAGACGGAAAATTTTTGCGCGATTTTGAAAATACAATAAATACAATGGCCATTTCTCAAGGCATACACTCTGAAAGGTGTCAGTAATAACGTCTGGTCACTTAGCAGGGTTACTTCGGTGAATCTCTCAACGTACCTTTTGCTGCGGGGGTGTCTGTGCTTCTCTGTTGTCGCAACAAAAAGCCGTCTCATTCGTCCTCTCGAGGCACACTTTGTGGGTGGGAACATGATTATTTGAAGCCAAAGTAACAGGAAACAAGTCAGTTGGTTCTTGGGGTGTTGTTTCCGGGGCCTCGTCAGTAGGAGGAGGCTTATCGGGGAGGTTTGGCACCTGTTGATCAGCAGTAGTAGAAATCGCGCGTGGCGGACCGGACACCTGGAGCTCTGTGGCAGGTGCTCGGCCGAGAAGCGTAGACGTTGCTGACTCAGGAACAGGACAGGGCTCGGTTAGCGTCGGTTGCTCAGAAATATGGATGACCGAGGTTGGCTTCGTTTTCACAGGATCGAGACAACCAAGATGAGTCAAACCTTGCTTCTTGCCAGGAAACCGTGGTGATGGAGTTGGCAAGTCCACCACAGAAGCACAGTCTGTACAATTGGGAGTTTGACATGGACTCTGGGTAGAGCGCTCATACTGCTCCGTGGAAGCTGCATTCAGTAGGTACTTTTTCATTTTTGGTAGCTTCTTTTCGCGCTCTTCTCTTTCTAACTTCGCCTTGGTTTAGACGCACCATTTTGATGCTTCCGACCGAGTATTTTCGCATGAATGGATGCTTGTTCACCAGGCACTTCGTCAGTCCGACGCGACCGCAGGTGTCCAATGGTGGCCTTCCCTATGACTGGCGCGCGCTTACTGGATGGTCAGCGGCTGGCCGAGAGTGGTCCGTCCCCCGGGAGCTCCTCAGCAGGCGGGCTTATGCAAGCTTAACCGGCAGCTCGGGGCTGTATCGCAGCCCGCGATCAACTTCCATTTTTTAGACGCGCACCGCGTCTGTTACTAGCGCCAAAACAGGCGCTCACATACTCATAGGGCTCTTTGTACAACTCACTCTTTATCCCGTTCCGGTCTCGTGTTCCTATTGGCTAGGAGCATACGTCTGTTCTGGGAGGTTGTCGATTTTTCTTTCGCCCCGTCGAGGCCGAGCGCAAGAACGAAGGGGAGAGGGTGACTCCTAGGGGGGAGTCGGCGCTAGGAGTCGCTCTGGAGGCAGGCCTTTGTTTCCAGCTGTCCAACTTCCCCCTTAAGTCTTCCACAACCCTAGCCCGAACAGTGAACGTTCCATGCCCCACGGTACGCGGACAAAAGCACGCGTGACGTCTTCTTTCCTTTCCTGCCTAGACTCTGCCATCAGACTCATCATCATCTGCTATCGGACTCATCCTGCCGCGCCCAAATTACCATCATGGTAAAGAAAAGTCGAATGGGAGGCACTTTCGGGTACTGCAGCACATCCTCTCTATGAGAAGGACAGCGGCAGAACTATTTGAGAGGTGGAGGGTGGCATGGTGGCGACAAGGGGCAATGGAGATTTAGGTCCTCATCCCACATTACATGCTTTAGGTGTTTCCCCCTTGCCCCTCCTCTCCAGACTGCACTGGACAGACGGACTGACACACAGACGGAACCACAAAAGCTCTTCCAAGCAAGCGCACCTCGCTTCTTAAGAAAGAGGGCCCCGCCGGGGTGGCGGGGGATTCCTGTTTTCGCAGCTCGACAAGCTGTCCCCAAATGATCAGGCTAAATGTATGCTGTAACATTAGACGAGGGCCCCGTCTTTTCGTTCTGGTTTTCTCGCTTCATACAAGTCGCTCGAAGTTCCATTGCCCATGGTTCCATATACTGAGCAGGTTAGAATAAATGGGCCCCCTTCTGCTGCTGTCCGAGGTGAGGCCCTGGGCTTCTGCCCCCTTAGCCCACCCTCCCCCCTTTAACACAGAGCTCGTCATGACGTCATTGAAATATACTTCCTATCATATGATACGGCTCGTCCATGTACGTGGGCAGCCATCTATGAGTTCAAGTTCTTTATCGAACAAACTGATTAAGGGTGCGCTCACAGAATTTGTTTTTTTTCTTACGATTTTTAGGCTCGACAAAGCTTCCTTTTTCGTCGCAATGCGGACTTTCTTAAAATATTTGTATCCCTCAAACCCGGAAGGCAGGCAATCCTGTTATTTGCAATGAAGGGAAAGCTTGCTGCTTGTGCCAGATTATGAATAAGCCCACACGTACCCTGTAGCAGATGTACCGCCTATTTTTTTTTTAATGTAAGAGCGGCCACATATGTTCTGTTTACCTTGTAGCACCACTCAAGTTCTTTACGTTTGAAAGGCAGCCTGAAGAATTCCTCTTTGCCTACTATATATATTGGCCTCGAGCTCCACCACTGAAAATCTGGCGCCACCGTCGGCGTGACGTGCTAGGAGGGATCGCGTGGACATAGCGGCCGCGTCGGCTGCTTCGGGAGCGCCGAAGCGAGCTGAAAAAGAGTTAAAATCGCCTCGTACGCTGCGGTCCTCATTTAGTGACGAAATTTTCCCGCTTCGAGTGTCTCCTTTGCAAAGCTTGAAAGCACTACAATAAGTAGTGGCTGACTTTGAAGGCGCGCAACATAATACGCTACTGCTCGGTGCCGCAGATCCGGACGCACGTAACGGAGGCCGGTGTCAGCCTTATTCACACGTCCGCAGGACAAGAAGCTGCGTGAAGCTTGGCTCGCGAAACATAAAACCCGCAAACAGTCGTCGGCTACAACTCTGGTATGCAGCAAGCACAGACGCGAGGAAGATTTCTACTACGGCGCCCGGTCTGCGATGTTCTGAAAACGCGCACTGAGACGCTCGCCCGAGTCTGCTGCACGAATAATGTTATGACGGTGTGATCTATGAATTTGTCGATGCTACAGATACTGACAAGTTCAGTGGAGTGGAAAGGCAGCGGTAAGAAGCACATTTAAAAAAAAGCATGGCATATGGTCGTGTTTGTGTTATGAATTAATGCACTGGATTACAAAAAAGGAGCAGCGGGAAATTGCACGTTGAGAGCACCGATAAACATAGAGTGCGACGCAACTCGAGAAATAATATTGAAAGGTCAAAGAATTTAGAAGAAAAAAAGATTGAATCGTCGCGACGGCACATCACAGTCCCCGTAGGCGTCGAAGTCTCTACAATGAAATTATTTTTGAACAGCTCTGATAGCGCCCACGCAACAATGGTTGCTTGTGTACTGTCAAATGCTCATATTCTGCGGCCTAACGCTCATGGCATGGTGCGAAAACGCGCGCGCGGGGAAGGCGAAACAGTGCGCGGACAAGCATGCAGACGCGCAGTCGGTCCCTGCGAATCTGCGCGATCGCTGCACTGAGGCTTCGTTCTATTATGCTCCATTTAGTTATACAAACACTATAAGAACATATTTCACATAGTTTGCTTTTAGCGTTAACCTACCTTTCACGCAAGAAGCCGGTTCGGGCGACCCCATCGCGGCTACCGCGCTCAGTGGCGTTCACGTATTCGGTAAAGAGTTAGCGCCTGTAACCGATTGTGAGCTTTCAGTTTGCCCAAGAATATTATTTAGACAGTACAAAACTTCTCTCGTTTTGAAAGTATTTACAGAAATGTCCGGGAGAGCTCGCGCGTGGTGTTTTCAGTGAGCGCTGACATCAAAACCTATGAGGAGCGCGCCGCGTGATCCCTTATACTACGCCAGCGAGGCGCTTCCGATAGATGGCCGCTCCGTAATTCCTCGCCGCCTATATATATATATATATATATATATATATATATATATATATATATATATATATATTGTGACGCTCTTAGGTGCATAGTGGGTTCACGCCTCCACAAACAGTATGCGGGGGCACCGAAGAGTGGTGAACGAAGAAGACGACATGTGGCTGGCTGGCTGAATTATTATTATCTTATACCCGGTTTTCATCTGATTATTTCCTTTTTCTCCAAACACAAAACGTTTACATTTAAACTCACACGCCCAAATTGTTAACTCCCTTGTTATCATTATTATTTAGGCACCTAATTAAACCGCCCGATTCTTGGCCAATCCCCCACTGTGGGTATGTGCCACGGCCACTCAGGACAACAACAACAACAACAACATCTCGACAGGCGCTCAGCTGATCAAGGTCATCGCTTCTAACTCTTCCCGGCTTCAAAGTAACGCCTCTTGTGGGCGTAACAGAGTGGTGGGGGTGCGGGGTACGACAGCACGTACCACGGAGTCACAACATCCAGAACTTCGCCGGAGCCGTCGTCTTGCCGGTCTCTTGCCAACGACCTTCCCTATGGCTCAGGACGGAGGTGGACAAACGCCAACTCTAGTTTCACCTTCTCAAAGGTCAGCGCCAGTTGGACTTCTGCGGCACTACATGGAACCACGCTCGTTCGCGGGAAAAGTGGGCGAAGACGTCGACGAGTGGCTGATGCACTACGCAAGGGTGAGCCGCTACAACCGTTGGGATTCTGTCACTCAGTTTGAATATGTTGCGCTCTTTCTGAGTGAGACAGCGCTGATGTGGTATGAAAACCACGAAGACTCCCTAACAACGTGGCAGCACTTTGTCGAGGAAATTAAGAAGTGTTTTGGCGACACCCATGCCAAACAGAAACGCGCCGAGAGAACACCTGCTCAAAGAGCTCAAGCTCCTGGAGAAACATGCACTATATACATAGAGGAAATCCTCAAGCTGTGCAAAATCGTAAATCCGCAGATGTCCGAGGAAGACCGAGTCGGACATCTCCTCAAAGGAATTGCAGAAGATGTGTACAATTTCCTCATAAGTCGGGAACACGTTGATTCCGTCTCAGATGTCGTGCGTCATTGCCGTACGTTTGAGACGTTGAAAACACGTCGCATTGTGCCAAAGTTTGGACGCCTGGCGAATGTGACAACCATTGCCAGCGTCGATGAGAGCCCGTCTGCCGATCTTTCGTCTACTATACGGCAGATCGTGCGTGAAGAACTGCTGCAGCACCAGGAACTTGCGCGCGACGTCATACAACCTGACGCTTATTACCCGCAACACATGGCGCCTGCCGCACCCTGCGCTTCCTGGCAACCGGCGGTATTTGTCACAGACGTCAACCACAGAGGTGCTCCATGGCCACGTGAGGACACATTTACGCCCGAACACGGACCTGCAGAACACCCTCGCCCCAGCAGGTTTGCACGCAGACCGACCGTTCCTCCTGTGCAGCAGGCTCAGCCGCTTCGCTCTGCTACACGACCCCCCACGGCTGAGCGTTTCGAAGGGCAGTTCATCGTTCGTCGTTTACCTGTGTGTTAAAGCTGTGGCGACTTGGGTCACATTGCCAGGTACTGCAATCGCCGCCAACCACCGAGGTTCGACCGATCGACGATGTCTAGGCGGTACCGCGCTCCTCTGGGCGAAACATATTCGCCCTCGCACACATATTTAGGAAGCTTGCCTCACCAGCACCCGGAGCCGCTGCGGAACCGTTCTCCAGCATCCGATCGCAGCTTGACACCACCACCCGCTCCTCGTGTAAGGCGATCGCCCTCTCCGCGGCGTCGATACCCCTCGCCACCTCCGGAAAACTAGCCAGCGCGGCCGTTGGAGGTGAGGTCGCTGGACAATCTTCGATGTCGACAGAGATACCTCCAACCATTTGGATGTTTAAGAATAAGGTGTTTGTATTAATTGACGGGGTTTCATCTATGGCCTTAGTGGACACGGGAGCAACCGTTTCAGTGATGAGTCTGGCGTTTAAAAGCCTTCTAGGACGAAAGGTGATGTTTCGCTCGGACCGTGCCGATACGTTTCGCGGAGTGAGTGGGGAGTTGTATCCTGTGGGCGTGTGTAATGTAGACGTAACCTTGGGTGGTCAAATATTTAACGCGGAGTTCTCTGTTCTACCTCATTCTACGCATGACGTAATCCTGGGCCTTGATTTTTTGAAACTGTGTGGTGCCACCGTCGACTGCAAAACGGGTGAAATCAGTGTAGGTACGAGCTTTTCTGCTGCGTTTATGGAAGGCCCACCGTGTCGTGAAAGTGTGCTTTGTGTATCCCGGGATACCGTTGTGCCTCCGTTATCCGCAACGTGTGTTTCAGTCGCCTGTTTCCCCGCCACCGACGGAACGTTTGACGCTACCGTGGAGCCCGTTCACCTGAGTTGCATCAAGAGGAATGTACTGGTACCGTATTGCACGCTGTCAGTTGTTCAGGGACGCACCAACTTATGGGCCGTAAACTGTTCGAGTGAACCTGCAATACTACCACAGGGTCTGAAACTTGCCGCCTACCATGAAGATCACGTGCTATCGCTCGCCATTCTTCCATAGGCCCTTCATTCTGCGGATGAGGGCCATTTCGCTAATGTCTGCCCTGCGGCGCACTCCTCATTTCTGACTATGGTAAACAAGTCGCTCAGCACTAAGCAGCGTCACGAAGTGGCGAATATTCTGCTAAAACATGCCCGACTGTTTGACTTCTTCCAGCAAGAGGGACCACCATTGTTTCCTCCTTCTAGTATACACCATCGCATCGATAAGGGATCTGCCCAACCGCTGCGACAGAAACCATACAGAGTCTCACCGTCGGAACGCAAGGTGATCAATGACCAAGTCCACGAAATGCTAAATAAGAATGTAATCCAAGAATCCTGTAGTCCGTGGGCAGCGCCAGTGATCCTGGTTAGAAAGAAAGATGGTACATGGCGATTTTGTGTTGACTACCGCCGCCTCAACGCCATCACTAAAAAGGACGTATATCCTCTTCCGCGTATTGATGATGCTATCGACTGCCTCTTATCAGCGTCTTACTTTTCGTCTGTTGACTTGAGGTCGGGGTACTGGCAGATTCCTATGCACGAGGCAGACAAGGAGAAAACGGCATTTGTGACGCCAGATGGGCTTTTTGAATTTAATGTGATGCCGTTCGGGCTCTGTAATGCGCCTGCAACTTTCGAGCGCTTCATGGACAACATCCTGCATGGTTTGAAGTGGGAAGTATCTAGACGATGTAGTGATTTTCGGGCGCACGTTCAGTGAGCACAACGCACGTCTCAATCTTGTGCTAGACTGCTTGGACAAAGTGGGTTTGGTCCTCAACTCGAAGAAGTGCCATTTTGGAGAGCGCCAAACGCTCGTTCTGGGACACCTAGTGGATAAGGACGGGATACGACCTGATCCAGCGAAGACTGCTACGGTGGAAGCCTTCAAGCAACCTCGCCATGTAAAAGAGCTACGCAGTTTCCTAGGGCATTGCTCGTACTTCCGCCGGTTTATTCGTGGATTTGCCAACATCGCGTGTCCGCTGACATGCCTCCTCCAGAAGGGCGTTCCCTTTGAATGGACTCCTGAATGTGAAGCTAATTTTCGTGAGCTGAAGTCTCGTCTGACGTCTCATCCCATTCTCCGACACTTCAACCATGCGGCTCCCACAGAAGTTCATACGGACGCTGGCGGTAATGGCATCGGCGCTGTCCTTATTCAACGCGTCGACACCAAAGAACACGTCGTCGCCTATGCGATTCGTTCTTTAAGTCCGAGCGTAACTACACCGTTACAGAGCAAGAATGCCTTGCAGTTATTTTCGCAGTACAGCGCTTCCGGTCGTACCTGTACGGGCGCCCCTTCACTGTGGTGACAGACCATCATTCTCTCTGCTGGCTGGTTAATCTCCGTGATCCGTCGGGCCGGCTTGCGCGTTGGACACTCCGTTTACAGGAATATAACTTTACCGTTTCTTATAAAAGCGGCCGCCGACACGCCGACGGTGACTGCCTCTCGCGCATGCCGCTTCCAACGACGGACTGCGACGCGGACAACTTCGACTGCTATATCGCATCACTGGAGCCGGGATTTCCTGATATAAATACCGTCAAGGTCGAGCAACAAAAAGACAGAACTTTAGAACCACTGCTCATTACTGCAAGGCAATCAGCACCATCCACTCGTTTCTGTGTTCGTAATGGGGTTCTTTACAAAAAGAACTGTTCTACTACAGGCCCACGGTATCTTCTGGTGGTCCCGGAGAGTCTCCGTGTCTCCGTCTTGCGCGCTATGCATGACGATCCAACATCTGGACATTTGGGTTCTGCGCGAACTCTCTACCGCCTTCAAGAAAGGTTCTACTAGCCTAAAATGCGCCAGACGACCACCCAGTATGTGTCCAGCTGCAGCGAGTGTCAACGTTATAAGCGTCCGACGAGTGCTCCTCCTGGTCAACTCCATCCAGTGCCACCCCCCAGCACTCCCTTTGAGCAAGTCGGCATCGACCTCCTCGGTCCTTTCCCGCGTTCATCCGATGGGAATCGCTGGATTATCGTGTGTGCCGATCACTTGACACGCTACTGTGAGACAGCTGCAATACCATCGGCTACTGCAACCGAAGTGTGTATTTTTCTGCTGCGTTTTGTCATTCTCCGACATGTACCTCCCAGAGTCATCATCAGCGATCGTGGGCGGCAGTTCACTGCAGACGTGGTCGAAGAGATGCTTCGTCTATGTGCTTCAAGCAGTGGCGTAGCAACAGGGGGGGCAGGGGGGCCATGGGCCCCGGGTGCAAGGGGCCAGTGGGGGAGGGGGGGTGTCATATACGCCTGAAGACACCCCTCTTTCCGCCGGCTTGACTAGGCGCAAATTGCAAAGAATGCTCCGGTATCCAGTAGCCCGCGCTCATGTACCCGATGCGTTGCGCCGCAGAATTGTCGGCTGCAGCTCTATCAACACCCCACGAAATAATTGCACGAATGTGCGGGCTAAAAAAATTTAATTCGCGAAATGGTCGCTAAGCTACTCGCCTTAGCGGAACGTTTCATGTGGGGTGCGCTCGTGCTGTGCGTTCATGCTGGGAGCAGGAGTCGCTAAAAATACAGTGAGGCGTTGGAGCTCTTGGGTCCCTCTTCCGTTCAGAACGCGCAGCGAAGACGAACAAAGACAACAGCGAGAGGGCGTTCAACCAGCGCGCCGGCGCTCGCGTTTACGGCGAAGCGTTCGTTGAGAGCGACGTTGCATAAGTGGGGCCGTCAAAAGTCGCGAATGGGATTCTCTGAATCGTCTTCACGCTCGGTTCGGCCGAAGAGTTTGGCGGCGTATGACTCGACAGGGTGTAGTCGCGGGCCCGCCGCGATTCCCGGCTCGCTTTTACTTCCCGCCTCCCGCTCGCTCCGAGAAGCCGCTGCGAAACCTGCCGTGATGTTTCACGCTTTCCTTCTTACCCTCGAAAGTTTCAGAAAACTGTTGTTGTTGTGTGACTTCATGTCACAATTACAGTGTCTGTATCTGCTGCGCCGAATTTTATATAAAGAAAGGTGAATTTTGTAAGGATAATTCCGCATCGAGATTCTATGAAGTTATGCGTTTTTGTGATTACTAGGAACTCGGTAGCGCGAAAAATATGGCAGATAAGTAATAACCATATCCTTAATAATCCCGTAATTAGTACTTATAGAGGAAGCACTTCAATTTGAGAATCGAGGACTCAAAGTCATAGTATTAACTCAACAAGAAATTCTTAAACAAAATGTGTTTGGGTGCTACAACCTGCAGTACTTTGGCACTGCGGGCGGCGCCCAGTATATGGCAGCAGCGAAAGAAATATGAAATAGTAGACCAGTGACGTTGATCCCTTAATCCTCTCCATTGCGAGTGCAGACCAACAATAGTGCAAGCTTTCGCTGGCACGGGCTTCATCGCAGCCTTTTATTTCTTTTTTATGGATCACGCCAAGAATCGACGCGAAGCGTGCTCTATTCTGTTCCCAATCTTGCAGTGGTGCCGCAGCTCGGATAATCACGTTTGTCCGTATAGCAGCAAATGAAAACACGGCTTTATTGATCAGAATGAAAAGAACTCGTAATTGTCATAGCATTGGAAATAAAGTTCGTTGTCTGTCTGTCTGTCATAGCATTGGCGCCCGCGCAGCGGGGAGGCAGCTAGCGTTTTCTAATAGGGTGGGGAGATCAGCGTCACTGACAATTTAATTTTCGTTTTCGTTCAGGGCTGCCCACGGACAAAATACTGCGTGCCATAGATACCTACGACGATTTTTGTGAAGTTGTTGTTGGGCAAGATATGAATGTCGGGCTTCAATTTTGCAAATGCGATATTGGCTCTAAAATTGGTAATTAAAACTTTACTATAAAGATATAGTTTGTTACTTGTGACGTCAGCCATGTTTTCCACGATGCCGCATTTGTATTGGCTGCCAAGCCTTACAGTCTGACAGAAGAAGTGCACATGGGCTTATCACACATTATCAGTTCAGCACCCTGTGTTATCTGGCGCAGGAAAAACAGCGTGTATATTTGCTGCATTCGCGATCTCTGGGAAAGAAAGCGAAGGAGAGGGGGACCCGGCGAACGTGCGCGGTATCCAAGGCGGCTGTACTGGTGCTGAAACCCGGAAGTTGTCGATACCCTCGCCTTCCTCGACTACATCAGGGGGGTGGGGGGGGGTGCAGAAGACCTATGGGCCCCGGGTGCCAGACGACCTAGCTACGCCACTGGCTTCAAGGCTTCGCCATTCCACCCCGTATCATCCCCAAACAAATGGCCTTACGGAACGCACGAACAGAACTCTTACTAACATGCTGTCCATGTATGTCGAGTCAGATCATAAAAACTGGGACAGCGTGCTACCTTTCATTACGTGCGCATTTAACACCTCAAAGCATGAAGTTACGGGCTACAGTCCCTTCTTTCTTCTCTACGCTCGTCCGCCTCGTTATACACTAGACACTATCTTTCCGTTTTCCAGCCACGATAATCTTTGTATATCAGAGACAGTCTGTCTTGCTGAAGAAGCCCGACGACTTGCTTCGTTACGCACTCTTGTTTCACAAGACCGCTCGAAGGCACGCTGCGACCGCCGACGCCGACACGTGATATATGACCCTGGTGATTTAGTGTTGCTCTGGAAACCAACCAGGAAACGAGGACTATGTGAAAAACTGCTGGCCCACTATGTTGGACCCTATGTTACTACGGAGCGCATCAGTGAATTAACCTACCGCATAGCACGCCTCACATCAAATGGCCGACGGTCAGCAAAGACTGAACTTTCGCATGTCGCCCGTGTAAAGCCCTTTATTTCTCGACAGCCTGTTTGACTTGCCCGGCGGGCTTCGTCTGCGCGGAGGGAAATGTGACGCTCTTAGGTGCACAGTGGGTTCACGCCTCAACAAACAGTATGCGGGGGCACCGAAGAGTGGTGAACGAAGAAGACGACGTGTGGCTGGCTGGCTGAATCTCGACAGGCGCTCAGCTGATCAAGGTCATCGCTTCTAACTCTTCCAGGCTTCAAAGTAACGCCTTTTGTGGGCGTAACAATATATATATATATATATATATATATATATATATATATATATATATATATATATATATATATATATATATATATATAAGCGCGTTCGTGTTCGTTGAGCGTGTGTGTGTTGGCTTTCTTCGGCATACTAGAGACATTTAGCGTGTCCGGTATTCTCGCTAGCGCAGGCGGTTTGCCGGTTTAGTGGAGGCGTAAACGTGAGCGGCCAGATTGGTGGCGTCAGCTGGTGGCGCACAGCTCAACCACACAAGCACAAAGCTAATTATTATATTCTGCTTAGCTGCTGGTGCAAATTTTTGACAGTGGCGCAATCGTGTTCACAATTACGCTGCTGCATAAAATTTGCACCAATAGCGAAGCAGGATGCAGTGGGTTAGTTTCAGTTCTGCGCTTGTCTGGTTGAAATCTAGGCTACTAGGCGGCTGCACTGCTCTGGCCGCTCACGTTTACGCCCCCGCTAATCCTGCAATCCGCCCAAACCGCTCCCGCTTACCGGAATAGCGGACAGGCTAAAAATCTTCAATAACGCATGTTTAGTGCATGTACGTCCATTTGACGTCGGGAGTTTTTGCGGTTTTTGTGACGTCGTGGGTGGGACCGACCAGCAAGGCGGACGCGTCCTGATATTTTATACCAATAACAGATGGCTAATGGTGCAAAGAAGGATAATTTGAAATAATTTATTTTATTTTCTTCTGCCGAACAGTGCATAAGCAGTGGCTACACATTATGCTGTGATGCGGAGTTTTCGGGTTTTCGATGACGTTGGGTGACAAAAAGGCGAAGCAGGCACGGCTAGAAAATTTTACGTGGACCAAGACCAGTTTGCAACACCTCTAATTTAGCGACCTGTAAGGCGTATTCTGTAAGAATGCCGCATTATCCATGCATAGGTATGAGGACGTTAACTAATAGTAACCTTGCCAGAGGGGTCGGATTTTAAGCATAATAGAAAAAAAATCTAATGATTATCCGTCCATCCGATCGCCCTTCCGTCTATCCGTCCACTATAAAGGCCCTCCTGTAAGAGAGCATTGCTTTGCAAAGGAGGAGAGGGGGCAGAGATCATCGACCTAGTGTTTAGTGGAAGAGATACTATGCAAAATAGCCAAACAATTCAACACTGCCACGATTGACTGTGTAGACTTCAATAAAACACTGTAAAAATAGCATACAATACTAAATGTTACGTCAGCAGAGGACATGTGTTCAAGATATTAAAAGACATTCTAGTTCTACATTGCAAACAGATGAATCTCACGTTACAAAACAGAGTACACTATTAGTTAGTTACCTGTAAGGAGAGAACGCGTGTGAAATCTAAAAAAAAGATAAAGAGATACACCGCGTAAAGATTACTAGCAGTCAGGACATTTGATACCTGTGAATAAGTTTTTCAACTTCATTAGAGTTATGTCCAGTCTTAATGTGAAAACGCAGGTTGCTACTCAGCTGTACAGCGTATATCAAATTGTGAGGGTATCGGAATGTGTAACAAATTACATGAAAGTGATGAAAATATACGTATTGGAGCAGAATTTTAAAGGCTTCAAAGCCACCAATTATGAGCTCTTTGTCTGGGTCCAGCAAGTTGATGGGTACTCAACTTTGGCGCGAACTGATGTATTGTAGGCTAGATTTCTCGTGTGTGTCGAAGTGTGTTTCAGACTACGTTTGCCTAGGCGAAGGCAGCGGTGACCACATGCGAGGGAAGTATCGATGTTGCTTTTTTCACGCCAGGGTCAAGGCAGGTGGAAAGTCTGAATTCTGGAATTTCGGTTAGTAAAAGACACAAGTATAGTTTTGGAAAGGTTTAGTGGCCTTAACCGAATCTCGCACCATGCGTTTGGTGCATTAGGATCAGATTGCAGAGTTTGTGGGTCAGCCAAGACAGTATTGCGGTAGAATACGCAGTCACCCGTAAGAGGTATGACTCGGGGTTAAAGGTCATCTGGTAAGTCAATATAATAATAAGAAAAGTCACCGTTTCGCGCCCAAGGCAATTTATTGGTTGCTATAGCAAATTATTACCTATACAATGTAAGGTAAGCTACATGCACTTCTGTAAACATTTGCTTGCTAGCTGAATTCAGAAGCACCTTGTCACGCGTGCACAGGCAAACACGAACGCGTGTCACTCCATGAACGCGGACAATCGCTGTCAGAACACTGGTGTGAAGAAGTGGGAGAGCAGGCGGTGAGCATAATGCCCTTCGTGCTGACTCTCGCTTCAGCGCGAACTGGTCGCACGAGAACACTGCGCCCACGAAGCCAGCAGATGTCTGCAGTCGGCTAGCTTTCCAACACAGCGCAGGTGTCCTCCAGGAGAGGACGCACGCTGTCGCGCTCAGACGTCGTAGCTGTAGTAGAAAAGCATACGCAACTAACCTGCCCTCTTCCACCCTCTTCTAGCGCATGCGCATCTCGCTGCTCCTCTCCTGCGCGCGGAAGCAGGTGGCGCGCACGTTGCCTGCATTCCTCTCGTTCTCGTACATGCCAAAACAAGAGGATGAATGGTGGACATTGCTGGTTTTGTTAGGGGACGATGGTCAGGAAAACGGTCGGGAGACTTGAAGCAATCTACAGGCATCTACAGACAAGAGAGACAACTTAGAATCCCATGAATAGCCATTGTGGAAACCGTGCTGAAACATAATTATGCTCTACTCTCGGAAATAATTTATAACTTGCGGGTGCAGGACATGTTAGAAAAATTTGCACATTCCACTTGTTAGAGATATGGGTCTGTAGATGGGAGGTACAAAACGTTCATCAGAATAAAAGATTGGTATGACCTTAGTTATTCCCGAAACGTTAACAATGTTTGAATCGGAGAACAATTAGGGAACTATTTGGGAGAGTGCATGGGACAGCACTTGCCATGTGTGTTTTCTTTTAGAATAATGTGACTGCCTATTGTGATCGCATCTAGATAAAAATTTGACTTCTCCAAATAAACTTTCGCTTCATCAATAATTGTCACAGACATTCTTACAGAAGAGAGCACGCTTAGATTTAGGCATGTAGTTACATCTCCGTGCCTAAACACCCAGGAAAATGCGTCATTTAGTTTTCGAACCCAAATTACGGGACACTCTCGCCGTTTGAGTCTGTGAGGACTACATCGAGATAAAAAGCTCGTTTTATTATGCGCCAGAACATGTGAGGTTTATTCATCAGACATTGATGCTAAATCGTGACAGGAAAGATGTTGACCGGTATATTCATGTAGGGACTTGTATTCAGGACTACAGTATTGGTATTGTTTCCATGATTTCGAGAACCTGTCTTTATCCTGATTTTGATGTAGGCGCTTCGTTTTGTTATCGAGACGTTTGAGTTGTTTGTTACACCCAGGCGTGTTGTTGCCCTATTTTATAGTTATACCTGGAGCAAGCCTTTAAATAGAGTTATCAAATCTGTCTCTAAAAGTTACGCAATATTGTTCTACTGCTCTTTATAAATGTTAATGTAAAAAGTCAGTGAACAATGACACATGTGAGTTTTTACTTGCAGAGCTAGGCTTTTTATAGGATTTTGTACTCTAGGACATTATTTTCTGTTTGGGGTTTGAAGTAAACGGCCAGGTATGATCGGACAATTATCGAAGAACATGAGGTGAGTTATCAGTGAGGAGCAGGTCAACTATATATATTGGCAAACATTGCTTAAGTGCACTTGGGTATTGTAGAGAGTGGCATTGCTGAAAAGTCTACACACGAGTGAAATAATCCTCGTATTTATATTTGCATGGCTGGAACTGACTAAGTGCTTCACCAATACAAGAAAAATTGAAAATGCCAAACGATAATAATACTGATTACGGGAATAGTGTCAAGACGTCGTTTATCACTCGGCAAATTTCAATTGAACAAGCAGGGTTGTTTGGAAGACGGTAAAAGGCTTCAACAATTATGGTGCTTTTGCTGTTTGTGTCGCACGGAAGATAGCTTTATTTAGGAATGCTGTAGCTCTCACTTGAGGGCCATTACGGGAGAGGAATTGTCAAAATAAATACATAAATTTGAGCACCAAAATACTACGTTATACAGCATTGTCAAACACAAATTGCAGGGAGGATGAACAAGTATACACAGTATGCACAGAATACCAGTACGCATGATCAATTCCTAATATTCCCGTTGCCTGTAATGCGATTCTAGTTGAGTATAAAATTATTTAACATTTCGTGCTCTGATCTCACAGTTCTGTCCGGTAAGCGATTCCATATATTAATACACGGAGGAAAGAATAAGTATTGAAAACCATCAAGGCGTGTTTTATAAGGCTGTACAGTTGCACTGTGGTTTAAACGCGCACTGTGTTTTAGAGGGGGGCGAATGTATGTTTCTTTGTTTATTCTTATTTGATTTCTGATTATCTGGAAAAATAATTTCATTCGTCGTTTTTATCGTCGTGTTTATAGCAGCTCTAAGTCGCAACATTTCAACGTGTGTGTTACAGAATCGGCTCTCCGATAACGCGAACAGAGAAGACGCACAGCAGTCCTTTGAATTTTTTCGAGTTTATCTCGCAACTACAGTTGGTGAGGGCTCAAAACTGGGGAGACGTACTCCAAAACCGGGCGAACAAATGTTTTGTGCGTAATTAGCTTCAAATGTGTTGTTGCACGATGAAATGTTTTTCTGAGAAATAACTGTTTCCTGTAAGCCCTTGGACAGACCTTCGCCACTTGGAGGCACCAGCACAAGTCATGATGGATGATCACGCCTAAGTACCTAAAGCTGCGTACAATCAACAAAGAGTTGTCACGAATTTTTTAGTCAAAGGAAGACGCGGTTTGCTTTCTTGTTATATGAGCAAACGTCGATTACAAATAATTTTTTTCCAGTCCCCATTTTATGCACCAGTCATTTAAACCTTGGAGGCATCGATTAATTTTCCTTTGGTCGGTTTTATCTGCCACTGTCGAATAAAGCAAAGAATCGTCGGCAGAAAGTTGTGTTTTAACAGGTGATTCCAGAACACTGGAAATATCATTGATGTGAATCAAGAACAATAGCGGCCCTAATACTGACCGTTGTGGAACCCCAGACAAGACTTCTAGTGGATGAGACATGATGATTTCTATGCGGACGGATTGTACACGACCGCTCAAATAGGCTGCAATGCAGTTCACAATGTCGGGAGGAATACTTGCGTTCTGAGTTTTCAAAAACAATTTACAATGCGGTACCTTATCAAAGGTCTTTGTAAAATCGATGCAGATGACTTCAATTTGTTCGCAGGCATGCATAGCTAAGTAAAAATCATGAACCGTCTGAATCAGTGGCGAAATGGTTCACAATCCGCTTCGGAAACCATGTTGTCACGAAAAGAAAAAGTAATTGGCTTCAAGGAAAAGAATGATATACTTTGATACTGCATAATCTATAAGCTTACAGATCCCAGAAATAAGTGATATGGGACGATAGCTGGTAACTTGGCTTCAACTGCCGGATTTAAAAACCGGAATCACAAGACCACTGCGCCAATCTAGAGGTAGTGAACTGGTTTCCAAGGATTTTTTCAAGATTATGGTTGGGTAAAATGACTCCCATTCAGCATATCGCCATAAAAAATCACTTGGGATCCTGTCTGGCCCGCTTGCTTTCTTGGTATCAAGCGTAAGTAATTGCTGAAATATGCCTGGCTGAGTGATTTCTAGTCGGTGCATTGCGCAGGCATCCAATTCACTGCACTCATTGTTTCCTTCCTCTGTTTTCGTCTTCGTAAATGCTGACTGGAAGAATACGTTGACGCAGTCTGCTATGTGCGTATTTTCCGTGATCATTTGAGATGCGCTTTTCATATGGTGTATTTGTTTTTTTTTATCTCTTAAGTTTTATTCTGCGTTTAATGCATATTATTTCCCTAGTTATCCATGGGCTATGCTCCTCCGTTTTTTTCATGCGGGTGGGAATACATTTATCTATGCAATGCTCGACGATTTCCTTGAAACATTGCCACAATTCTTCTACAGATTCACTAGATGACACAAGCTCAAGATCACTAAATGATAGACTTAAGTTATCTACTATTGTTGTATCGTCCGTGCGTAGTCTTTTATCAGTTTAAAAGCAGGTGATCGCCGGCGACTGAGAATATCGATTGGCATATCAGCGGATATTATCTTGTGCTCTGATATTCCTGGTACGACTGACACAGTATTAACAGCTATTTTGCAAGATAGGAGCACAAAGTCCTAAAAAAAATTAAATTATGGGGTTTTACGTTCCAAAACCACTTTCTGATTATGAGGCACGTCGTAGTGAAGGACTCCAGAAATTTCGACCACCTGGGGTTCTTTAACGTGCACCTAAATCTAAGGACACGGGTGTTTTCAGGAACACAAGGTCTAACAATGACTTAGAATATAAAGTTTCTCGTGTAGTTTCTTCAACAATTTGCCGTAAATTATGTTAAATCATAATTTCCAGTAGCTTTCCAGCACTTGAAACTTCCGTGTGTGCGGGCGAGAGAGTTTTCCAGTTTACGTAGGGAAAATTAAGATCTCCCGTCATTATTAGCTTTGTACTATTATTCAAATAAGTGCACTAACACGCGTTTACTTCGTCCAGTTAATAGTGCAGTCGACCTTGCTGTAAATCGGTCAGACCTTTCGGATTGTGTACACTTTTTTCTGCGTCTCTATTTTCACTTTTACATTCAACTTTGCAATTATTTCAATTCTTTTCAAATCTCAAATATTATTCTTAAGCGGAAGCTTTAGCTCGGGTACTCCGGCGTAAATACATGTAAAAGGAGAATTCGTTTTTCTCTGCAACCACTGCACCAAATATGACGAAATGTGTTGCATTAAAAAGAAAAGCTTACAATCCATAGTGACTGTTGATTTCGAGTTTTTTACTTAGGTCGTGAGTTTCTTTATTAAAAATTGGAAAAAAATACAAAATTTTGCGAAAACACGAAACTATCTAGTTTACAACTGTAACTAAGCAAGGAAAACGATATCAGGATTCTGTGAATTGCATGTGATATCACATGTAAAGTGGACAAAATTAATATGCTACACATAAATGTGACAAAGTTGCGTAATATGGAAATACAGCTTTGCAGGACCCTTGTACTCAATGTAAGCAATTCACGTAAGATATAAATTGACATATCGAATTTCTCCGCTTTGAATGATTTAATGAATGCCGTTTACAGAACCGCGATATCCGTTCTTGATGCAGAGCTATTAATTTATAAAATTCGTGCGCCTATATTTTCGAACTTGCAAATAATTAAAAGTATTTTACAAAAATCCAAGCTCTAAATCGAAATTCCGCTTCCAACAGTCGCTAGGTTTACCTTTCTCTCTCAAATGCAACACATTTTCTTAAACTCTGTCCAGGGGTTATCTCAGAAAAGCGTTTTACCGGTTTACATGTATTTGCATAGCTACACCGCGAGCTAAAGCTTCCTCTTAAATCAGAGAATGAATCGAGTTACCTAGCGCATTCTCAGCCACATGCTGTTTTCTGAACGAAGTGAACTTTTTGAACGAAGTGAACGAAGTTAAGGTATATTGAATCAAATGAACTCAGAAAGAAGTCGTGAAAGAAAAAAGATATACCTGCATAGCACAACTGGTAGACGAAACGACGGTTTTCTTTCTCGAAGAAACATCACAAACCAAGTTATTTCGATGTCTTTATATATGCGGCACGGCGGCCAACGCTCCAGATTAACCAAGCAATTAAGGCGGGTGTGCCAGCTTTTGGCACGCAAGGCGGTTTTCCCGTTCGGTGTAGTTCGCCCGAAAGAAATTCGATAACTTGCGCATAAAAGTGACCCGACCAAAGCGGTTGCCTTGTGATAAGAAACCGAAATAGGCGCACGGTAGTTCTGCGTCGTAGTCCACGTCGTATGCGGCAAGGGCGTAGTCTAGATTGATGCTGAACTGCTTGCCATCACATGCCTGCAAAAGAAAGAGCGCGCCACATAAGGTGGAGAAGAGCTCAGTCTTGCCCAACACAAAAATGATACTAGTCGCCTGACAATTCAGGAGCGCCTTTGATTCGCAGTGCATTGTAGGCTTATTAATTTGATTACCATTGCTGCTTAACTTCACCCAGTTTGAGGTGTGGTGTGTATTAGAAGGATTGGTATGTGTAGGTATGTGCACCCGCTCACAAAATATTACGGATCATGAAATTTGAAGAAAAGCTGAATATCTCCGCAGCCACCCAACCCAGCCTGGTATTTTAATTTCGGGCCTCGACGAGATTATGCGAACACCATTGTTCCCGAACAGGCTGCAGCCTGTTCGGGAAGTGAACATATTCTGATATATTGTGGTCCGTATACTTTTGTGGCCCGTTGTATGTATGTATGTATGTATGTATGTATGTATGTATGTATGTATGTATGTATGTATGTATGTATGTATGTATGTATGTATGTATGTATGTATGTATGTATGTATGTATGTATGTATGTATGTATGTATGTATGTATGTATGTATGTATGTATGTATGTATGTATGTATGTATGTATGTATGTATGTATGTATGTATGTATGTATGTATGTATGTATGTATGTATGTATGTATGTATGTATGTATGTATGTATGTATGTATGTATGTATGTACGTTCGCGTGTAACTTCTGCCCTGCCAACTTGGGCAATTGCGTAGTCCACTGGACAGTCCAACTTGAGCCAATGATTGGTACAGGATCGCGCTGTTGTGCTGAAGGAACCAAGTTAAAAAGCAACTTGGATTGCTGGGTGTGCAACACTGGGAACGTGGTGCTTTTTAGCGAACCCCTTCGACGCTAACTTGGGTCAGAGCACATATTCCACAGTGTGAGTGCGCTCTTCAACAACCCTCTTTCATCTCTGAGTATCTCCATGTATGTGACGTGGTTATACGCCAGTCTTCACTAATCCTCTTTGACGCCATCTTTGGTCACTGAGTTGTGTCACTGGGTATGGCGCTTTTCATATATTCGTCATATAATACATATAATTAAAGATTACGCACCAATTATAGAATAGATTGCTTAGCGCATTAAATTCGCCAATCATATTGAAAGGATGAATGCATTGCCAATGTGCCTCTGCAGTGCACTTGCTATGCATTTTGACTCTGTTGCGCGACAAAAATATGTATGCGAGCGCAGGTCCCTGAAAGCCCAACAATGAGCCATGTTCTTTTAAAGTGTAGTTAGAGGGTACCAAATGCAGCGAAGGCACATCATTTGGCGTAACTCGGACGTCATCTCTGCATTTCTTCCCTGCTTTCCTCCGTCACCTGACACAGCAATGTGCTTCTTTAGTTGTGTCCTTTAGGTGGATTTGCCAACTTCGTTTAATGTGTTACTGCTTGTTCTTTACTTACCGATATTTTGTATTGCACTTTTCATTGTGGTTGAAATTGTACCGAACTGTTGCCCTCACTCAATGCCTTCATTGAGTAAGGGAAAAAAGGCTTTTTTTTTTCTCAATTACGTACGGTAGTGGTTATGAGCACGCGCACTTTCAGAATTTATAGGAAGCCACTGCTATTTGCCTTTATTAGCGTTAGCAATTGTGATTACGAAAATACTGGTGACAAACCAACTGATT
Organism: Dermacentor variabilis; assembly: GCF_050947875.1. Taxonomy (NCBI): domain Eukaryota; kingdom Metazoa; phylum Arthropoda; class Arachnida; order Ixodida; family Ixodidae; genus Dermacentor; species Dermacentor variabilis. The sequence continues at coordinate 98,683,802 of NC_134578.1, read as the reverse complement.
ACCTGGGCTTTGTGTGTGTCCATGTTTATTCAGGCCTAAATATAGAATCAATCGGAATAAAATTTACCAGCGCGACTCAATTAACTGCACTGCTTAATTATGATATAGCATGAATGTTTTGGCTGATGATAGCAAATGTGACTGCCAAAATAACTGTAAGAAACCCAAACAGTTTCTTCGCTTTGAATAGGTTTAACCAGGCGTAGATGTAAAACAAATTTTAAGAAATTTGGTTCCATAACAATGGCGAAAATTGCAGGCCTAAATTTAAACGTGTGTCTGTAATTTCATTTTGCGAGAGATATATTGACTTCAAAAACAGAGAGGTCGACGTGAGGTAGTGCGCTCTAGGCTGCTGCTTGCACCGAGCAAGAGCAAAGTAATCGCAGAAAGTAGTGAGTGAAGTAGACATATTTCTTCTCAGTTTTTTGAAAGTGATGGAAATTTGATACTTAGTAAAAATTAACCGAAACATTGACACCCTCGGGGCGCTTATTCTTATTTTGTTGCAACAATTTGAATGCTTACATTCAAAGCAGTACGAAGAATATTTTCGAAGCTTTAAAAATCTTACGAGAGACTATGTCCCGCATCAATGAAATTTCACAAAGCAAGCGCAAATGAGGAAGGACACGCGCCATTTGAATTTAATACCAGAATTGTCTCGACGCGTCGGTACTAGCATCATCGACATCATCGTCACGTCGTGACATAGAGAGAATTCGGCTCTCTAAGTGTAGCAGTAATAATGGGTGCGAAAACGTTGTGCACAAAAAAAGAACACTCCCTCACAGGAGTGCAGCCCACCTTTCTTCTGGCAGCGCTCGCAGGCGGTTGGCGTAGCAATCACACGAACGACGCTAGCCTGTATATCGTAACACGATCGCGGATCCGCGCCCAGGGTTCCAAAAGCGAAACTGGGTCCGTATTTACAATAGTTGCCATTCGCTACCACATTCGCTAATAATATGTCCACCAATGAGAATGGCTGAAATTTTCTCCTAATGACAATTCCACCGCAATAGACTTTCCTGAATTTTGGTAAAAGCTATTGGTGAAAGCCTTTGCAATGCAACTGTTCGAAAAAGTGAATTCCAGCCAATTCTGGTGCTGAAGTTGATATCAGTGAACGCGTTAAGCGGATGGCGCATGGCCCCTAAGAACGAAAAGGTTTGTCAGTTCGGCTCCTGGGGCAGAATTCACAGAGCTTTTCGTTCCTAAATGCTTTTTTTTTATTTCGTGACTGCCTTCGCTAATAATGTGTCCTACATTCCTATTGGCTAGCACGACGGCTGAGAACGTTTTGAGAAAACGGGCCCTGGTTTTGTGAAAAAAGAACGTTACAATGCATTGTTCACTGTTATTTGCTACCTCCGAATATTTTTAAACCCATGAACTGTTTCCGACATATTCACGTGAAAGAAAGTGCCTACAACTTTAAAATGGCAGTCAACGTTGACTCTAGTAATATTCTTTGTTCGGCAGCTGTTAGTAAGTTGTACTAAATATATTATGGCGTATGTTACACACTGGCTACGCTGTCATTTCTACAGACGCAGAAATACGCGTCTAAGACACTACATTTCTTGTGCGAACAATGAAAAAGGTTGAGCATGGTTTCTGATTTTCCACGTCTTCTGCTGCACTAGACATAGACAGCCAATGGCACAAATGTTCAGTTAAATACGTCGCGTCGTCTCCATAAATGCTACCCGCTTGCGAGGGATACAAGGGGTGTTGAATGAATCAAACAAGATGTCGAAATAGTTCTTGAAGCAGCTTCGTAAAGTTAAATTTATGCAAGATCATTTTTTTGCGCAAGAACATTGCCACCTTAGGGGGTCGCATAATTTTTTGCAGTACAAATCACCAGCGGCAAATGGCCGTCCTTAAATTAGTTGCGCCAAAGCTCTCGGAGGCCACGATCTAGTGCACACTATAGTGCCTGCTTTGATTGAAAGTTCCCCGCATATGGTACTCCGACCTTTTCCTTGAGCAATCTGGAAGTACTTTTTCGTCAAATAGTCTTAGGCAAGAGCCCAGGAAAGGCTGTCAACCGAAAAGTCAGGTGTTTTAAATGGAAAAATACGGTGGACACAAAGCAACCTGTGGACTTTATCAAAATCTAAATAATGAGATCACACTGAAGATCTTTTGCAACAAATCAAATACTAACCCCGCACGGTTTGACGCCAGATCGCGTTGCGTAAGATCGAACGGAGGAAACGCCCTCATGCAGACGATTCCTCCGTAGTGTGGAACTGAGGCCCGATGTCCCAGTATCCCCAGTATCTTTGAGAACGCCCCAGTATCTTTGAAGCGATAAATGTAGGTCCAGTCCGAGTATGGTGCCTCGACTTACCTTACCGATAGAAATGCGCCTATTTTTGGTGCTTTGATGTTTAAATATTTTATTTTAGCGCGGGTTAGTCGCAACGTACACCGCGATACATTAAAACGTACTCCGATCACATCGTGTTTTGAATCAAATCAAAGGAGAAATAATTGTTTAGGGTTTTCCAAAACTTTTATGGGAATCTTCAATCTGAGGCCGCCTTCACAATCGTTGTCATTCGGTAGTCGCATTCGCTTATAATACGAGGAGAAACAAGAATGACTACAATTTTCTCCTAAAGACAAGACGAAAATATTTTTCTTTTCTCTTTTGTTCAAGAAGCATGAATGACGGGAATAACGTGGCTATGTTTAGTTTAAGTATCGAGAACAATAAGCATTTTAAATACACAAAGCATGCGCCTTGCTCATACTTCGGAACTTCTCTAACTTAGACAATGGAAAAATGTATTTAAATTTAGTGGCCAGAATACTAGGTGCCTGAGCCATGGAAGACCGGTGCGCCTATAGTGCAGGGGGCATTTCCTTTTACTCATTGTAGCGAGCGCGTGGTTTCCTTCTCGCTGCACTCTATTGGCTCTCAAGGATGAGGTGTTCGGAAGGGGGGAATGCATATGGCTCCTCATACTTGAGAAATCTGTTTAATTAGATTTTCAGTGCAAGCCACCCTGCCTATTCAAGTGCTTTGAAGTGACGCTCGAGCTTTCAGAGGCTATGTGCAGTACATGCGCAGTACTTAATTGTGCAGCACTGCATAGCAGTGTACAATATTGCACATTGTTATAAAGTAATGAATGATGTCGGTTGCACAGACGGTGTTCAAAAAGCAACAAATCGGCAGTCCTGCTGAGGGTCTCAATAAATGCGACTGCGTGTTCTGGCGGTGGTGAAAACTCTGCACGATGCGCAGGAGTTTTCGTAATAAGTCGCACGTTCACTGTCGAAACGCTGATGCCTAAAAAGGAACCGGCAGGAGGAAAAAATGAAGTTGCCCTTATCTATGTCGAACGCAACCATCAAAGCAACACGCACCCCTGCAAATGTGCCAATGTTTGAGACATCGTTAACACAGCGTGGACGTCAGACTGGAGAATTAGTCTACCAGACAGAAACTCCTGCGTTTTCACTAGTGCTGTAATTTCAAAATTATGTTTCTGAGTCGCCCAAAGTGCATATTTTGCGTCATCTCATTCCGGGGAAGTGGTACGATAAGTGGATGCTAGTTGGGTAACATATCTGGAGTAAGGAGGAGGAGGAGGAATAAACTTTATTGGTTGATATGAGCCGACGGTAAGATCGTCCGAGGTGGGCGGCGTCCCTAGTCCAGGATGCCGTGGGGCTTAGCTGATAGCTTGGCCCTGCTCACCAGGCGATGCTGGTCTTCAGGGCTCGAGCTTGTCAGCTGGGCCTCCCACTGCTCGACGGTTGGTCCGGCGATGGGTGGTGTCGATGGGTTTTGTTGGCATTCCCATACCATGTGGTACCATGTGGGCGTTGAACAGAAGGCGCATTTGTGAGTATAGCTCGTAGGATACATGGCGTGTAGCAGGGTGCCGTGCGGGAATGTGCCAGTCTGTAGTCTTCGGAAGATCACCGCCTCTTCTCTTGTCAGCTGGGGATGCGGGGGTGGATAGATCCTTCTGCCCAGTCTTTAGTGGCTCAGGATATCGGCGTATCTTTTCGGGACGCTATCTTGTTGGTCTACCGGTGCTCGTGAACCTGGTGGGATTGCCTGGAGAATGTGATATAGGGCAGCGGCATTAGCCGCTACATTACCCGCCAGGGACTCGTGTCTCGGGGCCCAGACAATGTACAACTTGAGTCGCTCTATCTAGCTCGTCTTGTGGGCCTCTACTAGTTCCTCCCAAGTATTGTGGATGCCCAGGCTGAGTAGCTTCTCCGTCGACGTCGTCGGTGGAAGCCCCAGTGCCAGCTTGTAGGTCTTTCGTATTAGGGTGTTCAATTTGTCTCTCTCGCTGTTCTTGAGACCCAGGTACGGGGTGCCGTAAGTGAATCTGCTGATTATCAGGGCTTGTATTATACTGATTCTGTGCTGCTGTTTGAGGCCGTGCTTCTTGTTTGTCACTCGTCGCACCAAGTGCGCGGAAGTTGGGCGGAAGTTGCGGAAGCACAACCACCTTTGTTCCTTCGATACAACCGCAAAGGATGCTGCTCTTCGAATAATCATGTACTTCTTTTAATGCTTAAGCATTGTTTGACTACTTTCCCCCGAGGACAGACAGTCCGTCCGTCTGTCTGCCTGTAACAGGTGGGACAATGCGCTCCACATGTGTACATGGGGCACTATAGGGGGATATAGGAGAATGCCTCATGATTACGAGTGACTGCCGATATTTATGATTATGACTGTACACAGTGAGAACTGAACATACATTAGGAGCAATTAAGCTTAATAAAAAGCCATGAGACTAACTAGGAGAAAACTAATTAAGCCTAAATAAGACTCCTTAAGAATAATGAAGGGTAAAGAAGCCTCATCATCATCATCAGCAGCCTAGTTACGCCCACTGCAGGGCAAAGGCCTCTCCCATACTTCTCCAACTACCCCGGTCATGTACTAATTGTGGCCATGTTGTCCCTGCAAACGTCTTAATGTCATCCGCCCACCTAACTTTCTGCCGCCCCCTGCTACGCATCCCTTCCCTTGGAATCCAGTCCGTAACCCTTAGTGACCATCGGTTATCTTCCCTCCTCATTACATGTCCGGCCCATGCCCATTTCTTTTTCTTGATTTCAACTAAGATGTCGTTTACCCGCGTTTGTTGCCTCACCCAATCTGCTCTTTTCTTATCCCTTAATGTCACACCCATCATTCTTCTTTCCATAGCTCGTTGCGTCGTCCTCAATTTCAGCAGAACCCTTTTCGTAAGTCTCCAGGTTTCTGCCCCATATGTGAGTACTGGTAACACACAGCTGTTATACACTTTCCTTTTGAGGGATAGTGGCATCCTGCTGTTCATGATTTGAGAATGCCTGCCAAACGCACCCCAGCCCATTCTTATTCTTCCGGTTATTTCAGTCTCATGATCCGGATCCGTGGTCACTACCTGCCCTAAGTAGATGTAGTCCCTTACCCCTTCCAGTGCTTCGCTACCTATCGTAAACTGCTGTTCTCTTCCGAGCCTGTTAAACATTACTTTAGTTTTCTGCAGATTAATTTTCAGACCCACCCTTCTGCTTTGCCTCTCCAGGTCAGTGAGCATGCATTGCAATTGGTCTCCTGAGTTACTAAGCAAGGCAATATCATCAGCGAATCGCAAGTTGCTAAGGTATTCTCCATCAACTTTTATCCCCAATTCTTCCCACTCCAGGCCTCTGAATACCTCCTGTAAACATGCTGTGAATAGCATTGGAGATATCGTATCTCCCTGTCTGACGCCTTTCTTTATAGGGATTTTGTTGCTTTCTTTGTGGAGGACTACGGTGGCTGTGGAGCCGCTATAGATATCTTCCAGTATCTTTACATATGGCTCATCTACACCCTGATTCCGTAATGCCTCCATGACTGCTGAGGTTTCGACTGAATCAAACGCTTTCTCGTAATCAATGAAAGCTAGATATAAGGGTTGGTTATATTCTGCAAATTTCTCTATCACTTGATTGATAGTGTGAATATGGTCTATTGTTGAGTAGCCTTTACGGAATCCTGCCTGGTCCTTTGGTTGACAGAAGTCTAAGGTGTTCCTGATTCTATTTGCGATTACCTTAGTAAATACTTTGTAGGCAACGGACAGTAAGCTGATCGGTCTATAATTTTTCAAGTCTTTGGCGTCCTAATAATTTAATAAGCCTAATTTAGATTAACTACGATAACATTACTTAAGCACAATGGTTTTTATTTGAGGGCACTTATACATAGTGATGGAAATAACAGTTACTTTAGGTTCAATTATGCAGCCTAATGAAGAGTACTTAGGAGTAAATTATTAAGTCTAATCCCGAAGATTCTCTTGGCATCATTTCAATTGTACAATAAGAATAATAAGAAACTGATAAAGGTAAATCTGGAATAATGAATGGTAATTATGTGATTCAAGTCTAATAAGAATTAGGTGTACGTTTACATTAGCTTCGATCAATAAGATTAATTTCGAGTAGTTTTGTGTTTAGGTGATTCCAACTGGTCATTGCCATATTTCGTGCACATTGCGTCATCCTCTACACAGTGAACCGCGGCAGCATTCTTTCCAGTCGTTTAATTGAACAAAACAACAAAAAGCAACAGAAATGCTAACAAACGTCGCCATCTCATCATCAGACGCGGTCGTATATTTCAGAGATAAGTGCCCAAGATGAGCGGCTGGAAAGAATGATTGCGCATTATCTGATAAATCCGACTAGGGTGTATCTGCGGTACAATTTTTTGACCTCCGGGCAAATTTTCTTTTGGTTTAGTCAATGCTGAGATTATAGGGAAAATTGTCATTCATACCAACGGAGCACGAAACTGCCAAGGAAACCCATACGAGTTTCTCGAAAGAAAGCTCCGCAGTTGAAAAACTTTTTTTTGTTATGAGCTTAGAGCCCGGACCAGCGCCTTTCCAGGGCCGGTGGCCCTACCATGTGAGCTAATCAGAAGGCTAGCTGATCGTAGTACGAGGGTGAATTAATCAGCAGCTCAAAGCACAGAGGCACCAAAGTTGGCAAATCGGTGTGCGGAATCTCCCAAGGTGGAGGATGGTTCATGAAAGCGAATATTGTCGTCCACCCGAATGTAGCGAGACGCTACAAAGAAACTTCATACGGGTTTTTAGAACAATAGCTTCGCAAAAAGGAAAAGGTAACCCTGGTCAGCGACCCCGGACTTCAGATGGTAATGTGTCCACCTCGTATGCGGGAGGTCTCGGGTGCGAGTGCCTGTGCCACAAGAAAATGCCCGGTTTTTGTAAAGGGTAGAGATGTACTGCAACTCGGGGTTCGATTGTTTACATGGGCTCTTAGATCGAAATGGGGCCCTACAGGCGAAAGTCTCCTGGCGCCTCTTGTCCCACCACAACTTTGATGAGATAGTTGAGATTCTGCCGCTGCAGTAGGAGGAAGGTACAAGCGTGCTCCTGGCCGGGTGTCCGGCCACTAAGAAAGTTCCAAGCACTTGCAAGGTCCCCCACTTGACCAGATGTAGGCGGCCTGGAACCGTCAGACCAATGTTGGTCTTAGGTTCGAATCCCAGACCAATACGAATTGTTTCCTCAACTACGAACCATTCTTTCTGAGAAACCAGCTCGGGTTTGTTCTGCAGCTTGAAGCTACATTCGGCAGGCTGACAATTTCACTTTCATGAACCTTCCTTCTCCTTTGTGAATTCCGTATAACAGATTTGACAATTGCAATGTCTGTACTTCCAACTGTCGCATAAATTGCTCACGAGCTGTGGGCTGCTAGCACTCTGATTAGCTCAGATGACAGAATATCTGCCCCAGAAATTCGTAGATCGCGTGGTTGAATCCCGCACCAGCACGAATTTCTTCCTCAACTGCGAAGCTTTCTTTCTCTGAAACCTGTGTGGGTTCTCTTTGACCAGGCGTGGTTGCTCAGTGGGTATGGTGTGGGGCTTCTGGGCACGAGGTCGCGGGATCGAATCCTGGCCACGGTGGACGCATGTTGACGGGGGCGAAATGCGAAAACACCAATGTATTTAGAATTAGGTGCACATTAAAGAACCCCAGGTGGTCGAAATTCCCGGAGACCTCCACTACGGCTTGCCTCATAATCAGAAACTGGTTTTGGCACGTAAAACCCCATAATTTAATTTTTAACAGGTTCTCTTTGTAACTGCGTACTATACTCAGGTAGATGACAGTTTTCGCTTTCACAAACTTTGCAGCATGAGGCGGAATTCTGGAAAACTGATTAGCCATCGTTGAAATGTGTGTAAGCCGACAGAGGGGGTTGGGGGACTTGCGCTGCATCTGGCTTTCTGAGCGTTTGCGCCGGTCCCTTAGGCAACGATGTACTTGTTGCCCGAATAGACATATTGATGTTCATTCGACTTCTTTTGCTCTACTCAAAGCACCCGATTATTTTACTCCGCCGTTGGCGTGAGGGAGAGGGAGCTATGTAATCTCATTCATGGCAAGCAGTTTTGCCACACGAAGAAAGGAACCATTGCCTAAAGGCTGGCTCCAGAGACAATGTTCATTCCAGACACATCACTGAATCTACATACCCTTGTTTGAACTCAGGTAGTCACCTGTTCGCCATCTTTCTGTGAAACTGTGTCGTTTTACTACTATTATGTACAAGACGGTGGCATTCCTTCTGCAATTAACACCACAAATATTTCGAGAAACACGCCTTTTTTTCTCGTGCCAATATTTATAAAGAGTACCCCCAATATTTACGACACAAAATGGTTACCACATGGTCTAGAAAGTTTAAAGCATTCCAGATAGCTTCAAGGGAGCTTCCATAAGAGCTATATTGCTCCGTCTATGGATTTTGTCATCACCGTTAAGAACAAGAGTCACTGAAGACAGGTCGCTTGTGTACTCACCAGTATGGCTATCCTTAGCTCGGTTAGGTAGGTGAGTGACATTCTTTGGTTGATATTGTAGGCAAGGGTAGGCACAGGCGGCGACACAATCCATCCACCCTCAGCACAGACCTATAAAAATAAAGAATGAATCAAACATAAATCACGAAGAACTACTTCATCAATTATATAGCTGCACAAGAATGTATATTTACAGATACTTACATGACTGATTGCACAGGACCGACAGCAGTCAAAGTGGTGCGTATCAGTCTTGATTTCTTTTTTGCCATTGTCCTAACGCTGCCATCTTCGTCTGCCGCGGCGTAACAACCATCCGAGCGTAACACACACACCGGGCAGGTGAGAGTTAGGCACCAGCAGACGGGATATGAGGTCTTAGCCGATCTGTATATCAGCTAAAGGGGCGAGCTGTAGGCCTAACAAATCGGACACATTTAGAAACGGCTGTTTGAGCTGGACTACAAGAATGCAAGCCGACGTCTTCCGCATAGTGTTGAAGCGCGAAGGCGTTACTCAGCGCCGACACAAGACTACGAGTCGGCTACCCAAAAGCATCTGTCCGGCAAGTCCCTGGAGCACCTCTGAGACAAGTTTCGCGAACGCTAATTTGCGTTGTCTAGTCCTAGTTCCCCTCCTCTTTCCCTGCTTCCTAACATCACATACAGAAGCCAATAGGGGAGACCGTACCCGTTTATTTTAAATCGTAATGCTTTACAACTTGGAACGGCAACCAAAGGGGGCAGGAACGCTTTATAGTTGACTTTATGGAAGTGCACCTCAGAAAGAACGCGTTCTCTCTATTATACCAAACTTGGTTCACGTACTAGTGAGATGGTATATAGGAATGTAAAGATGTACTGTTAGGAATCGCTTATAATGGAGGAGAATTTGACGGTCCCCAATGCCGACCGTTCTCGAGTTCATTACAAATTACGTCCCTCCAGAGGTGACACATACAAAACCGCAAACGGTGCGGCCACTTCTAAAATGAGCAGAAGCTCGTGTGCGTCAATAAATAGAGTGACATAGTTCAACTACAAGTTGCAGCATTGCATGAATGAATGCTATCCCTTTTTTTGCCATTTCGTTTCTGTGTAAAAAAGATGTACTAACCTTTATCGCTACAGGGCCGATTCGAACCCCTTGCACAAATGAGTACCCCGCACGGAAGGGGGTACATTGAAATTTATAGTTGAGCTACGGATCATGTTTGACCAATTCAAAACTTCGCGAAATTTCCTAGGCCCACCTTTTTGGGGTCTTCATACTCGGCCGTCTCAAAATCCTTGCAAGGTTTAAATAGCTGGAAGTCTTCGATTGTCGGTGCGCCTGGGTTGCGAAACCTGGGGGCGTAGAAATGTCCTCTCATGCCAAAAGACATCGCAAGGGGAATAGAGAGGCCAAGCTTGGCCACTTCCCGAAGGTCATTCAAACTGTCGTTCTGTAAAAGCGCGAGAAGAGAAAGCCCATGCGGTTGTGTTAGGCACGTCTCAGCCACAGAAGTGCGCGTAAAAGTAGAATATGCCCGTGCTTCTCTGGCGTGATATCGTAGAAGAAAAATTACCTCCAGGGTAAAAAAAGAACGACCTTTATGCCACTGCATACCAAAAAATCATTCAGCTCCGCACGCTATCCCAGGAAATGATTGTTCAAATTTTTGACAACTGTAAAAGGTGACCTGCCCTTTAGAGTGTAAGACTTACTGGCTCTTGAACAGCGTCTTTTGACTACTGCATGTACAATTTACCGGCAAGATTGTACGACCCTGCAAAATCACAAGTTACAGCGAAATCCTGCGTTTTGCAGATTTTCTTTAATAGACATGCTCGTCTTTTATTGAGTCACTTCAGCCACATATAGCTACGCAGCTGCTTACTGTTCTCACTGAGTGTCTCTAAAGTTCAATACACCACTTCATTACCTCGCTAACCTCTACCATCCCCCCTTGCACTTTCCTAACACAAAGTCGTCGAAACTAAGCCTCGAAATCGCTACCTTGTGCAACATATGCATCACTAAATGTCGATCAAACTTCACCAAATATTCGCAGTTCCTTCATTCGATCTGGCAGATTCCTTTTCTGTAGTGGTTCTCCTCAAGCACTACATCACGTGAAACCATTTTAGGTATACCGTATGAACGCGTGTAAGGGCCGCACCCGTGTATGGGCCGCACCCCCAACTTCCCGAAGCAAATATTTAAAAAAAAAATATCCGTGTAAGGGCCGCACCCCGAACTTTCCACGACCCACGTGTGATTAGCCTTCAAAATGCGCGCGCACGGAAGCTTCCAGATGCCGCCCACGGATGGCGCCGATGTCGCGGGTCATCATCATCATCATATTTTCTTTCTGCCGCGAGCTTCCGCAATCCATATCGTCATCGGTATCATCAGCCCTGGCCACCATGCTGGCCACCCCGGCTTTGTTTTGCGACTGTCGAAGGCACGCGAGTTGTAGCAGCGTTGTTGGCGTGGGCGCACGCTGTTGTTGCGGCTCTCGTGTGTGCTCTGCTTTATTTTTCACGAATTGCCATCGAGCGTTGCCATTCTAGCACGATGGGCAAACATATCAATAGCTACACGGCAGGCTTTAAATTGAAGGTAGTGGAGTTTGCCCTCGACCATGGCAAGCGTGCGGCGGGTAGAAAATTTAACGTGCACGAGAAGTGCGTCCGAAGGTGGTGCAACCAGAAGGATGCGTTGAAGACCACCAGCTCCAAAAGGCGTGCTTTTCGAGGCAAGCCATGCAAATATCCTGAGCTCGAAGAAGAGCTGTTCCGCTACGCAATGGAAGTGCGGAACAATGGATATGCGCTGACGACGGACATGCTGCGCGTGAAGACGCAAGCTTTGGCGCGTGCGAGAAGCATACCCCGCGAGGAGTTCAAAGGTAGCGTCGGCTGGTTGCGGAGATTTTTAAAGAGGAAGGGCCTATCCTTTCGGCGAAGGACCACGCTGTGCCAGAGGCTGCCCCCCGACTACACCGACAAGGTGCTGAACTTTCAAAGGTACGTGATCGGGATGCGCCATGAGCACAACTACATGTTGTCGGAAATAGCAAACGCCGACCAGACCCCCGTGTGGTTCGACTGTCCTGAGAACTGCACAGTTGAGCTTAAAGGAAAGAAGAGCGTTTCTGTGCGGACAACTGGCGCGGAGCGCCAACGGTGCACAGTTATGCTGTGCGTCACTGCAGACGGGCGGAAGCTGCCCCCGTATGTGATTTTGAAAAGGAAGAGGATTCCGAATGAGGCTTTCCCCAAGGGAATTGTAGTTCGAGCCCAAGAAAAGGGCTGGATGGAGGATGAGCTCGTCCTCGATTGGATCAAGAGCGTTTGGCAGAATCGCCCAGGCGCGATGTTGGCCAAACGATCGCTGCTCGTCTTGGATAGCTTCCGCGGTCATTTGACGGATAGAGTCAAAAAACAACTGGGCAGTATCCGCACAGACATGGCCGTTATTCCGGGCGGCCTCACCGGCGTGCTGCAACCACTGGACGTGAGCATTAACCGGCCTTTTAAGGTTGAGTTCCGGAGGCAATACTCGGAATGGATTGCAAACGGCGATCACGATGAGACTCCGACCGGGCGGCTCAAGAGGGCACCGCTCGCGACTGTGCTGGGCTGGATTTTGACCGCGTGGAATTCGGTGTCTACGGACATTGTATCCCGCAGCTTCAAAGTGACCGGGATTTCCAACGATTTGGACGGAACTGAAGACGACGACTTGTGGGGTGATGAGCCAGAAGAATGCAGCACCAGCTCGGAGTCTGAGGACTCCGCGAGTGATGATGACTGATTGTAAATAGTGATGATTGATGAGGATTATTGTAAATAAACGCGCATTCACTTATTGGTCTGTTTTTACTTGAAAAAAAATTTTTTTTTTCGTATGTCGCGTGTATGGGCCGCACCCCGAAAATAGGCCCTCGAATTTGTAAAAAAAAGTGCGGCCCTTACACGCGTTTATACGGTATTCGCGATTTACATTGTAGCACATCCGCAGGATATATACATGCAAATGTTTTTTCGTGTCATGGTTTGGTCTAAGCGATGATCGCCTCATCACATGCGAGTATTAATTATTCCCTTGTGACAAGTAACCTTAAAGGGAAATTTGGTAAAGGAATTTATTTAAAATTCATAGGTGATTATTACAACTCTCAACCAACTTCTATTTAAAGTGTGAGGTGTGTTTCTTATACTTCAGTCTATTGTGAATAATCATGTCCAGTACTTCCCCCACCCGCCATACTATCACAGTGCACTTATCATCAACCTGAAGTCTTAAGGCCACATTAGCGCCTTTAGTTGCCTTTTCTATTTCTATTCTCTTATTACGTTATATTCGAGCAGATTTCCTCATCAGGCTTGCCACTAACACCTTTAACCTTAAGATCATTGCTGATGCTTCTTTGGTATTGCTTACTGTCCGTTCTTGCTCGGATGCGGAAACACGCGTATTTAGTTTTGAAGCGGAAGCGTAAGTGGACAGCTAGTGCAATCGGCCAACGTATGTTTGAAGCCGCAAAGGAAGTGGAGGAGGAAGGCGCCCGGAGCTGCAGAGAACCGCGCGCAGGGCAAAGTATGAAGGAGCGCGCTGAGTTTGCGGCAAGGCAACGCCTCCTAAAGTGTCATATGCAAGAGGCATGCGGCGCAGAAAGAAAGGAAGAGGACGATGTACATGTATCAGTCCGAACGGCACGAGCCCTCGAGGCGCGTGACCCGTGTTGTGATCGAGAGAGAACCGGCGCTGAGCTTGCATTAACGACGTGGCTCGTGGCCAAGAAGGTCGGAGCGTCAGGATCGCAATGGCGACGGGAGCCATGGAGTTTCGGTCATGTCCGTGACGCTGGCGGGCCAGGATGTGGCCGTCGACCTCTGAGACGTTCGAGTGAGGCTCCTTGGACCTGCTGCAGCCTCTCACGGCAGTGCCGGTCACTCCAGGAAGGGTCCCCCTTCAGAGGTCGACCAGCACGTACGATAGTCCTGGGGACGTCACGTCGGCACTCCAAGAAGAAGTAGCGCCGGAACCCGTAGTTAGGCCTAACCAGCGAGGCCGGAGTCCCGCGTCACCGACAGAGTTCGGGACACAGGCATGCGGGACGGACGAGTTGATGGACAGACACCAAGGCATCAACGCATGCGGAATCGGTGAGGGCACCGAGGATGACGCAGATCTGTCAGGTATCAGACTCGGAGGATACGTGTGAGGTCAAAAGCCTGTTAGAACGCTCCTTCCTGATAGCGTCGCTGCCATAGGCTAGGGTTACCGGACTTTCGCATAGAAAGCGCTGACTGATGTGGCCGGTAAGTGGGGCGTGTTTAATGACTATTAAGTCGGTAGCACAAGTGCTAGTGCTTCATTGTGCTTTGGTTTGCATGAGTTTTATTTTGAGTTTGTGTTACTTGAAATCGGTTTGCTGTGCTACTCTGCGTCTCCCAACCCCATCTCTCGTAACACCCACACGCCCCCGAGATCTGTGACACACGACTTAGAGCAATGTCCAGGTGACGTTGAGCGAAGGAAGAAGCAGAAATCATGCTAAGCGTCACGGGGGAGAAAGGTAGGCGGAGCCGCGATAGGTTCACCTCCTCTGGCAGTTCCTACAGGTTTTGTCTGCGATATCGACGTACCGGGTTCGTGTCGTGATTTGTGATAACATCGTCCTCGCGCGCTGTACGCTGTGTGTACGAGTGAAATCGTGCAACAGTGAGCCGATGACAGCTGCGCAAGCTCGCTTGCGCAAAGGAGGAAAGCGGAGGGAAAGTGCCCTATCCCATTGGGGGGTGGGGGGTGAGAGGGGTGCTCTACTCTGGCGGCTGCTGCGTACGGCCCGGCCGTGTGAGCCTCGTCTTGAATACGATCTGCGATGGGGAAAGTGTAGACGTCTAGGCGCACCGAAGGCCGATAGCTTTGCGTGCGCTATAGCAACCATGAGCTTGCGCACCACCCGCTTTTACGAAGTGAAACGTCACTGTAACTGTATTTTTCAGTTTATACTTGAACGTCAACTTTTGTTTTTTCTCATGTACCATTGTTCTTGGGTGAAAGCGTACTTGTGCTTCACACCTTTGTAGCCCCTAACAGAGTGTCTTTAAAGAAATAAACTGGCCTGACCATTGACAACATTAAAAGCCTTCCTTTCGAGAACCGACTCTTGTACGTATGTATTTCTCTTCGCGTTTTGAACTTCGCGATTTCGCAGGCGCGTCTGACGCTAGACATCCTCGCAGGCACACTGCCAGTTGCTAGACATCCTTGGCCTAATTGTTGTTTGTTTTTCGCGTAATCAATGTTTCTAAATTGATATAACTTTTCGAAGCCTTTTTTTGCCCTGCAGAACATGCTTGGCTGCAACACTTACTAGAAATCACCTTAATTGTTGTAAAGCCGATATGACGCATTGGTGACAAGAACTTTATAGGTCTTATGGTGTAGTTGTCGGCTAGTTGGCCATGCTAGTTTACCAGTGATCTGAAAAGTGCTCGTCACAACATGTATACTCGCGACGCAAAATATATGCATAGTGCTTTTCTGTTTTTCAAGTTATTGCCTTCGTAACTGTATTTCCTCCTCTGTGCACTTTTACGATGCCATCCTTAACGTGGAAATTTCTTCCGGCCTCTAGATTTCGGAGCAAGGTCAACATGAGAGAGCGGCATTGTCTGCCTGAAGGTTTATATACAAACCAAACAATGTCTATAGCAGTGACATAATAAATGTAGATCCGATGTACATTTCGGAGTGTATGTGAGATGTAGTTTTCGCATAGCAGGTCATGAAAACTGTTAATTTTAGCGAACGCGTTTTTCAGCGTACTGCGTTCATGCGCCTGCGCGTGAAATCGGCTAGACAGCCTACCCCTCACCACGTGACCGCCGATTACACATCTGCGGGACCGGCCCACTTTGCCCGGCAAAAAGCTCACACAATTTTAAACTACTACCTATTCTCTACGTATACAGAAGAGGTCAGCATGTAACTACTGAAGTCAGGTTTGAAACAGTATACCCCTGGATTGAATAATATGCCGAATGTGGGTAGCCCATTGAAACACTGCTAAAAAAGCACAGTATAATTATCATGAGATGAATTTTTCGTGTTCCAGTACCGCTGTCTCTTGGAACGGTTCGCTGTAGCATTTCATCCTTCTCATTTTTTTAGAATGTGCTGTAACATGCAACTTTGTTTCTAAGGTATATCTCGTGGTATATGACGATGTTGCTACGCTGTCCCCAGTAAGATGGGCTAACGCTGATGAAAAATCACTACACCTGGGCGAATATCAATTTTTTTGAAAACGAATCAAATAAGCACAAGTATCGGATAGCCAAGCGCAGACGCATGTACGTATCTAAAGCAGCAATATTTTTTGCGTAATACTGCACCTCACCTGCATCTGAATAGTACCAACAATATATATCAGAGAGAAAGAATTCGTTTCAAGCACAAGATAAGAAATTTTGGATAAAACAGCATGATCGTACTTTCATCTTGTTTATAGCCCGATGTCGGACAAGTTTTCCAAAATTTATGAGCTTCTATGCGAATGAAGCACTACAAGAACGCTCATAAACAATTTCAGAAAAACGATCAGAATTTGCGCAAATCAAAAAGGTCTTCCAGGTCTTGCTTCCCGTAGACACGTATAAAATGGTTCGGTGCAAGAAAATTTCACTGATCGTAGCGTAAAAATAAAAGTAACATTGATAGACTGTCAACAACACTAGATGGCAGGCTTCAAGAAATACTCACAGGTTGAAATCAAGGCTTCCGCCTTGATGTCAAAAGGAAAATGTGAATTAAGAATTTTGTTTCTACAATCCTTCCAAAATTTTGTCGTTATTTTACTTCTGATAAGTTGCTTTACGTTGCATAGCAGACGGAGAACAGCACCAAGACAACCGTCGGTTATTGCAAAACGTTTAGTTTGTTTCAGGTAATCCAAAACTACGAATTGTTTTTAGAATACAAATACGACTAGTTTGTGTACCGTATCCAATTCGCATTTGAAACTATGACTATTTGCCCACTAAAAATAATTACTAATTTTACCTGTTTCTAATACTTGTCTAAAGGTGCAGAAAGTATTAACACTTTTGTATAATCTCTTCAAAAGGAACGAAAGAAAAAAAGAAAGAAAATCCGACCAAGCAGTCACGCCGAACACAGGAAAAAAAGGAAGAGAAGCTTCTTTCAGAAAGTAATTACGCACCTGAAGGAGTATATTTGTTTCGTGGTTTGCTGTTTCAGTGCATAATTCCGCAGGCTATAGTGCTCGCGTAGGGAAAAACCTATCAGTCTAGAATTTTTTGCAAAAGCAATTTCAACCATCCGAATTCTGGCCATAAGTGTTAGCGAAGGCGACCAGCCAATTGCAGGGCGCACTTAAAAGCGTGACGGACAAAAACATCAGCGCATACGGGCCTAGAGGTTGCCACGGGCCCTTATTTACGGAGAATGCACATAGGGCTACATACGAGCGTAAGCAGAACCGTTATGTGAGTAAGTTAACTACTCGGCCAGTGAGCAGCAGCAGCCACTACAACTGTCAGCAACGCCTGGCCATGGTTTGTCTGTAAAGTTCCAGCTTAACAACGAAATACAATTGTACTTCGTCATTCTGTAACGCAGACGACGCTATGCCAGCTTTATTTCGAAGTCACGCTTTAACTACACTCTGAAGTCTGCCAGAAGTCTTACCACGGTGTGTCCGTGAGGGGAGGCTCTCCATGTCACGTATTCTGGTGAAGGCTCAGCCATAGCAACAGGAAATATAACGCAGTCTGGATTTCTGTTGATCGAGTAGGAAAGGTGCGCGATGGCGATGAACATTGAAGGTGTGAAGACTGTCCTGCAAATACCATTGTAACAAAGAGAACGACTAATTAGCTTCACTGATCAACGTTATAACGAATCGAAACGTATACGCACGCGAAAAAGAAGTAGGCGTGAAGATTTCAAAAGAGGGGACAGTTACTACAATAAACCATGCAGTGTTTTTTTCTGAAAAGAATGACTTCTTTGCTGGCTTCCCATGGTTTGGCCTATCATGGTATGTGCTTATCGTGCCCGCAATTCTAGAAAAAAAAACAGAAAAGCTACACTATAGGCAACAGTGCCTACACTATAGACCACAAGGTCGACCTTATTGCAAGTGAATTACGATAGGAATGAAATACGAAATGAGTAAACAATGAACAGAAATAAGAAGACAGAAAGCGACACAATAGGGAGGTACAATAAAAATTGATTCATCAAAAAATTTGAACCACCGTGCGCATCCCTGTTTGACCATGTATACCCTGTTTTTACTCATTCAATGACTTCTCACGCTTTCCGTACTTTGCATTACTGTACTGATAATTTTTTTTCTATTTTGTAGTTGTACTACCCCCACCCCTGCACCCTTATGTAATAACAAGGGCGATCCTTTAATGGAATAATATATGATGACGATGCACATCGACCTTGTCTTCTTTAGTCTCGACGCTTGGTGATTCTTGTTTATGAGCACGCGACGAAGTTTGTGCGGTAGGCCATCGCAGATGCCGATCGTGTGAAATTTCTTTAATTTCGCTTTTTACTTGCTCTGGCAACATTTTAGATTTTGGCTAAAGAACACTTTTATTAGCTTTAAGATAAAGCTCTTTTCTAGCACGCAATCACATTATGACAACATGTACTTTCTTGTGCTCGCTTGTGCTAGGCTGATAGTTTGCACAAGGTTAGGCCGAGTAATATGTGACACCTGAGTGATACGCCGGAGAAACAATATATAGAGGGCCGGGATTGTAGCTAAAAGAATGTCTGGTTGGTTACCCTACGCTGGGGGAAGAGAAAATGGGAAGGTAAAGGAGGGAGAGAAAGTGGGAGGAATGTGGTGAATGCGTGCACGTGCGCAGACACACACCAGGCAGTGGAAGGTGCTCGCAGAAGCCACTCATTTTGAAAAGGCACAGAAATGCCTCCACTGCCTTCTGTGTTTGCCAGAAGAAACAGAATGTGGTCCACAGGGGCTCCTTCCGTCTTATCTTCATTGCCACTTTAACGGCGTGTGACCCGCATGAAGGCAGGCATTGATTTCTTCCGGATGTATCTGTCTTTCCTTATAGTTATATGCCGAGTGCTGTGAGCAATTATATACTTCGAAAATAAAAGATGAGGACGCAGAAAGGCTATAGATAAAAAACCTAAAAATGCAGTTTCCGCACCTGCTGCTTCAATGAGAGTTCGCGAAAGAAAAACACCTTGAATATTGTCAATGTTTCTTGCCCCGTAGAATTACCGTAAACGATATATTTTGTAAAAACACAAGATGGTCACAAGTGAATAATCCAGTGACAAATCAGCAGTAAACCTGCCAAAATATATAATTGTCAAAAAGCGTTGCCGAGATCCACCGTGGTCCGTGCGGATATGTGCCGCATAGCATCCGCACAGTCGGATGTAACAAGAATATGTTGGCACTAGACCGTTATTTATAAACATGCGGCGCTATTCATGCTATTTCATTGTGCAAGAGTGAGTTTCAAATTTTTAATAAGCTGTGCAATGTCAGTGGTATTTATGATATAATGTTTTCATTCTTTGTACTGGTTTTGACATTTGCTTCGTTTGTCTACATTTTAAAGGAAATTAGGGGCGCACGTATCCTTTAAATAAAATTAGTTGCATGTTCTCGCTCTTTCACTCCATCGATTCCTTTTCGCCATTTCGATTATTGCCACCACACACATTTTGTCAACAAACCCGGCATGGACTTTGCTGTGAATACGGTGCTCTCTCTGCATAGTGCCGCAGTCACACCGCCATACTGAGTCATCAATAATAAAAATCTAACTGTAAAACGTGGCACGTGGAATGAAAGCAATAAGCTTGATGAAAAGTATTGATATTCTTTGTCATCCACAGTTCAGTTAGTGCATAATAAAGTGCGATGATAAATACGATGATGAGTACAATGACAGACGCGCAGATAATTTTCTCAATCACGAAGGTGGATCTCACAGAACAATGTGATCATTTGTGCAGCATGCAAACCGGTTGCCTCATAAGTCGTGGCGTTCTCGACCATGTGAGAACGCATCAGCATGACGCAATAAGACAAAATACGCTGAGCGAAGTTCGTTGACGAAAGAATCCCATTCTATGCGCATCATCATCTTGAAGGTGCACGGGCTCACTTTTCAGAATCACGACGCGCCAATCATCTCAAAGTGATGGCTATCACGAGAAAATTCGCAAGGGGGTCACCTTCTTATGCTTGCAGATATGGCCGAGTGGTTTTAGTAAAGGGGTCCTGTGATGGGGAGAACTCGGCTCAAAGTCAATCTTCAGAAACGTAATCTCTGTCTGTTTATATATTTGAATTGGAACATTTAAAAAAAAAATCAGCTGTGGCATTTAGCCCAAATATACTTCCTGAGATGGAATACTCGAAAAGGTATAAGTTACTTACACTGGACGCAAGTACGCATAATTGAGTAATTAACAAAATTTCACAAATAAACGCTTCAATTAATTGCTTTAGCGCCCATATTGATATCCACGTATTGAAGCCAGTAATATTGGAACGAAGTTTGAGAACGAAGTTTGAGACTAGCACCAGCTTCGAGATATGCGCAGTTAAACTTGCCGTGACAGTAAACAGTTGTTTTAGGTGCTTCTTTAAGAAAGCGCCTTTTCAATCAGTGAAGCTCAAAAGTTGCTGGAACACTTATGCATTTCGTCGCTAGCTCTGGGAACGCATATATATTAAAATAGGGGTCATGCAAAGAAGTCGTTCGAAGAGGAGGAGAATTTAACAGGCGCAGCTTACAATTCGAAAATTGTAATATTTGGCGTAAAGTAATTAGTTTAAAAGCTAGTTACGAAATGTACGCGATTAGTACACTACTAACATTCATTTCTCGTAAAAATGAGGTATGCCTCCGAGACTTGTCTCGCTCAAGTAGTACTGTGCTACATATCATGGATAATTTCTTTTAAAACTCTGTTAACGAACATAGTACCTTGCTGGTGAAGCAGCGCACAAACACGGACACAGTGGAGACAAGCAGGAATAGACGACACTCGCTGCACTCGCAACTGTATCCGTGTTTGTGCGCTGCTTCACCAGCAAGGTACTATGATCACTCACCAACTAGCCCAACTTTCCACGTTACTGAATCTGTTAACGAAACCATAAAACATGGCGTATTGCGGTACAATTTTATTGAGTTTGCGTAGCTTAGCACTTTAACATCAGTGTGCGCCTCTGCAGACAGTAACGATTAGTCAGGTCACAAACACTTCGAAAACCGCAGGATGCCGGAAAATGCCTCGCTTCTCAGAACAGGAGTGATGTACGACATGATACCTTTATTTTAGTGGTGCTTGTCATTATGTAGTGATGCAATGAGTTCGATACAAAGCTTTTTGCAGTAAAACAAGCTCGATGGCCGTTGTCATGATCAGGCAAACTAATTAGATAAAAACGACACCCCCTCTGTATGTGTCGCCTGATGCCATAACCAGAGCCTGCCCAAAGTCATTGTTTCCACGCCGTGCAAATATCTTCAGAACTATTTTGGCGTTGGTAATTATATATTAGAGCCAGAAAAACCACAAGCAGAGTAGGCTCTACATAATGATGGCGTTGAATAATCAATCCTACTCAATCACTCAGTTATAATCACTGTACTGAACAGGCACATCGTATTCTCTGTACCACGAGTCAAGGAAGCTTCTTGACATGTCCATTATTGGTAACCTGTCAGGTATATGGATGAATACACGGTTTTCTTCTGACGATAAGGTCATCCTACATGACACCCTGTGGGTTTGACATATCTGCATTTCGGCATCTTGTAACCACTTCCAAAAAACAAATGGTCTCATATGTGTCGTTACGAGCCGGCATGGATAACAAAAGGCTTGTCTATACGAGAAATGAAGCAATGATTAGTTGGAGATTAGATTATATTAGTGGTACAGGCGTAATTAGGCGCCAATGCAGTGGTAATTTCATCGCGTTGCACCCTGTCAAGGGTGCACCGCCGTAAATAGCAGAACGCCGAGGGAAAGCCACTGTACGGCACACTTCGGGGAACTAAAGCAATATCGCTAGGACTAAGCAGGGCTCTCGCTTAGGCAATGGTGTCGCGGTGTCGGCCCAGAAGAAGCGATGATAAGTCGCCGTGCACGTAAAATTAACCTTAAAGGCGTAATCAGTGCATATATAGTCGAAATTGAAACCCATGGCACGATACACTGCAGTATTTATGAAAACAGCCCACCTAGTCTCCCGGTCAAAAAACAAAGGCTCAAGTTAGTGCAACAAAAAGAAAACAAGCTCGACATAACTGCGCGTGAAACACGACACGAATAAGATTGGAATTGAGTGAATAATTAGTGCAAAGGAAGATACAGAAACACACAGAATAGTGAGATATAATCAGCGTTTAAGGCTGCAATAATTTAAGCTACGATATACGTCGACCTCGTTTTCTCTAGCATCGACACTTGGTTGACCCTTCCTTTTTTCTGTTAGAAATAGTATAGTTCTGTCTGTTAGTATATTTCTGCTTTACCGGGATTACGCTAGATAACTGGCACAGTAGATTAGCAGAAGGAATTAAAAAGCAAAATGGATTATTTCTCAAAATGTATTTAATTATCTTTTAAGCTGTTCCATGTATGGCAAGTGTTCCCACTCACGACTTGTGATCACTACATTCGCCAGGTACGTCCAGTTGGAACGAATTATCAGGATGCCACCAGTTTCCAGACTTGCACTCTGAAAACGTGTGCCTAAATAGACTCTCATTACAGTTATCCATTTGTTTAAAGAAAAATAAAGCTGGTTTGTTTAAGAAGTAAGTTGAACAACAAGTGTGACGCGTTATCTCGAAATTTCCGCTACGTTTAAAATGTTTTCTAACACGTTGTGCCTGGAGGGTTCACTGGCTTCATTTCGTAAAATTGTCAAACGAATATGTGCCCTAATGTATTTATTCAAAGTGTGGAGTATTGTAGTCAGGTTAGCTTCTCAATCACGTGTTTTCGCTCATTTTGCAATTGATGCAGCGTGTTCCGAGTAATTTGGCTCAATGAGTAGATGCGTACCATATCTTAGCGGCGCTTAAGAAAAGGACATGTTAGCTTTACAGTAGAACACCAGGCATAACGCGCTGACAAAGGGTGAGGTCCATTCTGTGCGTCAGACTCACGTCATCCATTTCACAGCGCCGTAGTAGTACGGATTATCCAGAGACAATCCTAAGACGTAGTAAGATGGCCTTTGGGGTGAATTCTTCGGTTTCAGATGAAGATACAGCGCCTGTTAGCAATAAAGACGGTGAAAATATTTAGCCTCATTGCACACCTACACTGTTTCACTGCTGCTATGCAAGATACGTGTCTGGGTTACTGCAGAAATATTTACCGAAAGTGCTCTCGCTAGATTGCCATTAAAATGGCTAACTTAGTTATTCTTTTTGAATATATTAAACAAGGTACTGACAATCATAATCGAGAGACTTTTACGCATGCCTTGGCATCGCGAAATGTACTCTTTAACCGTGTAATTTTTCCGCCGTGGCTGTTTAGTGGCTGTGGTGTTGGGCTGCTAAGCACGAGGTCACGGAATCAGATTGCGGCCACGTTTGCCAGACATCGACGGGGGCGAATTGTGAGAACACGCTTGTACAAAGATTTAGGTGCACGTTAAAGAGACGCAAATGGTCCTAATTATTCTGGAGTCGCCGAGAATGGTCTGCCTCATAATCAAATCGTGGTTCTGGCACGGGAAACCCCGTAATTTATTTTAGCGATGTAATTATCGAAGTATCTTATGTTTTACACTGAGTTTGATTGCAAAAAAATTCAATAAAAGCCCTGGAACCTTACCACATACCGTAACGTAGTATTTGTAATACGCCGGAGCGAATTTCTAGTTGTCCATAAATCAACTAAGCAAGAGCTAGTTCATTGCTACTCTAATATACGCTTAACTCAGAGAACATTTGTACGTTTTGCTGCACCATAATCAGTCAACAGGTTGTTCTAATAATTCTTCAGGTTAAACTGTGTCAGAGTTGCAGAGCTACGTTCAATATCGCAGCACTTATCGTAGCTGTAAGAAAGTTCATACGCAGCTGAATTTGTTTTCCACCAGCACAATGTAAAACATCTTTATTTACAGATTGCACGCTTTGTGCTAAGCACTGATAATCTCTCTTCATTTGAAACGGCGCCTAGATACGTCTCTGTAGTCATCGGTCTGTGAAGTGAGGGAGCGATTCTTTTTCGAAGGGAATGTGCGCTATCGACTTGAAAAATCGCGAAGTTGCGCTCTATTGTGCAACAAATAAAATGACTCTTCTGCATTCTTTAGAGTTAAATAGAGTTACCATTGTGACTTCGAGCGAAGTCACAAAGGTAACTCTATTTTAAGAGCCATTAAAATGATATACTACATTTGACGCACTATTGAATTGTGTCCCTTGAGTGAACATTAACAGTTTAAAAGCTAATCTCCACAATGACATTTATACAGATCTAATTAGGCGCAATTTAGCAATCCCACATTTACGCACACACCCACACACGCGTACACTCAAGAACGACCCCGCGGCCCTGGGCTTTGTATACCTGCTGTTTATTCAGCAAACGGAACCGTCCGAACGAACATAGCATTTAGTCGGGTGTGCTGCCGCTGCGTCTGCTTATCGCAATCATGAAGCGCCGCGAGTGAAGCGCATCGCTGGCGTAAATAGGCACAGCCAACGCCTGTGGCGCTGCCCTGTCGCCTTTATGGCGGCAGCTTACACTGCTAAACGCCGTGTTCGGTGATACGCAGAACGTTTGGAAGCACTGAAATCATTTTTCGTGAGCTGGCTTGTCAGCTATTTCATTTTTCGTATTACGCGAGCATCTGCGATGAGCGGAAGAAAAGTAATACTTGATAGATAAAGTTAGAAGCTGCTTATCCGGACATTTTGGAAAATGTTTTACAATTTCTTAATTGGAATGTTTCGTCCAACTTCGTTGCTTCCTAAGTTGGTTATTTAATCTTGACTAGGTATGCCATTTAGCAGAAGACAAAAAAAAAATAGGTTCACTTACTCCCTATAATAGTCACCAACTTGCGCTTGGTCGGTCACATGGTCTTACAGTACATCGGTATACTTTTGAACTCTGGCTAACGTTAGCTTGGACACCCTGTTTAGCTGTGAGCACAATGAATACGGTGTTGTTGGGCAGCTCACCTTCGCTGTAGCTACACAGTGCGGGTGTTTGCGAAGCTAAAGCGGCGTGGAACTAATCGAGATATAAATGTGATTCGTGCTTCTTGCTGAAGCTCGTTCCCGTAATGGCCCACCTGATGTAAATGTCGACGTATGTTGTGTGTTTCGTGTATTCTTTTTTTCATTGCTATTAAATCGACTCATACAAAACACTACTGCGGCAACCATGAATTCAGAACAAGGCTGCGATATGGGAGCTGGCGAGTCTTAGCGCTTCTCGTGGGAGTTGGCAATGGGCATTTCGTCGTGGGCAGCGACACATTCGGTGGGCCCCTTCGATTATCCGTCCCTGACAGTCCCGAACTGCCCTAAGTGGTACTTTCAGCTCATGAGGGCTTCGCATACAGGTTCTGGCACAGTTTGGAATGGCAAGGACAGACAGTCGAAGAGGCGGACCAGTGTGCGGAATATCAGACGCTATAGGATTCTTAGGCACACATAATCGAAGAGGCCCACTGGGTGCGAATGGAGCTGTCTTGTGGGCGACTATCGCGGGGCTCCTCGCGCGATAGAAAGTGCATCGGTGTATACGCGCCAGTAGCCTTGTGGGCTGCCTAATCTGCTTATCGAAGTCTGGAACCACCGTGGAGGAAGCGCATCATTGCTTTAAATCGCTGTCCTGTCACCTTTTAAGCCGCAGCATGTGCTGTTACTTCGTACGTGGACAACTGGGAGCACTGGAATTGTGGGGCGGGTTTCAGAGAGATTGTTATTTTCTATCAGGAAAAAATCACGCTAGTAAAAGGCTCTTACAATATAATATTACAGCAGCTTTAATAATTTACAACATTTCGATTATCTATTGTGAAAAAAGGGTTTTAGTATGAGCTCTTGTGACACTCCGAATTAATACACTTAATTTGCGAATAAATGGCTTTTCTTCTTGTGTACTTCGTCGCCTAGGTGACGTAGGTTTTCATGAAATACAAAGTGACACCACGGACTTCTTATAAAGAGATATTTTTGTTGTACACAATCGGAGACCTTTCTAAAATTCATAAAGATACCTAGAGTTCGCCTTCGCTTTTCTGTGCTGTCGAGGATTCCGAGTCAAGTGGCTTCCAAAAAAATTACCTCGTAGTTTCGGCATGTAAAGCCCCAGAATTTAACTTTATTTTAACAAATCAGTTGGTAGTCAACTTAGACGCTACACTTTTATGTCATCTTTTTCAGATGTAGAGCTGTCTTTAAACGATAAGATGATGGGCAGTATCTCACCCTGACCAGTGTCAGCCAAGAACACTACGTGTGGGGCACAACAACTGAAACTAACCTCAGGAAAATACACTTACTACAGAAAAAGATAATAATAATATTCGGGGTTTTACGTGCCAAAACCACTTTCTGATTATGAGGCACGCCGTAGTGGAGGACTCCGGAAATTTTGACCACCTGGGGCTCTTTAACGTGCACCTAAATCTAAGCACACGGGTGTTTTCGCATTTCGCCCCCATCGAAATGCGGCCGCCGTGGCCGGGATTCGATCCCGCGACCTCGTGCTCAGCAGCCCAACACCATAGCCACTGAGCAACCACGGCGGGTACAGAAAAAGAGCGTACGTATCATTACAAACGTGCCATATCGCAGTCACAGTGAGCACCTCTTTAAACAATACAACATACCTATAATTTACTCTCTATACAACCGCTCTCTCCTTCGTATATGGCACTCAAACTCAAACTCTGAAAACAGTGTATTTAATGAAATTGCTTGTCTGCAAAGGAATACAGCTACCTATATCAGCCGTCACGGAGAATGTTGGTCTATACCCCCTCAAGAACAAACTACGGTTTGCAAATGACGAAAAATAAATTACCCAGACTGCTTAATTCATTACATGACCCTGGCATGGACATCATTAACATAACACGTTCAGAACTGTCTTTACTTATCAGAACCTTGTCCTAAATAATGAATCAAGCGTAATTTCTTTTTCACTTGTATTCACATGTGTGTCTTGTTAAATGTTTGTAATGACATAATTTTTGCTCGTCCTTTTCTTTCTCTTAAATATTCCAAAATTAATGAACCATCGTATCTTTTCAGCTTTAATTATGCAGCGTCAAATGTACGCTATTTTCACTTTTATTTACGTATTGCCAAGTGTATGTAATGTGGTAGTGCGTACTATCTGCATTGCTTTTATTTGTCCTTATCCCATTTCTTTGTTCCTTTTTTGTTTGTTCCGTTATAGAAAATTCTCTTGAATTGATTGATGATTGTAATTAATATTTATATGTGATGTTCTTTGCGTACGGTCGATTGCGCTACTCACTGCCACCAAGTAACACGGGGGCTAAGGGCACCTCAAGCTGCCTCATTGCAGCTTTTATCTTAGCCCCCGTCATTGTATTTTAGCAATGGAAACAAATAAACAAAGAAAGAAAGAAAGAAAGAAGGAAAGAAAGGAATGTCGTTTTACTATATATTGTCTACAAGCGACCTGTTCAGTGCTTTAAGAGGACGCTCGAGCATCGATAAAATGGGAATTGAACGGATATGTGGTATGAACGTCTGATGACGCTTATGCTGACATGGCGTGTCACAACGCTTTCCAATCGGCAAAAAACTAAAAAAAGCGGTTACACTAGAATTACCTTGAGCGCATTGAGCGTCTCAAAGACCACTCGATTAGGTGGGTAGTACGAGTTGAGATTCAGGAAGCCGAAGTGGGATATATTGTATCTCCAGATGTCATCAATGATGGTGAAAAATGTTGGGTCCTTTATGTCTTTTGTCAGAAGGTCAAACCTGAGTAAAAAGAAGCATAAGTAAAGACCTAGAAAACAGAGTAAGACTTTCTCTTGCAATGCGGAGTAGCTGGACCTAATTTATTAATTGAGGACCTCTAGTCTATGACCTCCATAGAGTCTCTTCATTTACTCCGGGAGATATTAGAGGGAGGAAAGGCCACAGTTTCGCCCGGAAGGCGAAGCATCGATCGCTATAGCAAATTGCTGTAAGGATAGTAGTCTTATCGGCCGTATAAACTCGTATAAACATTTGCTCAGTAACTAAATTAACAAGCATGGTGTTAGGCGCGTACAAGCAAGCATGAACACATCTTACTCGATGACTGCACACACTCGCTGTCAAAATGTTGGAGTGAGAAAGCGCGGCGGCAGCAGCGAGGAAGTAACCTTCGTGCTGCCTCTCGCTTAAACGCGAAGTAATCGGAGAGGATGCAGTGCACACGAAGCGATCAGCACTTAGCGCACTGAATCCCCATCGCAGATCGCTTTCAAGATAGGGCGCGCGCGGCCGCGCCATACGCGAGCAGTCGCCGCCAGAGTAGAACTCCCACCTTTCCTCTACCCCCCTCGCCCCCGGTGCCTTGCACGCGCGATATCGGGCGAGCATCGTCGGCTTACCCTCGTGCGCCTTCAGTCGCACATACAGCGTACGGCACGCGTCGACGATGTTATCGCCCATGGACTTCATACGGAACATCACGGCAACGGCGATGGCAGAAATACGTCTGGATGTTTCATATATTGGCTATTGCAGTAAAAGCAGAGGTTGAGGTCAAAAATAGAAGGCCTCGTGTGGTTTAAGGCGGGGCTATCGCCTGGTGATTACTCTAAGTGCACCCATGTAGGCTGTGGGTTGATTCTGAGTATATAGAGGCTCACTAATAATTATCTGTTGCTTCTCCAGGGCAAGACCTTCCTCTTTTTTATTTAAATAATACCGCAGACCTCATGTGGTCCAAGCAGGAAGGGCAGATAACAAGGCATATTTAGAAACGCCATAAAGTTATTACATAGACAAAAGGTTTGACACATGACACAAATGAGCGAGACAAGTCAAAGGGAATACATTGCACATCAATCTGCAGATCAGAATTCAATGCTAAGATTTCTTTCAAAACTGTCACTAGAGACAATCTGTTCAGGCAGTGCATTCCAATCGTATATTGTGCGCGGAAAGTAAGAGTACTTAAAGAAGTTTGTTGTGGCAAAATGTGGTCTTAGGGCATGGGTATGTTGGTGACGGGTTTTTCGTGTTGTTGAAGGTGTAACATAAGGGGAAGAACAAATTCCAAACTTTCCCTGGATGAGTGAATGAAGAAACGTTATTCGAGCAATTTTCCGTCTTATATGAAGAGGTTTAATTTCGTTGGAGGACATTAAAACAGATGGGGAATCAGTTCTCATGATTTTATTGTAAATGAAGCGCACAGCCCATCCTTGCACGTCTTCCATTTTTGCTATATCTTCTTTGGTGTACGGGTCCCACACTATAGCCGCATACTGAAGTATGGGCCGAATAAGAGAGTTATAGGCTCATAGCTTAACGTGACTGGGTGCTCTTTTGAGCTTGTGTTTCAAAAATCCAAGTTTTTTTAACGCAGATGACCAGATGTAATCAACGTGGTCGCTCCAGTTAAGCTGTGAATTTATTAAAACGCCTATACATTTGTATCTTTCGACTTCCGAGATAGTAGTGCCGTAAGCAGAGTAACTAAAGTGGATAGGACGTTTTTTTCTTGTCATGCGCAAAAGCACAGTCTTATCAGAATGGAAGACCGTTCCTGATCTGTCACAGAAGGCCACAATTTCATGGAAAGCATCATTCAGTAATATTTGGTCAGCCACAGAACTCATTGGGGTGTACAGCAAGCAGTCATCGGCAAATAAACCAATTTTAACATTTCTATCAATGGAACACACAATGTCGTTTATATAAACCAAAAATAACAGTGGACCTAGTACACTTTCTTGGGGCACGCCAGATGTCACCGGCAGTAACGTGGAAGAGGTGCCACCAATATCCACAAACTGTTTTCGAGTTTTTAGGTAGGGACCAATTCAGTTGACTAAGGTCAAGGGCACGCCTATTAATTTCAGTTTTTCAAGAAGTTTATTATGGGGAACTTTATCAAACGCTTTGCTGAAGTCTAAAAAAATTATGCCCAGTTGTTTACATTTGTCTAATACGGAACTACAGTTATGGATAGCAGTCACCAACTGCGTGACAGTTGATAAAACCTTTCCTGAAGCCGTGTTGAAATAGAGACAAGCATGCTTTAGAGTTTAATATTTCAAGTATGTGGTTAGCGATAATGTGTTCGATTAGTTTGTAGCAGATACTCGTCAAAGAAATCGGACGGTAATTGCTTAAACACGCGCGGTCCCCTTTTTTATGCACTGCACAACTCTGGCTGTTGCTGTTAGCCAGTAGGGGGGCAATGAAAAACACGATAAAGATAAACAGAAAATATTTGTTAAGAAATGAGCTCATAATTCAGCGTAACGGCGTAAGAAGGCGTTTGGTGTGGCATCTGGACCATGCGGACTTTTGGTATCTAACCAGAGTAGGGATTCAACAACGCCTTCGTAGGATACAGTGATTGATTCTTCAGGTGGAAGGTCAAACACATGTTCATTGGCACTTTCTTCAGAAAATACAGAGTAGGCATTGAAATGCGTAGCAATTGATTGAAGACACGTAATCACGTTATGCACAGTGATTTGATTTATTTGCTTGTGAGAAGTTCGAAGGTGATCCCAAAATTTATGGGGATCATTTCGTATAAATTGTGGAAGACTCTCTGTAAAGTAATGTTTTTTTGCTGAATTAATGCTAGAAGAAAGCTCTTCTGATAAAATAGCTAACTGACTAGAACTGGCGTTCTTAGCTTTTTTCAGCCGTTTAAGCCTTCGTTTTAGGCGAATAATGTGCCAATTATTCAGGGATTTGATTTCTTTAAGCGTTTCTTCTTATCTGGTATGAAGCTATTGATACAATATTTACAGTGTTCCTTGAACGTGTTCCATAACTGTGTGACACTGGTTCCCTCAAAGCTTTCATAAGCCAATTCCAAGTAATCAAGGGTGGATTCATTCAGTGCTCTTGAATAATCTTTTACGTTCTTATGCTTTGCTTTTTCTATACGTCCGTGGAGTACAGGTAAAGATAAGACTACTAACTTGTGATGAGATATCCCGTCGTGAACAGATACTGTCTAATCACAAAAAGAGTGTTTTATGAATAATAAATCTAAGATTGACTCAGTAGAACCATGCATTCTAGTTGGTTCGGTGACTATTTGCTGAAGGTTGTGCTACAACATTATATCATAGATAGCGTCAGCATTTTCAGAACATCCAAGGTTTTCGTTAGACCAGTTTATGTTTGGCAGATTGAAATCCCCTGCACGTATCAAATTTTATTTCTGTAGTTGAACAAAAAATCGTGCAGCTTATGCAGATATTCCAGATCAGAATTAGGGGGGGCCTATACATTGCACATAAGATGAAAGTGTAGCCAAGATACGTGATTTTCAGAGCAAGGCCTTCATTGTTTTCTGGTGAATTTAAAACTATAGCGGAAACATTCGGTTTTAGTGAAATGGCTACGCCACCTCCTCGTGACCCCCTATCACACCTAAATACAGTGTATGGTGGAAGAAAGATGCAACCATTAGGGATATCACAATGAAGCCAAGTCTCGGTCATAACAACTATATCAAGTCTGTGAGTAAACAAAGCGATCTCAAGTTCAGTTGCCTTGTTCACTATGCTTTGGGCATTTATGTTTAAGATAACACGGTCACGAAGAGCTGGGTTCTCTAAGGTGGTCTGTCAATCAGAGTTACTAGAAGAGAGAGGAGAAAGTCTAATCCGTTCTTCATTTGAATTGTTCCAAGCGTAGATGCTGTTGCCGATTTTGGGCTTGTCATGAACGAGATAAGCCTTCTTTCCATACTTCCTTTCGGTGTTGCAAGATTCCCAGAACAATTTTCGTTTTTTTAATGTCTCCTTAGAATAATCATTTTGTATGGAAAAAGCCGAACTTTTAAGTTCACTAACATTTGCATACAGGGCCTTTTTTCATTAAAATATTGGAAGAATGCGATTACAGGTCGGTTTGAGTTGTTATTTGCTTTTCCTACTCTATGTATACGGGCAACGGATGATGTTGAGACACCAAGTTTTTTTTCAAAGACCTCAGAAATCACCTTATTTTTATATTCCTCTTCAGTTTCTGAGGTATCTTTCATTATGTCATGTATAATCAATTTCGAGCGGTGACTGCGATCCTCCAGGTCAGTGAGCTTTTGATGTTGTGCTAAGAGATTTATTAGCAACGGGCGCGAATGGGTAGCCGTCACAAGCGTTCGGCGAAAGACAGCAACCACGAGCTCATGCCGGTAGCGATGGTGCTGTGGCGCAGGCGGCTGCTCTTCTTCGTTACAATCGCCCTCCGCAGAAAAAGGCGCCATCCTGGCGGTTTAAGGCGAAGAGACTACTAATGGGTCGTAGTAGGGCTTAAGGCGAGAGACGTGGACATGTTCGCGGCCGCGATGGCGTAGGTCCGTCGATGGCGTGAGGGGCTCTATGATGTAAATGACGGAGGATCTTTGTTCGAGAACGCGGTAGGGTCCTGGGCACTTTGCGACAAGCATTGAGGAGAGGCCGGGTGTAGTAGCGGGTACCCGAAGCCATACGAGAGAGCCAGGCAATAAAGTTGGTGCAGAACGGCCGGCAGGTTGACGGGATTGCTGCTGCCACTGGTCCTCGGTGGAAAAAGAGCGGGCAAGCTGGCGGCATTCCTCGGCATGACGAGCAGCTTCAGATAGCGGAGTACTTTCGGACGCGTCAGGTGTATATGACAGAATGGTATCGAGAGTAGTAGAAGGTTCTCGTCCGTATATGAGAAAGTAAGGGGAAAAACCAGTAGTTGCTTGGGTCGCAGTATTGTACGCATACGTCACGAAAGGGAGAACTTGGTCCCAGTTTGAATGATCAGAGGCGACGTACATGGAGAGCATATCGCCAAGAGTACGGTTGAAGCGCTCGGTCATGCCGTTAGTTTGCGGATGGTACGCTGTACTGGTGCGGTGAACGATTCGGCATTCGTCTAGTAGTGCCTTCAAAGCATCGGAAAGAAAGGCGCGGCTTCTATCGCTCAGACGTTCGCGAGGGGCACCGTGGCGTAGAACGAAATGTCGTAACAGAAACGATGCAACGTCGCGGGCGGTGGTAGTCGGCAGAGCAGCTGTTTCAGCATAGCGGGTCAAGTGATCCACTGCAACAATAATCCAGCGGTTGCCTTCTGGAGTGGAGGGTAGCGGTCCGTAGATGTCTAGACCACCACGATCAAAGGGCCGACGAGGGCCGGGAAGGGGTTGTGACGGGTAGACGTGTCCGGGAGGTAATTTTCGGCGTTGGCACTGAGCACAGGAGAGAATGAACTTTCTGACGTAGTTATACATGCCGCGCCAATAAAATCGGATGCGTAGTCGAGCATAGGTCTTGAAGAGGCCGGCATGTGCGCACTGAGGGTCTGCGTGGAAAGCGTCGCAGATAAGGTCACGGAGATGGCGGGGTATCACGAGAAGCCACTTGCGACCGTCAGAGAGGTAATTAAGACGATACAGAAGGCCGTCGCGAATGCAGAAGTGGGTAGCCTGGCGGCGAAGAGCGCGAGATGGAGAAGAGGTGGATGGATCAGAAAGGATGCTGATGAGAGCACTGATCCAGGGATCCTTGCACTGCTCCGACGGCATGTTGCGCAGTGCATGAGATGGAACTGCGGGCTCAAGGGCGCATAGGCACGCACAGTCAGCGGAGACCGGTGACCGAGAAAGGGCGTCAGCGTCTGTGTGTTTGCGGCCGGAACGGTAGAGAACGCGGATGTCGTACTCCTGTAGCTTAAGGGCCCAGCGAGCAAGTCGGCCAGATGGGTCCTTAAGGGTAGACAGCCAACAAAGGGCGTGATGGTCAGTGACGACATCGAAAGGGTGACCATACAAATAAGGACGGAATTTTCCAAGGGCCCAAATAATGGCTAAACCCTCTTTCTCTGTAACAGAGTAATTAGCCTTGGCCTTTGTCAGAGTTCGAATCCAGCGGCTGAACAGTGAAGGTGCTCCAGTGGTTAGTTTTGTAGAGAACTCAGCTGCAACAAATGAGTCGAGCGAATCTAGCGTGAACAGCATATTCAATGACTACCACGACGTGTTCTCCGATGAACTGGGGCTAATCAAGGGTCCTCCAGCCAGCCTGCACATGAAGAAAAACGCCGTAACCAAGTTCTGCAAGGCCAGACCCATTCCATGCGCGCTACGCAAGCGAGTGCCACTCAAACTAGGCCGTTTAGTTTCTCTGGGCGTGCTGTCGCCGGTGGCACACTCTGAATGGGCAACGCGCATAGTAGTAGTGCTTAAGAAAGACGGCGCAGTAAGAATCTGCGGCGATTTCAAGGCCAGAGTAAATCCAGTGTGGGCAACTGAGAAATACCCATTGCCAATCATTGAGGATATGTTTGCCCGGTTACACGATGGGGACTATTTCAGCACTCTGGATTTACGGAATGCATACAATCAAGTGGCGCTAGACGATAACGCGAAGAAAGTTTGCGTCTTTAATACGCCAAAAGGCCTATTTCGCTACAATCGACTTCCTTTCGGTATGGCCTCTGCGCCCGCGATATTCCAAAGAAAAATGGATGAGGTATTGGCTGGTCTTCCAGGAGCACAGGCTTATCTTGATGATGTGCCCATTTCCGAAACATTGAGTGACGGCGGAGAAAGGCTGGAAAACGTCTTAGAGCGCTTCCGAGAGCGCGGTGTAAAGCTAAGGTTCGATAAATGCAACTTGCGCAGCCCAGCAGTAACTTTAACTAGGCCAAATGATCGATCGTGATGGGCTTCATCCGACAGAGAAAAACCTTGACGCTATCATGAAGGCATCGAGCACCTGTAATGTCAGCGAGCTACGTTCAGTTTTGGGTATTATTACTTTTTACGCGAGGCTTCTGCCGAACATGTCAACCACACTTGGCCCATTGTATCAACTGCTTGAAAAGAACGCACGTTGGCAATGGAAACAGCCGCAAGAGCTCGCGTTTGATCTTGCCAAGCATAGCCTTAAAACAGCCAAGGTTCTAGTTCGTTTCGACCCTTCGAAGGAACTTAAACTTGAATGTGACGCGTCACCGTACGGTGTGGGAGCTGACTTGTTTCACACGACCGGTAACGTTCACAGGCCCATCGGTTTCCGCTCGCGAACATTAACGCAGGCGGAGCGCAACTATTCGCAGCTCGAGCGAGAGGCACTGGCACTGGTATTCGGCGTCACGAAATTTCGTGACTACCTTCTAGGTCGCGAATTTACCTTAGTGACTGACCACCAGCCACTGTTGGGCCTGCTGAGATCGGACAAGCAGACGCCCACAATGGCCGCCGCACGGATACAACGTTGCGCACTCCACCTGGGGGCGTACCGCTACCGGCTACAGTACGCACCAGGACGACAGATGCTGAACGCTGACGCCCTGAGCCAACTTCCGCAGAGATCTCCGGAATCTGACGATGACGGTGAGCCGCCCCAATATGTGCTGTCGCTAAGCCAGCTGAACAATGGCACCATAACAACGCGTGAGCTGAAGGCATTAACGGCTTTTGACCCTGTGCTGGTCGAGGTCAAACGGTACATATTACATGGGTGGCCCAGAAACGCAAACGGAATGGCCCGGGCCATACTGCCATTTTTTGACCTTAAGCTTGAATTATCCGTAGCACATGAACTGGTGTACTGGGGTGATAGGGTCATAATACCGACCGAAGCTAGGGAGTGAGTGCTGCATCTTCTACATGAAACGCACCAGGGTTCACCGGCAACGAAATCTGTCGCACGTTCTTGGTTCTGG
Source organism: Dermacentor variabilis (assembly GCF_050947875.1). Lineage (NCBI taxonomy): Eukaryota > Metazoa > Arthropoda > Arachnida > Ixodida > Ixodidae > Dermacentor > Dermacentor variabilis. The sequence goes on along the minus strand of NC_134578.1, from coordinate 98,647,976 downwards.
TGGCCAGGCCTCGACAAAAATATTGAAGACGTGTCTGTGTGCAAAGTCTGCCGATGCCAACTGCAGCTCCCGTCGTTAACTGACCTGAAACAGGCGAAAGGTGGTCCCATATTCACATTGACTACGCGGGTACGATCTGCGGAAAAATGATACTCGTAGTAGTCGACGAACACACCAAATGGCTCGAAGCAATCGTCGCATGCCTCAACGCAGACTACCATTAACTGCCTGCGTGGCATTTTCAGCAGGTTTGGAATACCGCGCACGATCGTTTCTGACAACGGGACCCCATTTGCCAGTCAAGACTTCGCGTTGTTCGTGGCAAACAATAACATTGTGCACCTTCGATGCGCTCCATACCATCACCAGTCTAATGGCGCAGCGAAAGGGCAGTGCGAACTATAAAAGATGGTCTTCGAAAAATGACGAAAGGAAAACTGGAAGACAACCTAGCACGGTTGCTTTTTAACTACCGGAGGACTCCGCGAAAATCGGGTAAATCCCCAACAGAGCTACTTCTGGGCTATCAAATACGTTCACGCTTGGACACATGCTTTCCTCCAGCACTTGCAGGACTAAAAGAGGACCAAGATGACTGGCTGTCGCTGCCTGGAAGTGAAGTGTGTGCCCGCAATTACGGTGTGGGGAGCAAGTGGACGCCCGGTCATGAGGTCGGGAGCCAGAATGGTGACCATGGAAACATCAGACGGAGTCGTCCACCGGCACGTAGACCAGGTCCGCCCGCGACAAGAGGTAGCAGGGGACTAACCGCCAGTAACTACAACCACCACACATCGCAGTGAGCCAGACCAAGCAACACAACTACAGCATCCAGAAACGGTGAATCCGGATGAAGGCATAACCGCTCGGCGCATTCCAAATGGCACCCGTTCTCCAGACTTTGCGGCACCAGATATTCCAGTGGTCCCGTTGCATACAGGTGTCGCCCAACAAACTCTGAGACGCTCAACGAGAGAACGCAAGCCAGTGCAACGCTTTCATTTCTGAGGAGGAAGGAATGTTGCAACTTCACGTGTTTTCGAAGTGCGCGCACCTTTTATCGCATCGTCTGGCGATCCTTCAGAGTTCGGACTATCACTAGTAGCACGTGCTCCTTCCTATCTTCCTGCCACTCGGCTACATATAAATACGCTCTACACCTTTGAATAAACGTTCATTTCGTTCTACTGACTACGCTGCTGCTTCACTGGTCTGGCGTTATTGCGAGCACGCCATGGCTATGCTACAGAAAGTAATAAAAGATGGTTGCCGCTGATTGCTGAGGCACTGGCTAGTCGCACCTGCCGGGGACCATGGGTTTATTTGGGTGTAATAAAACTTGTTCCGTTGCCGTGTAACGTTTTTGAGAACTTTCGGTTGTCTTCTTTACTGAGGACCCGTTTTATCGTCTTTCTTAAGCTTCCGTTGCATGCCGCCGCGATTGTCGACGAGCCACCGCAAGCTAAGTAAGAGATAGAGGACTAATCGCAGACGCCGGCACCACCCTTTTCATTCGGTTTTCTATGTTCAGTGCACAGGCTCGGCCCCATCGAATCCCTCTCCACTTGAGTGTGCACCTCGACTCTTGTGAGCCAATTAGATAAGACAAGCCACTCAGTGTAGGCAACGCTATTCGTTTTTCAAGCGAAAAAACGACCTCCTATGAACGAGGACGGCGTTTGATTGGTTTGTTCAGAAAACCCTGCCAGTCACTGCCCTATGCTTTCGTCGGCGGTTACGCAAATTTGACGTCAGGAGATTGGAATAAAAACGTATTCGAATAGTTTTACGTTTTAAGGCCTTAGGTGTGCAGTGAATTTGCTGACACGAAATTGCAGCTTGTCCCGATAAAAGTTTCCTGTGCCCACTAGGCCATATAGTTTCCAGCAATATTTCTTAGAACTGGCGCTGCAGACGTGCAGACACCACAAGAGTAAGTAGAAGTGTACGGTTTTGTGCGATCTTCGTCCTTGTGCACCCAAAAGTTGTTTTCGCTTTGTTTATCATTTCTTATTTGCCTTCGCTGTCGTATGTTTCAGAGAAATCTATACTTTTAGAAGTACAAAAGACGCTGTGAACACGCACAGTTGCTACTAACTGCAACAATCCAGCTTGTCAAGGTGAGAAAATCGAAGCGCGCCAAGTGTCTCGATTCACTCGCTTGCCCGCGATAGATTCATAAGGGTGTTTTTATGCCGTTTGTCAATGCATGCGTCCGAGGCTTTCGATATCGGGCCTCTGTTCTTGAGGTTCTGCGTTCGAATCGTGCCGGGGGTGAAGTTTATGGTTCTTTCTTTATTTATTTACAATGCATTACTTTGTCGCACATGACGAGTTTACAAACTCCCGAAGCAGTTTGAAATCAAAAGGAAGAAGTTTAGGCAAGTCCATGTACTTCAAATAATTCGCATGCTTGCATTGCAGCTGCCATATACACAAGCGCCACAGTTATTCTATGAAACTCTACGCACTACGCTGTGGGTTACGACGCTGCTGTTGGGCATGCTAGGTTTCGGCATGGTTGTTCATACGGTGACAAAATGACTATATCCGTAACTGATAAGTCTATGTGCTGTCTAATAGTCAAATTAAACACTACAATCAAGTACTTACCTAACCTGTTTATAGTGACAACTACATGTTATATTTAATCTAAAACTAAACTTATATTATTCCGGTTACACGAAAATGTCGCCGACTAATCCCCCATCAGTAAAGACAGGTCATAGTTATATTCACCTTTGCATTTTTAATTGCAAGCAGTTATCCTTGACGGTTGTTTCAAGTTTCTCTTACACGTCAACCGTGTCAAGTTGAAGTTCGCTTTTCAACTCCGCGCGCCAGTACTTCAATCTTCGCGTATTACTATCCCCCTACATTGCGTTCACTAATGCCCACATAAACTGTAGAATAATAGCGTGGAGTAATACACCTCTCCGCATTTATCTTTTCTGCAGCCCATACAAAATAAGGAAGTGCCTGTTATCACTTGCAGTTCACCACACTGTAATGGCCTTGGTCTTCTTGATCAGTAAAATACTTGATCTGACAGAGAGTTGTTTCAATTACATTTAAAGTTATGTAGCATAAATTGATTGTTTCTGAAGTACCTTTTGAAATCATTAAAATTTCTCACTAAAAGATACTCACACCACCATGTTTGCTTTCAATAAAATTTTCTTGTGAACACTCTTCCGCAATATGCTAAATGAACATCTACATTGGCTACAATTGCGTTTCTGGACATTTTGTCTGCTCCGCTTAAGAACCTAGGTAATTTCACGTGATTAGAGGTTTTACTACAACATTCTCTACTAAGCTCAGAAAAATTACTCCAACAATTGTGTGCACCTTTATGCACCTACTGTACACTTTTTTTGTATTATCGTCGCCATTTTTTTGGTTTGTCTCTGTTTGGCAATTATTTTGCGGTTCTTTGGACACGCACGTGGGACATGTTTCTGTATTCATTTCTTTGTTCTCTACATCAAAAATTGTATAAGTTTTTTCACTACAGCTTTTTTTTATCTAGGATGTACTGCAGTATACGGTCTTTCATGAATTTCTCTGCCATTTTTCCTTTGTGCTGTCCCTTGGCAGTGGATAGGAAAAAAAAAACAAGCATGAGAAGCAATTGCCTCAAAGGTACTCGCTACACAAGCTTTTGGCATCTTCGCCGTTATTTTATCGGCCGCGCAAGAAACACAACGAGCATGGAACGAATGCGTAACGTGGCCGTGAAGCCGGACGGCTTCTGCATCGCATCACTGGCGTCGCCCGTCGCTAAGCGGACATCCGTATAGCGTTAGAGGCCGAATACCATTGAGATGTCCGTGTTCAGTGAAGCTTTCTGTGGTGGCATTCGAAAGCTAGCTGCTTTGGTCAGTGACGGCGCTGTGTTGGGTTTCTGCAAAGCCCAACGTCGTCTATTAGGACGGTTGCGGTTTGGGTTCGTCGCCGAAATTCATTGCGCATCTCTCACTTCATGCTTCGCTTCATCCTTCCAGCTTCGTTCACCTAAGCTTTGCTTACGCCGATTCCCGCTGCGCGTGCGATTAAAAAAATGAGGGCCTCGATGTCAGTAATCTACATTAACGCAAGAAGTTAAAAGTAAGTAATGACGTCTCAGGGCTCTCTCATATCTCGTTTTTCGATCACTTTTCGAAGAAACCTTGCTTGCGAAGTTCTATGCACTGGCTCCATAATATATTTGACGAAATAGCAGAATTTATAAAAAAAAGACAGTGTAAAAATCTGTCATCAAACCATGTCGGTACTTTGTACCCAAAGGTGCCATCCATATGTTTACAATCGACGTACGTCCGGCTAGTGGTGTGAAGCGTCATGACACCTTTAGCGTGCAGTGTGAGACTACAATTGTGATGAAGGCTAATATACTAAGCCAGTAGTACTAGTAGCCACGTGCAGTGCAACTTGTCAACACTTTGATAGTATCAAGTACTGAAGTGGCCTTCAATGGCGTACTGAGTTCGTATTGTTTTTTTCAGTTCGTACAAAATTTTTATTTTGGTCGCACACGGTTTATAAACGAGAAAAAAAAAACGACTTTTCTATTTTTCTTGGCTATCCTCCCCGTCTAAAAAAATGCTCGGCAGAAAGCCACCCGAAATTTAGTCACACTACGTTTACGAAGACGCTAATGGCAATTGTTAAGCTACGTGGCTATTTAAGATTCCTGCAACCGCTAACGCCCTCTTTAAAGACCTAGGTAGCCACCTATAGTAAAAATAACGCCGAACAGAAGCATGGTTACCAAAGTTACCTCAAATCATCCCTTTCAACCCCCTTAACGGTAAGATACGCTGGTAGCTTCCGGTTACGTTAACATAAAGCTTTTCTAAAAAAGACCTTTATATTAGATTCAATGTTGAAGAAGAGTTTTCATATTTACACTGTCCGTTTCCAACAAAAACAATGCCTAGACGCGGCGGCAATATACCCGAAATGTACCACAGTTAGCGCCCTAGATTTCATCATTTAGTCTGGTCCTTCGTCAATCTGTTTAAAAAAAGGAAATACTTCCTAAGAGAGGGCCTTTGAAATTCTTTCTGATACACTGGAAGTTTCGAAACGCCATTAAAGGAGTGTTTTGCAGCAGATTGTCTAACTTTGGCTTATTGTTTGGTTAAGTATTTAGTCTGGAGAGAAGCTAATAGGTCGCGTCGTTATAGTGCCAGGATGCGAGCTATACTGTCAACATAGAAACTTTCTCCACTTGCCTCTACTGGGGCCTGCAAGCGACATTCCATCTCCGCTTTGTGCCATATCGCCGCTGAAGCATGCAGCGAATGTAGGTCACGAATCCCGGCTCGCTTGCGTGTTTTGTGCTTTTTTGCGGCAAGTGCACCTTCGCGCGTTCGGCATTCGATGGCATAACGAGGCCACGTGCTGTAACCGGTGACGTTGCAGGCAGTGTGTCTGATGTAAAGGCGTGTGTGCGTATTCATCCTAATTCTCTAATCCTCCGGCAGCAATCGTACCTCCCGGGCAAGTAAAGTCACAGTGTCGTCCTCCGTTTGAAATCTGAAATGTTTTGGCGACGTAGAGCGGATTATTACTTTGTACACAAGATCGTTAGGGCGTGTTTTAAGCTACGTGCTTCTTGCTTTGTAGTGTGAAAACCTGGTCAAAGCTGATTGAATAAGACGAAACACAATGGCACAGCAAGCACACAGTGGGTATGGCAGCGGCATGGCAAACGGTTCTTACAACGACGTGTGCTTCATTTTGCAGGCAGGCCACAATTACGCTTTCAAATTTTATAGGAACAATAACCGTTTCTTATTGCTGCTGCCAGACCCTCAGCACTTTGTGTGCATTTTTTCGTGTGTACTGCATTCCTTAAGAATTCTGTTGCAACTGTCCGGTGATGTCGAGACTAATCTAGGCCCAAAGTCAGAGGAAATGCTTACAGAACTGTTGGCCGGACAAGCACGAATCAGCGCACAGATTACCGCGCTCCACTGTAGCACGGCTTCTTTTCAACAGCGTGTTACGCACATAGAGGTGTTGGCTTCAACTGCAAACGACGCTCTTCAGTGCGTTCATGATCTTCAGAAAACTGTTGATAACCTTAAACATTTCATCACCAAACTTGACCGCAAAAACAATGACCTAGAAAACCGATCCCGAAGGAATAATTTTATCATTTGCGGCTTGAAGGAGCCCCCAACAGAAACTTCTGAGGAACTATTAGCTTCTGTATCAGAGTTGCTGTCTCCCAAACATGGAATCCAGTGTGAAGGTATTGAACGCTGTCGCTGGCTTGGCACGCAAAGAGAGGAAAAGACGAAGCCTGTAATTTTTAAACTGCTAGACTTTAGAACATGGCTTTCCATCTTTAAAACGCCAGAAAACTAAAAGGATCTGATACGTTCATTAGTGAATACTTTCCTGCGCGTTTACGGCAAATTCGAAAGACTCTCTCGGACAACTCGACTGACAACCGCAAGGAAGCAGAAAAGTATAGATTGCAGTACGATTCCCTGATCGTCGACAGTGTTCGTTACACTTGGGATGATGTTTGCAAAAGGCCTGTTAAGGCTCCAGCTGCTGCAGTGCCTACGTACACGGAGTGACTGGTTAATGAGCAGAAACTAACTCTTTTGAACATAAATACTGGAAGCTTGCTTAATGAGCTTGAATATTTCAGTTTGCTTGTAGAGTGCTACAGTCCGTGAATTATTTGCGTAACAGAAACCTGGTTCGACAACTCTATATCAGATGTAGAATTTTTGCCTCCAGATTACTCGGTTATCAGAAACGACAAGCAGTTTGCTAAAGGAGAGGGTGTACTCTGTTTATTAGAAAAGGCATTGAAATTTTTGTAATTGCCCGAACTTCCAAATTCTGAGTCTGTTTGGTGCCGGATAAACATCTCTCGTTTCGTGACAGTTGTGTGTGCTGTATACCACCCGCCCGTTTTTGAAAACATTTTCTGGCACATTACAGAATACATAGCGGTACACAGGCTCCACAATTATAAAATTATCATTACAGGTGATTTTAATACTCCTTGTATCGATTGGAACTGTTAATTTCAACAGGTCGTGACAAGGCTGTTGGTGAATCCCTAAATAATATGGCTATATCATTTTTAAGACAAGTGGTTGAATGTCCAACTCGCGTCAACTCTGTTCTTGACCTTGTTTTTGTTAATGAACAGTTGTTACAGTGCGGTTTTCAGTGTGACGTAGTCGGCGTACTGTAAGATCACAAGGGTATCTCCATGAAATTTAACTTGGCTTGTGAGCCCCACAAGCCGACATTCAATAGGGTTACGCATTTTGCCCATGCTAACGACCATGCTATTGTTTAACTGCTGGAGTCATCTTTCAGAGATTTCGTGACTGGCAGCGAAACGTACAGTGTTGATGCTTTGTTAGAGCAGTTTCACAGTTTAGTAGATAGCTGTGTGCTTCAGTTCGTCTCCACAAAATGTGTAAAACATAACCTGAAGCATCCATGGTACACAAGAGACATAAGGCATCTCATAAGACGCATCAAGCGTATGCGCAAGCGCAGCCGGTCCCAAAACGAAAACCATGACTCAATACTTTTTTCACTCAAGTCTGAGCTAAAAACAATAATGACAGAAGCTAAACACTTTTACTTCAACACAACCCTGTCAGCCTTCATGAAAGAAAGCCCATCGAAATTTTGGAAAAGAGTACTACCCTCTTCCCATGACTCTGTATCCTTCATTCTCAACCATCAGCCTTGCTCTGATCCCGTAACCATTTCTGAATCCTTTAAAAGCTAGTTTCATTCTGCCTTTCATATAGATGATGGTACCAATCCTACTTTCACTGATAGCTCGGAACACCGGTTATCCAACCTCGAAGTAAGTTACGCTGGGGTTCACAATCTGTTATTAAAAATTGACACAACTAAACGTGCGGGACCAGACGCCATACCTAACATGTTCTTAAAGAGGGGCTCGGAATGGAGTGCCCGTTATCTTACAGTCATTTTCAATAAATCGCTGGTCACATCATCCGTTCCCCAGGCTTGGAAAATTGCCAATGTGATCCCTGTGTTTAAATATTGCGATAAACAACAAATTAGTAATTACCGAGCGATCTCCCTAATTTCCACTTGCTACAAGCTACTTGAGCACATTATTCACAGCCACATTGTTCAGTATTTAACTTGTCATAATCTACTGTCAAACTGTCGGCACGGTTTTCGATCTGGTTTTTCCACTGTCACTGAGCTCATTGAATTTACTCACGACATAGCTTCCGCATTAAACACCCACAATCGAATCAATGCAGCATTTATAGATTATTCCAAAGCATTTGACATGGTCTCCCATAATAAGCTTCTTCGTATAATACGTATCATACTTAACGGCAATAAGTTACTCGACTGAATAACCGACTACTTATACTTAAGATCCCAGTTCGTCACTTTCAACCATGCACAGTCATCTTCAGCCACTGTAAATTCAGGTGTGCCCCAAGGATCGGTGCTTGGGCCTCTATTATTTGTAATTTTTATTATTAATGATGTAGCAAATGTTATTAATGACACCGCAGGGAAGTTACGCCTATATGCCTATGACAGCGCGCTTTATCGTAAAGTTGCTAACGCCCATGATCAACAGGAACTAAACAAAGTGTTTTCACTGTTCTGTGAATGAAGTAACGCATGACAAATGAAAATAAATTTCACTAAGACACAGACAATGACCTTTGGAAACAAGAAGAATCCGCTGCATTTCCCTTACAGTAATAACGGTAACTACTTGACCGATGTCAGCGAGTTCGGATACCTGGTTGTTATTTTTTCATATACCTTCAAATGGAATGCTCCTAATAATAACATTTCTGGGAAAGCACTTCGCAAACTTGGCTATCTCAAACGAAGCTTAAAAAATGCCACGAAGGAATGTAAATTAACTGCTTACAAATCGCTAGTTGGACCAATCCTGGAGTACGCCTCAACTGTTTGGTCTCCTTATCACGCGGGCGACATTGACCGTTTAGAATGAGTTTAAAAAAATCAATACGATTCATCTTTGGCCGATACGATCGTAACTTATTACCTTCTTCACATATGCGCACTTGATCTTTGCAAACTTTAGAACATAGGCGCGCGCGTGAACGTATCATCGTGCTGCACGAGATCGTTCACACGTCATCTGGAATTCAGGCAAGCTTCCCATTTGTGCCCTCAAGCGCACGTGCAACCCGACGGCGCCTCCCATTAAACATTGTTCCTTTCAAACCACATACAGGCTGCTTTAAATTTTCTATTTTCCGGCTAACTGTTGAAATTCGGAATTGATTGGATGGCTCACTTCCCGTATTGCCAATTGAAGAGTTCGTTGTTCAGTTCCCTAACAATTTGACCTGTTGATCTGTTTTAATAATTCTGTGTTACCTATTTCTATGCTGCCCGTCTTATTTGTTTTTACTAATGTATGTACCCACTCCTGGTATGTCTCCCCGGAGACAGCAGTATATATAAATAAAAAAAATGCACGCGCATAGCTTTCCCCCTTGCTTTCGTGTTCTCTTTCCGCGTCCTAATTTATTGCCCAAGAAAAAAGTTTGACAAAGGCTTTGGCGGAGGCAAGTTGTTTTGCTGGAACAGTGCCACAACACGCAGCTTGACCACTTTTTTCTGCGACATTACACATATTACACACAATGTCAACGGTCTGCTCCGCTGAGGGCGGCCTATCCCAGCCATCTGCACACAGGCGCTCAATTCACACAGCAGAGACTGACAGCCCGTCGCTAGCATCTGTGCGCGACGGACTTGGTAAATGTGCAAAATTAACGCAGTTGACAAAGCCACCGGTTCGCGCGATAAGCGAGCGGAGCGTAGCGTAAGCAAAACTCGGCTAAAAATGACAAATCTTTTTCTGCATCTTTCCATCATTGAACCGTTTTGATCCATTCATCCGTTTTATGCACGTTAGTCGGCCTAGGTTCTTTTGTGCTCACGCGAAGATTCATCGCACCGCCACCGTATAGAAAAACAGACCATGCACTTCAGTTCTCCACATTTCGGTTAAAAGACTTATTTAAAACATTGGAGAAGGGTTCGCAGACACTCACTCGGGCACGAACGAAATGCCAAACTTTGTGTTTTTGTACGCGGACGCCTGCAGGATGAACTGCTGGACTCCGGCGTCCCACTTGTGGAAGCCATCGATGAGGGCGTTCTTCTTGTCCTTGTAGAGAGAGTCGTAGAACAGGAAGTCGCACGCGTTGTCTGGAGGTAGGTACGTCGTGTTTCCTCGCCACGCTTCACTGATGGTACAGACGTAGCTATACGCTGCCATGGGTGTTGCCGCTTCAGTTTTAGCCACTGCGAGGAAAACCGGTCAGTCGACCACGGATGCGAAAGCAAAGATCACTGCCCATCTGTAGCAGGGAAGCATGTGGAACAAATAATGATTTGTGTATTGCAAATTGAGTATCCTTCAGTGGCTTTTTTTACGTATCTGGTCGCACGCGCGCGTGCTAGGCAATTGGTCTCAACAGGCGCTAACCTCGCTCTTTAGTAGTAATCAATACTTGTATACTAACCATGTCGGTAAAAACACCCTTCTAAAGTGCGCAAAAAAATTGGTAGACCAAATGTTGACGCTAAAGAATGCAAGGTCGAGTATATGATTGTTCATATTATTCTGTGAATAAACGTTAAAGGCCTTTCTGTATTCTGCCTCTTTTCCATTCTGACTAATGAAGCCTTTGCACGCGACATTGTAGGCGAATCCTATCGTACTTCACGCGCAATTGCATCCACCCCTATTGGGTCTACTTCGGCGCAATGCAAGATTAGAGGCGCGCGTTGTATTCCTGTCTTTTGTTTATATCCTTAGCTGTTGAAAATTGCTACGTTATGTCGCCATGGAGGAACATCATTTGATATTAATGTCACCTTGACACGACAGCTATAAGTCACGTAACTCTAACTAACATTTTTTTGAACTGGTTACAAGATATTGAAATCGCAGACACGCAAAACCCATATTAGTTCAGCTAACAAGACTTTGTCTTCAAAATAAAAGCGATAAAATGTTGTTTTCTTACACATGTGAACGAATATAACACTTAATTTTCTGTTGATATGTGGACTTCCAACTGACGTTATCCGTCAGTTTAATTTAGGCTTTTAGTGTTAAACAGCTACAATATCTCATTTTCTTATGCAATTTTAGGAGTGTTATGCTGTTGTTGAGTAGCGTCGACAACACCACTGTATGAACTAGGTAAATTTGTGGCGTAGACCTAAACAGGAAGCATTCTTTTGTTTAAATAATAAAATTCTTTGCAGCGATGCGTACTTTTATATGTGCTGTAGTGGCTGTTACCGTGAGGGGACAGACCCTGCTGTCAAGCACTCATTCCATTTTGACGCTGCATCGTCTTCAGATTGTTGCTGTTGCAGTTGTGGTAATCATGGTTGCAGTCGTCATAGTTGACGTAGTGGCGGGGTTGGTATTACTGTCTTCAGTCGCCGCGGTAGACAAGTGCCTCTGGTTCCGCGCTGCCGAACGCGAGGTCGGTAGATTCATCGGAGCCACGGTGGGCGCATTTCGATGAGGGCAAGAGGGAGAGAGAGAGGAGGGGACGTTTAACGATCGAAACAGAGTCCCTAGCGAGGTGTGTCATCATGCCGAGGTGGGAAGGCTTCTTAGCCCAGGAATCATCTGGCATCTACTGCACTCTTGTCCTTGGCGACTAGTTATTGTTCATTTTCCGGGTCCTCGAGGGCGAGCTTGGACTCCCACGTTTCGGCTAGGTGGTCTTCGTTTGCTTCTGGTTGTGATTCTTCGTTTGCCTGTGGTCTTCGTTTGCTTCGCGTCCACTTGGGGTTTACTTTCGCTGCCTTTGCGCCATGGGCATTCGAGGAGCAAGTGTGCTAGGGTGTTGGCTACGTTGCAGAGTAGGCAGAGGTAGCCGTGGAGTGTCGGGTAGAGGCGGTGCATTATCGTTGCCTGAGTGTAGGCGTTGCTTTGTAGGCGTCTGAAGGTCACGCTTTCTTCTCTGGCTCTCCTTCAACGCCACTCCGCACAGGGTGGACACAACCGCGTCATCTACTACTACGTTCGCCTTTACATATGTCACTCGTATAGCATGAGTAATTTGCAACCAAATGCATTTCGCGCAAAAAAAAAAAAACTCGTCATAATATGCATGTCGGCGCTCACATACTGTTTGCAGGCTCAAAATAAATTAATGAAGCTGTTCCATGCTGTCTTCTGTCACCGCAACTTCTCCTTAGTGACCGTGCGGCCTGTCAGCCGCTCGGTATGATTTTTCACATAGTGTGCTTGGAACCCATCTTACACGGTTTAAACCTGTTTTCTTTCGCCACTTATGGCGCGTAACCTGGTAGCTCTGACGAATCTTTCAGACCGTTCTCTTTCTTATTAAGTTGACGGAGTGGGTGAAACTACATTCGCACAAATGAATCTTGCGTTTCTTTTGCAAGACCATTGGGAGGAATGAAAGCTCATAAAAAGTAAAATTGAGTGATAACCATGTTGCGACTGTCATAGACCCTCTGAAATAATTTTGAACTTACTTTATATATAAAAATGCCCGATCCAATCAGCAATGAATTATCATTGGCGCATTCCACCTCATTGACGCTGTGCCTTGTATTGCCTCGACAACGATAATTTTCACTGAGACTAACCCCCTTGCAGAAAATAGAACATTAATCAGCTATATCTCAATGCTTCTTTTATTTGTACATGTGGTATATTATTATGAATAAGGGCAATCTCTGACCACAAAATCATATAATAGAATAAGGAAATCTTCTCAAACAAAAATAAATCACACAATAAAATACCAGTCCAGCTTTTCTCGGTCACTGGAGGACCCCGGCACATGCTTTGTTTCCATGTTCGTTGACGCAGCTCACACCAACGTGGCTCAAATATATGCGAAGCCTCAATCTTGCATAACTCGAGACCAGGAGCTTCTCTAGAGACTCGCGGTGCTCGTGGCAGGCCTTGACGCAAGGGTGCACCATTTTCCTCGAATACTAAGTCACAGCCTTCAAAGGAGACCTCAAGTGAAGCAAGCTCTCAGTCCAACTTATGATGCTTCTGAAATGCTCTTCGCATGATTTCAGCTTCAGGAAAACATTCACTTGAACATGTAAGGTTGCCACCTTGACGACCGTATTCCTTTAGAAGAGTCAGATGCCGCGTGCTCGCTGTCACCTGAGCCTAAGCAGACCGTGTCGCACTGCTCACATCCTGCAACTGATGTCAGCATCCCTCTTAAACAAAACCACCGAGGTAGAATAGGATTTCGCATTCATTTGTTTCAAGTTTTTGATAAATAAATTTTCAGAGCCATCGCTGACATCGGCCTCCGCTGCTCCGTGCTTTTTTTGTTATTTGACACTGTGTCGGCAAAGTCCAGCCTAATCTTTACGGTCCACTGTGCACTGGATCAGTACGGCTTTATCTTGGGCTCTGTCAAAAAACGCTAAATTTTCCAACTATTTCTGGAATTCTTTGTTCACATGGGCACGCAGCCCCTAGTCGTTTCACTGAGAAAAGGAGAGACGAAGTAGCCGCAGGTTCTTTATTGGACCTGTCGCCTTGCGAAGTGAAACCCGCAATGGCGGCGGCCATAGGGAAAAACCGGTCTAGGTGGCGAGTACTCCTTCAATGAATATCCGCCACCCTGCACGGAGTGCTGCCGAGCGACGGACCATTCAGGCACCCTACGCATCCCTAGCGTGCCTGAATGGCCTGCCCCTCGCCAGGGCTTCGCTTGCCAGCACTCTACTTTATCACTATCAATATATATCTTATTTAGTGCCCACCATAAGAGTTGACGCCGCTATCACAGGCAATGCAATGCATCTTTCGAGGTGTGCAGACAGGCGGGCTCATAAAGTTCACCTGTTCCAATACGCCCGCATTAAAGGTTGTGTTGTTTTCCTTCTCAACATGTTACTGAACTTGATAACGCTTGTACTTTCGTCGTTTCTCAACCTGTTCGGTCAAACGTAGTGAGTCAGGGCTACCAGGTACTTGTTTACTTTAGCTGTTTTCGCGAGATTACGCTGGCAGACGCCCTTGGTGTCCGAAGATGGGACCACCACTCTTCACGGAGAGATTTCGTTGGCCTCCAAAGAAAGTACGCTCTGCGCAGGACTAATATATCGACACCTGTACGGCCGGCCTTTTACTGCATCGCTTTCCACGCCGAGAGCTCAGGACTCCAATCATGTCGAACGGCTCGGAATTTGAATATATTGCTGTAATGTCAGGAAACCAAAACAAGTTTCGAATTTTCGAGAAAAAACTGGCGTCACTTCCGGTTTTGATGGATGTGGCGCCACATTATTTTTTCTTCCTGCGGAAGTGCTCCCTCCTCAAACAGCGCTAAGCCTCATGAACCAGGCGCCCCATAACGTAAAACGATTCCAATGTGTTTTATTCCAATATCCTGACGTCAAATTTGCGTAACCGCCGACGCAAACATCGGGCGGTCACCCGCTTGGTTGTCTGGAAAGAGCAATAATTCTCTAAAAACGAGTAACATTGCCTACACTGAGCGGCTTGTCTTATCTAATTGGCTGACAAGAGTCGAAGAGCACGCTCAAGACGAGAGGGATTCGATGGGGAGGAGCCAGTGCAGTGAAAATTAATAACCGGATGAAGAGGGTGTTGCCGGCGTCTGCGATTGGCCCGCTTGCCCTTACTTAGCTTGAGGTGGCTGGTCGAAAATCGCGGCGGCATGCAACGGAAGCTTAAGAATGACGCCTAAGTGGATCCGCAGCAAAGAAGAGTTGGCAGAATGAGGTCGTAAAAGTGGCGTAAGTGCTCGAAAAGGTTACATGGTCACGGAAGTTTTATTTACGCAAAATAAACCGATACTCTACGGCATGTGCGAGTAGCCAGTGCCTGAGCGATCGGCGGCAGCCATCTTTTATTCCCTTCGAAATGGCGCAGCCAGCGGTTATTCAGAACAAAATTTAGCTCTGTTCGACATAATAATGCATCTATAACGCGTAAACGTCAGTTTGACGGTGTGATATTTTGCGATTTTTTCACGTCGCGTGACAGGCAGGTGAAATGAATGCACCCCGAAAACTTTTAACCAATAGCTGAGGGCTGACGGCGAAACGACGTTCAATCAGAAATAACTATCTTTCTTTTGTTCGGTCAAATGATGCATAATACGTGTGTACACGTCACATCAGATGGGGAGCTATCGCGGTTTTCGTGACGTCGCGTGACAGACAGGTGAAGGGGGGGTGGTCCAAAAAAGTTTTTGACCAATCGCGAAGGGATGATTGCAGAATCGAAATAGAAAAGTTCTACGTTGTAGCGCCCCAGCGATGTACCGCCGTGTTTTGAACATACGGGCTTCTATGGAAGCTTTGCTACCATATTGAGCTCCCTTTGGCGCACTGCGTTCGCCGCAAGGGTTTCCCTTTAAGTATTACTGTTTCATAACTGTATTTTTCGGGAAGCGGCAACTGTGTGGACTATGTATACACAGCGGCGGCCGTCGCGGCTCTGCTATTCGGTGCGGTGATCGGTGCGATGCCTCAATATACCGCGAAATGAAAACACGTAAAAGGCTGCGCTCAACACTCGCATTAAGGAGTATGTTGTCGGTCAATATTAAGCATGAAATGCTCCTAGCTCCCGTTATCGGCGACCTTCAAGCGACCTTGAGCCGAAAGCTAGAGCCCTTATCCGGGCACTCAAACGAGAACATTCGAGCAAGTTGCGAGTACAGAACCAGTTGGCTCAGGCGACCAGCGAAAACTTGTGGTATCTTCGACTGGTCGCCCGTACGTCCCGAAGCAGAGTCGGGTAGATCGGGCGTTTCCCGAGCTCAAAGGTAGAGGATAAGCGCGCAAGCCGAACGTGCGACTCGCTCTCGGAGGAGGAAATTGCCGATGCGAAACCACGTGACTCCTGCCAACGTCGGGTGATTGGCCCATCCAAAGCTCCCGGCGCTGCGGGAAAAACCGGCGGACGTGCCGGCGGGACGAGCGTTCGTCGAGACGCCAGCATGCAGTGGCCTAGGTTGCCAAGGTTACGGTGGGCCGTCGCCAACAGCACCGAGGCGGCGCTGCGATGACGTTTCAATCTCGATGACTGCTCCGACGACGGGGCTCGGAGCGCCTCAGAGCGCTCCAAGATGGAGGAGAGCAATCGAGAAGAACCAGGCGAACGCAGGGCGCGCACCCTCTTTCAACCAGCCGAAGACAACGCCGCTCGCGAGAGCGCTCCGGAGCGCTCAGAAACGACCAGCCGAAGATAGCACTAGTAAACGCGTTCTCTGGCTCCGTGCTATTTGTGCTGGACTTCAGTACATACGCTAGTTGCTGCCCAAACGAGTTAACAAAAATATTGCTTTCTAGTTCTTTTTAGTGGTCGTTCACAATAACACTCAAGCTGTAACTTCCACTACATTGAAATTTTATTTGTCATTTTCAATAGCGACGTTCAAAATGCAGATACAGAGTACTATACACTTCATTGTCATTATCGTCGCTGAGGCCTGGTTGCCTGTTCTACGCCAGCGGTCCGTGAGTTCCTAGTTTCCAGAGATGACGCCACGCTGCATGAACAAGCGAGCAGCTTCCGGTGCGCCCTGGATGGCGGTTTGGCCACGAGACGATACTTGAAATCAGGTTCAGTTCAAGAGAGGTTCGTGTGCTGCGGTGTGCTACAGCGAACTCGTATTATACCGATTGTCAGATTGTGGCTTGTATAATCTCCAACCAATCTGCTTTGCCGGTTGTTATTTCATGCTTAAATCTACTGTCGATTACGGTATAGCGATAATTTTTATGATGCAGCTTTTCTGAGATTTGTTTTTGTTACTTGCATTATTGAAGCATTTTGTCGGTGAGCTCTTGCTGTCTCTGTTGACTTTGCAATAGCTTGTGTACAAGGTTCTGCTGGCTTTGCTATTGCCTGTGCTGGTCCTGCAATTTGCTTTGCTGGTTCTAATGTCTGTTTTCGAAGACCCGCATGGCTACGGCTTCGGCCGACGAGAAATCTAAGCTGGCCGTACCACTCAAGCCACTCGAGCCGCTTGCCACGTCGGCGAAGCTCGTGCGTGTGACCGAGCGGGAGCACGAGCGAGAGTCCGAGCGAGGCAGTCCCCAGTATTGACTTAGATCTGCTGCGTCTGTGGAGCTGCCAGCAATGCTACTGCTGGAGCTAGTCACCGTGGTACCCAGCTCCGGGAACTCTTCACTGCTGGAGCTCCAGCCGTTGTCCCTTTCACGGAGGCAGTTGAGGCGCTGTTGCTGTATGTTGCAGGATGGTGGGTTTGGATTCACTCTCTCCTTGCACTCTGTACTTGCAGGTGTATATACTTCCCATGTGTATATTAACATGCTTCGATACATTGGCGAATTTCTTATTGTACATATTGTAATGAAGCAGCAAACGTGCATGGAAAAAAATCTTTGCTTGGAAATTTCTTAACTCCGACCAACCTTCTTTGGTCGGAGTAAGGAATGATAGGTCTGTTAGTATCTCACAATTATTGTGTTTCTTGCTCAAGGTATTAATATTTTCATTCCAAAAACAATGTGTGAAAGCCACTAGACGCAAGGCTACCCCATTCTCGCATTCTTCAGACTTCGAAACAAAGCACCATGCAAAAGAGTCTTCAGCAACGACACTTGAGCGCCATCAGAATTTGCGTGCTAGACGCTGCACGCATTGGCTCACGCAGCACAGTACGGTGACTACGAGCAAGTGTGATGGCCCCAACACAACTAAATACAAGAAATCAAGGAAACAAAAATTTAGCTCCACGCAGAAGTTCGCATGCTTGTTAGTGTCCAGATGGCGCGACCGCCACCACCCGGCTCTACTCGACTTACAGGGACGCGCAGACCTTATCACTTGCCCTGGCTGGAGGGCTCTGACGGAAAGACAGAAGCGCTTTAGTTTTATTCGGGTGGCGTAGCGGCAGCAGTATCAGCTTGAGAGGCGCATTCAGCCAACGTTTATAGTTCCGCAAACTGGTGCTGCGACAGCCAGTATCTTGTATCTTAAGATACACACTACAGTATTTCATGTACTTGAAGTACAGGTACTGATACACGTCTTGCCAGATGTATCATGATAAAGATACGTAACATAAAGAATGTCTAGGACGGTATTTAATGTACATGCATCTTCGATACTGACCAGCACTAGATAAAGCTGCACGGTATCGAAACAGAGGTTGTCGAAATTATCCGGAATTTCCTACTTCGGCGTGCTTCACAGTGAGATTGCACTTTTTGCGCGTAGAACCCCAGAATGTATCAGTTTAATAATTCTTACCGCTTGTGTTCGCAGGTGGTGCGGTAGTTGTTCCCGTAGGAGTCGCTTGTGACCGCGGAGTTGCAGGCGCGCCCGCACTGGTAGGCTGGCCACTCTCGGTTGTATCTGCTCCGCTGGATATAACGGGGGGGTTATTCGACGAGACAGGTCCCGGTCCCTGACCGCCACCGCCATCGCCACCGCTTCCTATGTCCGGGGCTTCATCGACCACATCGTTGTCCCCACTCCCACCTGAAAAAAAGAATGAACAGAATGGGCGTAAGCATTGACGCATACGGAAAACCAGTATAGCTATACTAATATCCACGCAACATTGCGTGCCAGTTGGCGGGGATTCAGTTTGGACGTATTTTAGGTGTGTAACGATGGGCACGGCGTTCGCCTTTAGTTACGTCCTAACAAATAATGTCGGAAGATTAAAGCAGTATCTTAGGCACTTCCATTAGATTGTTTCAACGCCCGTTGGACAAACCCGGGACTGCGCCGAAAGGCACACCGCCCTAATTCTCCCTAGACAAGTCAAGATGCTGAGCCGTCAGCCAGCGGTGTCCTGCGGAGAAGTATTGCCGAGCAACATGTCCAAACGTGTCACCAAGTGCCAGACAGCCCGGCGCCGTACCTCCCTTTGCCTGGAGGTCACCGCGCCCGCCAACTTTGAACCGGGGGGCCAGTGCGGTCGCTGGTTGGACCTCTCGGACGACCGTCGAGGGCTGGCTTTGTATTGGGCCATTTGAGTGACAATGGTTTCTTGGGGCTTATATGACGCGACGCGCTGCCAGGAAAACCGGATCCGCCGACCCACCGGGAGCAGAGTGCCGCTCTCGACTGGAGTGAGATGTATCACGCGTTTTCGCCGGACGTCAACGTGCGGTAACAGTCGCGTTTGCTGTGAGCTCTCGGCCCCAGTGCCGATCCGATCATGTCCTGTATAATGGCCTGTATATAGTGTATAAAGTCCCTTTTGTTGTTCTCACCGACGCCTGACTCGGAGTCTTCGCTACCACCGCTCTGTCACGAAACGGGTGATGAGCGCTACGGGACCACCTCAAAGTCGTAACAGGGGTGGCAGTGGTGCAAAGTCGTAACAGTGGCGGCAGCGGTGGGATGTCGTAACAACTGCTACATCTCCGCTCAAGTGCAGCGACTCCTTTATTTAAATAATTTAAAACGTATTCATCCGAGTTAGGGGGAGAATCGCCTTTGGAGTTAGGCAGCACTGGGGCCACGGAATCTCAGATGCTCGAGAGTGCAAGAGTAATTATGCTACCTTTTATTGCGACCATTAAGTAGGCGCGCTAAGTGCATCGTGGTTTGGGGCGCGAAAGCGAGGTTTATCCTCGTGTCGAAACACGTCGTGCCGGTCTTGCGGTACCACATACCACTTACTCGAAATCACGCAGGATGTACGTGCTGGTGAAAGCTCTGGTGTAATGTAGCTGAGTACAGTCAGCATTCGACGGGACAAGCGCGAACATGATGTCCTCAAGCGTTTCCGCTAAAAAAGATCGATAAATGATGTCAATTCGGCAGCTGACGTGGAGACCGTCATTATTATAACATTTTACCACCACACCGGTCTAATCGACGGAGTTTTTATTCAGTTGTGTGTGATTTCACGCGACCACCACATCCACTTCCGGCGACTGGACGAATCTCCTTTTTTTTTTTTTGACGTGAGATGCCATGATGTCTGGGACGTGCAAAAAAAAAACTCGCATAAAAAGCGGAGTAGCTTATTCTTCGCTGCACTTTAGAGAAGTTGAGGCTTCGGGCCGAATTATGAAGTGTGGAACAAAAAGCAAGAACATTGGGCATAAGTGTTTCTTGTCGTGCTCTTTTAAATACTATTTAGTTATCACCCTTCCCGGAGAGTGTTCAATATAAGCGACAGTGGGGGTCTAGTTTCATGCGAGCTCATGACATGAGTCAGGAAAATCGAAAGTAACATAGAAGATGTCTCTTTAGGCACTTGTGAAAGCGGCTCCTCAAATAACTACGATGATTTGTGCTCAAGTTGCAGTTTCTTTCTCGATGTAGCTATTGTGTCACGGCTATCTACTGCCGCTAAGTGGTCCTCTTCTTTGGTGTATGTGCCTTCGCCAGAGTGGAATAGTTGCCGGCGTTAAAAAAATCGAATGCTTTCAATTCATTTTTGTGCAATTAGCACTCAACGCCGCGGCAACCCAGTGAGCAGTACACGGTGACACAGTTTGCATTCTCAACAAAGCCACTGCAAGCAGTGGAAAAATTATCGAAATGCCCATTAATTACATACTTGTTGAACAACTGCAGCTTCAAACTTCCCTCTGCTCACTGCCCTAGGAGGCTCTATGGCTCACAGAAAGAAATCTGCATAGTAAGATTGTTGACGCTGAAATCGTTCAGCTACCACGCGAAAGTTGGGCGCGCATTTGTACAATTTGCCAAGGTTTCGATGAGAAAGCAAACTGCATCGCCTTGTATCGATAACAGCGTTTCACCTGTGTTACGTGCGGGAAAGAAAATGTGTATTTTGTCATTACGTCTCTTTCTTCAATGCTTTCGTAAAAAGTGAAATTTTATACGTGACATACACTGCACACACAAAAAAGAAAAAAACAATTCCGGCACCCTACCTCCGCTAAATCTGGACACTCCGCCGCCAAAATCACTCCCTGTACTTGCATTAGATGATTGATGGATTAATGGATTTTAATGTCATAAAGGCCAGCTCAGGCCAAAGAGAGCAAAACATATGGTGGAATTTCTCGCCCTCTACTTTTTTGTGCTGTGCATGGTTAATTTTTGTGCACAGATAGATATTTAATGCAAAAAGGTACAGGAAAAATTACGTTATCGCAATGCCAGAAGTCTGCGATGAAGATGAACGTCGATGAAACTTACCTCAGCATCCTCGACGTCGCACAATGACAGAGTGACGAATTTCAGGCAAAATCTGTGAAGTGCTTGAAATTTTCATTTTCGTTGCCGTGCCAATACGGCTCATCAGTCCGATCATTCCCACCACAGAGTGAAGGGATCACAAAACGACTAGACCCAGATTTCTCTTTGGTGTTCTTTGTTAGACATTTCTTAACTCCGACCTTAAATTACTTAACTCCGACCAACCATCTTTGGTCGGAGTAATGAATGATAGGTCTGTTAGTATCTCACAATTTTTGCCTTTCCTGCTCAAGGTATTAATATTTTCATTCCAAAAACAATGTGTGAAAGCCACCAGACGCAAGGCTACCCCATTCTCGCATTCTTCAGATTTCGAAACAAAGCACCATGCAAAAGCGTCTTCAGCAACGACACTTCAGCGCCATCAGAATTTGAGCGCTAGACGCCGCACGCATTGGCTCACGCAGCACAATACGGTGACTACGAGCAAGGGTCACGGCACCAACACAACTAAAAACAAGAAATCAAGGAAACAAAAATTCAACGGCACGCAGAAGTTTGCATGCTTGTTTTTGTCGAGATGGCCCTACCGCCACCACCCGGCTCTACTCGACTTACAGGGACGCGCAGACCTTATCACCTGCCCTGGCTGGAGGGCTCTGACGAAAAGACAGAAGCCCTTTAGTTTTATTCAGGTGGCTTAGTGGCAGCAGTATCCGCTAGAGAGGCGCATTCAGCCAACGTTTATAGTTCCGCACACTGGTGCTGTGATCACCAGTATCTTGTATCTTAAGATACACATTACAATATTTCATGTAACGGAAGTACAGGTACTGATACACGTCTTGCCAGAGGTATCATGATAAAGATACGTAACATAAAGAATGTCTAGGACGGTATTTAGTGTACATGCATCTTCGATACTGACCAGGAATAGATATAGCTGCACGGTATCGAACCCGAGGTTGTCGAAATTATCCGGAATTTCCTACTTCGGCGTGCTTCACAGTGAGATTGCACTTTTTGCGCGTAGAACCCCAGAATGTGTCAGTTTAATAATTCTTACCGCTTGTGTTCGCAGGTGGCGCGGTAGTTGTTCCCGTAGGAGTCGCTTGTGACCTCGGAGTTGCAGGCGCGCCCGCACTGGTAGGCTGGCCATTCTCGGTTGTATCTGCTCCGCTGGTTATAACGGGGGGGTTATCCGGCAAGACAGGTCCCGGTCCCTGACCGCCATCGCCACCGCCACCGCTTCCTATGTCCGGGGCTTCATCGACCACATCGTTGTCCCCACTCCCACCTGACAAAAAAGAATGAACAGCATGTGCGTAAGCATTGACGTATAGTCAAAACCAATATGGCCATATTAATATCCTCGCTCATGGTTATATTGCGCTCAGTTTTACAAACACGATATTTAGGAAGGACAGGACGTGGACGCACGAAGCGCAATCACATGTCGTCACCTTGTCATTACTTTTTATATGTAACCCCCCCCCCCCCCCGCACCATATCTCCTTGTATATAAGCGCGTTCTTTAACAGTATCAAACAGTTGGTAGTTTGCGCTTCGTCCGCCCACGTCCTGTCCTTCCTAAATATCGTGTTTGTAAAACTGAGCGCAATATAACCATGAACGTTCACTAACTAGCCCCCTTCATTGCTTTACTAATATCCTCGCAACATAGCGTGCCAGTTGGCGCGGATTTAGTATGGACATATTTTGCGTGTGCAACAATGCGCAAGGCATTCGCGTTTCGTTAGGGTCTACAAAATAATGTCAGAAGTTTAAAGCAGTACCTTGGGATAGATCGTTGCACTTCATTGCGTTTACACACCTGGCCTTGTTACTTTATCTTTGTTTGTAAACGAAGCCAGGAATTCGAACTCCTCACATAAAGAATCTAGGGCTGGTTTGTAAACTGAACCGCTAAACATCGTATGAAAGTGGCAACTGGATATTTTCAAGAATAAAAGCAATTGCTATATTATGAGCGATTGCGTACGATGCCGGACTAGTGGTAATGCATCTTTGTGCGGAAACCGCTCCAGAATAATAATAATAATAATATTTGGGGTTTTACGTGCCAAAACCACTTTCTGATTATGAGGCACGCCGTAGCGGAGGACTCCGGAAATTTTGACCACCTGGGGTTCTTTAACGTGCACCTAAATGTAAGCACACGGGTGTTTTCGCATTTCGCCCCCATCGAAATACGGCCGCCGTGGCCGGGATTCGATCCCGCGACCTCGTGCTCAGCAACCCAACACCATAGCCACTGAGCTACCACGGCGGGTACCGCTCCAGAAAGATGGAGCGAGACAGTCACCTGTGCTCACGTGGTGATTGTCTCGGCTCTCGTTTTTCGCGCTGTTTGTGCGAGTAGGTTACAATATCTGTTGATTTTATGCAGGGTTTAAAAGAACTTGTAATCTTAACTATGGTTAACTATTGTTCCTAACGAGTGTTTTTCTTAAGTAAAGGCTGGTAGAAAAATTGAGCTTCATATTTTATTATTTTTTAGGACAGCCGTTGGTCCAAGTGGTTACGCTACGCAGTGCTACTGGCCTTAGACGAGTTTCCCTAAATTGAGAGATTTTAAGACATGTTCAGCGAAGCTAGACAGTCACCCAAATTTGGTTAGTAGAAACTGCACTGCTACATCTCCGCTCAAGTGCAGCGACTCCTTTATTTAAATATTTTAACGTTTATTCATCCGAGTTAGGGGGAGAATCGCCTTCGGAGCTAGGTAGCACTGGGGCTACGGAATCTCAAATGCTCCAGAGTGCAAGTGTAATTATGCTACCTTTTCATACGACCATTAAGAAGGCGCGCTAAGCGAAGCGTGGTTTGGGGCGCGAAAGAGAGGTTTATCGTCGCGTCGAATTATGTCGTGCCGGTCTTGCGGTACCACATACCAATTACTCGAAATCACGCAGGATGGACGTGCTGGTGAAAGCTCTGGTGTAATGTAGCTGAGTACAGTCAGCATTCGATGGGACAAGCGCGAACATGTCGTCCTCAAGCGTTTCCGAGATAAACGATCAATAAATAATGTCGATTCGGCAGCTGTTGTCGACACGGTCATTATTATGACATTTTACCACCCTATCGGTCTCATCGACGGAGTTTTTATTAAGTTGTGTGTGATTTCACGCGACCACCACATCCACTTCCGGCGACTTGAAGAATCTCCTTTTTTTTTTGACGTGAGATGACATGATGTCTGGGACATGCGAAAAAAAATTACTCGCATAAAAAGCGGAGTAGCAAATTCTTCGCTGCACTTAAAGAAGTTGACGCTTCGTGCCGAAGTATAAAGTGTAGACCTAAAAGCAAGAACATTGGACATGCGTGTTTCTTGTCGTGTTCTTTTAAATACTATTTAGTTATCACCCGTCCCGGAGAGTGTCCGATATAAACGAGAGGGGGGGTCTAGTTTCATGCGAGCTCATGGCATGAGCCAGGAAAATCGAAAGTAACATAGAAGATGTCTCTTTACGCACTTGTGAAAGCGGCTGCTCAAATAACTACGATAATTTGTGCTCAAGTGTCAGTTTCTTTCTCAATGTAGCTATTGCGTCACGACTATCTACTGCGTCCAAGTGGTCCTCTTCTTTGGTGTATGTGCCTTCGCCAGAGTGCAATAGTTGCCGGCGTGAAAAAAGTCGAATGCTTTCAATATATCTTGTGCAATTAGCACTCAACGCCGCGGCAACCTAGTTAGTAATACACGGTGATACAGTTTGCCTTCTCAACAAAGCCATTGCGTGCTGTGGAAAAATAATGAAATGCCCTTTAATTCCATACTGGTTGAACGACTGCAGCTCCAAACTTTCCTCTGCTAACTTCCTTAGGAGTTTCTATGGCTCACAGAAAGAAATCTGCATGCTAAGATTGTAGACGCTGAAATCATTCAGCTACCATGCGAAAGTTGGGTGCGCATTTGTACAATTTGCCAAGGTTTCGATGAGAAAGCAAACTGCAGCGTCTTGTATCTATAACAGCGTTTCATCTGTGTTGTGTGCGGGAAAGAAAACGTGCATTTTGTCGTTACGTCTCTTTCTTCAATGCTTTCGTAAAAAGTGAAATTTTGTACGTGACATACACTGCACACACACACACACACACAAAAAAAAACAATTCCAACACCCTACCGCCGATAAATATGGACACTTTGCCGCCAGAAGCACTCCGTGTATTTGCATTTGATGATTGGTGGATTAATGGATTTTAATGGCACAAAGGCCAGCTCTGGCCAAAGAGCGCCAAACATATGGCGGAATTTCTCGCTCCCTAGTTTTTTGTGATGTGTATGGTTAATTATTGTGCACGGATAGATATTTAATGCAAAAAGCTACAGGGAAAATTACGTTATCACAATGCCAGAAATCTGCGATGAAGATGAACGTCGATGAAACTTTCCTCAGCGTCCTCGACGTCGCACAATGCCAGAGTGACGAATTTCAGGAAAATCTGTGAAGTGCTTTAAATTTTCACTTTCGTTGCCGTGCCAATACGGCTCATCAGTCCGATCATTCCCACCACAGAGTGAAGGGATGCCAAAACGACCAGACCCTTATTTCTCTTTGGCGGTCTTTGTTAGACATGCACTAGCCTTTCTCGCCTTGATCACAGGCTCCTATGTTCCTAAACTCCAATACAATTACCATGGGCGTTCCTGCATAATTCTTGCGCACTGCTGCAGTTATAACTCCATGATGTTTGAAAATGCTTGATTTACGAATTCACAGATCTGTTCGAAGCCACTAGGATAAAGATCAGGCAGCAACCACGCAATAACTACCAGTCCCATTTCCGCTGAATCGCCATGGCTTCAGTTTCACATAGACACCTTATGTGTCGTCAGCGCAAGACTTCCTTCGAATAATTTTAGTTCTCAACTATATTGCTGACAACTGCGAAGACCCCCCCCCCCTCTCCTGGCGTTTATGATACGACATTGATGAGGTGGACTTTCTCAAAGGAATAAAAAGCCAGTAGCACAAGAGGGGATGAATAACGTGGTGAACAGCGCGTGCTTATGAGCAGCCAACACGACCACAGTCAAACCAGTATCTTCTGGGTCGAGGTGTCACAACCACAACACTCAGAGCAGTGCTCCTGTCTTACCTTGCTCCTATCCAAATACACAGGAACGGAGCAAAACGACGCATTGCGTTGACTGACAACCTACGTGCTTCAGCGGCAGGCAAGCGAACCTGTTCGCTATAAATCATCGTCGCAAACAAAACAAGTAAGGTGGGCCACAATCACACTAAAGAATGCACGGCATAACATGAGCGTTAGTTCACGAAGAGACCAAGACGGTGTTCGAGAGCATGCAGACGCACGTGAGGTTGTTTGTATTTGGAATGTCATAGAAGATGGACGCGAATGAGCAGCAATCTAGATAAAAACAAGATTTCACCTCTACTCTCATGCAGAAGAATTCTTTATTCCAGATTTTATGGGGCCCAGAATCACGGCAATGTCCCATTTTCGTGACCCGGAACGACATCGTCTCCAAGGTTGATGCAGCGAATTAATGCCAGGCGGCCGAGTCCACGAGTTTGCAAGCGCGGCGCCGGAAAGAAGCAGGTCGGCTCATCGAAGCAAACTAGTTCATCACGGTGGAGCTTGGCGCTGTACACGACTGGCTGAAGACTTGAAACGATGGATGGCGCGCGCTGAACGAACAGCTCGAAGACAAAATCGTGGAAGATCGAGCTTCTGAAGACTATGAACGCAACGTCATGGCTACTTTGGCTACTGTGTGCGGAACAAATGAAACAGCCTCAGACGTCAGTGTCAGTGAGCCCAGGTCTTGCTCCACGTAATGACGTGGCGGATACAGCTATGACGGCAGGAGGTCGAGTCGTCGAGGATACAGTGACATGATCTCACTGATTATGGACATTGAAGCTTTAAATGCGGCACATAAGCGGAAGCCCCGTCACAATGGCAGCCCTCTGCGACTTGTCGAAGCACACTGTCCACAAAAAGTCTGGTCTGACGAAGATCAAACGCTTCTACTGTTTGAACAAACTTCTTACTGGACAGGTGACGCTGGCAGTATTGTTTGAAGCGCGCGGACACATCTATGCAAGCAACTTCGAAAGAGCTTTTATCAAATTATAGGTCGATGACATTGTTACTACACTTTTCTACTGACCGGAAACTATAAGCAGAAACTATAAACATATAAGCGAGCACTCTTCCTAGCGGAGCTCGGATTACGCTTCAGAAATAGTTCGCTAATGACGACGGACATCTGCGTCTCACTCTACGAGGTTTGGCGGCTGCATTATAGGGGCCCCGAAAAGGTATTCTTAGGCGTGAAAGATTGAACTTAATGTTAAATAGAGTATTTAAGAAATAATTTACAGCAAGAACTTCGGTGCGTGCATTAGAGGCGGAGTTATTGCACATTCTTAGTTGGGTTCACCTTTTATTTAGTTGGATCACCTTTGGTCCCCTCCTCCCCCTCCTTGTTCAATGCATTACACCGCGAAGGCTGCGATGGAGCGGGACGTTCGAGAATTTTCTGCCATGAACGCAACCGTACAGCGCAGTTCAAATTTGACTTTGGGGGTTCGTGTAAAAACCACTATTTGCTATTTTGGAGCCTACGACAATCCAAATGCAGCCAAAAGCGGTTGGTCTCAGCCCACCGACCCGCAGTGCGCTCCGCCAGCTCGCTCTTCGCGGCACCCCACGGTGACCGTGGTATCTACGCTATACGTAGAACACGCAGCTACATGCATGTACAGTGCGTATGCGCAGCGTTTGTTATGTGCACGACAGGGGTGGAGTGCGTGATCGGCCTCATGTGCTTTTTGTGACCGTGCTAAGTAGGGCGGACCGGCTTTGTCCTACAGTAGTAGGAGAAAGCACTACACTACTACAGTATTACTACAGTAGTAGCAGTATTAATCAGTAAAAGTGAGACCCAGTGGCTACGACACCGATGGGCAGGGTGGCCAAAGTTTATTAGGGTGCAAGCTTTAAGCGCCTGATGGGTCTAAGAATTCGCTGTTTGGCGTAATAAAAAAATTTACCGTCCGACATTTTTGCACCGAAATTTCATGGAACCAAAGGTGATGGTGCCATCCGGGACCATTGGTGGAACTCGAACGCACGACTTTTGGGTGGAAGCCGAACCCACTACGTTTCGTGTTAAGGCAGATTTCATTATGATAAAGCTAATTAATGCGCTGGGACCCACGAACTTCGGCGCTAAATAAGGTAATATTAATTAGGATAGAGTTACGACACTCGAGCCCACGGCCTTTGGTAGCGTCGAACGCTCGACCTTCGGTGGGACCAAAATTCAAGAGTACCAAACTTAATGGCGCCACCATTGATGGTTGAACCCAACACAACTGGTGGCAGCAGAAACCACGACCTTTGGTGCTAATTAACGCGCAGTTACTTAAGATATAATTCCCTAAGGCACTCGGACCCACGGCGTTTGGCGGGACAAACCAAGCAATCAGAACGCATTCGTATCAGAATGTCAACTAATTTAATTAATGTCAGGTCAGCGCGCAGGCTTTCGTCTTCATCCTCTTCAGCGTATGCTAAAGTGACTGTCAGCTTTTTTTTTTCTATCCGGGTGGCCGCGACCAAGCGTGAGCAGACAATAATAGGCTTTTCCCGGAATTTCATAACTACGGAATTATGATGAATTCCGGATGTAATTCCTGAAGTACGTAAGTACGGGTCTGCGTCCACGTGCAGAGTAGTCTTTTTCTACTGTATGTAGATTGTTCGCGAAACACAGTGTATCACACACAGATTACACAGAATGCGAAAATCCACACAGAACGCGAAAATCCAAATATGTTAGAAGCAAATTGCTTCTCCGAGATCTTGTCCTCCGCACTGGCGTAAGCAGGGCAAGTCGGTTTCGTTGTCGCGCGGCGAGCGCGAGCCACCGCTCTCGTGCGACCCAACAAGAGCATACGTTCCCTCGCAGGCAATAAGAATGAGTCATTTGCCTTTATTCTAAGACAGCCAATTTCGTTTTGCGATATTATTCGCTGAACGACGCCCATCGTCACCCCTTTGCCACACTGCAACGTAGGAGGCACTCGTTGTATTCTGCCGAAGTCTCGGCATATCATATTGACCGCAAATAAAGATAGGCATAGCGGACGAGAACACATAAACGACACGGGCGGTAACTTTAAGGTGGTTTAATCACGGCAGCCCGTGGGCACATATGGACAAATAGAACATGCGCAAAACGCAGCAAACAAGAACACGTATCAGCCTAGCGGGGCAACCAATTATAAAAAAAATATATATATTTGCGATTGAAACAACCCAATGGAAGTGAAACTAACACAGTCTTGGCCTTTCTTTCTTTAGGTGATAGGCCTCCATCAGGTCGCGTGCAGTCTGGTCCTGGCTTTTCCCCAGAATCTTTATCTCCTTAAAAAGAGGTGCACAGTGACAGGCATTCCAGTGCGCAGCCAGGTGCACCAATTCATCTTTCGTGAACTTTTGTTCGTGTTCCCTGGCTCGATCATTCAGGCACCATTCTGTCTACCCTATGTAGGACTTGCCACACGCCAGGGGGATTTCGTACACGACTCCTACATTGCATTTTGCATACGGCTTCGTATGGTTCTTGCCACAGCCTTGCCTTCCTTTAGAACCGCGGGAGGTGCGGGGGCAGAGCCACGTGAGCTTAAGAGGGGCTGAAAAGACAAGGGGGACTCCAAACCTGCCTGCCAACTTCCTTAGGTTCTGAGTGACACTGTGCATATACGGTGCCACTTCAGGTCTTAAGGCCATAGTAGTCGTCCTCACCCTTGATTTGCTCCTAAGTCCTTTTACCTTCTGCAGGAGGGTTTCCACCACTGGCGTTATCATCGAGTCAGAGAACCCTGCCTTCTTAGGACAGGAAATTTTATTGTCAAAGGCAAGCTGCATCTTGTTCATACACGACTCGCGGAGAGCTGTTTTTAAGCACAGCATCGCTACTCCTCGTTGAACAATCACTGACTGGGAGGAGTCATAAAAAAGAAAGGCCGAAACTGTGTTAGTGGCCCTTCCATTAGGTTGTTTCAATCGGACATAGATTTTTTTTTGACAATTGGTTGCCCCGCTAGGCTGATGAGTGTTCTTGTTTGCTGAGTTCTGTGAATCTTCTATTTGTCTATGTATGCCCACGGGCTGCCGTGAATAAACCAGCTGAAATGTACCGCCCGTGTCGTTTATGTGTTCTCTTCCGCTGCCCCCGTCTTTATCTGCGGTCAACATGATATGCAGTAAACAGCAACTAGGCCAAACTGAAGTTCTTCTGAAGTCTCGGCTACCACGCGTCTGTGTTCCTACGACCCCCTTCCGCTCTATGACCTCCGAACTCAGCTTCACGACCTGGTGGCCCTGACGGTCACTATACGGTTTCCAAATTTGTGCGAGGGTTTCGTCACGATCGTTGACAGTCTTCTTGGCGTGGACTGAGTGTGATC
The DNA here is from genome assembly GCF_050947875.1 of Dermacentor variabilis. Classification (NCBI taxonomy): domain Eukaryota; kingdom Metazoa; phylum Arthropoda; class Arachnida; order Ixodida; family Ixodidae; genus Dermacentor; species Dermacentor variabilis. The sequence goes on along the minus strand of NC_134578.1, from coordinate 98,617,286 downwards.
TGGCGAGGTGAGCTTCGCGCAGGCAGCATCCACGTGCTTGCGTTTCCGCTCTTTAGTGTTGACAGCTGCCTTGTGACTCGACAACATGTCGCCATTACTAATTACTCACACACTACGAGAATCTTGCGGCCGGTGGATCTGCACCCTCTCTGCGACTACGTGCGACCAAGCTCTCGTTTGTCTCGAACTAGGGCACTTCGCGCTGTCTGGCGGATGGCGTGACAGTTAAGTTAGATTAGGCTGCGGTTGCTAGGCAGACGGACCCAGCGAAAAAAACCCTCACGTTACACCACTTTTACGGCCGATTATAGACACATCATAATATAGGCTGAGTAACTGACATTGACTGCAATCGGCATGGAAATGTATTGGTTACTACTTTTATCAGATTCACGCAAAATCTAAAATTAACCTAACCAACCGTCCTTATTTTCGAGCCGTGTTTACTCGATAATCATATCTCAGCTACGCCAACATCGTGAGAAGTCAGCTACAAACACCTTGTAGTCATGAAATGAACTCGACTGAAGCCAACTGAAGAATGAGCGAAATTTTCACTCAACATTCAAGAGGTATATTGGTTTATTCCACTGCAAGTGCGCGGCAAACGCGCGTGGTCACAGGTATACAGCTCTTCATTATACCACCTTGTCAGTTAACAAAACTGATCTAGTACTGAAAACTTCATTTTCTTTATCGGGACGCTTCAACGGTTTCTAAGGTAAATAATTTCCTGTTTCTTTTCCAACTACTTCTGTAATTTCAAATTCGGGCTAGTCGCCGCCCTCGTTACTGAACAGCTAGGTGGTCATTTGCTGATTTTGCGACGTTATCGTTATGCTCTAGTAGGCACCACGGCCAAGGTTCTTCGAATCATAGTCGTCACTGCGTTTTCTGAATCGTAACTACATTAGACCGCCTACTGGTGGATTCGACGTGATGCATTGTCGGTTTGACAAGGAACGTACGTGCTTAGGCGATAAGGAAATAAAATTTTTCTGTATGCAAGAAAAGATCAAGCGCTGCATGATAAATCCCCCGAAGCAGAAATTGGAAGAAAAAGTCTTCAGTTAAATCGAACAAAATTGTCAGCGATAATGACGTGATTATTTCTACTGATATTGCACCGATGTCATATCAGTTTCTGCATACAGATACTTTCGAGAGATGAGAGACCAAATATTTGGCCCACATTACAAGTGGCGCTTTAATTACCAGTGCGTGACGCTTGTTCAGTACACGCGAATTTATGGCCACGAAAGAAAAGTTGATAGGCACTTTAACATAAGCTAAAGAGGATGTGGGTGAAAGCCTGCGCTCTCGCGAGACATTCATTAAATTATTGAACATTCTCATTCAGATGCTTTGTTACTTCCTATTGTTTTCTCCCACCAAATGTCGTGAATTTTAGTGCCTTAATTACCTGCGACTTAATTAACCTCGCCTTAATTAAGGCCGAAGGTCGTGGGCTCAACTACCACCAATGGTCGTGCATTCGACCATCGGTGGTGGTGCCACCTATTCTGGTGCCATTTAAATGTGGTCCCACAAAAAGGTTGAAGGTTCGATTCCCACCAATGGTCATGCGGTCGACTTCCTTATTTATTTTGCCTCAATTAACACCAAAGGTTGCGGGTTTAACTCCCACCACTGATTGATTGGCACCATCAATTTTGGTGCCATTGAATTTTGGTGCCGTGACGCCAGACCGCCAATTTTTCGATTATGCCGCACAATGTATTTTTCGCCCTACGAGGAACTTAGGAGGCAGCTTTAGCTCGGGCCCAAGTCCGACCCGGCCTATTCATGTACATGCAAAACGTAAAAATGCTTTCCTGCGGTAACCCCTCAACCAATTTTAATGAAATTCATTGCATTTGTGAGGTAAAGGTAAATTGTAGTGACTGTTGGAAGCGGAAATTCCATTCGGGGCCTGAATTTCGTAAAGGGAATTTTCAAAATTTGGAAGCTTGAAAGAAAGAGAAGCACGATGTTTACATATTATCTGTGCATCAAGAACAGATATCGCGGTTCTGTAAACGGTATCCATTAGATCATTCAAAGCGGGCAAATTTGGTACGTCAATTTATAACTTACATGATTTCCTTACTTGTGTGCAAGGGTTCTGCAATATCTCTATAGCCATATTATTATGATTTTTTAAAATTTCTTTGTAACATATCAATTTTGTCCGCTTTAGATATACTACTATTATATGCAATTCACAGAATTGTGATATCATCTTTGATTGCTGAGTTACATAACTGTAAACTGGATAGCTTACTTTTCTTAAAATTCTTCATTTTTGCCATCTTTAAAAAAAATATTTACGACCTAAATGAAAAATCCAATACTAATAGTCACTAGATTTTAAGTTCTTCTTTTAAATGCCATAAACGTCGTTAAATTTTGGTGCAGTGGTTGTCGAGAAAAACGAATTTTCCTTTTACATGTATTTAGATTGCAGCACCCGAGCTAAAGCTTCCTCTTAAGGCTTTCTCCTTAAAACGAACCAGTGCGCAACACTCCTTTTTACAGTTTGACACTGGCATTATTCTTACCTGTTCTCACCATGGTGATGACGATTACAACGCAGCAGAACAAAAATGCGACGCAGAAAAGGCAGATCGGTATGCAGTAAAATGACGACGAATTAGAATCCTCTCTGCAAATAAGAAAGAAGTGGCAACCTTGAAATTAACCGTGTCACAGCATGTTCGAACAATAAGTGATGTGTTGCAATTGAGGCTAGAGAACTGAAGATTTCGCCGCTGTGACCAAATGGCTTCGACGTTCTGCTGCTGACCCCGAGGTCCCGCGTTCGGTTCCCGGCCACGGCGAACACATATGCGGTATGGGTTCAATGTAAAAGCTTCCTTGTTCGGATGCACCTTAAAGAAGCCTATCTGTGCCAAACTAATACGAAAACTACCATTCCAGCAGTTCTCACAGAGGTGCGGTTACCTTAATGAGAAAGTCACTACATTTCACGATCATTCAGTCAACCCGCCATCACTACGATGGCCGTCGGGCCGTCCTGGTAGCAATGGTGCATGCACCGCACGAACAAATAAGGTTAGCGGGGCTCTAGAGACTTGCAGCACGTTTGGGTGAAAAGACAATCCTGCCAAGTAGACGCACCAACCCGCTTTGCTCAATCAGCTCCAGAGCAGCGTTCTGGCTTCCACTGCGGGCAATAGCATTAGGCACCCCCGTGTCGACGTTCCTGCTGAGTAGCTGGGACACCAGCTGTGTCGTCAACGTCCATGATGGCCGTTGACACCGAATCTTAGGCCCAAAGAATGAAACGTTCCTTTCCTTCTAGCGCTTCCTAACCTTACGTGAGGCCTCCTTACAGCGAAGGAGCGATGGAGGAAGCAGACGTACTCTGAAAGCTCCCTTCACCCGTCCTCACGTAAGGAGCGGTTGCCGCATGCTTGGGTTCGAGATTATCACTCAACAGCTTTACGTGAACACCATTATTCAATAAAAAATGTTGTGTCGTCGCACAATCTTTAAATTGAAGAGCTAATACAGAGAAGCGTGGACGCTTTTCTTCTAGTTTCGTTCACTAAACTTTAAAAAAGTTGCGCATTACAGTGGAAAACTTGATGTGCTCCATCAACGCTGGCACGCCGGCGACGTGCGACGCCTAGCAACGCCTAGCAACGCTTTCATGCCGCACGCGTGACTGAAACGAACCTGCCTGTCAAGACGTACCGTGCTCGCGCTTCTCCGCAGGAGGGCGACAGCGCGCATGCGCAAGCAAAGGTCACGTGCATAAGCAGTGAGGCGAAGCGCTCGTTCAGGGCCACGAGTGGCGTGAGGACGCATGAAAGTAGCTTTGGAGCTACCTTATGCTGAGGAAGCACTAAGGAAGCCATCACCGAGGGTCCCTCAGTAAGGAAGCTTTCAGAGTGCCATAAGGTAGCCTCACCGCAATGAAGGCTTCCTTACTGAGGTAAGGAAGATTTCATTGTTTGGCGCTTAGACATTGAGTGGCTTTGCAATATTAAGACGCTTAACTTATATATACGCAACGGAGCGATGTGAGATGTCGTAGCTTTATAGATATGCCAAAGCCTTGGTGAAAAGTCAATCCAGTTACGACGATTCTCCTTCCAGGCATATTGTAGCGTTGGTCTACCAACAATCGCTTATTTAGCAACGTCTGCGCATGCATGAACCAGCATCTATTTTTTATTCGATTTTTTTAGACCCAGTGGGCGTCTTTTAAAGCATGGCTAAAGACAATGTATACTGTTGGAAGTAGCAGGCCCACTTACCCGTTCCTTGTTCCACAGTGAGAAAGCGCACACACAAGCGATAGATATAAATTTTCTACATAAGTGCCACTGTAAGTCCAGTTCACTAAAGGTGGAAATAAACGTGCGAGAAATGTACGATTCTTACAGAAACACTTGTGATTCTCCCATACCAAAAAAGTGAGTAGTTTCGCCCCAAGGGCGAAGCAATGACAGCTATAGCATCATTAAGTATTACGCTTTAGCTTCTCGGACAGTGTTTTTACCAGACATGGGCACGCTCACGAAGGTGAGCCCTCGCATATCCGAAAATGCATAGTCAATTGATTAGGCTCACAAGTTTTTGCGTAGAGTGAAGCGATCTTGCAAACGAAAGCGGGAGCTGAGTTCTTAGACACGCAGATTTGCTTACGGACACAGTAAAATCCACGCAACCCTAACCATAAACAGCTTCAATGTAAAAGGTGTTGCACCTCTTCCATTGTGTTAGCTTATAGATTGCTGTTGGGCTTGTATGCGATTAATTTTGGAACTAAGTTCGATAAAGGTGTCCAGAGGGCGTCGTATTTCGAAGCAGTGAAAAAGGTTTTCCACCTTGAGTATACTTACTGCGTGGTACCTTTAATGTAAATGTTGCGCGTGGGGAACAATGTTCAGCTCTTTTCACCGGCAATAAATAATAAGTAATGAAGATGAAGTGCGCATAAACAAGGTCAGCCAAATTGTTGATAACTGCAGTACAGCAACTGGAGCTAGCCGCATCACAAGTTCTTGGCGCGAGTATGAGCTGCTCTTGCTTCCATCTGTTCTTCTGCGTCGCTTGATTACTCGTTTACTTTGATGCTACCTCCAGCGCTGTTGAACACACCCCTTGTCCATTGGTGGGAGCATTGGACTTTCTATATCACCTCCCCCTTTGAACTCCGGTCTGAGGCTCTGCCACAAGGTACACTTGGCTCTACATAGCAGACGTTGCCCACACCTGTCTATTGCCTGCTCTGGCACTCTTCGCAGCAGGAGTCTCATGGTGTTCAACGATACAATTGGGCACGACGTCTACGACTATCTGTCGTCGTACGAATGGGTGAGCTCACGCAATCGATGGGATGATATGACCAATTTAAACAACGTCATCTTCTACCTCGCTTTTGACTCAGTTGTGGTGTAGAAAACTCAACTGTGCTGTAGGAATCATAAATAGGATTTTTAGTAGTTGTTAGCTTTCAACACCAGTTTCACTGATGATTTGGGTCATCCCTGCATCACCAAGTAGCGCGCCGAGCAGCTGTTGCGAGAGCGGGCGAAACAATTGGGTAAAACTTCCACCAGGCATATTGAAGTCCTCGACTTGTGCAAACGTGTTGGTGCTTTTATGCCAGAACATGGCAGAATGAAGTACGATGGCGATTATTTTTTTGAAATGCTGGTCACCAAAAGCCCAGGTACTGTAGCAGAGCACATAAATATGTACCAACGCTAGGACAAGTTGAGGAGGCAGCGGCATTTGACCTTGGGCTTTCGAGTGACTGACGAAACCTTTTGCGTCATGGACGTCCTCTTTGTTCACTGTCACCTCTACCAAAAATACAAGCATCGGTGCCAAGTTGCATGTAAGCTTCCTGTACTGTCCTTCGCTTACCTGCCCCTACAGCAGCCATTGCCACAACTGCCTCCTACACAGCTCACCTGGACGCTCCGGCGTGTTGCTGAACAGCAACGACTGCTGGAAGCCTGAGCGGCTAACAATCGCGCCAAGCACTTTTGATCCGTCTGGCCCTGTTGCTGCACAGCCGGTATTGATGAGTTTGTTTGTTTATTAATTTCTTTATTTCTGTACATCAACAGAAATCGAAGCAAAAGCAAAAGGCTATACAGCCTGACAGGGGCTTTTGCTCTGAGATACAGCTCAGCACTCAGTCATAATAGAAGTAGAGAAAGAGCAACAATGTACAATAGTAAACATAAGATATTCATTGAACAATCTAAATTGTCTCTATACATATATAAAAAAAAGAAGTTCCCTGACCTTGTCCGTGTTCTCTTGTTCATTACTAATAAAATAGAACCTCGTTATAAGGAAGTCGTGAGCACCGGAGAACTATCATCTAGCCGCGTAGTTAACAATTCTTGCCTTTCTGTAAATACGAAAAAAAGACTTTTCTTTCTATGGACGCCTCATTCTTGTTGAAAAGAGCCAATAAGATTTGCTTTCTGACATAAAAATTGCACACCTTTGGTTCCGGTATTTGTTAAGTATATGGGTATCTTCACTGTAGCCGCGTAGGTCACAATTTTTGGCTTTCTGTAAATAGGAAAGAAGGCTTTTCTTTCTATTGACGCCTCATTCTCGTTGAAAAGAGCCAATAAGATTTGCTTTTGACATAAAAATTGCACATCTTTGGTTCCGGTATTTTGAGATGAGACTGCTGACAAAATTTTTGTAAGCAATGTTGATTGATTCTTGTTCAAGAGACGGCACATTGCACTGTGAGTGTGAAAGGCAGTTTAAGCATCTTTGGTTGTGAATTGCTCAACTGCGGTTGTTTGTGCAATTTTTTCTTGTGAGCATGTGAGAATTGACTCAAGCCCTTAAATGAGTAAATAGTAATCCTTCGCCATCTCCCTTGCCTTACACCCCTGCTTTTACTCCACACCCAAACCCCACCCGGGAGGACTGGGAGGCGACCCTACTCGCCTGTTGCGACCTGAAAGCCCAAAAGGCGATGGTCGAACGAGCTATGGCGGCAGCGGAAGCCACTGGGGTCCCGTACTAGGGACTCCACCTAGTGTTTGTGAGGGGAAGGGCACTAAGCCTGACTCCAGAGCACCCTCCATGTAACTCCCTCTTTTCAGAGGAAATAAACGTTTTTACCACCACCACCCCTTGCCTTTAATTCAATTTACTTCGCATGAAGAGCTCTAGTCATGTTGTGTTGCCCGAAATCTGAACGACAATATTGTTACAGCGTGGCGCAGAACAAAGCAAGAGAGCTGCTGGCATCATTTTATGAGTGCACACTTGCACACATTCATTAGCGCAACATGAAAGGAAAACACGTATTCACGTCCTTCCCAAATATAGTAAGGAAACATTTTCCCGGCATTCTTTTCGTCACTATAGCCGCTTTCACTATATAGCAGGTTAAATACATGGGTGCCAGTGGGAGTTGGGAGTAGCATTTCCCGGCACTATCATGTTAGTTCCCTAAATTTGGATTCCTCATAACGAGGTGTGAGTAAAACAAATCTGGAAGTTGAAGTTAGTAGGAAAAAGGTATTTGTACGTCCCATGCACTTACCAGCAGACGTGGCATTCTGTAATTCGACTGAACGAAAGAAAAAATCTTTTATTTCTACGCATTTTCGCATCGTAGACAACATTCGTCATAACAGACTTAGACCACGACGAGTGAAAGAAGGCTATAGAGCCCCCCCTCGCCCTCCACACCACGCCCTTGGGCAGGAGCTGTTCAGAAGCGCGTTGCTCTCACAAAAGGACTCTGTTAATTGTCCCCGACAGCTGCCACGGTGTTAGTCCAGAATGCATTGGCGACATGCCTTTTGATAACAGCCTTATAGAAGCTTAGTTATCATCAGAAAGAAAATATAGTCACCCGCCGTAGTTACTCAGTGGCTATGGTGTTAGGCTGCTGAGCCCGAGGTCGCGGAATCGCATCCAGGCCACGGCGGCCGCATTTCGATGGGTGCGAAATGCGAAAACACCCGTGTACGTAGACTTAGGTGCAGAACCCCAGGTGGTCGAAATTTCCGGAGTCCTCCACTACGGCGTGCCTCATATTCAGAAAGTGGTTTTGGCACGTAAAACCGTATGACTATTTCTTTAGATTATAGTCCCCTAGGGCTCTTCAAAAAGACTCCAGTCAGACGTACAGTGATATCTGTGCTCACCCAGACTGATATCGTTCACATCGTTCACCTGAAGCCGCATAATGTGGGACTCTGATCTGTTCATTTTGAGTGTTGTTGTCCTTGAGGGGGAGGGGGGTCAACACCAAACCTTACCAGACTTAAGAAGACCGCAGTGTGGGGAAGAAGACCAGCGCCGACAGCAGCAGCATCGCCAAAATTCTATACAAGATTCTGACGTCGAAGAGACGGCGCCCTAACCTAAGCTACCCCTCCCCCATTGCATTAAATAAACCTTCCAACAGCAGGAGTATGTAAGTACTAAGGAAACGAAAACGCAGCTTGATACGTGCTATCTTGGCTGCTACTAGCCTGTTCCCCTCATAGCGTAAACACATGCAAATATGGTTTTGTGCCCGCAGTATGTCCCTTCATTACCATCACCCAAAGATCTTATTGCTTGATCGGATAGATGACGCGTGTAAGAAGCCTGTAGCATTATGCATTGATACATACTGTCCAGTTACTCAGGAAATTTAGCTTAGCACTTGTACGAAACACTACTTATTTTGCACAATGGTCACGTTCATGTAATAACTTAGGCTCCATACCCGCACATCGCTTAGCTGAAAAAAAAATTGTTTTGACCTAACCAATGAAGCATGCACTCAAGGAATGACAAAACCAGGGACTACATATGTTCTACACAAAGCATTTTAACTGGAGGTCAACATGCATTTACATAGTAGTATATGGCTATGGTGTTGGTCTTCTAAGCATGAATTCGTGGGATCGAATCTCATCAACGGTGGCTGCATTTTGATGGAGACAAAATGGAAGAAATACTCGTGTGCTTAGATTTAGGTGCACGTTAAATAACCGCAGGTGGTCCAAATTACTGTTGAGTGCTCCACTATGGCCTGTTTATTAATCAGATCATGGTTCTCGCATGAAGTCCCACAATTTAATTTAATTGAAATAGTATACGTTATGGCTGGAAGAAGTTACCAAGCAATGATCGTGTTAATAAACTTAAGATAAAAGAGCACAGCCGGAGAAATAATGGGCTAGCAGTTACTCACAAGTACCTATATGCCTGCTATTTTTTTCGTTTTTCTTTTATTTATAACGAAGTAAGTGAAATCGGAAGCGCTCAGAAACGATATAGTCATGTTTTCGTACTCTCCTCAAAGAACTAAATCATTTACGGAGTTAGTATTTAGCGAAATTTGGCGCATAGATGAGGGAGGTCGAGGGGCAGGGGGAACGGTCATGCTATGGGCGAAGTGTGGCGGTAAATTGAGGCTCAACAAAATTGATCAACACTCGTTTTCAGCGTTTTCAAAGTCACTGTGCGAAATGATTGCAAAGTAAACCTGCTCGCTTTGTTGTAGGAAAAGTGGCAGCAATATTTTGTTTGGCCATACTGTGGCCCATGTCACTGGCAATGTGCAAACGTGAGTGTGAATCGCGTATGTTATGTCGATTAATATTGAATGAACGCTACCTTTTGTGCGTTATACGAGACGCGTTCTTGGTTTTCTCCATCTTTTATTCTGACCGGTTCCACACGCGGTGCTCATAGCTTATCGAAATAAGAATCATGCCGTGTATGAGATAGCATAAAAATATACACTCGGTAGAATAAGTCGAACTCTAGCGGAAGATTACTTATGTATGGTCTGCATAGATTTACCAGCGTGTTTTATGAACCCAGAAGGAAGCAGTGCTAAATTAACCGCAAAGTTTCATTCCATGAAGAAAGGGGACATATCATGGGTGATGCGCGAGGGAAGTTTTATGAGCATCAGTTAATTACGGGATTGCAAAAAAAAAAAATTGCTTAGACAAGTGCTCAAAAATGGCGTACTGCCATTCCATGCAATGTTTCCCACAATCCTAGGAGAACCGCACGTGTCACCAAGTTCACATAAAGGAAAAGTTGGATCATGCTAGTTGCAATCTGAGGAGAGAGTTCAACGTTCCTGGCGAGAATATAGGCGTGTTCAATGCTAAATTTCTACCTATCTTTATACGTTATATAAGCGCCCGCGGTAGTCCTTGGTGAATAAATCGAATAACATTCATGCTTCGTTAGCATGTGGTGCATGTTACGAAGGATGTGTAGGCAAAGTGAGAAGTGTGTGAGTGAATTAAGACTTTTTTAATTAGGTATGGATACAGGTGCATAATATTGTTTAATTGTGCTTCAGGAACGGCCTAAAATTTAGCTATTTGTATTGGAAGAACTGAGGCTGCCACTGATATCAAATTTAGCATATCGCTATGGCTGATATGCCTGCAAAGCTAAATCCGTGTGGGCGAAAGACGGCGTTTGGTAAATATTTGTTAAACAAATGCTTGAAAGTGTTATATTCGGAAATTTTTTTCAAGTGTGTTATTAGGAGCAATAAAATCTTTACTCCCACTGCTCGAAAGAAAATATTCTCGCTGGAAATTGGACTATATTTCTGCATTGCCGCACACATCTCCTGGATATCACGGCGGTTATTCAATTTTGAACACTGATACTTCTGTCAACGTTCAGAATATTAGTTGCTGAGAGCATGTGCTGGCAAAATTAGCTCACAAATGTTTTACGGTGCATCACTGACGCTCTCATTAATGAGTGACTGACCATCGGTGTCTGTGCAATTGTTACTTTACGGGTTTCGGATATTACTTTGAAAAAAACGCCACAATTATCTTACCATCTTTCCTAGACATATTTGCACGCTTACTTATAAGTGTAATTGAATATTAATTGGCATTTATTCGATAGCTGCTCACTTACACACAGCAACATTCAAAATGGGAACTATAACGGCAATGTTCTAGTAAAAATAGGAGTAATCATATTTAACAAAAATGTCTTTCTTCATGAAATTTTCATGAACACAAAGGCAACAACTAGAATATGGTGCAATTTTTTATATTTGTGCACCGTATACCGGTTGCAAGGTTGGCCGGAATGCAAACATCAAATCGGCGAGATACAAAGGTTGAGAAGTATACGAAGCGATGCCATGAGCACGAACCGGGTATATGACGCTCGTGGAGGAAAGAATGTTTACTTCAGCTTTATGCAGGGAGAAGTATAGATCACATGTATAATTACATTGAAGGGACCCACAACCGACCAATTTTTGCGGAAGCCATTCTGTTTCATGCAGTGGAAAGCTTACCGGTCACCGTGTCCAATGCTGTTGTTGTAACGCCTTCGAACAGTTTTCATAAACATTTCCGAATCTGCAGTCGCGATCGTCATTATGAAGTCGAACGCTAGAAACATGCTGCAAACAGTCGTAGGCGAGCGTGATAGCGATTGCACGCGGCATTGGTGGGGAGCGGTAGGATATTCCAGTGGCCCTATTCATGTAGTGGTGGCCCCCATTGAGGGTGCAATTAGCCAACAGCATTTTTTTTTTGTATTTCATAAGGGTACCATAGAACTGAGCGTACTCACTCGCGAACCCCCGCAGCAAAGAAAGTACTCATCTGAGCCCCGATGCGATGAGGGACACCACGGCTCTGCCGTCCCACTGCATGCCACGGAGGCAGCGCCGCTCGTTATTATGAAGTTTTTTTTACTCGTTACTCGTAATAAGGATAGACCAAATCGCAAGCGTCTATGTGGTATAAAGGCGGTGGTTTTAAACGATTTGTGTAACAGCCGACTTACGTGTAGTAAACTGATTGCATACATTTCAAGCACTAAGCTTTCGCGGCCCGTTCGTTCAACACACCGTCATTTTTTATTTTTGCTTCTTTGGAATTTAATGGGCCAACTTTAAAGTTTAATTCTTACGTAAATAACGAACAGCGTACTGAATTGTATCACTATATAATAGATTTTTTTTTCATTTCTACCGACATCTCACGACATGTTGCGGGTGGTTTCGGGTCCCTTTAAAGACTGCTGAAACTACTGTGTCCATGGCACGGACCCATTCGGGAGGAAATCCAAAGTATGGCAACATTACCAATGGCCAGATGAAAGAAAATCACGTAAATCATATAATGTATTGTATATACTAACCCACGCTGGACTGATATTCAGGGTCGTATCCAGATTGGTAACCAGGGTGGTTAGCATGAGCAGGGTCGTATCCATGCTGGTAGTCTGCAAAAGAACAGTACGCACGGCTTAGCCTCGTCAAACACTTGGTAGTTAACAGTTTCTAGGTGTTGCGAATGTGCAATAATGAATAAGGAATGAATGAATCAATACCCACACTGCTGCCGCAGCGACGCAGTAGATGTGTAGCATGAAATGCGCTATTTCGCTACAACCATCTATACCAAGTAAAATTCTGAAGACGCTGGAAGCCTTCCCATCAACGTACAGCGTAAATAGGCAGCTCATTTAGGTCAAGGTTCAGAAATGTGCCTAAGCCCTCTACGGGGACAGGACCAAATGCATGTTGTTGGCCATGGTATGAAGCAGACCGACTATATATTGTACTAAGCTTAATTGCATAATTAGTTAAGGTAGGTTATCCTACGTAGCAAGTGTCGTACTTAGGGCAAAATTTTGGATGCGAAAGTCGTAGAGCATTCTAGAAAAGATCTGATTCAGCATTTTATATCTTTCTAATTGTTATGTATAGTGAATTTACCCTACTTCAAATGAATACCGGCAATATATACATATATATATATATATATATATATATATATATATATATATACATACTGTCGAAACTGTTGTAACCAACAGTTTCGACGGCCGTTTCTATGAAAACTAATGTATTCTGGGCGAACCTGTGCCCGTCAACAAAAACGTCCCTTGAGCTTCACTTCTTCCAACGTCGTTCACTTCTTTGTCGCCTCCTGTCGCGTGTCATTCCGTCTCTCGCGCACGAGCCGCCGGTCAGCACCAGCCCAGCGTTGCCTTGCGGTGCTTTTCTTGACGCTTGCGTTGTGGCGGCTCTTAGAAACGGAGTTGGGATGTGGCGGTCGTCTTGTGTTCTCGCAATGCTGGCGGCATTAGCCCTCTCCGAAGAAGCATCGTCCCGATGCGTAGAAAAGGCCTATAGAGAAGCCAACTGCTTTAAAACGACAGTGGTCAGACGATGGCTGGTGCTAGGCTTGATCGTACGTGCAAATTCTGGTTGTCAATGCCTTTCATGGTAAGGCATCATTAGTACTACGTGTACGACCTCTGGGCGAGTCCTGCTTCGTGTGGAGAAGACTTGGCCTTCAGGAGTTACCTCGTAATTTAAGGGACTTAGCCGCGAAGTACTCTGTAGGGGCCAAAGTAACGGCGCAGTAGCTTCTAAAGACCGGGCGTACGTATTGGTGTCCATACCCACACTTTGTCTCCGGGGTTGTACTGTACCTCTCTTTGCCCTAGGTTGCACCGGTTTGCGTCGACGTTTTGCTGTTCTATGATACGGTGCCTTGCCAACTACCGTGCTTCTTCTGCCCTTTCTACGTACTCACTAACGTTAGAGTTGTCTTCACTGCTGTTGTTTACAGGTAACATCGCGTCTAGTGTCGTCGTCACTGTCCGACCGTAAACAAGTTCAAATGGCGTGAAACGTGTCGTCTCTTGTACTGCAGTATTATACGCAAAGGTAGCATATGGTAGAATACTGTACCATGTCCGATGCTCGATGTCCACGTACATTGAGATCATTTCAGCGAGCGTTCTATTGAGCCGTTCAGTCAGGCCGTTGGTTTGCGGATGGTACGCTGTGGTTTTTCTATGAGCAGCATGTGTTAGTTCCATAACAGACTGCATCAAACGGGCAACAAAAGCTGTTCCTTTGTCTATTATGAGTACTTTAGGTGCGCCATGTCGTAACACTATGTGTGTGACCAAAAACTGAGCCACTTCAATGGCGGTTCCTTTTGTAAGAGAAGAAGTCTCAGCATACCGAGTCAGATAATCGGTTGCTACTACAATCCACCGCTTTCCTGAGGTTGATACGGGAAATGGTCCAAGTAAATCCACTCCTATTTGTTCAAAGGGTGATGCTGGTGGCTGTATTGGTTGCAGAAAACCTGCTGGTTTGAGTGGCGGTGTGTTGCGTCTTTGACAATCTCGGCATGATTGGACATAATGCTGCACTGAATTCATCAACTTCATCATCAAATCTGGCATATTGTGCAGAAGTAGTTCCGCACAGGCGTTCGATAATGCCGTTGCAGTACGGGTCAGAACGTTGACGTGAGGCGAGCTGAGTGACGCAATTGGAAGATAACGTGCCAGTAAGTGCTAGAGGTAATAGCGAGAGGGGAGACTTCGTCTATTCGTTGAGTGGCGAGCAATGGAGAGACGTACTCGAAGGTAATAGTGGCAGGGGACAGTGAGAGAGAGCATCGGCAACTTGATGCTTTTTCCCAGACTTGTAAACAACCTCAAAATCGTATTCTTGAAATCAGACCACCCATCCACCAAGGCGTCCTGATAAATTTTTGATTGACGACAACAAGCACAAGGCGTGGTGGTCGCTTATGACCGCGAAGAGGCGTCCGTAAAGGTATGGTCGAAATTTTTGTATCACCCAAACCGCAGCGAGACATTCCTGCTCTTTGATCGAGTAGTTCTTTTCCGCAGCCGTTAATGCGCGGCTGGGATAGGCAACAACTCTCCCTGGTGAGCTGGTATCACGCTTTAGAAGGACAGCACCGATTCCATGGCCACTAGCGTCGGTGTGCAAACAAGTTGGGGCGTTCTCATCGAAGTGACAGAGGACAGGGTCGGTTGTTAATGCTTCCTTGAGGGCTTGAAAAGAAAGTTCGCAATCGTCTGTCCAATTGAAAGCAGCGCCCGACGTAAGCGACTTGTACAGCGGCGACGCCACGGCAGCAAAATGACTGATTAAGCGGCGGAAGTAGGATGCCAGGCCCAAGAAACTTTTTAATTGTTTGCGATTTTCAGGACGAGGGAAACCAAGCACAGCAGGAACCTTGTCGGGTTCTGGTCGAACGCCATCTTTTCTGATGAGGTGGCCCAACACTTTGATGTTCTTTCGGGCGAAATGGCAATTCTTTGTGTTTAGTTCGAATCCAGCGTTGGAAATGCATGTAAAAACTTCGCCTAAACGCTTAACGTGCTAAAGAACAGTTGTAGAAACAATAACACTGTCATCTAAATAGCACAGACAGGTCTTCCATTTAACGCCCAGTAAAAACTGTGTCGATCATGCATTCAAATGTTGCAGGAGCATTAATAAACCGAAGGGCATGACGTTGAAGTCGTAAAGTCCGTCTGGTGTTGCAAAGGCTGTCTTGTCCTTGCCCGCTTCGTGCATGGGGATTTGCCAGTAACGGGATACGAGATCTAGACTAGAGAAATATTCTGCACCCTGGAGGGAGTCAATGGCATATTTGATTCTTGGCATCGGATATACGTCTTTGCGCGTGATTTTATTACGGGATACGGCCGGCGGCGTGCAATCAAACTGCCTTCGGTTTCGATGCGATGCACTGCGACGGAAGCGCTCCCCATAAGCTTGGAGTGAACGTCAAATAAGGCGCTGTGTTTTTGCAGGAGTGCCAAAAGGTCTTCTTTCTGCGCGGCGGTCAGATCGGGATTTATCGCGGCCGTTAAAGCAGCGGCAGGAGTATGGTAATCAGTTGTGGTAGACAAAGGTGGTGATTCGCTGTGAAGCAGTATCAGGGAAAGAGGTTCGGTGTCAGTAACGAAAGTCACAGTAGTGCCATGGACGAACACAACTGGCTAAGAAGTAGGGTTATGAACACCGACGAATGCTCTACCGTCCTGAAACCGCACCAGGCTAGGAGTAATGCTAAGCCCACTCACGCTAACGCTAAGCTCTCACGCTAAGTCAGTGTGAGGATATGCTCATTGTCTGCGGGAATGAAACAGTCTGTAGACGTGGCGAAACGTAGGCTATGAGCATCGATAGCGGATAAAGATTCAGTGTCCGTCAGATGAATAGTTCGCTGACGGCAAGAGATGAAAGCTGAGGCGGAGGAAAAGAAGTCCCATCCCAAAACCATCGCGTAGGTTCACGAAGACAGCACGACGAACTGAATGTGGTGAAGGATGCCATCAATGAAAACATGCGCAATGCAAATACCGGAGGGCTGAAGAAGAACTGCCTTAGCACAACGAAGGGGAGGGCCATTAAATGGTGTGTTCACTTTTCGCAATCGAAAACACAAGTCAGTACTAATTACGGAAAGCGATGCACCTGTGTCAACCAAGGCTTCGATTCGGACCCCTTCAACACACACTAATAGTACATTTGACGGGCGCTCCGGAGGAGTTTCACGTTGTTCAAATGATGCAGTTTTTCCTCCTGACGCTGCACCATTTACTGTTCCGGGCGGTGATCGGAGGACGAATTAGCCGGTCGAAGAGGAGAAGAGGAGCGCCGCATCGGTGATGGAGAGCGACGACGCGGGAAACGTCGTTGATAGTAATCGTAGAAAGGATGCCGACGTTGTGGTACAGGGCCAGAAAACTCATCCCTTTCAAACCCGTCATAGCCACGTCCTTCATCTTGCTGACGGCGTCGGCAAAACCTTGAAATGTGGCCACGGATGCCGCAGCAGTAGCAAACCGGTCGAGGTGGGCTCCATGCGTTGTAAGATGAAACAGGTGGTGGTCTTGTAGTAATAGTATTCAGGCACACGTGCGGTGCAGGTGCCTGTTGTGGTGGCTACTGGGAGGGTGGCACTATAGAGGCAACCTGAGCATATGATGGTGTAGGGATAGGGCGCGGGATCGGGACTTGCGGGCAGGTCACGGCAGCTATCTCTTCCCTCACAACGTGGCGTAGGTCGCCACCATGAGCCATCCGATGGACCTCAGCAGGGTTTGATGAAGCTTGGGCGTGCAGTTCCTCACGGACGATCGAGCGAATTGAGGTACGTTGCTCGCTGTCGTTGGATGCCTTGAAATCAGATGTGTCAGGGTGAAGGTGGAGCATATGGAGCTCATCGTGACGCTTACACGTACTGATTATGTCTGCGACGGTAGTGGGATTCAGTACTACAAGAGCATTGAATGCCACAGTCCAAATACCCTTGAGCAGGTGGCGTGCACGGTCACTCAGTGCCATCGAAGTATTCACGCGGCGTCAGAGTGCGACGGCCTCTTCTATGTACGAAGTGTACGACTCGCCCGAGTGCTCAACACGCTCAGCGAGCTTCTTCTTGGCGATATTGGAGCGGACAGACGAGTTCGTCAAAATCTGGCGTAGGTGGTGTTTAAAGGTGCTCCAGTTGACGAAATCGAGGTCATGATTGTAAAAGCATGTTTTCGCAACGCCGGTTAGGTAGAAGGCGACGTGGAGCAAGTTTTACTAATTCGTTCCAGCGGATAAAGCCACTCACGCACTCGTATAGCTCTAAACAGTCTTGAACGTCGTCACCTGAAAGCCCAGCAAACACTGTGGGTCCTTCAGAGGAGTGGTGACTGTACAAGAAGGGGTTGCCGCAGAAGCAGGCAAGGTGGATGCAGTGGTAGTGGTCTGCTGGTCTTGCGACATGGTTGAGTGCAGTTGGTAGAGGCAGCGATCCAAGCGGAGCTCCAGGGATGTATCGTAGGTGAATCTGGAGAGAAACCGGGAGCTAGAGGACGAAGGAACCGGACCGCACACTCCACCACTCGTGAAACGAGGTTTAGGCAGCCAGCCGCTTCTTATTGTCTCGAGTGAGAGCCCAAGCATCCGGCCCGAAAACAGTGATTAAGAGTATGTACAGAAGAGAATACGAAGCGTTTGACTAATGCTGACACACACACCCACACACACCCACACCCACACACACACACACACACACACACACACACACACACACACACACACACACACATATATATATATATATATATATATATATATATATATATATATATATATATATTCAGCGACAACAGATTTGGGCGACGAATGAGGGAAGCGCGGGGCCCCTCCGAGTTTTGGCGCTGCTTGGCAAAAGCAGCGGTGACGCCTAGATAGAGGCGCTTTGGCCATACACGGTGGAGTACCGCAATCGTGGCCCGCATGTGGGCGTGTGACGTGTGTTCATATATATATATATATATATGTATGTATAGTCAGCGACAAGAGATTTGGGCGACGAATGAGGGAAGCGCGGGGCCCCTCCAAGTTCTGGCGCAGCTTGTATGACGTGTGTTCATATATATATATATATATATATATATATATATATATATATATATATATATATATATATATATATATATATATATATATATATATATATATATATATATATATGAATATGAACACACGTCACACGCCCACATGTGAGCCACGATTGCGGTACTCCACCGTGTATGAAGGACCGGCACATTTAGCCCAAAGCGCCTCTATCTACGCATCATCACCGCTTTTGCCAAGCAGCGCCAAAACTTTGAGCGGCCCCGCGCTTCCCTCATTCGTCGCCCAAATCTGTTGTCGCCCGGTTTTCGCCGCCCCACGATGATGGCTGCCTAATATTTTCTCTTTCGCTAGTTGCAATTCCGAGAGTTTCGGCTGCTTACACGAGCCCTGGACAAGCGGTTCGAATCTGCTTGCCGGGCTGAAATCTGCCTGCCAAGTTCACGTAAACGCTTTCTAGCCGCGCTGAACGCACCTAGAGTCGGACTAAAGCAGCCTGGCCGCATGTGGCGGATTGACCCAGCCCGACCCGCTTCTAGTTTTCGCAGCGACGGTACTGAAAACGGTCGCAAATAAGCGAAAAAAACAAACATACAAGAAAGGTTGTTCGGACGACCGGATGGCGCGTAATTTTTGTCATTTCCTGACCCTTTACATCTAAGCGCATGTAAGCTCTTCCTGCACGATTGTCGTCTGCTGCAGTTGCCTAGCCGTGCATTTTTAAGTTAGAACAAAACTAAGGAGAAAAGAAAATTCGCCGCATTTCAGGTTGTCTATATTTTTCCGCGTTAAACTGGAAAGCGTGTAACCGTAGTGACAGGATGGCGCCAATTGCATTCATCCTATAGGTTCATTATACGACTACTCTATATCCAACACGTGCTATACAGGGTGTCCCAACCATCATACACCAAAATTTAAAAATGGGCAAATGCAACGTAGCTGGACAGAACCAAGGTAATGCTGTTTGCCATCGCTTTGAGATACTCGGAGTATTTATCACATTCCGCCTAATTACATAATTGTTCCTAGTTAATTAATCAACTTCTCAAATAGCTTAATTAGAATAAAAGTGGCAATGAGAAAATTGTAGGGAAAGGTGAAAAACTCCCGATACAGCTTTCTGTTGCTGCATATGTGCGACAGAAATGTGTTTTTCTGAGGGTCAAAGAAGCCAGCGAATACACGCAATAAAGCGGCGCGACTAGTAGCTTGAGGCACTTTGCGTGTATTTGCGGACCTTCTTTTGGGTGAAGGAGACTGGTCAATAAACCCACATATATTCCTTCACCCCCCCCCCCCCAAAAGAAAGAAAAAATATCACGTACTCGCGACTCCTGCGTCAGAAAGGATGTTCCATATCCGCTGCCAAGGTTTGTGAAAGGCGGCACTGGCTAACACTCGAAGGGTTCTAGTAGTAAAACGCATGTATCCAAGAAAGTGATGGGAAAACGGTGATCGCGGTGGCTCAATCGGTAGAGCATCGCACGCACAATGGAAGTCGTGGGATCGTACCCCACTTACGGCAAGTTGTTTTCTCATCCTGCCGGCATGGCAATAGGGACATTGGCATACAACACGGGCTAAGAAACTCCTCCGTAGTGCCTAGGGAGCCATATATTCAAAGGACAACAGTCCCCACATTTCCTCTCGGGCACTCGCTCTTACTCGCGCATGCGCGCATCATCCGGAGTCTTCGTATGAGCTACGCCTGGCTGTACCTACTACCAATTGTAAATGCGCTAGCCAGTACTTCTACTGCAAGCCATTCAGCAAAGAAGAACTACGCCGAGGACGAGTAAACACTGGCTGCTCAATATCTATCTATCTATCTATCTATCTATCTATCTATCTATCTATCTATCTATCTATCTATCTATCTATCTATCTATCTATCTATCTATCTATCTATCTATCTATCTATCTATCTATCTATCTATCTATCTATCTATCTATCTATCTATCTATCTATCTATCTATCTATCTATCTATCTATCTATCTATCTATCTATCTATCTATCTATCTATCTATCTATCTATCTATCTATCTATCTATCTATCTATCTATCTATCTATCTATCTATCTATCTATCTATCTATCTATCTATCTATCTATCTATCTATCTATCTATCTATCTATCTATCTATCTGTCTAAATAAATAGGCACGCAACAAATAACCACTGAGGGCGCCTTGATGGTGTCGCTACTCGCGCTAAGGCACTCTCACTTTATTAGAATGTCAAACTCATGAGGGGGACGCTCCACAATGCACTAATACGTTGCATTATGTCATATGCGCTGCTGCAAACTTTAATGAAGCAAAATTTAGCGTTCACTTGTAAAAGATGTTTATGGCATACATATATATATATATATATATATATATATATATATATATATATATATATATATATATGTATGCCATAAACATCTTTTACAAGTGAACGCTAAATTTTGCTTCATTAAAGTTTGCAGCAGCGCATATGACATAATTCAACGTAAAAGTGCATTGTGGAGCGTCCCCCTCATGAGTTTGACATTCTAATAATCTAAGAGTGCCTTAGCGCGAGTAGCGACACCATCAAGGCGCCCTCAGTGGTTATTTGTTGCGTGCCTATTTATTATTCAATACAAGATCACTGCACGGCGTGCCACGTCGTCGCAAGAAACGAGGGAATGCCACAGAGCAATCGCTCGGCGCATTAAAAGAGAATAAAGAAACTAGTTAACACCCTTTCTCGGGCGAGAAGTCACCTTGGTCTTCCCTCTTTTAGCGTAAACCCTTGATGTTCTCAGGGCCACTAGCCCTAAAATTGAGCCCGCTTGCTGTGCAACAGCACTGTAGCTAGATACACGAGCGGAGACGTAGACTGAAAGCCAGAACTCTACCATACTCCGTAGTAGGCAAGAAGACAGCACTCACCCATAACGATCGAAGCTCTGGTTGGGCCTGTGCTTTACCGAAGCAGTGAACACGGTGGTACAAGTTCGCGAGTCGGAACTGAAGAAGATGGTGATGAAGCCTCAGTTAATGGCACAAACCCACTGTGGTGTATAGGCCACGAATGGGGTGGTAATATGATTCAATAAATAAAATAAAATAAATTGGTTAATAAATAATAACACGAAAAAGAAAGGAAAGGAAAGGAAGAAAGGATGCAAAATAAACTATAAGTACATCAGATAAAGTATTGATCAGTACTATAGTAAGCCTTGCGTTGATGGGAATGGTAAAAAAAAAGAAAAAGAAGATTATGCTTAAACTTGAGTAAGGTAAATTATGAATAATAATAGTAAGATCTAAACTGCGAATTTGGCCTTTTACTTTTTGAAGTTTCTAAACTGGAGTAGAAATAAATCAATTCTGGAAACTAGAAATTATTAACAAGGCATTCTTTTTGGGCCACATAGAGAATTATAAATGGCCAGGTAAACGTTGCTGTGGCTATATCCCAAGCTGTTGCCCCATGAGAGAGTATAACAGTGCTGCTTATAGGTAATCCTAAATTTGGAAGTGGAATTTCTAGACATAGTTTTCGATGAGTAGAAAACCGCCGGCACGATAATAAAAATGATCTATAGGTACGTTGAGGTGTAGCACACCGGTTTGTTCTTATTATTCTTCCAGCTACCGTTGATGATAATAGCTCTCACGGAAGCAGTGTACTACAAAGGGGGAAATGCAGCAGGAGGTAGTGTGGGAGAAATGCGTATTTTATAATAGCACAAATGAAACACGTAAATAGAAGGATTTCAGAAATCTATATGGTGCACGCCTTCGCAGTAAGGCTACCTACCATCATTCGTACTACGTATTTTCTACTTTCTAAATTGTACAACATTACTGTTATAAACATACTCTATCTACTGTAAAGAAAAGTTACAGAAGAGCCAATAACAAATAAGAAACCAAAGACGCTATCACTTTGAAGAATCATTTAATTTTAGTGAAATCAATAATGAGCAGACAAGAGAAAAGATTAAAAAACTTGAGTTACCACGGAAATGGGTTTCTTCTTCTTAAAAGCCAAACACAGCACAGCAAGCATCCTATTTGCTTTTAGCTGGTTGGCTGACAAGAATGAACGAACCGACCAATCGCAGTAGCACCGTATAACATAAGTGTGTAGGCAACGACACATAGCTCTATGGGAAATTGGCCATCAATCGGGTTGTGCGAAGGAGAAAGAAATATAAAGTCAACCTTTAAAATAAACTGAAGGTAGTAGCGAGTTATTACTACTACTATATTAATATTTATCGCAAAAGAGCGACCATAGTTCTGATAGGGCCAGCTGTCTCGCAGACAGAAGTTTATTAGCCTAAAGCAGTTGACACCAATACAGTCAAGCCGTCGGACAGAACACGACAGGTAGCTAGAATAATGATAAAATGACATTCCAGCAATATCCAGCAAAGCTGAAAACATGAAATGAAACTCAGTAAATTCATAGCATATAATGTCAGTTAAGTGGTCTGAGAAAATATTTCAGAATGTCGACCCTTTGAGTTAAAACTTCTTTAAGCACGACAGATAAAGGTGGTGCTCATGAGGCTTCATCATCGTGTTCTAAAACATCCACAAACCTGATGGGTCGGGCTGTTCATTGTCTCTGTTTCTTTTTAACTTCTAACAATCATCTTTAGTGATTATTTGCGCCTTCCATTCCTTAGGATGAGCGCGTTGAATATTACCCTGCGCCAGCTTGGTCTGTGCATGAATGTTCCTTTATTGTCTTTGGGAAAATCAGGAGCTCCCAAACAGGACGTGTGCAATACCATAGAATTCTTCAGTTGTGAATACCGCGACACAATTGCTTGCCGTTCTCTTATTTACTTCTTTCTTGGTCTATTATGGCAGTTGAATATTCATTTTTTTAGGACGCAGAAACTGTATAATCGGGATCTTAGTGTCAAATCAAACTTTGTGCTTTATGTTGTCTGTTTATTTTTCTAAACCTTCAAAGACAATATAATAGAAGAAAAATTTCCTTTCCCTCATTTATGTGATGAGGCCTGACCGTCTTACTGCGAAACAAGCAGTGGAAGCAAGTGCCGACGGCGACTGATGTCTGTCCCAACACTGTTTTAACTAGCAATTCGAATACAATGGTGAAATTATCGCTCTACAGCTCCAATTTGCTCTCGGTAAAGCTACGAGGAACCAATTCGGCAAAAATTGACGTGCACCAGCAATAACCTGTATACTGTAGTAGGCCAGCTGAGTTATTGGATTTAAAGCAGGGATATTGCAAGTAGATTTGAGCAGGGCTGGCGATAAAGTAGCATGTTACTTCTTCTTCTCCTCACTTAAGGCCTCCAACATTAGCGACGACCGACTTTTTGATGGGAGAATAAAGCCAAATACTAATCTAACGTAGAATCCTAAAATACCATGCCAGAAACTTGACAGCACTTGTTTGTCGCCAAGAAAAGGCTTAGTTTACGAGAAAATAGCGTCTGGAGGGTCTGTTCACCTTTAGCAGAATTCAAATGAGCCGTCCTCAAGCGGGCAGTGGTGACGTTGGACACACCATCGCCACCCTTTATCGCTGCCGATGAGTAAAACAGCGCCCGCCAGATGGAGCTGCTGTTTGTGGCGCAGAACGTGAACTTTCGGCCACGGAGAAAGAGAGCCAAGATAAAGGGTTGAAATCGTTGCTGCCGCTGCTCTTGGTCAAGTGGCGTGGAACGTTCGGAAATCCCGTAACATCGCACGAGTATGGTATTCTTTGCTACTTGCACTTTCTGTGAGTTCGGCGAGCCAGCAAAATCGATGCACCACTAACCGATAACGAAACTACTCAAACGCAATAGCGCGGGCGCTGCAGAGTGGAAAAAACCAAACCTAATGCCCGCGTCGCTGTCAACGGTAACGTCAATTAGTTCTTTTTTTCCTACAATTAAAAAAAGAGCTGGACAATGGCATTTTTTTCGTATTGTTATGCAGTACAATAATGTTTCTATTATGAGTGGCAGAGTACTAGTGACATTGCGTTCAGTGGCGTTAAAGCATCAAACGCTACCTGAATATTTTCACCACAATTATTATACGCCTTCGATCACGGGATTTTTTATTAAAGCGAATAGTTTTTCAGAAGCTTCTGGCTATCATTGACAATACTCGATCGTTACTGCCTAATTTTTACTGTATTTTAGAAGAGGCTGCTGACAATAGGCGGCGCCTGATACTCCTCTTATTTAATATAAAGATATCGCCCAAAGGCATGACCATAGAAGGAGCAGTGATTAGAAAACAGGAACATAGTTACGTCATTTCTAAAGCACAGAAAGTGTGACTGTTTAGAATATATAAATCTACTCGGGAATTTAGAAACTAGGTCCCACTTGTGAGCACACTGACGCACGCACGGCACCCGTCAACAGGGGATCCACAGCCATGAAAACAGGAAGATAGAGAGAGAGAGAGAACACATCTGCATGTTCTTCCAATATACTGAATATTTGAGGATAAGAAAACTGATAAGAAATCTCTTGCGGTTGGGCATATGAAAGAGCAACGGTAGCCTTACAGGAGTACGGCCCAGAGCAGACTGTCTCGTAGCATACGTAACCGTTGCTTGAACAGATATATACGCCTAACTTTCCAGAGAAGTGTTTATTTGCCTTATGTTCCAGACAGCAGAACACAGGAGTTAAACAATACCTTAGCGCAGATGTCTGCTTAACATATGTGCTGCTACAGCTGATTGTAGAATACGTTTACCCCTTTATAGAACCCCATCAGAGCATTCGCCAAACGTCACCTTCATGGACAGATGAATGCCGCACTACAGAACTACGACGGCCAATCACAAAGCCTTTGTGCCTGTTTTTCATTAGTGAAAATTACGTACATTGAGGTAACTACAAATATACGTACTATTTTACGTACCTTACACTATCTTACACATAATCCCGACACTGGTTCAGACGTTTGTTCCATCGCAGCACCCAATTTTATGTGCCTCTATAGTGAGTCCGCGACAATCGCGGCCTCCCCGAACGCTCATTCTCATGCAAGTCATCACGGCCCCTTTGCGAACTCACAACACCACCACGTCACACTTCTTAAAGCGAGATATGCTCCCTAATAGGCTGGTTGCATTTCCCTGTGGATTTTGATGGGCGTTCGTCCCTTGCCCCATAGAAAACAAATCGCACTTCGCTGCTGGTACACCATGGACATGTGAAGCACTGCCGCCATCTTCCACAACTGACAGTAGCGCCGTGCCGCGGAGCTACCGGAAGATGAGGCTAGGCCGGTCCAAGAAAAGTCGACCGCTCGCAATGGATATGTTGACTTCACATTTACAACGGTAACTTGGCTAGAAAAGATAGGGGCAAAGGCTTTCTGATTCTGCTGATATTTAGAGTGAATAGTGCGAGCTCCAAGCCTTTAATTATTTATGGTGACTAGGGACGATTATTTGCGAGCTATCTAGTAAAAAAATAAGGTCATGTGTGACATACAGGTCAGATATCAGGGAGCACCGACCGGCGTGACACCGATTTCGCAGCAGCGAAACTTCATTTCTTTTGCTGCGTCAAGTTCTACCTGCAAGTCAAGGGACTACGGCGGTGCGGCGGGTGGATTGCACTGTGAGTTCTCGCACCCGCTCAATTTTGTATGTGCTTCCTCTTGATGCCGTGTCCGTTTGTGGGAAACGCAAAGCAGATTGTTAACCCAATTGAATGCGAGTATGGGCTCATACGAGTGATGCTTTGCCAGTGTCCAAGCGAGTGCTCACACAAGCCTTGCATTTAATGTACAAAGTTAAACTGCAGTGGCAGCAATCAGCAGCGAACGTGCCTGCTTGATGCACATCATGTATTTGCAATTTATTTGC
The DNA here is from genome assembly GCF_050947875.1 of Dermacentor variabilis. Lineage (NCBI taxonomy): Eukaryota > Metazoa > Arthropoda > Arachnida > Ixodida > Ixodidae > Dermacentor > Dermacentor variabilis. The sequence continues at coordinate 98,591,196 of NC_134578.1, read as the reverse complement.
TTTGCCTCCGTATAAGATTTGTAGATTTTACTCAGAGGAAGCTGGACAACTGTCAATCTTAATGCATTTTCAGGGCAGAGTTTAGCGCACTTTGGCACGTAGTGACTGCCTAGGAGATTTTGCAGAGCAGCTCCATGACAATCACTTCACTGTATTGTGTAAACTTGTGGAAACAGAATTTCTTACAGCAAAACAGAGTGTGAATGAGACAGCGACATGAAGAAAGCAAGAAACGCAGGAATGCTGTGATCGTGTGTTCACTTCATTCTGGACCCTCATGTAGGCTGCACATCGTGAAAGGTCGAAAGTTTAGATGACGTCGACATGTCAGTCGGAGTATTCATCTTGTTTGGAAGTGTTTCTTTAGGTCCTGCAAACGGATACAATCTGGAAATGTGAGGAGTGGCTTCACCACAGGAATCAGGAGCCAACGATGAAGGCGGATATAGTGAGGATGAAAACAAGAACAAACTTTCTTGTCTCTGTTACAAGGTAGGGACTTATTCAGAGCAACTGGAGCTTAAGCGCAAGAGAGCAAGTAGGGCAACAGAAAGACACGAACACAGAACGCTGCGAACAACTGCATTTTGGTCAACAAAATATGTCCTATGGTACAATAGGAACAAAAAGCCACTGTCACAGTGTAGCTCACTTTTTGGAATAATCATCCACCACAGGCCGCTACCGCAATACGAACAAATTTTATTTTTTACAGCGAAGCTATTACGGGCGAGTTCCATCAGGAATGTGTCCGTGTAGACATAAAACTATCACCATGAACGGCTCCGTCGTCGTCACAGTCATCCACAGCTGGCTCTTTAGCGCCCGTAGGCGCAACTGCGCGAACGAGCTCGTGCCACTACGTTCGTAGTCGTCAATAATAAATATTTATTTATTAATAAACACAATGGGCGAAACCAATTTTACAGCGAAGCTGTTAAGGGCTCATTCCCCCATAATCTTGGCCGTGTGTACGCATAAAAATCCCCATTCGTGGGCCAATCCTGAAGATAGTGCAATACCGGGCTGACGCGCGAAGGAAATGAAGTAGGCGTTAAGTACTCCCCATGCGTGGGCCGACCACGAAGATAGTGCAATGCCGGGCCGACCCGCGGTGGAGGTGAAGCAGGCGTTAATTCATTTTTTTATTGATCCATTAAACTTTATTTTCCGAAAGAAGCCGGAGTCGACGTAGGCGCGGCCCTCAGTCCATGGCCCCACTGGACCAGTTGAATAAGGGCTAGTTGCTCTCCAGGATTCGAGCTGGCGAGTAGTACCTCCCACTGCTACTTATTAAGGATGCAGACATGTAGCTGTTTGCCTACTTCAACAGCATTGTTGGGACAATCCCATGCCATATCAAACAGAGTTCGCTTTCCACCACACCATGGCCACTCGGCCTTGCATGTTTCGAGAAATATTTTGTTCAGCGATTTAAGATTTTGAAATACGTTCGCTCGTATTTTACCGAGATCGTTGGCTTCGGTATTGTTCAGTGATTTGTCAGGTGGACCGAACGTGCGTCGGTCGATTCTCTGACACTTGAGGATGTCTCTGCTAGAAGTGGGGATATGAGTGTGTGAAAGTGCGATAACCCAGCCTTGCTTAGTTGGGAAGTTCTCGATCTAGGGTGTTGGATCTCTAGTTGCCTGGAAGCCCGAAGTGGTCGGGGCACCATATGACTTTATGGTAATGTTTAAGCTTAGTAGGAAGCAAGTCCCTTATGTTTTTGGAAACCAAGCCTTTTATGGAGAGTTTACATGCACCCTGGGAGTTTGATAAGATCACGGAGCCATGGTCAGCTTCATCCTGCAGTCTAATGACGTTGGCAATATATGCCGCTTCCGCTTAGGCCGTAGAGGTGGTGACGATTCGATCACAGTGGATGAGGCCTAAGTTGTTATCGACCGCTGCGTAGATGAATCCTCTCTTGTTGGATAATTGCGCTGCATCTACATATATGACGTCGGGATTATACATGTACATGTTGGTGAGCGCCTTGACTCTGGCCTGTCTTCTGTCCTGGTGTCGGCTGTGATGCATGTTTTTGGAAGGGGCGCGATAGAGATATGTTCTCCAATTATAATGCCTCTTCTGGGTCCTTGTTAACATATGTTGGATGCTGGGGGTAGCCCGCTCTCTTGAGGATCGCCTTTCGAGAGTGGGTCCCGCTGAAGCGTTGCCGTTGAGGTAGCAGTACGGCAGCCTTTAGTTCAGCATAGCTATTGTATGCCACTATAGACAGGAACTTGTCCATGGCCGTATTCTTGGGAAGACCAACCGCAGGTTTGTAGGCATCCCTGATAATGACTTCGGCTTTCTCCTCGTCCGCCTTCCTTGTTTAGTTGTACGGAAGGCTATAGGGGATTCTGCTTAATACGAGTGCGTGGATTAGCCTAAGAGTGTCTTCTTCCCTCATGCCTGTCCGATAGCGGTTGATCTTTTGATCACTTTGGCAATCTGTTTCATGATTGTGGTTAGCATGTCTAGAGGGTGTCTGGCGCATCGGTTGTTCTGGATCCGGAAAATCAGGATGCGCATCAGATCCACTTCCTTGAATGTGCGTCTGCCCACTTGAATAATCATGGGACCATTTCTTTTCTATCGTTGATTGTGGATGCTTATCATTCCGACTTCTCTGTTGCGCATTGGGGCCCGCTGCTTTTGACGAAGGGGGACAGTGCATTTGTTGCTTGTTGATGAGTGCCCCCCTTCTACCCGACAGTGCCGTTGTTCGCCCAGAGAGTGATATTGCGAGTGTAAAGTGTGCAGCCTAGATCTTCTATTTGGTCAAGGGGTATGGATAGTCTCTTGATGGCTACGTTGAACAGGAGCTGTGATACAATGGAGCGTTGAGGTATACCCTTGTTGGGTATGTTGAACGGGTCTAATTTGGTTTGATGCAGGCCTATAGTCGACCTTCTTCCATTCGAAAAGATCTGGTACAGTTAGAGATCTTCTTTCCACAATCTGTCGCGTTGAGCTCGTCGAGCACCGCTTCTTGTGACAGATTGTCGAAGGCTCCTTTCAGGTCTAAGCCTAGTATGAGGTTTTCACTTCTTTTGCGAATCTTGGTTAGCATTTCTTCCCTGATGAGCAGGAAGGCATCCTGCGTGTAGGGGCGCGTCTCGAACCCTACGTCGCGGGAAAGTAATGGTTGCGTTCTAGGTATCTGTGTAGTCTGGCGGTCATCACATTTTTGAACATTTTCCCGAGAGAGGACGTGAGGGAAATTGGTCTAAGGGCTTCTAACGTAGGTGCTTTGCCCGGTTTAGGGATAGTGATTTTAATAACTTGATTCCAGCTGTCTGGTAACTCACCCCGGCTCCACCAGTTCTAGTTAAAGAGGTGTGTAAAAGCCTCTAGGGCTTCATCGCTGAGTTTTCATGCAATGACATTTTTAATCTTGTCTGAACCTGGCACTGTGTTAATCCAGGCCAATTGTGCTGCTTGGGAGACTTCGTGCGCGCTAATGGGTGCGTCCAGACCGGGGTTCGCTTTGCCCATGTTTGGTTTTGAGCATGGAGGTATATTGTTGGTGTAGTGGTTGATGGTGGTTGGAGGTTGTATGTCGGTATAGGTCCTCTGTACCTCTCCTTAAGTTTATCAATGAGCGCTTTATTGGCACCTTGGATCGAACAGCTGTGCTATATTGTGTAGTGTTCTGCTAGACTCGTTCTTGGTTTTGCCGGGTTCTAGCGTGAATATGAGGATATTATATGCTTTTGTCGTGCCTAGAGCGCTTTTCAGGGAGTCGCAGAATTGTAACCAATTACCTGTCGCGAGTCTCGAAGCGTCGATGTTGGCATTTTCTGAGAGCTCGGCAATGCATTTGTATAGCAATTGTTAATTTCAACGTTTCAGCATGCTCTATTGGCTTCCACATGTGTAGGAAATGAGCATCTTCCTATTCTTCATCTTCATCATCATCAGCATGATTTATATCCACTGCAGGAGGAAGACCTTTCCTGGCGATCTCCAATTACCCCTGTTCAGCGCCAACCGATTCCAACTAGCGCCCGTGAATTTGCTAATTTCATTGCTACAGCTAGCCTTCTGTCGTCCTCGATTGCGTTTCCCTTCTCTTGTTGCCTATTCTGGAACCCTAATGGTCCAACGGTTAACTAACGTGCGCATTACATGACTTAGCCAGCTCCATTTTTTCCTCTTGATGTCAATTAGAATATCGTTTACAACCGTTTGCTTTCTAATCTAAACCGCTGTAATTCTCTCTCTTAACGTTAGCCTAGCAATCTTCGTTCTATCGCTCTTTGCGCGGTCCTTAACTTGTTCGGAAGCTTTTTTCTCAGTCTCCAAGTTTGCCCGATATGTCAGCACTGGTGAAATGAAGTGATTGAACACCTTCCTTTTCAATGATAATGGCTAGCTTCTAGTCAGGAGCTGGCAATGTCTGCCGTGTGCGATTCAACCCATTTTTATTCTTCTGTGAATTTCATTCTCATGATCAGGCCTCCCAGTGATTAATTAACCTAGGTAAACATATTCTTTCACAGACTCTAGAGGCCAAGAGGCGATCCTGAGCTCTTATTCCTTTGAGCGGCTTTTTATCGATATGTTTATCTTCATATTAATCTTCAATCCCACTCTTACACTCTCTCTGTTAAGGTTCTCAATAATTTATCGTATCTCGTCTGCGTTTTTGCTGAAGAGAATATTGTCATCGGCAAACCGAAGGTTGCTGAGGTATTCGCCGTCGATCCAGCTCCTAAGCCTTCCCAGTTTAACAGCTTCAGAATTTCTTCCAAGCACGCAGTGAATACCATTGGAGAGATTTTGTCTCCATGTCTGACCCCTTTCTTTATAGGCATCTACCTGCGTTTCTTGGGTAAAATTAAGGTAGCTGTAGAGCTTCTGTACGTATTTTCCAAGGTATTTACGTAAGCATCTTGTACTTCTTGATTACGTAATGCCACTATTTTTGTTCGCATCTCTAATGAACCAAATGCCCTTTCGTAGTCTATGGCAGCCATATAGAGAGGCTCATTATACTCTGCGGATTTCTTGATTACCTGAATAATGACATGCATTTGACCCATTGTAGAGTATCCCTTCCTGAAGCCAGCCTGTTCCCTTGGTTGACTAAAGTCCAGTTTTGCACTTATTCTACTGGAGATTATTTTGACAATATTTTATATATTACTGGTAGTAAGCTAATCCGCGTATAATTTTTCAATTCTTTAAGATCTCTATTTTCTGGATGAGTATAATGTTATCATTCTTCCAGCTTTCTGGGACCCTTGCAGTCGATATAGTCTTCGTATAAAGAGCCGCCAGTTTTCCAAGCGTTATGTTTCCTCCATTTATCATGAGTATCGACTACTGGTGTTTCGGTAGTGCGCTAGAGCTGTTTAGTGACTGCTTCGTACTGGCTGCGGTTTGCGTCTCCGAGGTCCTGCCAGTTCTCTTCTTCTACCTGGAGGTTCTTGCATAATTATTGGGAAAAGTTCGGCAATTCTATTGCCATATCTCTAGTCGATCTGTTGAGCCTTTATGGTTTTGAGCCATGCTGGCCATTGTATAGGTGAACCATGCTACTACCCTGTTTGAGGTTCTTGAGTAGTGTTGCGCCTGGTTCTGCTCTCCTTTTCTGTGCTTGTCTAAGAGAGAGTGTTTTTGAATCCTGTCGACATGAGCGCTGTGCATTCATAACTTATCCCCCTTGTGTGGTTTGAACAGCTCTAAAAGCCTGTTTGTCTTGTCATCTTTTTCTCTAGTCATATGATCCACGTTTCTCCCAAAATTAATTAGTTGTTGGACTACCACGTTCATCATTGTGGTCTCCAGTTTCGTGAATTTGTATTCTTCGCTAGCGGGTTCTAGTTGGTGGTGAGGGATGTAGGTGCTGTAGCTAGTTTTCTTGGCTACCTATGCCCTTCGTCTTGTTTGTGTTCTAGTGTGCCTACCTTGTCTGATAGCTTTATCAGTGTCTTTAGGGCTTCTGACCATTGTGGTCAGTTTCTTATTCCCGTTAATTAACTGCTTTTCTCTATCAGAGGTGATTTGGGGCGTTTTGCTAGGAGCGGTGAGAGATACAACACTCGCCCGCTAACCTTCTTGGGTTCTTGATCTCCCCTGCTGTCTGCCCGGCTTCGGGATCTGCTGCTGTCTTGTTCCCAGGCGCCGCTCTTGGATCTCAGCTTAGTGTCTGTGCTCGAGTTCTTGAATTTTGATCCTGATGCTGTGCTGTTAATTTTGTGATGAATCGCTTCCTCGTCTGGGGTTGTCCCTAGGTGCGCTGTCGGGGATGTTACGTGAGTCAGCTTCCGTGCTCAGCCATCTCTTTGGTTTCTAGTTTGGTAGTTTCGTAGTAGTGCTCATAACATCCTCGCTTCACTTAGCCTGTTCAAGGGACTGCCCCAAAAGGCTATGTGCTCACCCTTGCTAGCGCTGAACATGGGCTTGTACTGATGGTGTGGTAAAGGTTCTTTTGCCCCGCACACGTGTAAGAGACTGTGAAGTCTGGGAGGGGGCACCGTATGCTGTGGGTGCGAGGCCGAGCATGCGACGGTCAGTTAGAAGGATGGTGGCTTGAAAAGTGGCGTCTTCCCGAGTGCCAAATATTAAAGGTCCCGTGATCGCACATGAACAGAGGGTGGGAGGAGGACGCAGTCACGAGACCGTGCGTTACAAAGGAGAGAGGAGGCATGCACCAGGGCTCTCCTTCTTCAGCGCTGCCGTGGCTACGCATGGCTGTCCGCGCGGCGGAATACATACGTGGTCCGCCCGCCCTCTATAGGAGGTAATCTGTCGTGGCTGCAACGCCTAGCGATCTAAGATGGCGAGCAGCTACATGTGCGCTGTCTTCCCGCGGCTTGTTTAGGAAGTCACCTAATCTCAACTTGTGGAGATGCGTTAAAGCGAGAGGTGGCACACAGCGTTTGCTCCTTCGTGCCTGCGCTTTCCCTTACGCCATCTTTTTCACAGCGAGTGATCGCGGTCATTGAGCGAGATATTTGCATGTGTGCCTGTGTGTACGTGATACCATCACTGTTAATTTACGTCAACACATCTCTTATTTCACATTCATAACAGAAATCAAGCAAGCGGATCTTCTTAGCAATGTCTACGCACCGACAAAATTTGAAACCTTCATTAGTAGCTGTTCGTGCCTAGCACTTTGCTAAGGGTGTGAATACTTCGCCTTTGTGGCGAAGCGGCGACTTTGTTTAGTGGTACGATGTTTAGTGGCGAAGCTCAGCAAAGAAGCGACTGCCTTTTCTCTCAATCACCACCGCACACTGGAGGCTGTTCGTAAGAACGTTGTCAAGAGCATACGTCGCTAACAGCACCTGTCAACATTGACGTCCCTCAATCCGCGAACTATAACCACGCAGCTCCTAGGAACGGGAATGCAATGCGGAGATGCGTGATGGATCATACTGTCAGGCTCTCCTCCACCTCGATAGCCCTCCCGTGCGAATGCCGCTTAAAAGCGAAGGTGTGTGGTTTGGTTACGTGATAATTCTGACCTATGCCGTAAATAACGACGCAGAGAAGTACATTGACAGGCACTTCCTATAGAACGAGTACAGTTAGGTGTACAATGAACACGATAGACTCCAGTTTACGCCGAATAAGTCGGATTATATGGCATTGTCAGAAATTAGGTTGAGTGATTCGTTTCCCGGTGAAAGACTTGTCATGTCAAGCTTGGTCATCTGTGTAATACTTGCAAACAGCGGCAGACAAGAACACCGTTCCTGGGAAACATATACCGCTTTGCCTAAGCTGGTGCAGACATTGCGCAGTACTTGAATAGCTGTTTTTCTTTAGGCTCTAAAGCTGAAGCACTTTCTCTTTTCAGAATTTAGAATTCGTTTTTTTTTTCATTTACTTTGTTATGTAACAATGCATTTAACTCTATTGTACATTGATACGTAATGGCGAGGGAAGGAGGCGCGCAAATATTCTACAGTTTCGCATGTGATGACAATCGTAATAATTCGAAAGGTGATAACGAGGAATTATTATAAAAGAATTCACGCAAAATCTCCTCAGAGAGTTGTCTAAATATACGTAAGCATATTGCCGCTTGGTGACCTTCACGCAGCCCGGTGTTATTATCCATGACACAAGACTTGATCAGCAGAGTGAAAACAACAGTGATGCGGCGACACTAACGGGTGCGGACGGCAGCGCCAGGTGCGATGATCATGTTCGGATCATTACCAATCGTTATCGGTTTTAGCGGTTTATCTATCTGCGTCGAACCATCTACCAAACGTACTGGGGCGGCGGCGTGTTATTGCGCCGCCGCGCGGGCCCCACTTTGAAGGCGATCACCGATACGGACAAAAAGTGCCGATTGTCGATAGCTTGCCGTGGTGTGTTTTCGCCGCTCACTTAGCGTTGAAGAGGAACGCGTCGCTCGGTATCTTAAAAGCGACCTGCGAAAGTGGCACAGTGGGGCGTGTGCTGAGAGCTCTGTGAGCGCTCTGTTTTCGCCATTTCGTTGGCGTTGAAGCTAGACGCTTCGCGAAAGTGAATCCGCTCGCCGCTGCAGGCGCTATCTCGAAAGCGGGCGTCTTACGCGAGAGACGCAGGCATGGATTTCTCGTTGAGTTATGCATAGAAATGCTCACGCATTTCAAATTTTGATTTCGCCATCAGCAGCTTTTGATAGTGATGGCTTGCGCCAAGTGAGACATCGTACAAAACCGAATCAAACATACTTTCGTACAACATTTATGAGATCGCAGGTCCGTCATTATCTCATACGGCGCTACTATACCTAATTAGAAAATTAAAAACATTAACTTTTCTATGCACATGTAATGCGAAATTATTGCAAGCATATACCATATTCGACGCATATACCGTCGCACTTGTTTACCGCTCAATTAGCCAAATAATCCTTATCCATTACCATGGTACTTGGTTGAATGATAGTTTTTTTGTGAACTAAGCTCTGGTATACTGGTCACCGGGCGCAGTTTCGCCCGGAAGACGAAGCATCGATTGCAATAGCAAACCAGAGGACATCTGTATGAGTATGGATACTAGTTTTGCCGGTCGTATAAAGTTGTAAACACAGGCGTACTAACTAAACATCTAAGCGCGGTGTCACGCGCGCACAAGCAAACATGAACTCATCTCACTTGATGACCGCGGAAACTTGCTGTCGAAACGCTGGAGTGACGGAGCAGTGCAGCAACAGCGATTGAATTGACCTTCGCGCTGCGTCTCGCATCGACGCGAAATAAGCCACGAAAACACAGCGCATTTGCGCGATGGACCCTGCCGCCTGTCGCAGATGGCTTGGGTGGGCTCGAGCGGGTGCACGGGCCCCCCTTAATGGAAGCGCTCTTCCCCCCGAAGTCGTGCTCGCAACGGAAGACGGCCCACTTCCACCCCGTTCCCATCCCTTGCATGCGCAAGATTGAGCCGCCATCGCCGGCTAATCCTCGCACGCTATCGCTCGCACATACAACACATGAGGCATGTGGCGACCATTCTATCGCCCTTGGACTTTATGCGCGACCTCACGACGACAGCAGAAATGCGCCTGGAGTGTCCATATGCTTGATAAATACACAAAAAAAATTGCGGACTTGTTGCGACACTTTTGGCGTAGAGGCGGCACGTGATGTAGACGAACGTAAGAACAGGAGCGTTTACTATGAAAAACAGTTGGTAGTCACCAGTCGGCTACATAAGATGACATTAGGCGCTCATGTCATTGATTGCGTTTTCCACCTTGGTGTGTGGTCTGTTCTGTGAAAGTGAAATGACAACTGTAAACAGCAGGGCATTAACATCTTTGAATAAGTCTAACATAACGTTTATACCCTTTGCAGCGTACCTTGTCGCTGAACGAAATTTATCATCTGGCGTGCTTCCGCTTCCTTTATTCAAAAGTCTGCGCTAACTTTCCCTCTCACGAATGATATGTCATGGTAATAATGCGTATAGAGTTCACGCCTTGGAAGTGCCGGGCGCGCAGCGTTGTAACGTGGAAAGGAACGTCATGCAGACTGCTCACGAATATCTAATCGGAAATAAAAACTAAAAAAAAAGATACATACCTTTCCTGGAGTGTAGTTACATACTATATAGAACAGCATTGAATGAGCGACAAGTTTTACTTACGCTAGTGGTGTTCTCTTTCGATAAAAAATGATTGATATTTTTCAATTTCTAGCACGCCTGTCGTCCTTTAAGCCAGTGATGATCGCACATGGCGTAATTCATGTCTGTGCGTGATTCTTCGTTCAGCCAGGCAATACTACAGAGATATTTAATAACAGCTTCTGAGTCTTTGCAATTAAATTACTTGTAAAGTTAGAAATTTCGTGCATAACTGGTAAAAATCGGAGCCGTTTCTTATTTCTCTAAATCTAACATCATACATTGATCCGTATGTGTGTAGCCAGAGCAGAACGCAGCTAAAACATTGAGCGTTCCTGGGAATGCTGCTTTTGTCCGCAACCAGATTGCGTTATCTGTATTGTACGGTAGATTTCTCGTGTGTGTCGAAGCGTGTTTCAGATTACGCTTGACTAGACGAAGGCAGCGGTCACCACATGCAAGGTTGACTACAGGTTGCTTTTTTCACGCCAGGGTCAATGCTGAAACGGAGCTGTAGGCACTGATAGCTCGATGTTACCTTAACGTTGGCATTAGTTAACAGGTAGAAAGCCTGAATTCTGGAATTTCGGTTAGTAAAAGATAGAAGTTTAGTTTTCAAAAGGTTTAGCGGCTTTAACCGAATCTCGCACCATGCGTTTGTTGCATTAGGATCAGATTGAAGCGTTTGTGGGTCAGCCAAAAAAGTACTGCGGTAGAATACGCAGTCATCGGTAAGATGTATGACTCGAGGTATAGTTAGCTATAAGATGTAAGGTAAGCTACATAAACTTCTGTAAACATTCGCTTGCTAGCTGAGTTCAGAAGCACGTTGTCACGCGTGCACAGGCAAACACGAACGCGTGTCACTCCATGAACGCGGACAACCGCTGTCAGAACACTGGTGTGAAGAAGTGGGAGAGCAGGCGGTGAGCATAATGCCCTTCGTGCTGACTGTCACTTCAGCGCGAACTGGTCGCACGAGAACGCAGTGCCCACGAAGCCAGCAGATGTCTGCGCTCGGCTAGCTTTCCAACCCAGCGCAGGTGTCCTCCAGGAGAGGACCCACGCTGTCGCGCGCAGACGCCGTAGCTGAAGTAGGGAGGTATACGCAACTAACCTGCCCTCTTCCACCCTCTTCTAGCGCATGCGCATCTCGCTGCTCCTCTCCTGCGCGCGGGGGCAGGTGGCGCGCACGTTGCCTGCATTCCTCTCGTTCTCGTACATGCCAAAACAAGAGGATGAATGGCGGACATTGCTGGTTTTGTTAGGGGACGATGGTCAGGAAAACGGTCGGGAGACTTGAATCAATCTACAGGCATCTACAGACGAGAGAAACAACTTAGAATCGCATGAATAGCCCTTGCGGAAACCGAGCTGATACATAACTTGCGGGTGCAGGACATGTTAGAAAAATTTGCACATTATACTTGTTATAGATATGGGTCTGTAGATGGGAGGTGCAAAACGTTCATCAGAATAAAAGATTGGTGTGACCTTAGTTATTCCCGAAACGTGAACAATGTTTGAATCAGAGAACAATTAGGGAACTATTTGGGAGAGTGCATGGGACAGCACTTGCCATGTGTTTTTTCTTTTAGAATAATGTGACTACATCTATTGTGATCGCATCTAAAAATTGTTTGACTTCTCGAAATACAGTTTCGCTTCATCAATAACTGTCACAGACATTCTCACAGCAGAGAGCACGCATAAATTTAGGCATGTAGTGACATCTCCGTGCCTAAATACCTAGGAAAATGCGTCATTTAGTCTTCGACCCCAAATTACGGGACACTTTCGCCGTTTGAGTCTGTGAGGACTACATCAATATAAGAAGCTCGTTTTATTACGCGCCAGAACGTGAGGATTATTCATCAGACATTGATGTTAAATCATGACAGGAAAGATGTTCACCGGTATGTTCATGTGGGGACTGGTATTCAGGTCTACATTATTGGTATTGTTTCCATGATTCCGAGAACCTGTCTTTATCCGGATTTTGATGTAGGCGCCTCGATTTGTAATTGAGACGTTTGAGTTGTTTGTTACAACCAGGCGTGGTGGTTTTTTATAGCTATACCTGGAACAAAGCTCTAAATTGAGTTATGAAATCTGTCTCTAAAAGTTATACAATGTTGTTCTACTGCTCGTAATAAATTTTCATGTAAAAGTCAGTGAACAATGACACATATGAGTTTTTACTTGCATAGTCAGCCTTTCTATACCATTTTGTACTTTAGGACATAATTTTCTATTTGGCGTTTGAAGCAAACCACCAGGGATGATCGGAGAATCATCGAAGAGTAATATCCGAACATGAGGTGAGTTATCAGTGAGGAGGAGGTCAACTATATACATTCGCAAACATTGCTTGAGTGCACTTGGGTATTGTAGTGAGTGGCGTTGCTGAAAAGTCTACACACGAGTGAAATAATTCTCGTGTTCATATTTGCATGGCTGGAACTGACTAACTGCTTCATCAATACAAGAAAAATTGAAAATGCCAAACAATAATAACACTGATTAGGGAAATAGTGCCATGACGTCGTTTATGACTCGGCAAACTTCAATTGAACAAGCAGTGTTGTTTGGAGGACGGTAAAAGGCTTCAACAATTATGGTGCTTTTGCTGTTTGTGTCACACTGAAGATAGTTTTATTTAGGAATACTGTAGCTCTCACTTGGGGGCCATTACAGTAGAGGAATTGTCAAAATAAAGATATAAATTTGAGCACCAACAATACTACATTATTCAGCATTGTCCAACACAAATTGCAGGTAGGATGCACAAGTATACACAGTATACACAGAATACCAGTAAGCATCATCAATTCCTAATTGTCCCGTTGCCTGTAATACGATTCTAGTTGGGTGTAAAATTATTTACCTTTTCGCGTTCTCAAACTGCAGTCCGGAAGGTGATTCCATATATTAATACACGAAGGAAAGAACGGGTATTGAAAACCATCAAGGCATGTTTTATAAGGCTGAACACTTGCACTGTGGTTTAAACGCGCGCTGTGTTTTAGAGGGGGGCGAATGTATGTTTCATTGTTTATTCTTATTTGATTTCTGATTATCTGGAAAAATAATTTCATTCGTAGTTTTTCTCGTCGTGTTTATAGCAGTTCTAAGTCGCAACATTTCAACATGTGCGTTACAGAATCGGCTCTCCGATAACGCGAACAATGAAAACGCACAGCAGTCCTTTGAATTTTTTCGAGTTTATCTCGCAACTACAGTTGGGTGAGGGCGCCAAACTGGGGAGGCGTACTCGCAACTACTGTTGGGTGAGGGCGCCAAACTGGGGAGGCTACTCCAAAAACGGGCGAAGAAATGTTTTGTACTGAATTACCTTCAGATGTGTTGTTGCATGATGCATTGTTTTTCTGAAAAATAATAGTTTCCTGTAGCACTAGAGCAGTCCTTCTCCACTTGGAGACGCCGCGACAAGTCATGATGGATGATCACGCCTAAGTACTTAAAGCTGCGTACATTCAGCAAATAGTTGTCACGAATTTTATAGTCAAAGGAAGACGCGGGTTTCTTTCTTGTTATATGAGCAAATGTCAATTTCGAATAATTTAATGCAACAGTCATTTAAACCTTGGAGGCATCGATTAATTTTCCTTTGGTCGGTTTTATCTGCCACTGTCGAATAAAGGAAAGAATCGTCGGCAAAAAGTTTTGTTTTAACAGGCGATTCCAGAACACTGGAAATATCATTGATGTAAATCAAGAACAATAGCGCCCCTAATACCGACCCCTGTGGAACCCCAGACAATACTTCTAGTGGATGAGACATGGTGATTTCTATGCGGACGGATTGTACACTACCACTCAAATAGGCGGCAATGCAGTTCACAATGTCGGGAGGAATACTTGCGTTCTGAGTTTTCAAAAACAATTTACAATGCGGTACCTTATCAAAGGTCCTTGCAAAATCGATGCAGATGACTTCAATTTGTTCGCAGGCATGCACAGCTAAGTAAAAATCATGAACCGTCTGAATCAGTGGCGAAATGGTTCACAATTCGCTTCGGAAAACATGTTGTCACGAAAAGACAAAGTAATTGGCTTCAAGGAAAAGAATGATATACGTTGATACTGCATGCTCTATAAGCTTACAGATCCCAGAAATAAGTGATATGGGACGATAGCTGGTAACTTGGCTTCGACTGCCGGATTTAAAAACCGGAATCACAACACCACTGCGCCAATCTTGAGGTAGTGAACTGGTTTCCAAGGATTTTTTCAAGACAATGGTTAGGTAAAATGACTCCCATTCAATATATCGCCGTCACTTGATTGCTGGAAGGGGATCCAAGCAATCACTTGGGATCCCGTCAGGCCCGCTTGTTTTCTTGGTATCAAGCGTAAGTAATTGCTGAAATATGCCTGCCTTTGTGATTTCTAGTGGGAGCATTGCGCAGGCGCCCAATTCACTGCGCTGATTGTTTCCTTCCTCTGCTTTCGTCTTCGTAAATACTGACTGGAGGAATATGTTGAAGCAGTCTGCTATGTGCGTATATTCCGTGATCATTTGAGATCCGCTTTTTATCTGGTGCATCTGTTCTTTTTTATCCCTTAAGTGCATCCAAAACTTTCTTGTGGCGAAGCCTTCAGGAACCCAGGAAGCGTTATGTTAAAGTACTTTTTCTTAGATTCCCGTAACGCTAATTTTAATTGAGCACGGAAACTGGACACCTTGGCTGGGTTTTATTTGTTTTTGCGGAATCGTTTTATTGTGGGTTTTATGTATATTATTTCCCTAATTATCCATGGGGTATGCTCCTTCGTTCTTCTCATGCGTGTGGGAATAAATTTATCTATGCACTGCTCTACGATTTCCTTGAAACGTTGCCACAATTCTACAGGTTCACTAGATGACACAAGGTGAAATTAACTAAATGATAGACTTAAGTTATCAATTATTGTTGTACCGTCTGCCCGTGCGTGGTCTTTTATATTTAAAAGCAGGTGATCGCAGGCGACTGAGTAAATCGATTGGTATATCGACGGATATTATTTTCTGGTCTGATATTCCTGGTTCGACTGACAGAGTATTAACAGCTATTTTGCAAGATATGAACACAAAGTCCTAAAAAATTTTAAAATGGGGTTTTACGTGCCAAAACCGCTTTCTGATTATGAGGCACGTTGTAATGGAGGACTCCGGAAATTTCGACCCCCTGGGGTTCTTTAACGTGCACCTAAATCTAAGTACACGGGTGTTTTGAGGAACACAAGGTCTAACAATGACCTAGAATTTAAAGTTCCTTGTCTATTTTCTTCAACAATTTGCCGTAAATATGGTAAATCATAATTTCCAGTTGCTTTTCAGCACTCGAAACTTCCGTTGTCCGGGCGAGAGAGTTTTCCAGTTTATGTAGGGTAAATTAAAATCTCCCCTCATTATTAGCCTTGTACTCTTATTCAAATAAGTGCACTAACAAGCGTTTACTTCATCCAGTTAATAGTGCAGTCGACTTTGATCTAAATCGGTCAGACCTTTGGAATCGTGTACACTTTTTTCTGCATCTCTATTTTCATTTTTACATTCAACTTTTCAATTATTTTAATTCTTTTCAAATCTCAAATATTATTCTTAAGGGGAGCTTTAGCTCGGGTGCTCCCACATAAATACATGTAAAAGGGCAATTCGTTTTTCCCGGCAACCACTGCTCTAAATATGACGAAATATGTTGCATTAAAAAGAAAAACTTAAAATCTAATGGCTGTTGATTTCGAGTTTTTTAGTTAAGTCGTGAGTTTTTTATTAAAAATTGGAAAAAATAAAAATTTTGCAAAAACACGAGACTATAAAGTGTACAAGTCTAACACAGCAAGGAAAAACGATATCAGGATTCTGTGAACTGCACGTGATAGCACCAGCAAAGTGGACAAAATAATATGCTACACATAAATCTGAAAAAATTCCGTAATATGGAAATGCAGCTTTGCAGGACCCATGTACTCAATGTAAGCAATTCACGTAAGATCTAAAGTGACATATCGAATTCGACCGCTTTGAATCAACCAATGGATGCAGTTTACAGAAGAGCGATATCCATTCTTGATGCAGAGCTATTAATTTATAAAATTTGTGACTCTATACTTTTGAACTTGCAAATACAGTAAAATTATTTCACCAAAATTCAAGCCCTAAATCGAAATTCCGCTTCCAACAGTCGCTAGATTCAACCTTGTCTCTCAAATGCAACACAATTTCTTAAGTCTGTCCAGGGGTTATCTCAGAAGAGCGTTTTACCATTTTACATGTATTTGGATAGCTAAATCGCGAGCTAAAGCTTCCTCTTAAATCAGGGAATGAATCAAATTGCCTAGCGCATTCTGAACCACATGTTGTTTTCTGAACGAACTGAACTTTTTTAAACGAAGTGAACGAAGTGAAGATATTTTGAATCAAATTAACTCAGAAAGAAGTCATGAAAGAAAAAAAGATATACCCGCAAAGCACAATTGAAAGACGAAACGACGGTTTTCTTTCTCGAAGAAACATCACAAACCAAGTTATTCTTATGTGTTTATAAACGCGGCACGGCGGCCAACGCTCCAGATTAACCAAACACTTTGATCGGGAGTGCCTGATTTTGGCATGCAAAGAAGTTTTTCGGTTCGGTGTAGTTCGTCCGCAAAAAATTCGATACCTTGCGCATAACAGTTACCCGACCAAAGCGGTTGCCTAGTGATAAGAAACCGAACGAGGCGCACGATAGTTCTGCGTCGTAGTCCACGTCGTACGCGGCAAGGGCGTAGTCTAGATTGAGGCTGAACAGCTTGCCATCACATGCCTGCAAAAGAAAGAGCGCGCCACATAAGGTAGAGAAGTTGAGCTCAGTCTTGCAAAACACAAAAATGATACTAGTCGCCTGACAATTCAGGAGCGTCTTTGATTCGCAGTGCATTGTAGGCTTAATAATTTGATTACCATTGCTGATTAACTTCACCCAGTTTGAGGTGTGGTGTGTATTAGAAGGATTGGTATGTGTAGGTATGTGCACCCGCTCACAAAATATTACGGACCGTGAAATTTGAAGAAAAGCTGAATATCTCCCCAGCCACACAACCCAGCCTGGTATTTTAATTTCGGGCCGCGACTAGATTATGCGAACACCATTGTCATATAAAGTTTAGTGGCTGCTGCTGCAGCCTGTTCGGGAAGTGAACGTTTTCTGATATCTCGTGGTCCGTATACTTCTCTGGCCCGATGTATGTATGTATGTATGTATGTATGTATGTATGTATGTATGTATGTATGTATGTATGTATGTATGTATGTATGTATGTATGTATGTATGTATGTATGTATGTATGTATGTATGTATGTATGTATGTATGTATGTATGTATGTATGTATGTATGTATGTATGTATGTATGTATGTATGTATGTATGTATGTATGTATGTATGTATGTATGTATGTATGTATGTATGTATGTATGTATGTATGTATGTATGTATGTATGTATGTATGTATGTATGTATGTATGTATGTATGTATGTATGTATGTATGAATGTATGTATGTATGTTCGCGTGTAACTTCTGTCCTGCCAACTTGGGCAACTGCGTAGTCCACTGGACAGTCCAACTTGAGCCAATGATTGGTACAGGATCGCGCTTCTGTGCTGATGGAACCAGGTTAAAAAGCAACTTGGGTTGGTGGGTGTGCAACACTGGGAACGTGGCGCTTTTGAGCGAGCCCCTTCGACGCCAACTTTGGTCATAGCATATATTCTACAGTGTAAGTGCGCTCTTGAACAACCCTCTTTCGTCTCTGAGTATAACCATGTATGTGACGTGGTTATACGCCAGTCTTCACTAATCCTCTTTGACGCCATCTTTGGTCCCTGAGTATGTGTCACTGGGTATGGCGCTTTTCATATATTCGTCTTATAATACATATAATTAACGATTACGCACCAATTATAGAATAGATTGCTTAGAGCATTAAATTCGCCAATCATTTTGAAAGGATGATGCATTGCCAATGTGCCTCTGCAGTGCACTTGCTATGCATTTTCACTCTGCTGCGCGACAAAAATATTTATGCGAGCGCAGGTCCCTGAAAGCTCAACAATGAGTTTTGTTCTTTTAAAGTGTAGCTAGAGGGTTCCAAATGCAGCGAAGGCACATTATTTGGCGTAACTCGGACGTCACCTCTATATTTCTTCCCTGCTTTCGTCCGTCACCTGACGCAGCAACGTGCTTCTTTAGTTGTGTCCTTTAGTTTATGTGGATTTACCAACTTCGTTTAATGTGTTATTGCTTGTTCTTTACTTACCGATATTTTGTACTGCGTTTTCATTGTGGATGAAATTGTACCTAACTGTTGCCCTCACTCAATGCCTTCATTGAGTAAGGAAAAAAAACTTTTTTTTTCTCAATTGCGTATGGTAGTGGTTACGAACACGCACACTTTCAGAATTTATAGGAAAACAGTGCTATTTGCCTTAATTAGCGTTAGCAATTGTGATTACGTAAATACTGGTGACAAACAAACTGATTTCCTGGGCTTTGTGTGTGTTTATGTTTATTTAGGCCTAAATATAGGATCAATGGGAATGAAATTTACCAGCGCGACTCAATTAACTGCACTGCTTAATTATGATATAGCATGTATGTTTTGGCTGATGATAGCAAATGTGACTGCCAAAAGAATTATAAGTAACCCAAACAGTTTGGTGACTTTGAATATGTTTAACCAGGCGTAGATCTAAAACAAATTTTAAGAAATTTGGTTCCATAAGAATGGCGAAAATTACAGGCCTAAATTTAAACGTATGGCTGTAATTTTGTTTTCCGAGAGATATTATTGAATTCAAAAACAGAGAGGTCGACGTGAGCTAGTGCTCTCTAGGCTGCTACTTCTACAGAGGAAGAGCAAGGTAATCGCAGAAAGTAGTGAGTGAAGTAGACATATTTCTTCTCAGCTTTTTTATAGTGATGGAACTTTGATGCTTAGTGAAAAATAACCGAAACATTGACACGCTCGGGGCAATTTTTGTTATTGTGTTGCAACAATTTGGACCCTTATATTCAAGGCAAGTACGAAGACATTTTTTCGAAGCTTTAAAAATCTTACGAGAGAATATGTCCCGCATGAATGAAATTTCAGAAAGTAAGCACAAATGAGGAAGAACACGGGCCATTTCAATTTAATACCAGAATTGTCTCGAGGCGTCGGTCCTAGCATCATCGACATCATCGTCACGCCGTGACCTAGAGAGAATTCGGCTCTCTAAGTGTAGCAGTAATAATGGGTGCGAAAACGTTGTGCACAAAAAAAGAACACTGCCTCACAGGGGTGCAGCCCACCTTTCTTCTGGGAGCGCTCGCAGGTGGTTGGCGCAATAATCACACGAACGACACTAGCCTGTATATCGTAACATCATTGCGGATCCGCGCCCATGATTCAAAAAGCGAAACTGAGTCCGTATTTAAAATAGTTGCCATTTGCTACCACATTCGCTAGTAACATGTCCACCAATGAGAATGGCTGAAATTTTCTCTTAATGACAAGTCCACCGCAATAGGTTTTTCTGAATTTTGGTAAAAGCTATTGGTGAAAGCCTTTGCAATGCAACTGTTCGAAAAAGTGAATTCCAGCCAATTCTGGTGCTGGAGTTGATATCAGTGAACACGTCAAGCCGATGGCGCATGGCCCCTAAGAACGAAAAGGTTTGACAGTTCGGCTCCTGGCCAGAATTCACAGAGCTTTTCGTTCCTAAATGCTATTTTTTTCATTTGCTGATCGCTTTCGCTAATAATGTGTTCTACATTCCTATTGGCTAGCACGAAGGCTTTTAGAGTGGGAAGGTTTTGTGAAAACGGGCCCTGGTTTGCTGAAAAAAGAACGTTACGATGCATTGTTCACTGTTATTTGCTGCCTCCGAATATTTTTACAACACATGAACTGTTTGCCGACATATTTACCGGAAAAAAATGCCTACAACTTCAAAATGGCAATCAACGTTGACTCATGTGATATTCTTTGTTCGGCAGCTGTTAGTAAGTTGTGCTAAATATATTATGGCGTATGCTACACACTGGCTGCGCTGTAGTTTCTACAGACACACAAATACGCGTCTGAGACGCTACATTTCTTGTGCCAACAATGAAGAAGCTTAGGCATGGTTTCTGCTTTTCCACGTCTTTTGCTGCACTAGGCAGTGACCGCCAATGCCACAAATGTTCAGCTAAATACGTCGCGTCGTCTCCATAAATGCTACCCGCTTGAGAGGGATACAAGGGGTGAGGAATGAATCAAAAAGATGCCGAAATTGGCCTTGAAGGCGCATCGTAAAGTGAAATTTATGCAATATCATTTATTTGAGCAAAAAGATTGCTTCCTTAGGGGGTCGCATAATTTTTCGCAGTATAAATCGCCAGCGGCAAATGGCCGTCCTTAAAGTAGTTGCGCCAAAGCTCTCAGAGGCCACGATCGAGTGCACACTATAATGCCTGCTTTGATTGAAAGTTCCCCACATATGGTGCTGCGACCTTTTCGTTGAGCAATCTGAAAGTACTTTTTCGTCATATAGTCTTAGGCAACAACCCAGGAAAGGCTGTCAACCGAAAAGTCAGATCTTTTAAACGGAAAAACGCGGTGGACGCAAAGCAACCTGTGGACTTTATCAAAATCTCAATAATGAAATCACACTGAAGATCTTTTGAAACAAATCAAATGCCCACTCCCCACGGCTTGACGCCAGATCGCGTTGAGTAAAAGGGAATGGAGGATACGCTCTCATGCAGACGATTCCTCCGTAGTGTGGAACTGAGGCCCGATGTCCCAGTATCCCCAGCATCTTTGAGAATGCCCCAGTATCTTTGAAGCGATAAATGTAGGTCCAGTCAGAGCACGGTGCCTCGACTTATCTTTCCTTACCGATAGAAATGAGCTATTTTCAGTGCTTTGATGTTTAAATATTTTATTTTGGGACGCGTTAGTCGCAACGTACACCGGGATACATTAAAACGTACTCCGATCACATCGTGTTTTGAATCAAATCATAGGAGAAATTATTGTTTAGGGTTTTCCATAACTTTTATGGGAATCTTCAATCTGAGGCCGCCTTCACAATCGTTGTCACTCGTTAGTCACATTCGCTTATAATGCGTGGAGAAACAAGAATGACTACAATTTTCTCCTAAAGACAAGACGAAAATATTTTTCTTTTCTCTTTTCTTCAAGAAGCATGAATGACGGGAATAGCGTGGCTATGTTTAGTTTAAGTATTGAGAATAATAAGCATTTTAAATGTACAATGCATGCGCCTTGCTCATACTTCGGAACTTCTCTAACTTAGGCAATGGAAAAATGTACTTAAATTTAGCGGCCAGAATACTAGGTGCCAGAGCCCTGGAAGAGCGGTGCGCCTATAGTGCAGGGGGCATTTCCTTTTACTCATTGTAGAGAGTGCCTGGGTTCCTTCTCGCTGCACTCTATAGGCTCTCAAGGTTTGAGGTTGTCGGACGGGGAGAATGTATATGGCTCCTCATACTTGAGAAAACTGTTTAATTAGCTTTTCACTGCGAGCCATCCCGTCTCGTCATGTGCCTTGAAGTGACGCTGGAGCTTTCATAGGCTATGTGTAGTACATGTGCAGTACTGCATAGCCATGTACAATATTGCACTATATTACAAAGTAACGAATAATGTCGGTTGCATAGACGGTGTTCAAAAAGCAAGAAATTGGCAGTTAAGCTGAAGGTCGCAATAAATGTCACTGCGTGTTCTTGCGGTGGTGAAAACTCCACACGATGCGCAGGAGTGTTCGTAACATATCGCACGTGCACTGTGCTGTAATTTCAAAATTATGTGTCTGAGTCGCCCAAACTGCATATTTTGCGTCGTCTGATTGCGGGGAAGTGCTAAGATAACTGGATGCTAGTTTGGATAACATATCTGGAGTAAGATTTTTGTTATTCCGTAAAGTGTCCAAAGTTGTCACACCTGACCTATAAATAAAGCGCTGTTGTGATTTCATGCAGTGCGTGGCGTTCCTAGTGTAAGAATTCCAAAGGCAATGTTGTAAAACGCGTCGAAAAGCTGCGGATGAAATTGTCTGATTTCCTTGCACGCTGTAAGGAAAGAGTTAAAGAGTAGTATTTGATAGGTAGAAGATTGTTCCCATAAAGAAGGGGACATCAAACTAAAAAGAGTTCCTTATATATTTAAAAAATAATTCTCTTTGTATAGAAGTATCTCAAGACTAAGACCTTTAAGAGAGACAGAAAAGATATTTAACTGAATATATATGTCACTACTCCGTGAGGTTGAAGGGGATGGCCACGAGTTATTATCATGGAGCGCTAGCGCAACAATGTCAAGAAGTAGTGCCAGTGTGTGTTTTTTTAACGAACGCTTGGCCAACATGAATACGGATCATAGGTACGTTTTTTTACTGCTATTGCTTGATTACAATTTAGCGACTGCCAAAACCTCTAATATTCATTGTCACTGGCCCCCCTACTTTCAATTTAGAAGCACCAATGCTGACCCTACGTTTAGGTAGTTCGAAATATTGCGAAGGGTGTGTTGTAGAGAAAAGAACTGTGTTTAACGAATTAAATAGTTGTACAATATATTCGCTTTTTGTGTGCTTCGAAGGGACATTATATATCTATGTGTACAAGTTTCTGTCTGAATGGAGCTTGCTGATTTGTTTGGTAGCGTTTGAAAACAGAGACAAATACATTCGTGCGTTAGCTGGCCTTGTCAATTCGGTGGACCCAATTTTCGCAGCGGAATAGAATGATGACACAGAGAGGAAATAAAACGTACACTTAATACCACAATAATAAGGAAGCGAAAGCCAGGTCACCTGAAACAGGGCGATATCAAGAGGGCTTGGGTAAAGAATAAGCATTAACGAATATTCCTGACAGTCGATTAACGAATAAGATATTCTTCTATTTGGTTAGGCTTCCAAACAGAAGAATTAAATCGTGACACATGCGAATACTTCTCGAATAGTTCTTTAGTATGTGACATTATTAGGTGAGCCCGATCAAGCTTGACTGCACAGCAAAAGAGCGATATAAGTTTACCAGAAATTGTCACCGCAAACATAAAACATGACAAGTTAGATAGTGAAGCGAGCTACGTCGCTAAGGGAACCACGTTAACTTAAACCGCTATCGCTCGCACTCATCCAACAGACCCACTAAACGAATGAACTCCTTATTTGTTTTCAATGGGTTAACTATACCTTCAATAAACGAGGCCTAGTAAAGAGCAATGGAATGACCGAAACTTGATAAAGATGCGAATAGAATGATGCAAAGCTCATATTATAGCAATGGTAACAATAATAGAAAATAGTTTGAAAAGAACTCAATATTCCATTCGATTCGTTTCTGCCACATTCTTCTTCCTGTTCGAGTCGGTTAAAAATGATTTTGCGCATAACCATAGTGATGAACGAAAAACAAAACAAACCCTTCTTTTTTGGAAGGGGCTCTGTGCGGGGCAATATTGGGTAGTATGGCAGTCCGATTGCTCGTGTAAAAAAATCGTTTCCGGGGGTATCTAGGCTTCCTAGATGTCATAGTTCCAACATTAATACAATTAACACCATTAGAAAGAACATGTCACTAGGCCAGCTGGCATACCACAAGGAACAACTACGTTCTTGCGCTAAATGAGCTCAAAAGCACACACATAGGCGGGGCAGCGTTCGTCGCGTCCGTGCGTTTAATGCTTTTGAGGGTCAGCAATTTTCAGCGTCAGTGATGCACGTAAAATGTGAGCCCTTGGCGTCCTATCAACCAAACGACCTCCTCTCGCTCCTGCTGCAAAACTGGCAACCATGCTCAAAATGACAGACAAATTAAAGGTGTAGACAAACATTACATGCGTCATTTTCATTTGTGCAAGCGCCAGCTCTAAAGCCATTTATATGCTAGAATGTTCACTGTGCCGCAAAAACAAAGAGACAGATCGACACAACAAGACAGTTATTTAATCTCCGGTGAAACGGTCATCGTACTGGCCCTGCAAAAAGACTTCTCGAACCAACTCGTGGACATTTTATCCTACAGGCTCACAATTTGGATAATATAAGCTAGTTGCTCTGCAGTTAAACTTTCCTCTTCGAAGTTGCGGAAGCACAACCACCTTCTTTGTTCCTTTGATACCACCGCAAAGCATGCTCCTCTTTGAATAATCATGTACTTCTTTTAATGCTTAAGCATTGTTGGACTACTTTCCCCGAAGACAGACCGTCCGCCCGTCTGTCTGCCTGTAACAGGTGAGGTGATGCGCTCCACATGTGTACATGGGGCCCTATAGGTGTATATAGGAGAATGCCTCATAATTACGTGTGAGTGCTTATATTTATAATTATGACTGTATGCAGTGAGAACTGAAGATACGTTAGGAACAATTAGGGTAAATAAAATATGTGTGAGACTAATTAGGAGAGAACTGATTAGGCCTAAATAAGACTCCTTAAGAATAATGAAGGGTAAAGAAGCCTAATTTAGATTAACTACGATAACATTACTTAAGCACAATGGTTTTTATTTCAGGGCAAGTATAAATAGTGATGGAAATAAAAGTTACCTTTGTTCAATTATTCAGCCTAATGAAGAGTACTTAGGATTAAATTATTAAGTCTCATCACGAAGATTCTCTTGGCATCATTTCGATTGTACAACAAAAAAATGATAACGGCAAATCAGGATTAATTAATGCTAATGATGTGATTCAAGTCTAATATGAATTAGGTGTACGTTTACATTAGCTTCGAGCAATAAGATTAATTTCGAGTTGTTTTGAGTTTAGGTGATTGCAAATGCTCATTGCCATATTTCATGCACACTGCGTCATCCTCTACAGAGTGAGCCGCGGCAGCATTCTTTCCAGTTGTTTAAACGAACAAAACAACAAAAAGCAACAGAAACGCTAAGAAACGTCGCCATCTCATCATCAGACGCGGTCGTATATTTCAGAGATAAGTGCCCAAGATGAGCGGCTGGAAAGAATGATTGCGCATTATCTGATAAATCCGACTAGGGTGTATCTGCGGTACAATTTTTTGACCTCCGGGCAAATTTTCTTTTGGTTTAGTCAATGCTGAGATTATAGGGAAAATTGTAATTCATCCCAACGGAGCACGAAACTGCCAAGGAAACCCATACGAGTTTCTCGAAAGAAAGCTCCGCAGTTGAAAAACTTTTTTCTGTTATGAGATTAGAGCCCGGACCAACGCCTCTCCCGGGCCGGTGGCCCTACCATGTGAGCTAATCAGAAGGCTAGCGGATCGTAGTAGGAGGGCGAATTAATCAGCAGCTCAAAGCACAGAGACACCGAAGTTGGCAAATCGGTGCGCGGAATGTCGCAAGGTGAAGGATGGTTCATGAAAACGAATATTGTCGTCCACCAGAATGTAGCGAGAAGCTACAAAGGAACTTCATACGGATTTTTCTCATCAATGGCTTCGCAAATGAGAAAAAGGTAACCCTGGTCAGCGACCCGAGACTTCAGATGGTAATGTGTCCACCTGGTATGCGGGTGGTCCCGGGTGCGAGTGCGTGTGCCGCAAGAAAACCACCGGTTTTTGTAAAGGGTAGAGATGTACCGCCACTCGGTGTTCGGTTGTTTGTATGGGCTCTTAGATCGCATTATCGCATTATCTTCTGATTAACTCACATGGTAGGGCCACCGGCCCGGGAGAGGCGTTGGTCCTGGCTCTAATCTCATAACTGAAAAAAGTTTTTCAACAGCGGAGCTTTCTTTCGAGAAACTCGTATGGGTTTCCTTGGCAGTTTCGAGCTCCGTTGGGGTGAATGACAATTTTCCCTATAATCTCAGCATTGACTAAACAAAAAGAAAATTTGCCCGGAGGTCGAAAAATTGTACCTGGTATGAGGGTGGTCCCGGGTGCGAGTGCGTGTGCCGCAAGAAAACCACCGGTTTTTGTAAAGGGTAGAGATGTACCGCAACTCGGTGTTCGGTTGTTTGTATGGGCTCTTAGATCGAAACGGTGCCCTACACGCGAAAGTCTCCTGGCGCCTCTTGTCCCATCACAACTTCGATGAGATAGTTGAGATTCTGTCGCTGCAGTAGGAGGAAGGCACAAGCGTGCTCCTGGTCGGTTGCCCGGCCACTAAGAAAGTTACCAGCGCTAGCGCAAGGACCCTGACTTGATCAGAAGTAGGCGGCCTGGAGCCGTCAGACTAACGTTGGGGTTAGGTTCGAATCCCACACTAATACGAATTGCTTGCTCAACTACGAAGCGTTCTTTCTGAGAAACCTGCTGGGTTTTTTTCTGTAGCTTGAAGCTACATTCGGCAGGATGACAATTCCCCTTTCATTAAGCTTCCTTCTCCTTTTTGAATTCCGCAGAACATATTTGACAATTGCAGTGTCTGTACTTCGAACTGTCGGTTAATTCGCTCAAGTTCTGTGGGCTGCTAGCCCTCTTGTTAGCTCAGATGAGAGACCACCTGCCCCAGAAAGTCGTTGATCGTGGGGTTGAATCCCACACCAGGACGAATTTCTTCCTCAACTGCAAAGCTTTCTTTCTGTGAAGCATGTATGGGCTCTCTTTACCCGCCGTGGTTGCTCAGTGGCTATGATGCTGGGCTTCTGAGCACGAGGTCGCGGGATCGAATCCTGGCCACGGCGGACGCATTTCGACTGGGGCGCAATGCGAAAACACCCGTGTACTTAGATTTAGGTGCACGTTAAAAAACCCCAGGTGGTCTAAATTCCCGGAGACCTCCACTACGGCGTGCCTGCAGAAACTGGTTACGGCACGTAAAACCCCATAATTTAATTTTTAATGTGTTCTCTTTGTAACTGATAAAACTGATAAGCCATTTTTGAAATGTGTTTAAGCAGACAGAGGGGGGTTGGGGGACTTGCGCTGCATCTGGCTTTATGAGCCTTTGTGCCGGTCCCTTAGGCAACGAAGTACTTGTTGCCTCCATAAGACATATTGATGTTGATTTGACTTCTCTGGCTCTACTAAAAGCAACCGATTATTTTACTCCCCCGTTGGCGTGAGGGAGAGGGAGCTATGTAATCTCATTCATGGCAAGCAGTTCTGCCACACGAAGACAGGAACCATTGCCTAAAGGCTGGCTCCAGAGACAATGTTCATTCCAGACACATCACTGGATCTACATACCCTTATTTGAACACAGATAATCACCTGCTCTCAATCTTTCGGTGAACCTGTGTCGTTTTACCACTATTATATACAAGACGGTGGCATTCGTTCTGCGATTAACACCACAAATATGTCGAGAAACACGCCTTTTTTTCTCGCGCCATTATTTATAAAGAGTACCCCTGAATATTTACGACAATAAATGGTTACCACATGGTCTAGAAATGTTAAAGCGTTTCAGATAGCTTCAAGGGAGCTTCGATAAGAGCTATATTGCTCCGTCTGTGGATTTTGTCATCACCGTTAAGAACAAGAGTAACTCAAGACAAGTCGCTTGTGTACTCACCAGTGTGGCTATCCTTAGCTCGGTTAGGTAGGTGAGTGCCTTTTTTTGGTTGATATTGTAGGCATGGCCAGGCACAGGCGGCGACACAATCCAGCCACCTTCAGCACAGACCTATAAATATAAAGAAGAATCAATCAAACATAAATCACGAACAAGAACTTCATCAATTATATCGCTGCACAAGAATGTATATTTGCAGATATTTACATGACTGATTGCACAGGACCAACAGCAGTCAAAGTGGTGCGTATCAGTCTTGATTTCTTCTTAGCCATTGTCCTATCGCTGCCATCTTGGTCTGTCGCGGTGTCACAACCATCCGAGCGTAACAATCACACCGGGAAAGTGAGAGTTAGGCACCAGCAGACGGGATATGAGATCTTAGCGGATCTGTACATCAGCTGAAGGCGTGAATTGTAGGCCTAACAAACCAGACACATTTAGAAACGGCTGTTTGAGCTGGACTACAAGAAAGCAAGCCGCCGTCTTCCGCATACTGTTGAAGCGCGAAGGCGTTACTCAGCGCCGACACAAGATTACGAGTCGGCTACCCAAAACAATCTGTCCTGCGAGTCTGGAGCAAATCTGAGACAAGTTTCGCGAACGCTAATTTGCGTTGTCTAGTGCTAGTTCCCCTCCTCTCTACCCTGCTTCCTAACATCACACACACAAGCCAATAGGGGAGACCGTACCCGTTTATTTTTAATCGTAATGCTTTACAACTTGGAACGGCAACCAAAGGGGGCAGGAACGCTTTATAGTTGACTTTGTGGAAGTGCACCTCAGAAAGAACGCGCTCTCTCTATTATACCTAGCTTGGTTCACGTACTAGTGAGATGGTATATAGGAATGTAAAGATGTACTGTTAGAAATCGCTTATAATGGAGGAGAATTTGACGGTCCCCAATGCCGACCCTTTTCGAGTTCATTACTAATATACGTCCCTCCAGTGGTGACACATTCGAAACCGCAAACGGTGCGGCCACTTCTAAAATGAACAGAAGCTCGTGTGCGGCAATAAATAGAGTGACATAGTTAAACTACAAGCTGCAGCATTGCATGAATGTATGGTATCCCTTTTTTTGCCATTTCGTTTGTGTGTAAAAAAAGATGTCCTAACCTTTATCGCTACAGGCTGATTCGAACCCCTTGCACAAATGAGTACCCCGCACGGAAGGGGGTATTTTTGAAATTTATAGTTGAGCTACGGATCATGTTTGACCAATTCAGAAGGGCGCGAAATTTCCTGGGCTCACCTTTTTGGGGTCTTCATACTTGAGCGTCTGAAAATCTTTGCAAGGTTTAAATCGCTGGAACTCTTCGATTGTCGGTGCGCCTAGATTGCGAAACTTGGGGGCGTAGAACAGTCCTTTCATGCCAAACGACATCGCAAGGGGAATAGAGAGGCCAAGCTTGGCCACTTCCCGAAGTACATCCAAACTGTCGTTCTGTAAAAGCGCGAGAAAAGAAAGCCCACGCGGTTGTGTTAGGCACGTCTCAGCCACAGAAGTGCGCGTAAAAGTGAACATGCCCGTGCTTCTCTAGCGTGATATCTTAGAAGAAAAATTACTTCCAGGGTAAAAAAAGAACGACCTTTATGCCGCTGCATACCGAAAAATCATTCAGCTCCGCATGCTATGCCAGGAAATGATTGTTCAAATTGTTGACAACTCTAAAAGGTGACCTGCCCTTGACCTAAAAGGTGAGCTACCATGAACAGCGTCGTTTGACTACTGCATGTACAATTTACCAGCAAGATTGTACGGCCCTGCAAAATCGGAAGTTACAGCGAGATGCTGCGTTCTGCAGATTTCCTTTAACAGACATGCTCGTCTGTTATTGAGTCACTTCAGCCACGTATAGGTAGGCTACTGCTTACTGTTCTCACTGAGTGTCTCTAAAGTTCAATACACCACTTCATTACCTCGCTAACCTCTCCCATCCCCCCTTGCACTTTCCTAACACAAAGTCGTCGAAACTAAGCCTCGTAATCGCTACCTTGTGGAACATATTCATCATTAAATGTTGATTAAACTTCACCAAATATTCGCAGTTCCTTTATTCGTTCTGGCAGATTTCTTTTCTATAGTCGTTCTCCTGAAGCATTAGATCACGTGAAACCCTTTTAGGTATATTCGCGATTTACATTGAAGCATATCCGCAGGATATATACATCCAAATGTTTGTTCGTGTCATGGTTTGGTGTAAGCGATGATCGCCTCATCACATGCGAGCATTAATTATTCCCTTGTGACAAGTAACCTTAACGGGAAATTTGGTAAAGGCATTTATTTAAAATGCATAGGTGATTATTAAAACTCTCAACCAACTTTTATTTAAAGTGCGAGGTGTGTTTCTTATACTTCAGTCGATTGTCATTAATCATGTCCAGTACTTCCCCCACCCGCCATACTATCACAGTGCGCTTATCATTAACCTGAAGTCTTAAGGTCACATTAGCGCCTTTAGTTGCCATTTCATTTTCTATTCTCTTATTACGTTATATTCGAGCAGATTTCCTCATCAGGCTTGCCACTAACACCTTTAACCCTACGATCATTGCTGGTGCTTCTTTGGTATTGGTGCATCTCCGTTCTATTGCTGCAAACGCGCGTGTTTACTTTTTATGCGGAAGCGTAAGTGGACAGCTTGTGCAATCGGCGAATGTATGTGCGAGGCCGCAAAGGAAGTGGAGGAGGAAGGCGCCCGGAGCTGAAGAGAACCGCGCGCAGGGGAAACTATGAAGGAGCGCGCTGAGCTTGCGGCAAGGCAACGCCTCCTAGAGTGTCATATGTAAGAGGCCTGCGGCTCAAAGAAAGGAAGAGGACGATGTACATGTACCAGTCCAAACGGCACGAGCCCTCGAGGCGCATGACCCGAGTTGTGATCGAGAGAATACCGGCGCTGAGCTTGCATTATCGACGTGGCTCTGGGCAAAGAAGGCCAGAGCGTCAGCATAGCAATGGTGACGGGAGCCATGGAGGTTCAGTCATGTCCGTGGCACTGGTGGGCCAGGGTGTGGCTGTCGACCTCGGCGACGATCGAGCGAGGCTCCTTTGACCTGCTGCAGCCTCTCACGGCAGTGCCGGGCACTCCAGGAAGGATCCCCTCTCAGAGGTAGACCAGCACGTACGATACTCCCCGGGACGTCACGTCGGCACCCCAAGAAGAAATAGTGCCGGAACCCGGAGTTAGGTCTAACCAGCGAGGCCGGAGTCCCGCGTCATCGACAGAGTTCGGGACACAGGCATGCGGGACGGACGAGTTGACGGACCAACACCAAGGCAGCAACACGTGCGGAATCGGAGAGAGCACCGACGATGACGAAGATGCGACAGGTATGAGACTCGGAGGATACGTGTGAGGTCAAAAGCCTGTTAGAACGCTCCTTCCTGATAGCGTCGCTGCCATAGGCTAGGGTTACCGGACTTTCGCGTAGAAAGCGCTGACTGATGTTGCCGGTAAGTGGGGCGTGTTTAATGACTAGTAAGTAGGTAGCACAGATGTTAGTGCTTTATTGTGTTTTGCTTTGCGTGTGTTTTATTTTGAGTTTGGGTTACTTAAAATCTGTTTGCTGTGCTGCTCTGCTTCTCCCAACCCCATCTCTCGTAACACCCGCATGCCCCCGAGATATGTGACACACGACATAGAGGTATGTCCAGGTGACGTTGAGCGAAGAGAGAAGCAGAAATCAGGCAAAGCGTCGAGGGGGAGGAAGGTAGGCGGACCCGCGATAGGTTCACCTCCTCTGGCAATTCCTACAGGTTTTGTCTGCGATACAGACGTACCGGGTTCGTCCGGTGTTTCGTTATAGCATCGTCCTCGCGCGCTGTACGCTGAGTGTGCGAGTGAAACCGTGCAACAATGAGCCGACGACGGCTGCTCAAGCTCGCTTGTGCAAGGGAGGAAAGCGGAGGGAACGTGCTCTCTCCCATTGGGGGTGGAGAGTGAGAGGGGCGCTCTACCATTTGGGTCTACTCTGGCGGCTGCTGCGTACGGCCCGGCCGGGTGAGCCTTCTCTTGAATACGATCTGCGATGGGGAAAGTGTAGACGTCTAGGCACACCGAAGGCCGATAGCTTCGTGTGCGCCATAGCAACCATGCGCTTGCGCACAACCCGCGTTCACGAAGTGAAACGTCACTTTAACTTTACTGTTACAGTTTATACTTGAACGTCAACTTTTATTTTTTCTAATGTACCATTGTTCTTGCGTGAAAGCGTACTTGTGCTTCACGCGTTTGTAGCCCCTAATAGAGTGTCTTTAAAGAAATGAACTGGCCTGGGCTTTGACAACATTAAAAGCCTTCTTTTCGAGAACCGACGCTTGTACGTATGTATTTCTCTTCGCGCTTTGAACTTCGTGATTTCGTAGGCGCATCTGAAGGACAGCACACTGCCAGACCATAGACATCGTTGGCCTATTTTGTTATTTGTTTTTCGCGTAAGCAATCTTTATAAATTGATATACCTTTGCAAAGCCTTTGTTTTTTGCCTTGCAGAACGTGGTTGGCTGCAACACTCATTAGAAATCAGCTTAATTGTTGTAAAGCCGATATGACGCATTGGTGACAAGAACTTTGTAGGTCATATGGTATAATTGTCGGCTAGTTGGCCAAGCTAGTTTACCAGTGATCTGAAAAGTGCTCGTCACAACATGTATACTCGTGATGCAAAAGATATGCATAGTGTTTTCCTCCTTTTCAAGTTATTGCCTTCGTAAATGTATTTCCTCCTCTGTGCACTTTTACGATGCCATCCTTATTGTGGAAATTTCTTCCGGCCTCTCGAATTCAGAGCAAGGTCAACATAAGAGAGCAGAATCGTCTGCCTGAAGGTCTATATGCAAACCAAACCATGACTATAGCAGCGACATAATAAATGTAGATCCGATGTACACTTTGGAGTGTATTTGAGATGAAGTTTTCCTTTAGCGGGTTATGAAAACTGTTAATTTTAGCTAACGCATTTTTCAGTGAACTGCGTTCATGCGCCTGCCTGTTAAATCGGCTAGACACGCTACCCCTCACCACGTGATCGCCGATTACACATCTACGGGACCGGCCCACTATACCCGGCAAGGAGCTCACACAATTTATTTTACTACCTATTCCCTACGTATAGAGAAGAGGTCCGCATGTAACTACTGGAGTCAGGTTTGAAACAGCATACCCCTGGATAGAATAATATGCCGAATGTGGGTAGTCAATTGAAACACTGCTAAACGAGGATAGTATAATTATCATAAGATGAATTTTTCGTGTTCCTGTACCGCTGTCTCTTGGAACGGTTCGCTGTAGCATTTCATCCTTCTAATTTATTTTAGAATGTGCTTTAACATGCAACTTTGTTTCTTAGGTATATCACGTGGTATATCACGTGGTATATAACGATGTTGCCACTTTATCCCCAGTGAGATGGGTTGACGCTGAAGAAAAATCACTACACCTGGGCGAGTATCAATATTTTTTGAAAACAAATCAACTAAGCATAAGCATCGGATTGCCAAGCGCAGACGCATGTACGTTTCTAAAGCAGCAATATTTTTTGCGTACTACTGCACCCCACCTCCATCTGAACAGTACCAACAATATATATCATAGACAAAGAATTCGTTTCAAGGACAAGATAAGAAATTTTGGATAAAACAGCTTGATTGAACTTTCTACTTGTTTTATAGCCCGATGTCGGGCAAGTTTTCCGAAATTTATGAGCTTCGTTGCGAATGAAGCACAACAATAATGCTGAGAAACAACTTTGGAAAAACGATCAGAATTTGCGCCAATCAAAAAATCTTCGAGGGCTTGCTTCCCGTAGACACGTGTAAAATGGTTCGGTGGAAGAAAATTTCACTGATCGTAGCGTAAAAATAAAAGTAGCATTGATAGACTGTTAACAACACTAGATGGCAGACTTCAATAAATGCTGACAGGTTGCAATCTAGGCTTCTACCGTGAAGTCAAAAGGAAAATGTGTATTAAGCATTTTGTTTCTGCAATCCTTCGAAAATTTTGCCGTCATTTCACTTTGGATACGTTGGTTTACCTTGCATAGCAGACGGAGAACAGCACCAAGACAACCGTCGGTTATCGCGAAACGTTTAGTCTGTTTCAGATAATCCAAAACAAGGAATTGTTTTTTAGAATACAAATACGACTAGTTTGTGTGCCGCATCCGATTCGCATTTGAAACTATGACTATTTGCCCACTAGAAATTATTACTACTTTTACCTGTTTCTAATACTTGGCTACGGGTGCAGAAAGTCCTAACACTTTTGTATAATCCGTTCAAAAGGAACGAAATAAAAAAAATAAAAAAATCCAACCTAGCAGTCACGCCGAACACAGAAAAAGAGGAAGAGAAGCTTCTTTAAGAAAGTAATTACGCACCTGAAGGAGTATATTTCTTTCGTGGTTTGCTGTTTCAGTGCGTAATTCCGCAGTTAATAGAGCTCGCGTAGGGAAAAACCTGTCAGTCCAGAATTTTTTGCAAAAGCAGTTTCAGCCCGTCCCAATTCTGGCCATAAGTGTTAGCGAAGGCGGCCAGCCAATAGCAGGGCGCACTTGAAAGCGTGACGAAGGAAAACATCAGCGCATACGGGCCTAGAGCTTGCCACGGGCCCTTATTTACGGAGAATGCACATAGGGCTACATACGAGGGTAAGCAGAACCGTTAAATGAGTAAGTGAACTACTCAGCCAGTGAGCAGCAGCAGCCACTACAACTGTCAGCAACGCCTAGCCATGGTTTGTGTGTAAAGTTCCAGTTTAACAACGAAATACAATTGTGCTTCGTCATTCTGTAACGCAGACGACGCATGCCAGTCTTGCCTCGAAGTCACGCTTTCACTACACTCTGAAGTCTGCCAGAAGTCGTACCACGGTGTGTCCGTAACTGTTGCGTCCCCATTGCTTGACGAATGGTGAAGGCCTAGCCATAGCAACAGGAAATATACGGCAGTTTGGGAAAGTGCTGACCGAGTAGGAAAGGTGCGCGATGGAGATGAACATTGAAGGTGTGAAGACTGTCCTGCAAATACCATTGTAACAAAGAGAACGACTCATTAGCTTCACTGATCGACGTTATAACGAATCGAAACGTATACGCACGCCAAAAAGAAGTAGGCGTGAAGATTTCAAAAGAGGCGACAGTTACTACAATAAACCATGCAGTGTTTTTTTCTGAAAAGAATGACTTCTTTGCTGTCTTCCCATGGTTTGGCCTATCATGGTATGTGCTTATCCTGCCCGCAATTCTAGAAAAAAAAACAGAAAAGCTACACTATAGGCAACAGTGCCTACACTATAGACCACAAGGTCGACCTTATTGCAAGTGAATTACGATAGGAATGAAATACGAAATGAGTAAACAATGAACAGAAATAAGAAGACAGAAAGCGACACAATAGGGAGGTACAATAAAAATTGATTCATAAAAAAATTTGAACCACCGTGCGCATCCTTGTTTGAGCATGTATATCCTGTTTTTACTCATTCAATGACTTCTCATGTTTTCCACACTTTGAATTACTGTACTGACCAAAATTTTCTATTCTGTAGATGTACTACCTCCACCCCCGCACCCTTATGTAATAACATGGGCGATCCTTTAATGGAATAATAAATGATGACGATGTACATCGACCTTGTCTTCTTTAGTGTCGACGCTTGGTGACTCTTGTATATGAGCACGCGACAAAGATTGTGCGGTATGCCATCGCAGATGCAGATGGTGTGAAGTTTCTTTAATTTCTCTTTTTACTTGCTCTGGCAACATTTTATATTTTGGCTAAAGAACAGTTTCATTAGCTTTAAGATAAAGCTGTTTTCACATTATTTAATCACATTATGACAACATGTACTTTCTTGCGCTCGCTTGTGCGAAGCTGATAGTTTGCACAAGGTTAGGCCGAGTAATATGTGACACCTGAATGATAGGCCGGATAAACAATATATAGAGGGGCGGGATTGTAACCTAAAGAGTGTCTGGTTGGTTACCCTACGCTGGGGGAAGAGAAAATGGGAAGGCAAAGAAGGGAGAGAAAGTGGGAGGAATGCGGTGACTGCGCGCACGTGCGCAGACAAACACGCCACAGTGGAAGGTGCTCGCAGAAGCCAGTCATTTTGAAAAGGCACAAAAATGACTCCACTGCCTTCTGTGTTTGCCCGAAGAAACAGAATGTGGTCCACAGGGGCTCGTTCCGTGCTATCTTCATTGTGACTTTGACGGCGTGAGACCCGCATGAGGCAGGCATTGATTTCTTCCGGATATATCTGTCTTTCCTTATAAGTGTAAGCTAAGTGCTGTGAACAATTATATTCTTCGAAAAAGAATAGATGAGGCCGCGGAAAGGCTATTGATAAGAAACGTAAAAATGTAGTTTCAGCACCTACTGCTTCAATGAGACTTTGATTATATTCAATATGTATTTCTTTAGCAATAATTCTTGCCCCGTATAATAACCGTAAACGATGAATTTTGTAAAAAACACAAGATGGTCACAAGTAAATAATTCAGTGACAAATCAGCAGTAAACCTGCCAAAATATGTATTTATCAAAAAGCGTTGCCTAGATCCACTGTGGTTCGTGTGGATGCGTGCCGCATGGCATACGCACATTCGGATAAAACAAGAATATGTTGGCACTAGACCGTTATTTGTCAACATGCGCCGCTGTTCATGCTTTTTCATTATGCAATAATTAGTCAAATTTTTAATAAGCTGTGCAATTTCAGAGGTATTTATGATATGTTACCTAGGAAGACG
This sequence comes from Dermacentor variabilis, assembly GCF_050947875.1. Classification (NCBI taxonomy): domain Eukaryota; kingdom Metazoa; phylum Arthropoda; class Arachnida; order Ixodida; family Ixodidae; genus Dermacentor; species Dermacentor variabilis. Next base: position 98,554,848 of record NC_134578.1, on the reverse strand, counting down.
CAGACGAAAAGCTATGTACAAGTATATTCACAAGAAAATACGCTGCGCTTGGCCAAGAGGCAACAACCCGCGCTAGCTTCAAATCGTCGTCTTCGTCTTCTTACTGCTCGGCTCTTCGTCATTGGAAATACGATCCCGTAGCACTACCCCCGGCGGCAAAAGCGCCGTCCCGGAGCGACTAAAGGCCGGACTCTGAAGCAGTGTAGTAGGTCTTGAGCCTACTGACGTGCACGACATCAGTAGCAATAACTACTTGGAGATTAGGTTATATTAGTGGTACAGGCGTAATTAGGCGCCAATACAGTGGTAATTTATTTGCGTTGGACCCTGTAAAGGGTGCACCGCCTTGAGTAGCAAATCGCCGAGGGAAAGCCACCTGTACGGCACAGCTCAGGGAACTAGAGCAAAATCGCTAGGACTAAGCAAGGCTCACGCTAGGGAATGGTGTCAGGATGGCGGCTTCGCAGGTGTGCCCAGAACAAGCGATTAAAAGTCGCAGGGTACGTAAAATTAACGGTACAGGCGTAATTAGCGCCTATACATTCGAAAATCAACCCCATCTCAGAACTATCAGAAAACAGCACTATCTCAGAAAACAGCCCTCCTGCCCTCTCAGTCTAAAAAGAAAGGGTCAGCCTAGTGCAACAAAAGGAAAACAAGGTCGACGTAACGGCGCGTGAAATACAATACGAGAAAGATGGGAATTGAGTAAATAATCAGCGCAAAGAAGAGACAGAAAGACAGAATAGCGAGATATAAGCAGCGTTTAAGAATCGAATAATTTCAACTACGATATACGTCGACCTTGTTTTCTCTAGCGTCAACACTTCGTTGACCCTTCCTTTCTTTCTGTTAGAAATAGTATAGTATTTTCTGTTATTATACTTCTTCGTTGCCTGGATGACGCTAGCTAATTGGCACAGCAGAATGGCAGGTAAAATGAAAAAGCAAAATGGATAATTTCTCAAAAAGTCTTTAATTATCTATTAAACGGTTCCATGTATTGCAAGTATTCGCACTCACGACTTGTGATCCCTACATTCGCCAGGTACGTCCAGTTGGAACGAATTATCAGGATGCCACCAGTCTCGAGACTTGCAAGCTAAAGACGTGACCCTAAATAGACTCTCATTACAGTTATGTACTTGTTTAAAGAAAAATAAAGCTGTTTTGTTTAAGAAGTAAGTTGAACAAGTACGACGCGCTTATCTCGAAACTTGCACTAGTTTTAAAGTATTTTCTAACACGTTGTGCCTGTAGGGCTCACTGGCTTCATTTCGTAATATTGTCATAGGAATATGTGCCTTAAAGTAATTATTCAAAGAGTGGAATATTGAAGTTAGGTTAGCTTATCAATCACGCGTATTCGCTCATTTTGCAAGTGATGCAGCATGTTCGAGTAATTTGGCTCAATGAGTAGATGTGTACCATATATTAGCGGCGATTAAAAAAAATCAGGTTAGCATTACAGTAGAACTGCAAGCATAGCCCGCCGACAAAAGGTGAAGTCAATTGTGTGCGTCAGACTCACGTCATCAAGTTCACAACGCGGTAGTCGGCCGGAGGATCCAGAGACAAGCCTAAGACGTAGTAAGATGGCCTTTGGGGTGAAGTCTTTGGTTTCAGATGAAGATACACCACCTGTTAGCAATAAAGACGGGGAAAATATTTCGCCTCAATGCACACCTGCACTGTTTCACTGCTGCTATGCAAGATACTTGTCAGGATTACTACAGAAATATTTACCGAATGTGCTCAAGCTAGATAGCGATTAAAATGGCTAACGTAGTTATTCTATTTGAAATATGTTAAACAAGGTACAGACAATCATAATCGAGCGACTTTTACGCATGCCTTGGGATCACGAAATGCACTCTTTAACCCTGTAATTCATCCGCCGTGGCTGCTTAGTGGCTGTGGTGTTGGGCTGCTAAGCACGAGGTCACGGGATCAGATTGCGGCCACGGCGGCCGCATTTCGACGTGGGCGAATTGTGAGAACACGCTTGTACAGAGATTTAGGTGCACATTTAAAGAGACCCAAATGGCCCTAATTATTCTCGAGTCGCCGAGTATGGTGTGCCTCCTAATCAAATCGTGGTTCTTGCACGTAAAAACCAGTAAATTATATTAGCGCTGTGATTAACGATGTATCTCATCTTTTACACTGAGTTTGATTGCAAAAAAATTCAATAAAAGCCCTGGAAACTTACCACATCACGTAACGTAGTTTTTGTAATACGCCGGAGCGAATTTCTCGTTGTCCATAAATCAACAAAGCAAGAGCTAGTTCATTGTTACACTAATATACGCTTAACTCAAAGAACATTTGTTCGTTTTGCTGCACCATAATAAGTCAACAGGTTGTTCTAATAATTCTTCATGTTAAACTGTGTCAGAGTTGCAGAGATACGTTCAATTTCGCAGCACTTTTCGTGCCTGTAAGAAAGTTCATACGCGGCTCAATATGTTTTCCACCAGCACAATGTAAAACATCATCTTTATTTATAGATTGCACGCTTTGTCCTAAGCACTGATAATGTCTCTTCATTCGAAACGGCGCCTAGATACGTCTCTGTAGTTATCGGTCTGTGAAGTGAGGCCGCGATACTTTTTTGAAAGGAGTGTGCGCTATCGACTTGAAAAATCGCGAAGTTGCGCTCTATTGTGCAACGAATAAAATGACTCTTCTGCATTCTTTAGTCAACCCTCACTCTTTTCGAGCGAAGTCACAAAGGTAACTCTACTGCAAGAGGCGTTAAAATGATATACTACATTTTACGCACTATTGAATTGTGTACCTTGAGTGAACATTAACAGTTTAAAAGCTAATCTCCACAATGATATTTATACTGATCTATTTAGGCGCAATTTAGCACTCTCACATTTACGCGCACACCCAAAGACGCGTACACTCAAGAACGACTCCGCGACCCAGGGCTTAGTATAACAGCTGTGTATTCAGCAAACGGAACCGTCCGAACGAACATAGAATTTAGCTGGGTGTGCTGCGCTGCGTCTGTTTATGGCTATGATGAACCGCCGAGAGGAAAGCGCATCGCTGGCGTAAATAGTCACAGCCAACGCCTGTGGCGCTGCCCTGTCGCCTTTATGGCGGCAGCTTACACTGCTAAACGCCGTGTTCGGTGATATGCAGAACGTTTGGAAGCAGTGAAATCACGTTGCACGAGCGGGCATGTCAGGTGTCAGCAATTTTTCTTTTTTTCGTATTTCGCGAGCGTCTGCGATGAGCGGAAGAAAAGTAATACCTAATAGATAAAGTTAAAAGCTCTTTATCCGGACGTTTTGCAAACGGTTTTACAATTTACTACTTGGAATGTTTCGTCCAACTTCGTTGCTTCCTAAGTTGGTTAATTATTCTTGACTAGGTATGCAATTTAGCAGAAGACAAAAAAGAATAGTTTCCCTTACTCCCTACAATAGCAGCAACATGCGCTTGGTCACATGGTCTTAGAGTACATCGGTATACTTTTAAACTCTGGCTAGCGTTAGCTTGGACAGCCTGTTTAGCTGTGAGCACAATGAATACGGTGTTGTTGGCCAGCACACCTTCGCTTTAGCTACACAGTGCGGGTGTTTCCGAAGCTAAAGCGGCATGGAACTAATCGATATATATATGTGATCCGTGTTTCTTACTGAAGCTCGTTACCGTAATAGCCCACCTAACATAAATATCGACGTATGTTGTGTGTTTCGTGTATTCTTTTTTTCATTGCTATTAAACCGACTCATACAGAACACTCCTGTGGCAGCCATGAATTCAGAACAAAGCTGCGATATGGGAGCTGGCGAGTTTTAGCGCCTCTCGTGGGAGTTGGCAATGGGAATTTAGTCATGGGCAGCGACACATTCGGTGGGCCACTTCGATTATCCGTCCCTGACAGCCCCGAACTGCCCTGGGTGGTACTTTAAGCCCATGAGCGTTTCGTATGCAGGTTCTGGGACAGTTTGGGATTGCAAAGACAGACAGTCGAAGAGGCCGACCAGTGTGCGGAATATCAGACGCTATAGGATTCTTAGGCACAAATAATCGGAGAGGCCCACTGGGTGCGAACGCAGCTGTTTTGTGGGCGACTATCGCGCGGCTCCTCGCGCGATAGAAAGTGCATCGGTGTATACGCGCCAGTAGCCTTGTGGGCTGCGTAATCTGCTTATCGAAGTCTGGAACCACCGTGGAGGAAGCGCATCACTGGTTTAAATCGCTGCCCTGTCACCTTTTAAGCCGGAGCATGTGCTGTTACTTCATACGTGGACAACTGGGAGCACTGGAATTGTGGGGCGGGTTTCAGAGAGAATGTTTGTTTCTATCTCGAAATAATCACGCTAGTAAAAGCCTCTCACAATATAATATTACAGGAGCTTTTAATATTTACAACATTTCTATTATCCATTGAGAAAAAGGGTTTTAGTATGAGCGCTTGTGACACTCCGAATTAATACACTTAATTTGCGAATAAACGCATTTTCTTGTTGCGTACAACATCGCCAAGGTGACGTAGGTTTTCATTAAATATAAAGTGACACCACGGACTCCTTCAAAAGAGATATTTTCGTTGCACACAATCGGAGACCTTTCTAAAATTCAGAAACATACCAAGAGTCCACCCTCGCTATCCTGTGCTGTCGAGGATTCCGAGTCAAGTGGCTTCTAAAAAAATTACCTCGTAGTTTCGGCACGTAAAACCCCAGAATTTAACTTTATTTTAACAACTCAGTTGGTGGTCAAGTTAGACGCTACACTTTTATGTCATCTTTCCCAGTAGTATAGCTGTCTTTAAACGATAAGATGATGGGCAGTATGTCACACTGATCAGTGTCCGCCAAGAACACTACAAGGGAATGTCGTTTTACTTTATATTGTCTACAAGCGATCTGTTCACTGAATAAGAGGACGCTCGAGCATCAATAAAGTGGAAATTGAACAGATTTGTGGTATGAACGTCTGATGACCCTTATGCTGACATGGCGTGTCACAACGCTTTCCAATCGGCAAAACATTAAAAAAGGCGGCTACACTAGAATTACCTTGAGCACATTGAGCGCCTCAAAGACCACTGGATCAGTTGCGTGCTGCCTGTTGAGATCGAGGAAGCCGAAGTGGGATATATTGTATCTCCAAATGTCGTCGATGATGGTGAAAAATTTTGGGTCCTTGAAGTCTTCTTTCAGAAGGGCAGGCCTGAGTAAAAAGAAGCGTAAGTAAAGACCTACAAAATAGAGTAAGACCTTCTCTTGCAATGCGGAGTAGCTGGACCTAATTTATGAATTGAGGACCTCTAGTCTATGACCTCCATAGCGTCTCTTCATTTACTCCGGGAGATATTAGAGTGAGTAAAGGCCGCAGTTTCAACCGAAAGTCGAAGCATCGATCGCGATAGCAAATTACTGTATGGATAGTAGTCTTATCGGCCGTATAAACTTGTAAACATTTGCTTAGCAACTAAATTAACAAGCATGGTGTTAGGCGCGTACAAACAAATATAAACACATCTTACTTGATGACCGCGCGCACTCGCTTTCAAAATGTTACAGTGAGAAAGCGTGGCGGCAGCAGCGAGGAAGTGACCTTCGTGCTGCCACTCGCTTAAACGCGAAGTAATCGGAGAGAATGCAGTGCACACGAAGCGATGAGCACTCAGCGCACTGAATCCCCATGGCAGATCGCTTTCAAGATAGGGCCCGCGCGGCCGCGCCATACGCGAGCAGTCGCCGCCAGAGTAGAACCCCCCCCTTCCTCTACCCCCCTCCCCGGTGCCTTTCACGCCCGATATTGGGCTAGCATCATCGGCCTACCCTCGCGCGCTTTCAATCGCAGATACAGTGTACGGCGCGCGTCGACGATGTTATCGCCCATGGACTTGATACGGAACATCACGGCAACGGCGATGACAGAAATATGTCCGCATGTTTCATAGATTTGGTATCGCAGTAAAAGAGGAGGTTAAGGTTAAAAATAGAAGGCCTCGTGTGGTTTAAGGCGGGGCTATCGCCTGGTGATTACTCTTAGTACATCAATGTAGACTGTGGGTTGATTCTAAGTACATAGAGGGTCACTAATAATTATCAATTGCTTCATCTGGGCAAGACCTTCGTCTTTTTTTATTTACATAATACTGCAGACCTCATGTGGTCCAAGCAAGAAGGGCAGATAGCAAGGCTTATTTACAAACGGCATTAAGGTATTACACAGACAAGAGGTTTAACACATGACACAAATGAGCGAAACAAGCCAAAGGAAATACATTGCACATCAATCGGCACATCAGAATTCATTGCTAATATTTCTTTCAAAACAGTCACTTTATACAATCTGTTCAGGCAGTGCATTCCAAATCATTTATTGTGCGCGGAAAGTATGAGTTTTTAAGGAAGTTTGTTTTCGCAAAATATCGTGTTAGGGCATGGGTACGTTGGTGACGGGTTTTTCATTTGTTGAAGGTGTAACATAAGGTGAAGAAGAAATTCCAAAACTTTCCCTGGATGAGTGAATGAAGAAACGTTATTAATTTTCCGTCTTATATGAAGATGTTTAATTTCGTTAGAGGCGATTAAAGCAGATGGCGAATTAGTTCTCTTGAATTTATTGTAAGTGAAGCGCACAGCCCGTCTTTGCACGTTTTCTATTTTTCCTATATCATTTTTGGTGTACGGGTCCCACACTATAGCCGCTTACTCAAGTTCGGGCCGAATGAGAGAGTTATAGGCTAATAGCTTAACGTGACTGGCTGCTCTTTTGAGCTTGTGTTGCAAAAATGCAAGTTTTTTTAACCCAGATGAACAGATGTAATCAACATGGTCGCTCCAGTTAAGCTGTGAATTTATTAAAACGCCTAAACATTTGTATCTTTCGACTTCCGAGATAGTAGTGCCGTAAGCAGAGTAACTAAAGTGGATAGGACATTTCTTTCTTGTCATGCGCAAAAGCACAGTCTTATCAGAATTGAAGACCGTTCCTGATCTGTCACACAAGGCCACATTTTCACGGAAAGCATCCTTCAGTAATATTTGGTCAGCCACAGAACTCATTGGGGTGTACAGCATGCAGTCATCTGCAAATAAACCAATTTTAACATTTCTATCAATGGCACACACATTGTCGTTTATATAAAGCAAAAATAACAGTGGACTTGTACACTTTCTTGGGGCACACCAGATGTCACTGGAAGTAACGTAGAACAGATGCCACATATATCCACAAACTGTGTTCGATTTTGTAGGTAGGAAGCAATCCAGTTTACTAAGGTCACGGGCACGCCTATTAATCTCAGTTTTTCAAGAAGTTTATTATGGAGAACTTTATCAAACGCTTTGCTGAAGTCTAAAAAATTATGTCCAGTTGTCCACATTTATCTAATACGGAACAAAAGTTATGGATAGCAGTAACCAACTGCGTGACAGTTGAAAAACCTTTCCTGAAGCCGTGTTGAAATGGAGACAAGCATCCTTTGGAGTTTAATATTTCAAGTATGTGGTTAGCGATAATATGTTCGATTAGGTTGTAGCAGCTACTCGTCAAAAAAATCGGACGGTAATTGCTTAAACACGCGCGGTCCCTTTTTTATGCACAGGCACAACTCTGGCTGTTAGCCAGTCGGGAGGCAATGAAAAAGACGATAAGGATAAACAGAAAATTTTTGTTAAGAAATGAGGTAATGATTCAGCATAACGGCGTAAGAAGGCGTTTGGTATCTCATCTGGACCATGCGAACTTTTGGTATCTAACCGGAGTAGGGATTCAACAACGCCTTCGTACGATACAGTGATTGATTCTTCAGGTGGAAGGCCAAACACATGTCCATTGGAACTTTCTTCAGAAAATACAGAATGAAAGTAGGCTTTGAAAGGCGTAGCACTTGATTGAGGACACGTAATCACGTTGTTATGCACAATGATTTGATTTATTTGCTTGTGGGATGTTCGAAGGTGATCCCAAAATTTATGGGGATCATTTCATATAAATTGTGGAAGACTCTCTCTAATGTTTTTTTGCTGATTCAATGCTAGAAAAAAGCTCGCCTGATAAAATAGCTTAATGACTAAAACAGGTGTTCTTAGCCTTCTTCAGCCGTTTAAGCCTTCGTTTAAGTGAATAATGTTCCGATTTATCCAAGGATTTTCTTTCTTTAAGCGCTTCTTCTTATCGGGTAGGAAACCATTGATACAATATTCAGTGTTCTTTGAACGTGGTCCAGAACTGTGTGACACTGGTTCCCTCAAAGCTTTCATAAGCCAATGTCCAAGTAATCAACGGTGGATTCATCCAGTGCTTTTGAATAATCTTTTACGTTCTTAGGCTTCGCTTTTTCTATACGTCCGTGGACTACAGGTAAAGATACGACTACTAACTTGTGATGGAATATCCCTTCGTGAACAGATACTGTGTAATCACAAAAAGAGCGTTTTATGAATACTGAATCCAAGATTGACTCATTAGAACCATGTATTCTAGTTGGTTCAGTGACTATTTGCTTAAGGTTGTGGTACAACATTATATCATAGATAGCGTCAGCATTTTCAGAACATCCAAGGTTTTCGTTAGACCAGCTTATGGTTGGCAGATTGAAATCCCCTGCAAGTATCAGTTTTTTATTTCTGTAGTTGAACAAAAATCTTGCAGCTTTTGCAGATAGTCCAGATCTGAATTAGGAGCCTATACAGTGCCCATAAGATGAAAGTGTAGCCAAGATACGTGATTTTCAGAGCAAGCCTTTCATGGTTTTCTGGTGAATTTAGTGCTATAGCGGAAACATTCGGTTTTAGTAAAATGGCTACGCCACCTCCTCGTGACCCCCTATCACGCCTAAATACAGTGTATGGTGGAGGAAAGATGCAATCATTAGTGATATCACAGTGAAGCCAAGTCTCGGTTTTAACAACTATATCAGGGCTGCGAGTAAACAGAGCGATCTCAAGGGCAGTTGCCTTGCTCACTATGCTTTGGGCATTTATGTTTAAGATAACAAGGTCACGAAGAGCTGGGTTATCTAAGGTGGTCTGTCAATCAGAGTTACTAGAAGAGAGAGGAGAAAGGCTAATCCGTTCTTCAGATGAATCGTTCCAAGCGTACATGCTGTTGCCGATTTTGAGCTTGTCATCAACGAGATAAGCCTTCTTTCGATCCTTGCTTTCGGTTTTGCAAGATTACGAGAGCAATTTTCGTTTTTTTAGTGTCTCCTTAGAATAATCATTTTGCATGGAAAGAGTCGAACCTTTAAGTTCACTAACATTTGCATATTGGGCGTTTTTTCATTAAAATCTTGGAAGAATGCGATTACAGGTCGGTTTGAGTTGTTGTTTGCTTTTCCTGTTCTATGTAAACGGGCAACGGATGATGTTCAGGCACCAAGGTGTTTTTCAAAGACCTCAGAAATCACCTTATCTTTAAGGTCTTCTTCAGTTTCAGAGGTATCTTCCAGTATGCCATGTATAGTCATATTCGAGCGACGACTGCGATCCTCCAGGTCAGTGAGCTTTTGATGTTGCTTGGAAAATGACTGCTTTATCGAATTCATATGCTGCTCGATTGGAGCGAACGGTTCAATACCGGCCTTGAAGTCGTCAAAAAGATGTTCTATGCGATCTAGTCTAGTTGCTAAGGAGCTGAGAGATATAGCTAGCTAACTTTGGAAAGCTCTCAGTTCCGAAATTTGCTGCTGTGTGATGGTTTGGGATTTCATGATTTTATCGAACACTTCCTGAACAGGGGCGCCAGCGTTGCCTTCTACATCACCGCATAAGAGCGGTCTGCACACAATTAATCATTCATATGCAATGCACATCAAACACCGTGGGCACGGCAGGACCAGCAACATTCGGTTATCGCTTCTGCATGAGGAGTAGCAACCAACCTGGATAAGCAGAAGGGGAGGCATGCTTAGAGCCAGTTTTCCGTGTGGTCCGCCGTGCCCAGTGGAGTCGAAGCGCTGGGGATCTGCTCTTATGCCGGTTGTTGAGGATGACGCCACTCCCCAACCGAAGTGATCGTCTTGGCCGCTTCGTCGCATGCGCAGCCTACTACATGAGAAAGCCTGAGTGCGCTCTAGTGCTAAGAGTGGACGATAATCCATTGATTTATTTCTGCCGACACGGTGGGTATGTGCCACTTTGTCGGCGCTCCTCCTCCTTGATATCAGTTAGGGCAGCTAGATTTGTGCCACAGTTAATCTGCCGCTGTACAATGACAAAAAACGGTCTTGTAAATATGTCCGATGCTTTGTGGAATCGAGCCCGAGCCATGGTATAGCATAGCAGAGAAAAACTCGGCTCAATTTCGGTCAGTCAATAAGAAGGGATTTATGGTTACGTTTTCTTAGACCTGACTAATGCCTCTGATACTATTAGTGACTACTATTATTCATGTCATATTATTTTGTAAATTTGAAGCATATGGAACAACTAAATTGCCATAACATTTTCAAAAACCTATTTGTCTCATTACGCATTCGCTGTATAGGCCAGTCTGCTCTTCCTGAAACCTCGCACATGAGGTAGCACGTGGCTAAGTATTATGTGCATTGTTTATATTTTTTTCTCTACGTCAGTTCTCTGCCCGATGTGAAATGTTCACGTTATTTCTTGCTATCGGAAGCCAGCGCTGGCCGAGGGGCACTACTGCAGTTTCAGTGTCCTACCAAAACATGCTGACGCCATTCGGATGGGAGGCCATTAAAATAGAATGATAATTTGCATGATAAGCGGCACGCGCCTGCATCAAGGTTTGCTTTAGCCTGATGCGTCTAGCTAAGTCCTGTCGATTGCCACGCGCTTTGCAGGGAGAGCAATAGACCACAACGTTCTATCACGCCGCCACCGAGGCAGCCCAGACATCGGCCACATGTGTGACTAGGGGCGCTGTTACGTAAAAGTATTCCAAACTTTGCTATTCCAATTCTGCAATCAGCCCTCCGCGATTGGTCAAAAACTTCGTTGGACCACCCCCACTTCACCTGTGTGTCGCGCGACGTGAGGAAAACCGCGTTAGCTCCCCTTCTCATATGACGTGTACAGACTAACTATGCATGATTTGACCGAAGGAAACAAAAAGTTATTTCTAATTCGACGTCCTTTCGCCATTAGCCTTCGGCTATTGTTCTAAAGTTTTCGGGCTGCGTCCACTTCACCAGCCTGTCACGCGACCACAAAACCGTAACACTCATGGCGTCAAATTTAACGTGTACACGTTAAAGATGTATTAATATGCCGAACAAAACTGAATTTTCTTCTGAATAGCCGCAGGCTGCCCCGTTCCGAAAGTAATAAAAGATGGCTGCCGCTGACCGCTGAGGCACTGGCTAGTCGCACCTGCCGGGGAGCATTGGTTTAGTTGCGTGTAATAAAACTTTTTGCATGGCCGTGTAACGTTTTTGAGAATGTTCTGTTCTCCTCTTTACTGAGGATCCGTTTTATCGTCTTCCTTAAGCTTCCATTGCATGCCGCCGCGATTGTTGCGAGACACCGCAAGCTAAGTAAGAGATAGAGGACTAATCATAGACGACGGCGCCACCCTTTTCATCCGGTTATCTACATTCAGTGCACAGGCTCGGCCCCATCGAATCGCTCTCCACTTGAGCGTGCTCCTCGCCTCATGTGAGCCAATTAGATAAGACAAGTAGTTCAGTGTAGGCAATGTTATTCGTTTTTCAAGAGAAAAAAGTGACCTCCTATGAACGAGGACGGCGTTTCATTGGTTTGTTCAGAAAATCCTGCCGGTGACTGCCCTATGCTTGCGTCGCCGGTTACGCAAATTTGACGTCCGTAGGTTGGAATAAAAACGTATTGGAACAGTTTTACGTTATAAGGTCTTAGGTGCGCAGTGAATTTGCCGACGCGAAATTGTAGCTTGTCCCGATAAAATGTTTCCTGCGTCCACTAGGTCATAGAGTTTCCAATAATAATTCCTAGAGACAACTCGCTCTGCAAACGTGCAGCAACCATAAGAATGATTAGAAGTACACAGTTTTGTGCAATCTTCGTCTTTGTGCACCCAAACGTTGTTTTGGCATTGCTTATCACTGGTTATATGCCTTCGCTATCGTAAATTTCAGTGCAATCTATACTTTAGAAGTACTATACAAGCTGCGAACATGCACAATTGCTACTAATTGCAACAATGCAGCTTGTCGAGGTGCTAAAATCGAAGCGCGCTAAGCGTCTCGAGTCACTCGCTTGCCCGCGACAGATTCACAAGGGTGCTTTATGTCGTTTGTCAATGCATGCGTCCGAGGCTTTCGATATCGGGAGTCTGAGCTTGAGGTTCTGCGTTCAAATCGTGCCGTCGGAGAACTTTCATTGTTTCTTTATTTGTTTACTACGCATTACTTTGTTGAAAATGACGAGTTTACAAGCTCCCGAAGCAGTTTGAAATCAAAAGGAAGAAGTTTAGGCAAGTCCATGAACTTCCCATAATTGGCATGCTTGCATTGCAGCTACCATAAACACAAGCGCCACTGTTACTTAAAGTGTGAATCTCTACGCACTACGCTGCGGGTTACGACGCTGCTGTTGGGCATACTAAGTTTCGGCATGGTTATTCATACGCTGTCGAAACGACTATATCCGTGTTTGATAAGTCTATGTGCTGTCTAATAGTCACATTAAACACTACAATCAAGAACTTTCTGAACCTGTTTATAGTGACAACTACATGTTATATTTCATCTAAAACCAAACCTATATTATTCCGGTTATACGAAAATGTCGCTAACTAATCCCCAACGAGTAAAGACAGGTCATCGTTATATTCACCTTTGCATTTTTAATTCCAAGCAGTTATCCTTGACGGTTGTTTCAAGTTTCACTTTCACGTCAACCATGTCAAGATGAAGTTCGCTTTTTAATTCCAAGCAGTTATCCTTGACGGTTGTTTCAAGTTTCACTTTCACGTCAACCATGTCAAGATGAAGTTCGCTTTTCAATTCCGCGCTCCAGTACTTCAATCTTCGCGTATTACTTTCCCTCGACATTGCGTTCATTAATGTCCACATAAACTGTAGAGTAATTTCTTGGAGTAATACACCTCTCCGCGTTTATCTTTTATGCAGCCCATACAAAATCATGAAATCAGGCCTGTTATCACCTGCAGTTCACCAACCTGTAATGGCCTTGGTCTTCTTGATCAGTAAAATATTTGATCTCACAGAGAGTTGTTTCAATTAATTTTTGCAGTTCTGCAGCATAAATTGATTGCTTCTGAAGTGCCTTTTGAAATCATTAAAGTTTCTCACTAAAAGATACTCACACAACCACGTTTGCTTTCCATAAAATTTTCTTGTTAATACTCTTCCGCAGCATGCTAAATAAACATCTCCATTGGCTACAATTGCGCTCCTGAACATTTTGTCTGCTCCGCTCAAGAAATTGGGTAATTTCACGCGATTTGAGGTTTTACTACAGAATTCTCTGCTACGCTCAGAAAATTTATTGCAACAATTGTGTGCAAATTTATGCACCTACTGTTCCCTTTTTGGTGTTATCGGCGCAACTTTTTTGGTTTGTCTCTGTTTCGCAGTTATTTTGCTGCTCCTTGGACACCCACGTGTGACACGTTTCTTTCTTCATTTCGTTGTTCTCTATTTCAAAAATTGCATAAGTTTTGTCACTAAAGCTTTTTTATATAGGATGTACTGCAGTATAGAGTCTTTGATGACTTTCTCTGGCATTTTTCCTTTGTGGTGTCCCTTGGCAGCGGATAGAAAAAAACAACAACCATGAGAAGCAATGACCTCAGAGGTACTCGCGACACAAGGTTCTGGCATCGTCGCCGTTATTTTGTCGGCCGCGCAAGAAACACAACGAGCATGGAACGAATGCGTAACGTGGCCGTGAAGCCCGACGGCTTCTGCATCGCATCACTGGTGTGGCCTGTCGCTAAGCGGACATCCGTATAGCGTTAGAGGCCGAATAACATTGAGATGTCCGTGTTCAGTGAAGCTTTCTGTGGTGGCATTCGAAAACTAGCTGCTTTGGTCAGTGACGACGCTGTGTTGGGTTTCTGCAAAGCCCACCATCGTGTATTCGGACGGTTGTGGTTTGCGTTCGTCGGCGAAATCCATTGCGCATCTTTCACTTCATGCTTCGCTTCATCCTTCCAGCTTTGTTCACCTAAGCTTTGCTTACACCGATTCTCGCTGCGCGTTCGATTTAAAAAAAAATGAGGGTCTCGATGTCATTAACCTACCTTAACGCAAGCAGTTAAAAGTAGGATATGACGTCTCAGGGCTCTCTGATGTCTCGTTTTACGATCACTTTCCGGACAAACCTTGCTTGCGAAGTTCTATGCACTGGCTCCATAATATATTTGACGAAATGGCAGAACTTGTAAAAGAAAAGGCAATGTAAGAATCAGTCATCAAACCATGTCGGTACTCTGTACCCAGAGCTGCCATTCATATGTTTACACATAGACGTACATCCTGCTAGTGCTGTGAAGGGGCATGACAACTTTAGCGTGCAGTGTGAGACTATAATTGCGATGAAGGCTAATATACTGAGCCAGTAGTACTAGTAGCCATGTGCAGTGCAACATCTCACACTTTGATAGTATTAAGTACTGAAGTTGCCTTCAATGGCGTACAGAGTTCGTATACTTTTTTTCAGTTCATACAAAATATTTATTTTGGTCGCACATGGTTTCTGCACACAAAAAAAACGACTTTTCTTTTTTCTTTGCTATTCTCCCCGTCTAAAGAACATTCTCGGAAGAAAACCCCCGAAATTTAGTCACACTATGTTTACGAAGACCCTAATGGCAATTGTTGAGCTAGGTGGCCATGTAAGGCTCCTGCAACTGCTAACGCCTGCTTTAAAGACCTAGTTAGCCACCTAGTGTAAAAATAACGCCGAAGAGAAGTATGGTTAGCACAGTTGCCTCAAAAAATCCCTTTCCACCCCATTAATGCTAAGATAAACTGGTAGCTTCCGGTTAAGATAACATAAAGCTTTTCTAAGAAAGACCCTTATATCAGATTTCATATTGATGAAGAGTTTTCATATTTCCAGTGTCCCTTTCCAACAAAAGGAATGCCTAGACGCAGCGGCAATGTACCCGAAATGTACCACAGTTAGCGCCCTAGAGTTAATCATTTAGTCTGATCCTTCGTCAATCTGTTTAAAAAAGGAGACACTTCCTAAGAGAGTATTCTATATCAACCCATCCATTCATAGGAGGTCCTTTTGTGTTACCAGTTATACAAATTTTCGTCACAGAAGTCACGCATAGTTGGCCACGTTTTTCTTATTGCGCCTTATGTTATTTTGTGATGTGATATTCTCGGGCTGCTATTCAGTACATTATATTGCGAGATCAAAAGTGGACGTCTAGGTTTGACGCAACATTTTGCCAAGAGCACTCGTATTCGGATTAACACCGCACGCACTGCTGGACTAGTCAGTACACATCAAATGACTTCTAGGCAGGGCATTCTGAAAATTTTTCTGACACACTGGAAGTTTCGAAACGCCATTTAGGAATGTTTTGTAGCAGATCGTCTCACTTTGGCTTATTGTTTGGTTAAGTATTTAGTCTGGAGAGAAGATAATGGGTCGCGTCGTGATAGTGGCAAGAGGGGACCTACACTGTCAACATAGAAACTCTCTCCACTTGCCTCTAATAGCGCCTGCAAGCGACATTCCATCTCTGCTTTGTGCCATATCGCTGCTGAAGGATGCATCAAATGTAGGTCACGAATCCCGCCTCGCTTCTGTATTTTGTAATTTTTTGTGTGCGAAGCACCTTCGCGCTTTTGGCATACAATGGCAAAACGAGGTCACGTGCTCTAACCGGTAACGTTGCAGGCAGTGTGTGTGATGTAAGGGCGTCTGTGCGTATTCATTCTAATTCTCTAATTCCCCGGCAGCAATCGTGCCTCCGTTTGAAATCCGAGATGTTTTGGCGACGTAGAGCGGATTATTACTTTGTACACAAGATCGTTAGTGCGTGATCTAAACTCCGTGCTTGTTGCCTTGTACTGTGAAAACCTGCTCAAGGCTGATTTAATAAAACGCAACACAACGGCACAGCAAGCACCCAGTGGGTATGGCTGCGGAATGGCAAAGGGTTGTTGGAAACATGTGTGCTTCATTTTGCAGGTATGCCACAATTACGCTTTCAAATGTTATAGGAAAAATAATCGTTTTTTATTACTGCATTCCTTAAGAATTTTGTTGCAACTGTCCGGCGATGTCGAGACTAATCAAGGCCCAGAGTCAGAGGAAATGCTAACAGAACTGTTAGCCGGGCAAGCACGAATCAGCGAGGAGATTACCGCGCTCCACTCTGGAATGACTTCTTTTGAACAGCGTGTTATGAACATATAGGTTTTGGCTTCAACTGCAAGCGATGCTCTTCAGCGCGTTCATGATCTTGAGAAAACTGTTGATAACCGTAAAGATTTCATCACCAAACTTGACAGCAAAAACGATGACCTGGAAAACCGATCCCGAAGGAATAATTTTATCATTTGCGGCTCGAAGGAGCCCCCAACAGAAACTTCTGAGGAACTTTTAGCTTCTGTATCAGAGTTGCTGTCTTCGAAACTTGGAATCGGATATGAAGGTATTGAACGCTGTCACAGGCTTGGCACGCAAAGAAAGGAAAAGACGAAGCCGGTAATTTTTATACTGCTAGACTTTAGAACATGGCTTTCCATCCTTAAAAACGCCAGAAAACTAAAAGGATCTGACACGTACATTAGTGAATACTTTTCTGCGCGTCTACGGCGAATTTGGAAGGCTCTCTGGCACAATCCGGTTGACATCCCCAAAGAAGCAGAAAAGTAGAGATTGCAGTATGATTCCCTGTTAGTCGACAGTGTTCGTTACACTTGGGATGATGTTTGAAAAAGGCTTTTTAAGGCTCCACGTGCTGCAGTGCCTACGAACACAGATTGGCTCGTTAATGAGCAGAAACTAACTCTTTTGAACATAAATGCTCGAAGCTTGCTTAATAAGCTTGAAGATTTCAATTTGCTTGTAGAGTGCTACAGTCCCTCAATTATTTGCGCAACAGAAACATGGTTCGACAACTCTATATCAAATGTAGTATTTTTGCCTCCAGATTATTCGGTTATCAGAAACGCCAGGCAGTTTGCTAAAGGAGGGGGTGTAGCTTTGTTTCTTATAAAAGGCATTGAAATTCTTGTATTGCCCGAACTTCTGAATACTGAGTCTGTTTGGTGCCGGTTAAACATCTCTGGTTTCGTGACAGTTGTGTGTGCTGTATACCGCCCGCCCGTTTCTGACAACATTTTCTGGCACATTACAGAATACTTAGCGGAACAAAGGCTCCACAATTATAAGATGATCATTACAGGTGATTTTAATACTCCTTGTATCGATTGGAATTTGTTAATTTCAACAGGTCATGACAAGGCTGCTTCTGAATCCCTAATTAATATGGCTATATCATTTCATTTATCACAAGTGGTTGAATGTCCAAATCGAATCAACTTTGTTCTTGACCTTGTTTTTGTTAATGAACAGTTGTTACTGTGCTGTTTAGAGTGGGGCGTTGTCGACGGACTCTAAGATCACAAGGGTATTTTAATGAACTTTAACGTGGTTTGTGAGCCCCACAAGCCTATTCAATATGGTTACAGATTTCACCCATGCTAACGACCATGCTGTTGTTGAACTGCTGGAGTAGTCTTTCAGAGATTTCCTGTTTGGCAGCGAAACGTGCCGTGTAGATGATTTGTTTAGAGCAGTTTCACAGTTTAGTAGATAGATGTGTGCTTTAGTTCGTCCCCACAAAATGTGTGAAACATAAACCGAAGCATCCATGGTACACAAGAGACATAATGCATCTCATAAAACGCATCAAGCGTATGCGCAAGCGCAGCCGGTCACAAAACTAAAACCGCGACCCACAACTTCTTTCACTCAAGTCTGGGCTAAAAAGAATAATGACAGAAGGTAAACGCTTTCCCTTCAACACAACACCGTCAACCTTCATGAAAGAAAAGCCACCGAAATTTTGGGAAACAGTACTACCCTCTTCCCATGACTCAATATCCTTCATTATCAACCAACAGCCTTGCTCTGATCCCGTAACCACTCATGAATTCTTTAATAGCTACTTTCATTCTGTCTTTCATGTAGATGATGGTACCAATCCTGCTTTCACTCATAGCTGGGAACACTAGTTACGCAACCTCGAAGTAAATTGCGCTGGGGTTCACAATCTGTTATCAAAAATTTGTTATTAAAAACGCCATACCTAACATGTCCTTAAAGAGGTACTCGGAATGGAGCGCCCGTTATCTTAGTCATTTTCAATAGATCGCTGGACACATCCTCCGTTCCCCAGGCTTGGGAAAAAAATTGCCAATGTGATCCCTTTGTTTATATCTGGCGATAAACAACAAATTATTAATTACCGACCGACCTCCCTAATTTCCACTTGCTACAAGCTACTTGAGCCCATTATTCACAGCCACATTGTTCAGTATTTAACTTGTCATAATCTACTGTCAAACTGTCGGCACGGTTTTCGATCTGGTTTTTCCGCTGTCACTGAGATCAGTGAATTTACTCACGACATAGCTTCCGCATTAAATACCCACAATCGAATCAATGCAGCATTTATAGATTATTCCAAAGCATTTGACATGGTCTCCCATAATAAGCTTCTTTGTATAATACGTATCATACTCAACGGCAATAAGTTACTCGACTGAATAACCGACTACTTGTACTTAAGATCCCAGTTCGTCACTTTCAACCATGCACAGTCATCGTCAGCCACTTTAACTTCAGGTGTGCCCCAAGGATCGGAGCTTGGGCTTCTATTATATATAATTTCTTTAAATGATGTAGCAAATGTTATTAATGACACCGCAGTGAAGTTACACCTATATGCCGATGACTGCGTGCTTTATCGTAAAGTTGTTAACGCCCATGATCCACAGGAACTAAACAAAGTGTTTTCTCTGTTCTGTGAATGAAGTAAAGCATGGCAAATGAAATTTAATTGCACTAAAGCAATTGCAATGACCATTGGTAACAAAAAGAATCCGCTGCATTTCTCTTACAGTAATAACGGTAACTACATGGCCCATGTCAGCGAGTTCGGATACCTGCGTGTTATTTTTTCGTATAGCTTAAAATGGAAATCTCATATTCATAACATTTTTGGGAAAGCACTTCCCAAACTTGGCTATCTCAAACGAACCTTAAAAATTGCCACGAAGTAATGTAAATTAACTGCTTACAAATCACGTGTTCGACCGATCCTGGAGTACGCCTCAACTGTTTGGTCTCCTCATCACGCGTGCGACATTGACCATTTCGAATCAGTTAAAAAATGCAATACGACTCATCTTTGGCCAATACGATCGTAACTTTTTACCTTCTTCACGTATGCACACTTTATCTTTGCAAACGTTAGAACATAGGCGCGCACGTGAACGTATCATCATGCTGCAAAAGATCGTTCACACGTCATCTGGCATTCAGGAACGCTTCCCATTTGTGCCCTCAAGCGCACGTGCAACTCGACGGCACCACCCATTAAACATTGTTCCTTTCAAACCACATACAGGCTGCTTTAAATTTTGTTTTTTCGGCTAACTGTTGAATTTTAGAATCGGTTGGATGGCTCACTTCGCGCATTGCTAATTGAAGAGTTCGTTGTTCAGTTCCGTAACAATTTGACCTGTTGATCTCTTTTTAATACTTCTGTGTTATCTGTTTCTATGCTGCCCGTGTTATTTGTTTTTACTAATGTATGCACCCACTCCTGGTATGTCTCCCCGGAGACAGCAGCTCTATAAATAAAAAAAGGCACGCGCATAGCTTTTCCCCTTGCTTTCGTGTTCTCTTTCCGCGTCCTAATTTATTGCCCAAGAAAAAAAATTGACAAAGGCTTTGGCGGAGGCAAGTTGTTTTGCTGGAACAGTGCCACAGCACGCAGCTTGACCACTTTATTCTGCGATATTACACATATTACACACAGCGTCAACGGTCTGGTCCGCTGAGGGCGGCGTATCCCAGCCATCTGCACTCAGGCGCTCCATTCACACAGCACCGACTGAGAGCCCGTCGCTCGGATCTGTGCGCGACGCGCTTGGTAAATGAGCAAAATTAACGCAGTTCACGAAGCCACCTGCTCGTGCGCTAAGCGAGCGGAGCGTAGCGCAAGTAACGCTCGGCTAAAGATGACAAATCTTTTTTTTCTGCATCTCAACAACATTGAACCGTTTTGAACCATTCATCCGTTTTATGCACACTAGTCGGCCTAGGTTCTTTTCTGGTCTCGCGAAGATTCATCGCGCCGCCACCATATAAAAAAAAGAACAGACGATTCTCTTCAGTTCGGCACATTTCGGTTAAAAGACTTATTTAAAACATTAGAGAAGGGCTCGCAGGCACTCACTCGGGCGCGAACGAAAAGCCCAACTTTGTGTTTTTGTACACGGACGCCTGCACGATGAACTGCTGGACTCCCGCGTCCCACTGGTGGACGCCATCGATGAGGGGGTTCTTTTTGTCCTTGTAGAGTGAGTCGTAGAACAGGTAATCGCACGCGTTGTCTGGAGGTAGGTACACCGTGTTTCTTCGGACCGCATCGCTGATGGTGCAGACGTAGCTATATGCTGCGATGGGTGTTGCCGCTTCAGTTTTAGCCACTGCGAGGAAAACCGGTCAGTCGACCACGGATGCGAAAGCAAAGAACGCTGCCCATCTGTAGCAGAGAAGCACGTGGAACAAATCATGATTTGTGTATTGCAAATTGAGTATCCTTCAGTGGGCGCCGGAAGCTTTTTTACGTATCTGGTGGCACGTACACGCGCTAGGCAATCGGTCTCAACCGGCGCTTACCTCGCTCCTTAGTAGAAGTCAATAATTGTATACTAAATATGTCGGTAAAAACACCTTTGTAAAGTCCGCAAAAGAAAGAAATGGTCGACCAAATGTTGACGCTAAAGAATGCAAGGTCGAGTACATGATTGTTCAAATTATTCTGTGGAAAAAGATTAAACGCCTCTCTGCATTCTGCCTCTTTTTCATTGTAATGAATGAAGACTTTGTACGCGACTGTGTAGGCGAATCCTGTCATATTTCACGCGCAATTACGTCCACCCTTATTGGGCCTACTTCGGCGCAATGCAAGATAAGAGGCGCACATTATATTCCTGTTTTCTTGGTGTATATCCTTAGTTGTTGATAATTGCTACGTTTGTCGCCATGGAGGAGCATCATTTGATATTATTGTCACCTTGACACAACAGCTAAAAGTCACGCAACTCTAAGTAACATCTTTTTTTGAACTGGTTACAAGATATTGAGATTGCAGATACGCAAAACCCGTTGTCGTTCAGCTAACAAGGCTTTGTCTTCCATATAAAAGTGATATCATGTTGTTTTCGTGCACATGTGAACGAATATAACATTCAATTTTTCTGTTGATATGTGGACTTCCAACGGACGTTATCCGTCAGTTTTATTTTGGCTGTTACTGCAAAACAGTCACAATAACATATTTTCTTACGCAACTTTTAAGAGCGTTATGCTGTTGTTGGTAGCGTCGACAACACCACTGTATGAACAAGATAAGTTTGTGGTGCAGACCTAAACAGCAAGCATTTTTTTTTGTTTAAATAACAAGATTATTTGCAGCGATGCGTACATTTACATGTGCTGTAGTGGCTGTTACTGTGAGGGGACAGACACTGCTGTCAAGTACTCATTCCATTTTGACGCTGCATCATCTTCATAATATTGCGGTTGCACTTGTGGTAATCATGGTTGCAGTCGTCATAGTTGACGTAGTAGCGGGGTTGGTATTAGTGTCTTCAGTCACCGCGGAAGACAAGTGCCTCTCGTTCCGCGCTGCCGAACGCGAGGTCGCTAGATTCATCTGAGCCACGGTGGCCTCATTTCGATGACGGCAAGAAAGATAGAGAGAAGGGAACGTTTAATGATTGAAACAGAGTCCCGAGTGAGGTCTAGCATCATGCCGAGGTAGGAAGGCATCTTAGTCCAGGAATCATCTGGCATGTACTGCCCTCTTGCCCTTGGCGACTAGTTATTGTTCATTTTCAGGGTCCTCTAGGGCGAGCTTGGACTCCCACGTTTCGGCTAGGTGGTCTTTGTTTGCTTCTGGTTGTGATTCTTCGTTTGCTTCGCGTCCACTTGGGGTTTACTTTCGCTGCCTTTGCGCCATGGGCATTTGAGGAGCAAGTGTGCTAGGGTGTTGGGTACGTTGTAGAGTAGGCAAAGGTTGCCGTGGAGTGTCGGGCAGAGGCGGTACATTATGGTTGCCTGAGTGTAGGCGTTGCTTTGTAGGCGTCTGAAGATCACGCTTTCCTCTCTGGCTCTACCTTACCGCCACTCCGTACAAGCTGGACTCAAACGCGTCGTCTGCTACTACGTCCGCCATTACATATCTCCCTCGTATAGCATCAGTAATTCGCAACCAAATAAATTTCGAGGAAAGAAAAACTGGTCATAATATGAATGTCTCAGCTCATAGACTGTTTGCAGGCTCAAATTAAATTAATTCAGCTGTTCCATGCTGTCTTCTGTCACCGCAACTTCTCCTTAGTGGCCGTGCGGCCTGTCAGCCGCTCGGTATAGTTTTTCACATAGTGTGCTTGGAACCCATCTTCCGAGGTTTAGACCTATTTTATTTCGCCACTTATGGCGCGCAACCTGGTTGCTCTGACGAATCTTTCAGACCGCTCTTTTCCTGTTTAAGTTGACGGAGCGGGTGAAACTACGTTCGCACAAATGAATCTTCCGTTTGTTTGCACGATCATTGGGAGGAAAGAAAGCTCATAGAAAGGGAAATAGAGTGATAACCATGTTGCGACTGTCATAGACCCCATGAAATTTTGAACTTTCTTCATATATAAAAATGCCCAATCGAATCAGCAATGAAGTATCATTGGCGCATTCCACCTCATTGACGCTGTGCCTTGGATTGCCTCGACAACCATAATTTTCACTGAGACTAACCCTCTTGCAAAAAATAGAACATTAATCAGCTATATCACATCTTCTTTTATCAGTGCATGTGGTAATTTAATATGAATAAGGGCAATCTCGGACCACGAAACCATCTATTAGAATAATAAAATCTTCTGAAATAAAAATTAATGGCACAATAATATACCAGTCGAGTTTTTTCGTTTACTGCAGGATCGCGGCACATGCTTCGTTTTCAAATTCGTTGACACAGCTCACACCAACGTGGGCCCAATATATGCGAAGCCTCAATCTTGCATGACTCGAGACCACGAGCTCCTCTAGAGACTCGCGGTGCTCGTGGAAGGCCTTGACGCAAGGGTGCACCATTTTCCTCGAATACTCAGTCACAGCCTTCAAAGGAGAACTCAAGTGAAGCAAGCTCTCAGTCCAACTCATGATGCCTCTGAGATGCTATTCGCATGATTTCAGCTTCAGGAAAACATTCACTTGAATATGTAAGGTTGCCACCTTGACGACTGTATTCATTTAGAAGAGTCAGATGCGCGTGCTCGCTGTCACCTGAGCCTAACAAGACCGTGTCGCACTGCTCACATCCTGCAACAGCTGTCAGTATCCCTCTTAAACAAAACCACAGAGGTAGAGACAATACTTGCAATGAGGTTCAGTTCAAAACAAGATCGTGTGCTGCGGTGTGCTATTGCGAACACGTATTATACCGATTTTCAGATTGTGGCTAGTGTAATGTCGAGCCAATCTGCTTTGACGGTTGTTATTTCATGCTTAAATCTACTCCGGATTACGGGTGAGCTATTATCTTTTTTTTTCATGCAGCTTGTCTGAGACTTCTTGTTGTTACTTGCATTGTTGAAGCAGTTTGTCGGTGAGCTGTTGCTGTCTCTGTTGACTTTGCAGTAGCTTGTGTACAAGGTTCCGCTTGCTTTGCAATTGCCTGTGCTGGTCCTGCAATTTGCTTTGCTGGTTCTAACGTCCGTTTTGGAAGACCCGCATGGCTACGGCTTCGGCCGACGAGAAATCTAAGCTGGCCGTACCACTCAAGCCACTCGAGCCGCTTGCCACGTCGGCGAAGCTCGTGCGTGTGACCGAGCGGGAGCACGAGCGAGAGTCCGAGCGAGGCAGTCCCCAGTATTGACCTAGATCTGCTGCGTCATGGGAGCTGCTAGCAATGCTGCTGCTCGAGCTAGTCGCCGAGGTACCCAGCTCCGGGAACTCTTCACTGCTGGAGCTCCAGTTGTTGTCCCTTTCTCGGAGGCAGTTGAGGCGCTGTTGCTTTATGTTGCAGGATCGTGGGTTTGGCTTCAGTCTCTTCTTGCACTCTGTACTTGAAGGTTCGTTCCCGTCTGCGCATACCTTGCAAGTGCGTTTGCAATCGTGGTCTTGTGGTTGTGTGGTTTTGGCGCATTTGTCGAAGAAATCTGCTATTGGTGTAGGACAGACGTCGCACGATGGCGTTTCTCCCGATTGGATTCCGGGGCTGGTTTGGCGTTAGGCCTAAACTAGAGGACGTTCGTTCGTCGGGAATAGCGTTTGATATCGTGAAATGGGGACACATTTCCAGACGTGGCTAGTGTCCGCCGATTTCTCTCGTCCTGTCGGTTGTACCATTGTAAATGTAGGGTTGATAATGGGCCAGTTCCAGGATGAGAAGCACGAAAAGCGGGAGGCCATGTTAGTCTGCGCCCTACGGCCCGTGGCAGCGAGTCCGGTGATAGCAAGACGCAAAAAAAGAAAACGCTCCAGTACACAGATACAGCCAGGGCTGGACAAAGGTACTTTGCAATTGCATTACAGTACAATGCAAGATATTCGGCCACGCCTATTTGGGATACAGATGCGAGATACCACCTTGATTATTGTATCCGATACGATACTTCCCATGTGTATCTTAACATGCTCCGATACATTGGCGAATTTCTTATTGTACATATTATAATCCAGCAGCAAACGCGCATGCAAAAATGTTTGCTTGGAAATTTATGAACTGCGACCAACCTTCTTTGGTCGGATTAAGGAATGATAGGTCTCTTAGTATCTCACAATTTTTGTCTTTCTTGCTCAAGGTATTAATATTTTCATTCCAAAAGCAATGTGTGAAAGCCACCAGACGCAAGGCTACCCCATTCGCGCATTCTTCAGACTTCGTCACAAAGCACCATGTAAAAGAGACTTCAGCAACGACACTTCAGCGCCATCAGAATTTGCGTGCTAGACGCTGCACGCATTGGCTCACGCAGCACAGTACGGTGACTACGAGCAAGTGTGATGGCCCCAACACAACTAAAAACAAGTAATCAAGGAAACAAAAATTCAGCCGCACGCAGATGTTTGCATGCTTGTTTGTGTCGAGATGGCGCTACCGCCACCACTCGGCTCTACTCGACTTACAGGAACGCGCAGACCTTATCGCCTGCCCTGGCTGGAGGGCTCTGACGGAAAGACAGAAGCGCTTTAGTTTTATTCAGGTGGCTTAGCGGCAGCAGTATCAGCTTGAGAGGCGCATTCAGCCAACCTTTATACTTCCGCACACTGTTGCTGTGATAGCGAGTATCTTGTATCTTAAGATACACACTACAGTATTTCATGTAACGGAAGTACAGGTACTGATACACGTCTTGCCAGACGTATCATGATACAGATACGTCACATTAAGGGTGTCTACGATGGTATTTAAATACATGTTTCTAAGATACTGACCAGCACTAGATATAGTTGCACGGTATTGAAACCCAGGTTGTCGAAATTATCCGGAATTTCCTACTTCGGGTGCTTCACAGTGAGAATGTATCAGAATGTATCACCCAGACCCCAGAATGTATCAGTTTAATAATTCTTACCGCTTGTGTTCGCAGGTGGTGCGGTAATTGTTCTCCTAGGAGTCGCTTGTGACCTCGGAGATGCAGGCAGGCCGGCACTGGTAGGCTGGCCACTGTTGGTTGTATCTGTTCCGCTGGTTATAACGGGGGGGTTATTCGGCACGACAGGTCCCGGTCCTTGACCGCCACTGCCACCGCCACCGCCACCGCTTCCTAGGTCCGAGGCTTCATCGAACACATCGTTGTCCCCACTCCCATCTGACAAAAAAGAATGAACAGAATGTGCGTAAGCATTGACGCATAGTCAAAACCAATATAGCCATATTAATATCCTCGCAACATTGCGCGCCAGTTAGCGGGGATTTAGTTTGGACATATTTTACGTGTGTGGCAATGCGCACGGCATTGGCGTTTCGTTAGGTTCTAACAAATAATGTGAGAAGTTTAAAGCAGTCCTTAGTATAGATCGTTGCATTTTATTCCGTTTACACACCTGGCCTTGTTACTTTATCTTTGTTTGATAACAAAGCCAAGAATTCGAATTCCTCAATTAAAGAATCTAGGGCTGGTTTGTAAACTGAACCGCTAAACATTGCATCTAAGGGGCAACTGAATATTTTCAAGAATAAAGGCAATTGCTAAATTATGAGGAATTGCGTACGACGCCGAGCTAGTGGTAATGCATCCTGCTGGGGAAACCGCTCTAGAAACAAGGAGCGAGACAGTCACCAGCACTCACGTGGTGATTGTCTCGGTTCTCGTTTGTCGCGCTGTTTGTGCGAATAGGTTAAAATATATGTTGATTTTATGCAGGTTTTAAAAGAACTTGAAATCTTAACTATGGTTAACTATTGTTCCTAACTATTGTTTTTCCTAAGTAAAGGCTGGTAGAAAATTTGTGTTTCATTTTTTATTATTTTACAGGACAGCCGTTGGTCCAAGTGGTTACGCTACTCAGTTCTACCGGCCTTAGACGAATTTTCCTAAATTGAGAGATCTTAGGGCATGTTAAGCGAAGCCAAACAGTCACCCAAATTTAGAAAAAATATGCGCTGGAACATGGAGAAAAGAACTGAGTAGACGGATGTCACTACTGCCATGACGCTGCGAAGACCAATACTTCGCACTTCTCACGCGACGGCCGCGTTACGTTCGCAGTGGCATGCGAATTATGACTTCTCATCGTAGTGCAGCGTACTGAACGCATCTCCCCATGTATACGAGAAGGTGTGGCAGCCCTGGATTCATCATTGGATCAATACCACCCCGTCGATTTATGCGTCCTTTGAATGAAATAATAATTTTAACCGGCCAAGCAGGTGTTTGCTGCAACACCAAACAATGCCGCACAGGCAAATTTTGGCATACGCGGACACATGAACCTTGTTCTGAGCACGACAAAGAGGTCGTGGCTCTTTTCCCGGAACCGCCCTCCCCTTATAAAGGATCCCATCGTAGAGGCGCCGTGGTTACGTGTTTGGGTGCATTTAGGCAAGGGGGAATCAAAATGGAAATGGCCGCATATGCACCTGCTCCGTCGTGAAAAACGTGTAAGCGCACAAGCGTGCCCTTTCTACGTCAGTGCCGCATGACATGGAAAAAAGTTATTGTGCATATTTTGTATTGGTGCTGGAAGTGGCCCATTTTCGAGGACTCCAATATTCATTATTGGTGGACCGGCGCCCGTGTTTCTTACAATTAAAATGAGGTTCCGTATCAATCTTGGTATTTTGTTTTCGTACAAACTTGTTTTCCAGATAGAGCGAAGTATAAATGTGCTGAAGTCTTCTGTGAATATCATTTCAAGCAGGAGGTGGGTTGCTGGTACCAGTAACTGTGGTTAGTACAACCTGGACTGCTATATCTCCGCTACAGCGCGGTGACTCCTTTCTTCAAAAATTTTCAAAAGAGAGGTTTATCGTCGTGTCGAATCATGTCGTGCCGGTCTTGCGGTATCACATACCACTTACTCGAAATCCCGCAGGATGGACGTGCTGGTGAAAGCTCTGGTGTAATGTAGCTGAGTACAGTCAGCATTAGACGGGACAAGCGCGAACATGATGTCCTCAAGGGTTTGCGAGAAAAACGATAAAAACATAATGTCAATTCGGCAGCTGTCGTCGTGACGGTCATAATCATGACACCCTGCCACCCCACCGGTCTCATTGGCGGAGTTTTTATTAAGTTGTGTGTGATTTCACGCGACCACCACATCCACTTCCGGCGACATGAAGAATCTCCTTTTTATTTACGTGAGTTGCCATGATGTCTTGGACGTGCAAAAGAAAAAAACTCGCATAAAAAGCGGAGTAGCAAATTCTTCATTGCACTTTGGAGAAGTTGAGGCTTCGTGCCGAATGATGAAGTGGAGACCTAAGTGCAAGAACATCGGGCATAAGTGTTTCTTGTTGTGCTCTTTTAAATACTATTTAGTTATCACCCTTCCCGGAGAGTGTCCAATATAACTGACAGTGGGGGTCTAGTTTCATGCGAGCTGATGATATGAGCTAGGAAAATAGAAAGTAACATAGAAGATGTCTCTTTAAGCACTTGTGAAAGCAGCTCTTCAAATAACTACGATGATTTGTGCTCAAGTGGCAGTTTTTCTCTCAATGTAGCTATTGCCTCATGAATAGCTACAGCGCCCAAGTGGCCCTCTTCTTTGGTGTATGTGCCTTCGCCAGAGTGCAATAGTTGCCGGCGTTAAAAAAGTCGAATGCTTTCAATGCATTCAACGCGCAAGCCGAATGCACTCAACGCCGAGGCAACGCAATGAGTAATACACGGTGATACAGTTTGCCTTCTCAACAAAGCCATTGCAAGCTGTGGAAAAATTAATTAAGTGCCCTTTAATTCCATGCTGGTTGAACGACTGCTGTTCCAAACATTCCTCTACTAACTTCTTTAGGAGGTTCTATGGCTCACAGACAGAAATCTCCATACTAAGATTGTTGACGCTGAAATCGTTCAGCTACCATGCGAAAGCTGGGCGCGCATTTGTAAAATATGCCAGGGCTTCGATGAGAAAGCAAACTGCTGCGTCTTGTATCGATAACAGCGTTTCATCTGTGTTGCGTGCGGGAAAGAAAACGTGCATTTCATCATTACGTCTCTTTCTTCAATGCTTTCGTAAAAAGTGAAATTTCATACGTGATATACGCTGCACACAGACACGCACTTAAAAAAAACAATGCCGACACCCTACCGCCGCTAAATAAGGACACTCCTCCGCCAAAATCACTCCCTGTACTTGCATTTGTTGATTGATTGATTAACGGGCTTTAATGGCACAAAGTCCAGCTCTCGCCAAAGTGCGCCAAACATCTGGTGGAATTTCTCGCTCTCTACATTATTGTGCTTTGTATGGTTAATTATTGTTGCCGGAAAGATATTTAATACAAAAAGGTACAGGAAAAATTATGTTACCACAATGCCAGAAGTCTGCCATGAAGATGAACGTCAATGAAACTTACCTCAGCATCCTCAACGTCGCACAATGACAGAGTGACGAATTTCAGGCAAAATCTATGAACTGCTTGAAATTTCCACGTTAGTTGCCGTGCCAATACGGCTCATCAGTCCTATCATTGCCACCACACAGTGAATAGATCACAAAACGTATAGACCCAGATTTCTCTTTGGTGTTCTTTGTTAGACATACGCTAGCCTTTCTCGCCTAGATCACACGGTCCTATGTTCCTTAACTCCAACACAATTACCATGGGGTACTTGCATACTTCTTGCGCATTGTTGTAGTTAGACCCCAATGATGTTTGAATATGATTGATTTGCGAATTCACAGATCTGTATGAAGCCACTAGGATAAAGATCAGGCACCAACCATGCAAAAACTACCAGTCCCACTCCCGCTGAATCGCCGTGTTCTCAGTTTCACATAGACACCTCATGCGTCGTCAGCGCAAGACTTCCTTCGAATAATTTTAGTTCGCAACTATATTGCTGACAATTGCGAAGACGACCCTCCCTCCCCCCCCCTCCTGGCGTTTATGATAGGACATTGATGAGGTACACTTTCTCAAAGAAATAAAAGGCCAGTTGCGCTAGAGGTGATGAGTAACGCGGTGAATAGCGCGTGCTTATGAGCGGCCAACACGACCACAGTCAATCCAGTATCGTCTGGGCCGATGTGTCACAACCACAACACTCAGAGCAGTGCTCCTGTTTTACCTTGCTCCTATCCAAATACACAGGAACGGAGGAAAACGACGCATTGCGATGACTGACAACCGACGTACTTCAGCGGCAGGCAAGCGAACGTTTTCGCTACAAATCGTCGGCGCAAACAAAACAAGTAAGGTGGGCCACAATCACACTAAAGAATGCACGGCATAACATGAGCGTTAGTTCACGAAGAGACGAAGACGCTGTTCGAGAGCATGCAGACGCACGTGAGGTTGCTTGTATTTGGAATGTCATACAAGATGGACGCTGAATGAGCAACATTCTAGATTGAAAAACGAGCTTTCCCCTCTACTCTCATGTAGAAGAATTCATTTACTAGATATTATGGGGCCCAGAATCACGGGAATGTCCCATTTTTGTGACCCCGAACGACATCGTCACCAAGGTAGATGAAGCAGATTAATGCCAGGCGGCCGTGTCCGCGAGTTTGCAAGCGCGGCGCGGGAAAGAAGCAAGTCGGCTCATCGAAGCAAACTAGTTAGTCACTGTGGAGCTTGGCGCTGTACACGACTGGCTGAAGCCTTGCAACGATGGATGGCGGGCGCTGAACGAACAGCTCGAAGGCAACAACGCGGAAGATCGAGCTTCTGAAGACTATGAAGACATCGTCGTGGCCACTTTGGATACTGTGTGCGGAACACATGAAAGAGCCACAGCCCAGGTCTTGCTCCACGTAATGACGTGCCGGATACAGCTATGACGGCAGCAGGTCGAATCCTCGAGGATACAGTGACATGATCTCACTGATTATGGACATCGACCCTTTAAGTGCGACACATAAGCGGAAGCCCCGTCACAATGGCAGAACTCTGCGACTTGTAGAAGCACACTGTCCACAAGAACTCTGGTCTGACGAACATCAAACGCTTTTACTGTTTGAACAAACTTCTTAGTGAACAGGTGACGCTGGCAGTATTCTTTGAAGCGCTCGGACACATCTATGCAAGCAACTTCGAAAGCGCTTTTATCAAATTATAGGTCGATGACATTGTTACTATAGTTTTCCACTGACCGGAAACTTTCAGATTTTCAAATAAGCGAGCACTCTTCCTAGGGGAGCTTGACTAGGCTTCAGAAATAGTTCGCTAATGACGACGGACGTCTGCGTCTCATTCTACGATCCATGAATACTTTGTTAAGCGCAAAAAGACAGACACAAGAAAGACGACAGGACAAGGCGCTACTCTCAACTTGAGAGTAGCGCCTTGTCCTGTCGTCTTTCTTGTGTCTGTCTTTTTGCGCTTAACAAAGTATTCATGGATTCGCACCAACTAGCCCGCCAACGCATTGTGCTGAACTATCATTCTACGATGTTTGACGGCTCCATTATAGGGGTCGCGGAAAGGTATTCTTAGACGTGAAAATTTGAACTTAAAGTTAAATAGAGTATTTAAGAAATAATTTACAGCAAGAACTGCGGTGCGTGCATTAGATGCGGAGTTCTTAGACATCCTTAGTTGGGTTCATCTTCTCATTAGTTAGATCACCTTTGATGCCCTCCTCACGCTCCTTGTGCAATGTATTACACCACGAAGGCTGCAATGGAGCGGGACGTTAGAGAACGTTCTGCCATCAACGTAACCGTAGAGCGCAGTTCAAATTTGACCTTGGGCGTTCACGTAGCCGCCACTATTTGCTATTTTGGAGCGTACGACGCGCCAAATAAAGCGAAAAGCCATTGGCATCAGCACACCGAGCCGCAGTGCGCTCCGCCAGCTCGCTCTTCGCGGCACCCCACGGTAACCGTGGTATCTACGCTATACGTAGAA
This sequence comes from Dermacentor variabilis, assembly GCF_050947875.1. Taxonomy (NCBI): domain Eukaryota; kingdom Metazoa; phylum Arthropoda; class Arachnida; order Ixodida; family Ixodidae; genus Dermacentor; species Dermacentor variabilis. Next base: position 98,523,096 of record NC_134578.1, on the reverse strand, counting down.
CACGCACCTACATGCATGTGTAGTGCGCATGCGCAGCGTTTGTTATGTGCACGACAGGGGTGGAGTGCGTGCTCGGCCTCATGTGCTTTGTGTGACCGTGCTAAGTAGGGCGGACCGGCTTTGTCCTACAGTAGTAGGACAAAGCACTACGCTACTACAGTAGTACTACAGTAGTAGTAGTAGTAATCAGTAAAAGCGGGACCATGTGGCTACGACACCAATGAGCAGGGGGGCCAAAGGTTATTAAGGCCCAAGCTTTAAGCGCCTGATGGGTCTAAGAATTCGCTATCCGGCGTTATAAAAAAAATTACCGTCCAACGTTATTGCACCAAAATTTAATGGAACCAATCGTGATGGTGCCATCCGGGACCATTGGTGGAACTTGAACGCACGACCTTTGGTGGAAGTCGAACCCACGACATTTCGTGGTAATTAAGGCAGATTTTATTATGATAAAGATAACAATACGCTGGGATCCACGACCTTCGGTGTTAAATAAGGCAATGAGGCAAATAAGGCAATAAGGCCACCAAAGGTCCACGACCTTTAGTGGCGTCGAACACTCGACATTCGGTGGGACCACAATTCAAGGATACCAAACTTAATGGCGCCACCATTGATGGTTGAACCCAGGACAAATGGTGGGAGTGAAAACGACGACCTTTGGTGCTAATGAAGGCGCAGTTACTTAAGATATAATTCCCTGAGGCACTCGGACCCACGACCTTTGGTGGGAAAAACCAAACAATAGAAATATTAATTCAGAACGCATTCGAACGAATGTCTGGTGAGCACGCAGGCTTTCGTCTTCATCCTCTTCAGCGTATGCTAAAGTGACTGTCAACTTTGTTTTCTATCCGGGTGGCCGCGACCAAGCGTGAGCAGACAATAATCGGCTTTTCCCGGGCTTTTGTAACTATGGAATAATGATTAATTCCGGAAGTAATACCTGAAGTTCGTAAGTACAGACCTGCATCCACGTGCAGAGCAGTCTTTCTTCTACTGTATGTAGATTGTTCGCGAAACACAGTGTATCGCACACAGAACGCGAAAATCAGAATATATTAGAAGCGAAGTGCTTCTCCGAGTTCTTGTCCGCTGTACTGGCGTAAGCAGGGCAAGTCAGTTTCGTTGTCGCTCGGCGAGTGCGAGCCACCGCTCTCGTGCGACCGAAAAAGTGCATACGCTCCCTCGCAGGCAATAAGAATGAGTCGAGTTCTTTGCCTTTATTCTAGGACAGCCAATTTCGCTTTGCGATATTATTCGCTGAACAACGCCCATTGCCACACTGCAACGTAGGAGGCGCTCGTTGTATTCTGCCGAAGTGTCGGCATATCATATTGACCGCAAATAAAGACGGGGACAGCGGAAGAGAACAAATAAACGACACGGGCAGTAACTTTCAGCTGGTTTATTCACGGCAGCCCGTGGGCATACATAGACAAATACAACATGCGCAAAACGCAGCAAACAAGAACACTCATCAGCCTAGCGGGGCAACCAATTATAAAAAAATATATATTTCCGATTGAAACAATCCAATGGAAGTGCCACTAACACAGTCTTGGCCTTTCTTTTTTTATGTGATAAGCCTCCATCAGTTCGCGTGCAGTCTGGTCCTGGCTTCTCCGCAGAATCTTTATCTCCTTAAATAGAGGTACACAGTGACAGGCATTCCAGTGCGCAGACAGGAGGGTTTCCACCACTGGCGTTAACATCGAGTCAGGGAACCCTGCCGTCTTAAGACAGGAAATCTGATTGTCGAAGGCAACCTGCATCAGTGTTCCGCAAGGCAACTTGCGGAATACTGATTCTAAGCATAGCATCGCTACTCCTCGTTTAACAATGTTTGAGTGGGAGGAGTCATAAAAGGAAAGGCCAAGACTGCGTTCGTGGCACTTCCATTAGATTGTTTCAATCGGAAATAGATTTTTTTCATAATTGGTTGCCCCGCTAGGCTGATGAGTGTTCTTGTTTGCTGTGTTCTGCGCATGTTATATTTGTCTATGTAGGCCCACGGGCTGCCGTGAATAAACCAGCTGAAAGTTACGCCCCGTGTCGTTTATGTGTTCTCTTCCGCTGTCCCCGTCCTTATTTGCGGTCAATATGATACGCAGTAAACACCAACTAGGCCAAACTGAAGTTCTTCTGAAGTCTCCGCTACCACGCGTCTGTGTTCCTACGACCATCTTCCGCTCTCGGACCTCCGAACGCAGCTTGGCGCCCTGCTGCCCCTGAGAGTCACTTTACTGTTCTCAAATTTGTGCGAGAGGTTCGTCGCGACCGTTGACAGTGACCTGGCGAGGTGAGCTTCGCGCAGGCAGCATCCACGTGCTTGCGTTCCCCTTCTTCAGTGTTGACAGCTGTCTTGTGACTCGGCGACATGCAGCCGTTACTAATTACACACTGCGAGAATCTTGCGGCCAGTGGCTCTGCGCCCTCCCGGCGTCTACGTACGACCAAGCTCTCGTTCGTCTCGAACTAGGGCACTTCGCGCTGTCTGGCAGATGGCGTGAAGGTTAAGTTAGTTTAGGCTCCGGTTGAAAGACAGAGGGACCCAGCGAAAAAAGCACTCACGTTACACCCATTTTACGGCCAATTATAGTCATTTTATAACATATGTTGAGTAACTGACATTGATTGCTATAGGCATGGAAATGTGTTGATTACAACTGTTATCATGTTCACACAATATCTAAAATTACCCTAACTAACCGTTCTTATTTTCGAGCCGTGTTTACTCAATAATCATATCTCAGCTACGCCAACATCGTGCGAAGTCAGCTACAAACACCTTGTAGTCATGAAATGAACTCGGCTGAAGCCAACTGAAGAATAAGCGAGATTTTCACTCAATATTCAAGATGAATATAGGTTTGTTACACTGCAAGTGCGCGGCAAATGCGCGTGGTGACAGGTTTACAGCTCTTCATGACACCGCCTTGTCAGCTAACAAAACTGATGTTGTACTGAAATTTTCCTTTTGTTTATCGGGACGCTTCAACGATTTCTACGGTAAATTATTTCCTGTTTCTTTTCCAACTACTTCTGTAATTTCAAAATCGGGCCAGTCGCCGCACTCGTTAGTGAACAGCTAGGTGGCCGTTTGCTGATTTTGCGACGTTATAGTGATGCTCTAGTAGGCACCACGTCCAAGGTTCTTCGAATCGTAATCGCCAATGCGTTTTCTGCATCGTAACTACACTAGACCGGCTTCTGGTGGATTCGACGTGATGCGTTGTCGGTTTTATAAGGAACGTACGTACTTAGGCGATCAGGAAATAAACTTTTTTCTCTAGGCAAGAGAAAATCAGGCGCTGCATGATAATTTCCCTGAAGCAGAAATTGGTAGAAAAAGTCTTAAGTTAAATCGAAGAAAATTGTCAGCGATAATGACGTGATAATTTCTACGGTTATTGCGCCGGTATCATATCAGTTTGCGCATGCAAATACTTTCGAGAGATGACAGACCAAATTTTTGGCTCACATACAAGTGGCGCTTTAATTACCAGCGCGTGATGCTTGTTCAGTACACGCGAATTTATGGCCACGAAAGAAAAGTTGATAGGCACTTTAACATCAGCTAAAGAGGATGTGGGTGAAAGCCTGCGCTCTCGCGAGACATTCATTAAATTATTGGACATTCTCATTCAGATGCTTTGTTACTTCCTATTACTTGTTCTCTTGCACCAAATTTCGTGAGCTTGAGTGCCTTAATTACCTGTGACTTAATTAACTTCGCCTTAATTAAGGCCGAAGGTCGTGGGTTCAACTACCACCAATGCTCGTGCATTCGACCATCGGTGGTGGTACCACCAATTCTGGTGCCATATAAATGTGGTGCCACACAAAGGTTGAAGTTTCGATTCCCACCAATGGTCATGGGTTCGAGTTCCTTAATTAATTTTTCCTCATGTAACACCAAATGTCACGCGTTCAACTCCCACCATTGATTGGCTGGCAGCATCAATTTTGGTGCCATTGAGTATTGGTGCCGTGACGCCGGACCATCAATTTTTCGATTATGCCGTACAATGGATTTTTCGGCAAATGGTGCCAGGAACTGGCCACACATGAGCACATATTATGGGGCTGTAGCATAGCGCCGCCACCGGCGGATATTATTCGTGATCCTTCTCTCAAGCAGTGGGAGGCCGTGTTGGCCAGCTCAGACCCGGTCGTCCAGACCAGGGCCGTGGAGTGGGCCACCCAGGTCGCCTTCAGCCGTGAGCTGATGGCCATCTAGCACGGAATCGTCCGCACATGCGTTCTGTCGAAAATAAAGTTTTTCCATCCATCCATCGGCCTAGTAGGCACTTAAGAGGAAGCTTTAGCTCGGGCCCAAGTCCGACACGGCCTATCCATGTACATGCTTTTCTGGGTGGAACCCCTGGACCGATTTTAATGAAATTCATTGCATTTCTGAGGTACAGGTAAATTGTAGTGACTGTTGGAAGCGGAAATTCCCTTTATGGCCTGAATTTTGTAAAGAGAATTTTCAAAAATTTGGAAGCTCGAAATAAATAGAAGCACAAAGTTTACATATTATTATCTATGCATCAAGAACAGATATCGCGGTTCTGTAAACGGTATCCATTAGATCATTCAAAGCGGGCAAATCTAATACATCAATTTATAGCTTACATGATTTCCTTACGTTGTGTGCAAGGGTTCTGCAAAATCTCTATAGCCATATCATTAATTTTTTTAGAATTTCTGTGTAACATATAAATTTTGCCCGCTTTAGATATACTACTATTTTATGCAATTCACAGAATTGTGATATCATCTTTGATTGCCGAGTTACAGAGTTGTAAACTGGATAGTTTACTTCTCTTAAAATTATTCATATTTGCCATTTTTTAATAAAAAATTTACGACTTAAATGGAAGATCCAAAACTAATAGTCACTATATTTTATGTTTTTCTTTTAAATGTTATAAACGTCGTCAAATTTGGTGCAGTGGCTGTCGAGAGAAACGAATTATTCTTTTACTTGTATTTAAATAGGAGCAGCCGAGCTAAAGCTTCCTCTAAAGGCTTTCTCCTTAAAGAGAACCAGTGCGTAACATTCATTTTACAGTCAGACACTGGCGTTTCTCTTACCCATTGTCACCATGGTGATGACGATTACGCCGCAGCAGAACAAAAATGCGGTGCAGAAAAGGATGAGCGTTATCCAGAACAATGACGACGAAGCAGAATCCTCTCTGCAAATAAGAAAGAAGTGGCAAACTTGAAATTAAATGTGCCACAGCATGTTCGAACAATAAGTGATGTGGTGCAATTGAGGCTAGAGTACTGAGAATTTCGCCGCGGTGACCAAATGGCTACGACGTTCTGCTGCTGACCCCGAGGTCCCGCGTTCGGTTCCCGGTCGCGGCGAACACATATGCACTAGGGGTTGAATGTAAAAGCTTCCTTGTTCGGATGCACCTGAAAGAAGCCGATCTGTGCCAAACTAATACCAAAACTATCACTCCAGCATTTCTCATAGAGGTGCGGTTACTTTAATGAGAAAGTCACTACAATTCACGATTATTCAGTCAACCCACCATCACTACGATGGCCGTCGGGCCATCCTGGTAGCAATGGTGCATGCACCGCCCGAACAAATGAGGTTAGCGGGGCTCTAGAGACTTGCAGCCCGTTTGCGTGAAAAAACAATCCTGCCAAGTAGACGCACCAACCCGCTTTGCTCAATCAGCTCCATAGCAGCGTTCTGGCTACCACTGCGTGCAATAGCATTACGCACCCACGTGTTGGCGTACCTGCTGAGTAGCTGTGACACTGCCTGTGTCGTCAACGTCCATGATGGCCGTTGACACCGAATCTTGGTCCTTGAGTGACTTTGCAATGCTAAGACGCCTATTTTATATGTACCTAAAGGAGCGATGTGAGATGTCGTAGCTTTATTGATATGCCAAAATCTTGGTGAAAAGTCAATCTAGTTACGACGATGCTCCTTCCAGGCATATTGTAACGTTGATCTGTCAACAATCGCTTATTTAGCAACGTCTGTGCATGCATGAACCAGCATCTATTCTTTATTTGATATTTTAGACCCAGTGGGCGTCATTGAAAGCCTGGCTAAAGACAATGTACAGCCGCCCTGATTTTTAATAATATAGCGCGAGCGTCGACTGAACTGCTGGTGAGCGCCTTATAACGGCGATAAGCGTGCAACAAGGGGAGAGTTCGCGCACGAGCCTTGTTGCCTTGTTGCACTCGCCTTGTTGCACGCTCTTGTTGCACGCTTATCGCCGTTATAAGGCGCTCACCAGCAGTTCAGTCGACGCTCGCGCTATATTATAAAAAATCAGGGCGGCTGTACACTGTCGGAAGTAGCAGGCCCACTGACCCGTTCGTTGCTTCACAGTGAGACAGCGTACACACAAGCGATAGATATAAATATTCTAAACAAGTGACGCTGTAAGTACAGTTCACTGAATTACACATGCGAGAAATGTACGATTCTTACAGCAACACTTGTGGTTCCCGCATACCAAAAAAAGTGGGTAGTTTCGCCCCAAGCGCGAAGCAATGACAGCTATAGCATCATTTAGCATTACTCCAACTTCTCGGACAGTGTTGTTACCAGACATGGGCACACTCACGAACGTGAACCCTCGCATATCAGAAAATGCATAGTCACTTGATTAGGCGCACAAGTTTTTACGTAGAATGAAGTGGTCGTGCAAACGAATGCGGGAGCTGAGTTCTTACACACGCAAATTTGTTTACGGACACAGAAAATCCACGGAACGCTAACCATAAACAGCTTCGCTGTAGAAAGTGTTACATCCATTCCATTGTGTTAGCGTATTGATCGCTGTTGGGCTTGTATGCGGTTAATTTTGGAACAAAGTTTGATAATGGTGTCCAGTTGGCGTCGTGTTTCGAAGGAGTCGAAAAGGTTTTCCACCTTGAGTATACTTACTGCGTGGTACCTTTAATGTAAAAGTTGCACGTGGAGAATGAAGTTCAACTCTCTTCAATGGCATTACATAATAAGTAAGGAAGATGAAGTGCGCATAAACAAGGCTAGCCAAATTTTCGATAACTGCAGTAGAGCAACTGGAGCTAGCCGCATCACAAGTTCTTGACGCGAGTATGAGCTTCTCTTGCTTCCAGCTGTCCTTCTGCGTCACTCTATTACTCGTTTACTTTGATGCTACCTCCAGCACTGCTGAACACACCCCTTGTCAATTAGTGCGAGCGTTGGACTTTCTATATCGCCTCCACGTTTGAACTCTGGTCGGAGTCTCTGCCACAAGGTACACCTGGCTCTACATAGCAGACGTGGCCCACACCTGTCTATTGCCTGCTCTGGCACTCTTCGCAGCAGGAGTCTCATGGTGTTCGACGGCACAGTTGGGCACGACGACTACGACTGGCTGCCGTCGTACGAATGGTTGAGCTCACACAATTGATGGGACGATAGGATCAATTTAAACAACATCATCTTCTACCTCGCTTTTGACTGAGTTGTGGTATAGAAAACTCAACTGTGCTGTAGGAATAACAAATAGGATTTGTAGTAGTTGTTAGCTTTCAACACCAGTTTCACTGATGTTTTCGGTCATCCCTGCATCAGCAAGTAGCGCGCCGAGCAGCTGCTGCGAGAGCGTGCGAAACAATTGGGTAAAACTTTCAACAGGTATATCAAAGTCTTCGACTGGGGCTAACGTGTTGGTGCTTTTATACCTGAACATGGCAGGATGAAGTACGATGGCGATTACATTTTTGAGATGCTGATCACCAAAAGTACACGTACTGTAGCAGAGCTCATAAATATGTACCAAAGCAAGGACAAGTTGAGGAGGCAGCGGCATTTGACCTGGGGCTTTCGAGTGGCTGACGAAACCTTTTGCGTCACTATCACCTCTACCAAAAATACAAGCATCGGTGCCAAGTTCATGTAAGCTTCCTGTACTGTCCTTCGTTTACCTGCCCCTACAGCAGCCATTGCCAGAACTGCCTCCTACACAGCTCACCCGGACGCTCCGGGGTGATAATGAACAGCAAGAACTGCTGGAAGCCTGAGCGGCTAACAATAGCGCCGAGCAATTTTGATCCGTCTGGCCCTGTTGCTGCACAGCCGGTATTGATGAGTTTCTTTGTTTGTTTGTTTATTGATTGCTTTCTTTCAGTACGTCAACAGAAGTTGAAGCAAAAGGAAAAGGCTATACAGCCTGACAGGAGCTTTTGCTCCGAGATATAGTTCAGCACGCAGTCATAATACAAGTAGAGAAACAGCTACAATGTACAACAATTAACATATGATATTCATTGAACAATTTAAATTGTCTCTATACATATATATAAAGAAACAGATGTTCCTTGACCTTGTCCGTGTTCTCTTGTTCATTACTAATAAAATAGAACCTCGTTATCTTAATTGCATCGGTATCTTCATTGCAGCCATGCAGTTCACCATTTGTGCCTTTCTGTAAATACGAAAAAAGGCTGTTCTTTCTATGGACGCCTCATTCTGGTCCAAAAGAGCGAATAAGGTTTGCTTTTTGACATGCAAATTGTACATCTTTGGTTCCGGTATTTTGAGATGAGGCTGCTGACATAATTTTTGTAAGTTGATTGATTCTTGTTCAAGAGATGGCACATTGCACTGTGAATGTGAAATGCAGTTTAAGCATCTTTGGTTGTGAAGTGCTCAAATGCGGTTGTTTGTGCAATTTTTTCTTGTGATCTTGCAGAATTGACTCATGCCGTTAAAAGAGTAAATAGTAATCCTTCGCCGTCTCCCTTGCCTTTAATTCAATCTGCATCGCATGAAGAGCTCTAGTCATGTTGTGTTGCCCGAAATCTGAACAACAATATTGTTACAGCGTGGTGCAGAACAAAGCAAGAGAGCTTCTGGCATCATTTCATGAGTGCACTTGCACACATTCATTAGCGCAACATGAAAGGAAAACACATATTCACGTCGTTCCCAAATATAGTAAGGAAACATTTTGTCAGATCTTTTCGTCACTATAGTCGCTTTCACTATATTGCAGGTTAAATACATGGGTGCCTGTGAGAGTTGGGAGTAGCATTTGCCGGCACTATAACGTTAGTTCACTAAACTTGTGTTCCTTATAACGAGGTGTGACTATAAACAAATGTGGAAGTTGAAGTTAGTAGGAAAGAGGTGTTAGTACGTCCCATGTACTTACCAGTAGACGTGGAGATCTGTGATTCGACTGAACGAAAGAAAAACAATCTTGTGTTTCTACGCATTTTCGCATCGTAGACGACATTCGTAATAACAGAGTTAGACCATGACCAGTGGAAGAAGGCTATAGAGCCCCATCTCCCTCCATACCAACCCCTCGGGCAGGAGCTGTTCAGAAGCGTTCTGCTCTCAGGAAAGGACTCTGTTAATTGTCCCCGACAGCTGCTGCGGTGTTAGTCCAGCAAGCATCGGCGACGTGCCTTTTGATAACAGCCTTATAGAAGCTTAGTTGTCATCAGACTGAAAATATAGTCACCCACCGTGGTTGTTCAGTGGCTATGGTGTTGGGCTGCTGAGCACGAGGTCGCGGGATCGCATCCCGGCCACGGCGGCGGCATTTCGTTAGGTGCGTAATGCGAAAACACCCGTTTACTTAGACTTAGGTGCCGCACCCCAGGCGGTCGAAATTTTCAGAGTCCTCCACTACGGCGTGCCCCATAATCAGAAAGTGGTTTTGGTACGTGAAACCGCATGAGTCAAATTTTAGAATATAGTCGCCTAGGGCTCTTCAAGAAGACTCCAGGCAGACGTACAGCGATATCTGCGCTCACCCAGACTGATATCGTTCACATCGTTCACCTGAAGCCGCATAATGCTGGACTCTGATCTGTTCATTGTGAGTTTTGTTGTTCTCGAGGGTGTGGGGGACAACACCATACCTTACCAGACTTGAGAAGACCGCAGTGTGGGGAAGAAGACCAGCACCGACAGCAGCAGCATCGCCAAAATTCTATACAAGATTCTGACGTCGAAGAGACAGCCCCCTAACCTAAGCTACCCATCCCCCATTACATTAAATAAACCTTCCAACAGCAGGACTATGTAAATACTAAGGAAACGAAAACGCAGCTTGATACGTGCTAACTTCGCTGCTACTAGGCTGTTTCACTCATAGGGAAAATACATGCAAATATGGTTCTGTGCCCGCAGTATATCCCTTCATTACCATCACCCAAACATCTTATTGCTTGATCGGATAGATGACGTGTCTAAGGAGACTGTAGAATTATACATTGATACATATTGTCCAGTTACTCAGGAAATTTAGCTGAGCACTTGTACGAAACACTACGTATTTTGTACAATGGTCACGTTCCTGTAATAACTTAGGTTCCATACTCGCATATCGATTACCTGAAAAAAAATAGTTTTGACCTAACCAATGAAGCATGCACTCAAGGAATGACGAAACCAGGCACTACATATGTTCTACATAAAGCATTTCAACTGGAAGTCAACGTGCATTTACAGAGTAGTATATGGCTATGGTATTGGTCTTCTAAGCATGAATTCGTGGAATCGGATCCCATCAACGGTGGCTGCATATTGATGGGGACAAAATGGGAAAAAATACTCGTGTGCCTTTTTAGGTGCACGTAAAATCTTTACTCCCACTGCTCGAAAGATTTAGGTCCACGTTAAAGAACCGGAGGTGGTCCAAATTACCATGGAGTCTTCTACTATGACGTGTTTATTAATCAAATCATGGTTTTGCAACGAAGTCCCACAATTTCATTTAATCGAAATAGTATACGTAATGGCAGGAAGAAGTTACCAAGCAATGATCGCGCTAATAAACTTAAGGTAAAAGAGCACAGTCTGAGAAATAATGTGCTAGCAGTCACAAGTACCTAATTGGTTGCTATTTTTTTCGTTTTTCTTTTATTTGCAACGAAGTGCAATCGGAAGCGCTCAGAAACGATATATTCATGTTTTCGCACTCTCCTCAAAGAACTAAATCATTTACGGAGTTTGCATTTAGCGAAAATTGGTAATGCTATGGGCGAACTGTGCCGGCAAATTGAGGGTCAACAAAATTGATCAACACTCGTTTTCAGCGTTTTCAAAGTCACTGTGCGAAATGCTTACAAAGTAAATCTGCTCGCTTTGTTGAAGGGAAAGTGGCAGCAATATTTTGTTTGGCCACACTGTGGCCCATGTGACTGGCAATGTGCAAACGTGAGTGTGAATCGCGTATGTTATGTCGATTAATATTGAATGAACGCTACCTTTTGTGCGTTATACGAGACGCGTTCTTGCTTTTCTCTATCTTTTCTCCTGACCTGTACGAGACGCGGTGCTCATAGCTGATCGAAATAAGAATTATTCCGTGTATGAGATAGTATAAAAATATAAACTTGGTAGAATAAGTTGAACTCTAGCGGAAGATTACTTGTGTATGGTATGCATAGATTTACTAGCGCGTTTTTATACGGCATATAAGCGCCCTTGGTGCCCTTGGTGAAGAAATCGAGTAACCTTCATGCTTCGTTAGCATGTGGTGCATGTTACGAAGGATGTGTAGGCAAAGTCAGAAGTGTGTGAGTGAATTAAGACTTTTTAATTAGTTATGAATACAGGCGCAGACGATTGTTTAATTGTGCTTTAGGAATGGCCTAAAATTTAGCTAGTTGTATTGGAAGAACTGCGGCTGCCACTGATACCAAATTTGGGGGAAACGGGGGGATCGCTATGGCTGATATGCCGGCAAAGCTATATCCGTGTGGGCGAAAGACGTTGTTTGGTAAATATTTGTTAAACGAATGCTTGAAAGTGTTATATTCGGAAATTTTTTTCAAGTGTGTTATTAGGAGCAATAAAATCTTTACTCCCACTGCTCGAAAGAAAATATTCTCGCTGGAAATTGAACTATATTTCTGCATGGCCGCACACATTTCCTGGATATGACAGCGCTGATTCAAGTTTGGATACTGATACCTCTGTCAACGTTCAGAATATTAGTTGCTGAGAGCGTTTGCTGCAAAATTAGCTCACAAATATTTTACGCTACGTCACTGATGCTCTCATGAATGACTGACCATCGGTATCTGTGCAACAGTTGCTTTACAGGGTTTCGGATATTACTTTGAAAAAAAAAACTCCACAATTATCTTGCGATCTTTCCTAGACATATTTTCACGCTTACTTAACAGTGTAATTAAATATTATATGGCAATTATTTAATACCTGCTCGCTTAGACACAGCAACATTCAAAATACGAATAATAACGGCAATATTCTGGTATATATAGAGGTAATCATATTTTCCAAAATGACTTTTTGCATGAAATCTTTATGTTTGTGCAGCACAAAGGCAACAACTAGAGTCTGGTGCAATTTTTTATATTTATGCTCCATACCGGTCGCAATCTTGGCCGGAATGCAAACATCAAGTCGGCGAGATACAAAGGTAGAGAAGTATACGGAGCGATGCCATGAGCACGAACCGGGTATATGACGCTCGTAGAGGAAAGAATGTTTACTTCAGCTTTATGCAGGGAGAAGTATAGATCACGTGTCTAATTACATTAAAGGGACCGACAACCAACCAATTTTTGTGGTAGCCATTCTGTCTCATGGAGTGGAAAGCTGACCGGTCACAGTGTCCAATGCTGTTGTGGTAACGCGCATACCACTTTCGAACAGTTTTCATAGACATCTCCGAATCTGCTGTCACGATCGTGATTATGAAGTCGAACGCTGGAAACCTGCTGCAAACAATCTTAGGCGAGCGTGATAGCGATTGCACGCGGCATTGGTGGGGAGCGGTAGGATATTCCAGTGCTCCTATTCATGTAGTGGTGGCACCCATTCAGGATGCAATTAGCCAACAGCATTTTTTGTATTTCATAAGGGGACCAGAGAACTGAACGTACTCATGCGCAAACCCCCGCACCAACGAAAGTACTCATCTGAGCCCGCATGCGATGAGGGACACCACGGCTTTGCCCTCCCACTGGATGCCACGCAGGCAGCGCCGCTCGTTATTATGAAGCTTGTTTTTTTAGTTACTCGTAATAAGGATAGAACAAAGCGCAAGCGTCCATGTGGTATAAAAATGGCGATTTTAAACGATTAGCTTAACAGCCGACTTACGTGTAGTAATCTGATTGCATAAATTTCAAACACTAAGCTTTCGCGGCCGGTTCGTTCCACACACCATCATTTTGTATTTTTCCTGCTTTGGAATTTAATGGGCCAACTTTAAAGTTTAATTCATACGTAAATAACGATCAGCGTGCTCAATTTTATCACTATAAAATACATTTCTTTTTTTGATTTCTACCGACATCTCACGACATGTTGCTGGTGGTTTTGGGTCTCTTTAAACGATGCTGAAGCTACTGTGTCCATGGCACGGACACACTCGGGGGAAATGCTAAGTATGGGAACATTACCAATGGCCAGATGAAAGAAAATCACGTAAATCAAAGAATGTGTTGTATATACTAACCCACGCTGGACTGATATGCAGGGTCGTATCCAAATTGGTAACCAGGGTAGTTATAATAAGCAGGGTCGTATCCAGGCTGGTAGTCTGCAAAAGAACAGTACGCACGGCTTAGCCTCGTCTAAGACTGGGAAGTTAACAGTTTCTAGGTGTTGCGAATGTGCAACAATGAATGAGGTCATAATTAGCAACGCTTCTGCCGCAGCGACGCAGTAGATGTGTAGCATAAAATACGCTATTTCGCTGCAACTATATATACCACCTGAAATACTGAAGACGCTGGAAGCCTTCGCATCAACGTACAGCGTAAATAGGCAGGTCATTTAGGTCAAGGTTTAGGAATGTGCCTAAGCCCTCTATGGGGACGCGACCAAATGCATGTTGGTGGCTATGGTATGAAGCAGGTCCGACTGTATATTGCACTAAGCTTAATTGCATAATTAGTTAAGAGCCGTTATCTAACTTAGGAAGTGTCGTTGTTACGGCAAAATTTTGAATGCGAAAGTCGTAGAGCGTTCTGGATACTATCTAATTCAGCATATCTGTGTAATTGTAATGTACGGTCGATGTCGCCTACTTCCAGAGAATCCCGGCAATGTCATCATCATCATCATCATCATCATCGTCATCAGCCTGGTTACGCCCACTGCAGGGCAAAGGCCTCTCCCATACTTCTCCAACAACCCCGGTCATGTACTAATTGTGGCCATGCCGACCCTGCAAACTTCTTAATCTCATCCGCCCACCTAACTTTCTGCCGCCCCCTGCTACGCTTCCCTTCCCTTGGGATCCAGTCCGTAACCCTTAATGACCATCGGTTATCTTCCCTCCTCATTACATGTCCTGCCCATGCCCATTTATTTTTCTTGATTTCAACTAAGATGTCATTAACTCGCGTTTGTTCCCTCACCCAATCTGCTCTTTTCTTATCCCTTAACGTTACACCTATCATTCTTCTTTCCATAGCTCGTTGTGTCGTCCTCAATATGAGTAGAACCCTTTTAGTAAGCCTCCAGGTTTCTGCCCCGTAGGTGAGTACTGGTAAGACACAGCTATTATATACTTTTCACTTGAGGGATAATGGCAAACTGCTGTTCATGATTTGGGAATGCCTGCCAAACGCACCCCAGCCCTTTCTTACTCTTCGGATTATTTCCGTCTCATGATCCGGATCCGCCGTCACTACCTGCCCTAAGTAGATGTACCCGGCAAAGTATAACTATATATATATATATATATATATATATATATATATATATATATATATATATATATATATATATATATATATATATATTGTGAGACGAGGTTGAGGCAGCCAGCCTCTTCTTCACTCTCTCGAGCGAGAGCCCCGCCACCAGGCCCCAAAACGGTGATGATGACTATGTACAGGTGAGAATATGAAGCGTTTTACTAATGCTCACACTAATTTCCCCACCTGCGCAAGCGGCCAGCCAGGCCGCCACTTAGCCAATAGGGTAACGCCGAACGAATCGTTTGAGGCGCGAAACGTGGATGATCTCCCAACCACGATAACGATGGTCCAAAGATACGTCTACGGGAGTAACGCGACAGTTCAAGGGGGATGTTTGTTCATTAATAATGTAGGGTCCGATGAAGCGGGATTCAAACTTCTCACACAAACCGGGTGTACGAACGGGCGTCCAAAGGAGCACCTCCTCTCCAGGACGTAGGGAGAGGTCGTGACGGGAGATGTCGTAACGTTGCTTGCGATCTAGCTGACTGAATTCGGTGTTGAAGCGAGCACGTTGACGGCATTCCTCAAGTCTCGATACGAACTGTTCGGGTATACCGACCGAGGTGTTAGTTGGGGCATTGAAGAAAGCGGCGTCGATGGTGAATGTTGGTAAACGGCCGTAAACTAAGTGAAAAGGTGAGTACCCCGTAGTTCGTTGAATAGTGGTGTTGTGAGCAAACGTCACAAAAGCTAAAGGTTTGTCCCAGTTGTCGTGATTTGGCCCGATATACATTGATATCATATCTATGAGTGTGCGATCAAATCGCTCGGTTAAGCTATTTGTTTGAGGGTGATATGCAGAGGTAGTCTTGTGAACTGTGCCACAAGCTCCGAGTACTCCTTTGATGACTGTTGACAGGAAAGTCTTGCCGTGGTCACTTAACAGTACACGAGGTGCACCATGACGCAGCAGATTGGCATCCAGGAAAAATGTGGCAACGCCTGAGGCCGAACTAGAGCGTAGAGCAGCAGTCTCTGCGTAAAGTGGGAGCTGGTCAACAACGGTCACGATCCATCGATGACCTTCCGGCGCTATGGGCAGAAGGCCGACTAGGTCTATTCGAACGCTGGCAAACGGTGTCGCCGGACATGGGATAGGCTCTAAAAGCCCAGCAAGAGGCGAAGTCGGCCGTTTCCTCCTTTGACATTGGACGCAAGAAGCGACAAACTTGGCCACAAAGGTAGGCATGCCTCGCCAAAAGAAACGGCTCCTAATGCGGTGGTATGTCTTGTGGAAGCCCAAATGGCCAGCAGAAGGGTCGCTACCCAATACTACTACTGCAAGCCATTCAGCCAAGAAGAACGACGTCGAGGACGAGTAAACACAGGCTGCTCAATGCCTGCCTGCCTGCCTGCCTGCCTGCCTGCCTGCCTGCCTGCCTGCCTGCCTGCCTGCCTGCCTGCCTGCCTGCCTGCCTGCCTGCCTGCCTGCCTGCCTGCCTGCCTGCCTGCCTGCCTGCCTGCCTGCCTGCCTGCCTGCCTGCCTGCCTGCCTGCCTGCCTGCCTGCCTGCCTGCCTGCCTGCCTGCCTGCCTGCCTGCCTGCCTGCCTGCCTGCCTGCCTGCCTGCCTGCCTGCCTGCCTGCCTGCCTGCCTGCCTGCCTGCCTGCCTGCCTGCCTGCCTGCCTGCCTGCCTGCCTGCCTGCCTGCCTGCCTGCCTGCCTGCCTGCCTGCCTGCCTGCCTGCCTGCCTGCCTGCCTGCCTGCCTGCCTGCCTGCCTGCCTGCCTGCCTGCCTGCCTGCCTGCCTGCCTGCCTGCCTGCCTGCCTGCCTGCCTGCCTGCCTGCCTGCCTGCCTGCCTGCCTGCCTGCCTGCCTGCCTGCCTGCCTGCCTGCCTGCCTGCCTGCCTGCCTGCCTGCCTGCCTGCCTGCCTGCCTGCCTGCCTGCCTGCCTGCCTGCCTGCCTGCCTGCCTGCCTGCCTGCCTGCCTGCCTGCCTGCCTGCCTGCCTGCCTGCCTGCCTGCCTGCCTGCCTGCCTGCCTGCCTGCCTGCCTGCCTGCCTGCCTGCCTGCCTGCCTGCCTGCCTGCCTGCCTGCCTGCCTGCCTGCCTGCCTGCCTGCCTGCCTGCCTGCCTGCCTGCCTGCCTGCCTGCCTGCCTGCCTGCCTGCCTGCCTGCCTGCCTGCCTGCCTGCCTGCCTGCCTGCCTGCCTGCCTGCCTGCCTGCCTGCCTGCCTGCCTGCCTGCCTGCCTGCCTGCCTGCCTGCCTGCCTGCCTGCCTGCCTGCCTGCCTGCCTGCCTGCCTGCCTGCCTGCCTGCCTGCCTGCCTGCCTGCCTGCCTGCCTGCCTGCCTGCCTGCCTGCCTGCCTGCCTGCCTGCCTGCCTGCCTGCCTGCCTGCCTGCCTGCCTGCCTGCCTGCCTGCCTGCCTGCCTGCCTGCCTGCCTGCCTGCCTGCCTGCCTGCCTGCCTGCCTGCCTGCCTGCCTGCCTGCCTGCCTGCCTGCCTGCCTGCCTGCCTGCCTGCCTGCCTGCCTGCCTGCCTGCCTGCCTGCCTGCCTGCCTGCCTGCCTGCCTGCCTGCCTGCCTGCCTGCCTGCCTGCCTGCCTGCCTGCCTGCCTGCCTGCCTGCCTGCCTGCCTGCCTGCCTGCCTGCCTGCCTGCCTGCCTGCCTGCCTGCCTGCCTGCCTGCCTGCCTGCCTGCCTGCCTGCCTGCCTGCCTGCCTGCCTGCCTGCCTGCCTGCCTGCCTGCCTGCCTGCCTGCCTGCCTGCCTGCCTGCCTGCCTGCCTGCCTGCCTGCCTGCCTGCCTGCCTGCCTGCCTGCCTGCCTGCCTGCCTGCCTGCCTGCCTGCCTGCCTGCCTGCCTGCCTGCCTGCCTGCCTGCCTGCCTGCCTGCCTGCCTGCCTGCCTGCCTGCCTGCCTGCCTGCCTGCCTGCCTGCCTGCCTGCCTGCCTGCCTGCCTGCCTGCCTGCCTGCCTGCCTGCCTGCCTGCCTGCCTGCCTGCCTGCCTGCCTGCCTGCCTGCCTGCCTGCCTGCCTGCCTGCCTGCCTGCCTGCCTGCCTGCCTGCCTGCCTGCCTGCCTGCCTGCCTGCCTGCCTGCCTGCCTGCCTGCCTGCCTGCCTGCCTGCCTGCCTGCCTGCCTGCCTGCCTGCCTGCCTGCCTGCCTGCCTGCCTGCCTGCCTGCCTGCCTGCCTGCCTGCCTGCCTGCCTGCCTGCCTGCCTGCCTGCCTGCCTGCCTGCCTGCCTGCCTGCCTGCCTGCCTGCCTGCCTGCCTGCCTGCCTGCCTGCCTGCCTGCCTGCCTGCCTGCCTGCCTGCCTGCCTGCCTGCCTGCCTGCCTGCCTGCCTGCCTGCCTGCCTGCCTGCCTGCCTGCCTGCCTGCCTGCCTGCCTGCCTGCCTGCCTGCCTGCCTGCCTGCCTGCCTGCCTGCCTGCCTGCCTGCCTGCCTGCCTGCCTGCCTGCCTGCCTGCCTGCCTGCCTGCCTGCCTGCCTGCCTGCCTGCCTGCCTGCCTGCCTGCCTGCCTGCCTGCCTGCCTGCCTGCCTGCCTGCCTGCCTGCCTGCCTGCCTGCCTGCCTGCCTGCCTGCCTGCCTGCCTGCCTGCCTGCCTGCCTGCCTGCCTGCCTGCCTGCCTGCCTGCCTGCCTGCCTGCCTGCCTGCCTGCCTGCCTGCCTGCCTGCCTGCCTGCCTGCCTGCCTGCCTGCCTGCCTGCCTGCCTGCCTGCCTGCCTGCCTGCCTGCCTGCCTGCCTGCCTGCCTGCCTGCCTGCCTGCCTGCCTGCCTGCCTGCCTGCCTGCCTGCCTGCCTGCCTGCCTGCCTGCCTGCCTGCCTGCCTGCCTGCCTGCCTGCCTGCCTGCCTGCCTGCCTGCCTGCCTGCCTGCCTGCCTGCCTGCCTGCCTGCCTGCCTGCCTGCCTGCCTGCCTGCCTGCCTGCCTGCCTGCCTGCCTGCCTGCCTGCCTGCCTGCCTGCCTGCCTGCCTGCCTGCCTGCCTGCCTGCCTGCCTGCCTGCCTGCCTGCCTGCCTGCCTGCCTGCCTGCCTGCCTGCCTGCCTGCCTGCCTGCCTGCCTGCCTGCCTGCCTGCCTGCCTGCCTGCCTGCCTGCCTGCCTGCCTGCCTGCCTGCCTGCCTGCCTGCCTGCCTGCCTGCCTGCCTGCCTGCCTGCCTGCCTGCCTGCCTGCCTGCCTGCCTGCCTGCCTGCCTGCCTGCCTGCCTGCCTGCCTGCCTGCCTGCCTGCCTGCCTGCCTGCCTGCCTGCCTGCCTGCCTGCCTGCCTGCCTGCCTGCCTGCCTGCCTGCCTGCCTGCCTGCCTGCCTGCCTGCCTGCCTGCCTGCCTGCCTGCCTGCCTGCCTGCCTGCCTGCCTGCCTGCCTGCCTGCCTGCCTGCCTGCCTGCCTGCCTGCCTGCCTGCCTGCCTGCCTGCCTGCCTGCCTGCCTGCCTGCCTGCCTGCCTGCCTGCCTGCCTGCCTGCCTGCCTGCCTGCCTGCCTGCCTGCCTGCCTGCCTGCCTGCCTGCCTGCCTGCCTGCCTGCCTGCCTGCCTGCCTGCCTGCCTGCCTGCCTGCCTGCCTGCCTGCCTGCCTGCCTGCCTGCCTGCCTGCCTGCCTGCCTGCCTGCCTGCCTGCCTGCCTGCCTGCCTGCCTGCCTGCCTGCCTGCCTGCCTGCCTGCCTGCCTGCCTGCCTGCCTGCCTGCCTGCCTGCCTGCCTGCCTGCCTGCCTGCCTGCCTGCCTGCCTGCCTGCCTGCCTGCCTGCCTGCCTGCCTGCCTGCCTGCCTGCCTGCCTGCCTGCCTGCCTGCCTGCCTGCCTGCCTGCCTGCCTGCCTGCCTGCCTGCCTGCCTGCCTGCCTGCCTGCCTGCCTGCCTGCCTGCCTGCCTGCCTGCCTGCCTGCCTGCCTGCCTGCCTGCCTGCCTGCCTGCCTGCCTGCCTGCCTGCCTGCCTGCCTGCCTGCCTGCCTGCCTGCCTGCCTGCCTGCCTGCCTGCCTGCCTGCCTGCCTGCCTGCCTGCCTGCCTGCCTGCCTGCCTGCCTGCCTGCCTGCCTGCCTGCCTGCCTGCCTGCCTGCCTGCCTGCCTGCCTGCCTGCCTGCCTGCCTGCCTGCCTGCCTGCCTGCCTGCCTGCCTGCCTGCCTGCCTGCCTGCCTGCCTGCCTGCCTGCCTGCCTGCCTGCCTGCCTGCCTGCCTGCCTGCCTGCCTGCCTGCCTGCCTGCCTGCCTGCCTGCCTGCCTGCCTGCCTGCCTGCCTGCCTGCCTGCCTGCCTGCCTGCCTGCCTGCCTGCCTGCCTGCCTGCCTGCCTGCCTGCCTGCCTGCCTGCCTGCCTGCCTGCCTGCCTGCCTGCCTGCCTGCCTGCCTGCCTGCCTGCCTGCCTGCCTGCCTGCCTGCCTGCCTGCCTGCCTGCCTGCCTGCCTGCCTGCCTGCCTGCCTGCCTGCCTGCCTGCCTGCCTGCCTGCCTGCCTGCCTGCCTGCCTGCCTGCCTGCCTGCCTGCCTGCCTGCCTGCCTGCCTGCCTGCCTGCCTGCCTGCCTGCCTGCCTGCCTGCCTGCCTGCCTGCCTGCCTGCCTGCCTGCCTGCCTGCCTGCCTGCCTGCCTGCCTGCCTGCCTGCCTGCCTGCCTGCCTGCCTGCCTGCCTGCCTGCCTGCCTGCCTGCCTGCCTGCCTGCCTGCCTGCCTGCCTGCCTGCCTGCCTGCCTGCCTGCCTGCCTGCCTGCCTGCCTGCCTGCCTGCCTGCCTGCCTGCCTGCCTGCCTGCCTGCCTGCCTGCCTGCCTGCCTGCCTGCCTGCCTGCCTGCCTGCCTGCCTGCCTGCCTGCCTGCCTGCCTGCCTGCCTGCCTGCCTGCCTGCCTGCCTGCCTGCCTGCCTGCCTGCCTGCCTGCCTGCCTGCCTGCCTGCCTGCCTGCCTGCCTGCCTGCCTGCCTGCCTGCCTGCCTGCCTGCCTGCCTGCCTGCCTGCCTGCCTGCCTGCCTGCCTGCCTGCCTGCCTGCCTGCCTGCCTGCCTGCCTGCCTGCCTGCCTGCCTGCCTGCCTGCCTGCCTGCCTGCCTGCCTGCCTGCCTGCCTGCCTGCCTGCCTGCCTGCCTGCCTGCCTGCCTGCCTGCCTGCCTGCCTGCCTGCCTGCCTGCCTGCCTGCCTGCCTGCCTGCCTGCCTGCCTGCCTGCCTGCCTGCCTGCCTGCCTGCCTGCCTGCCTGCCTGCCTGCCTGCCTGCCTGCCTGCCTGCCTGCCTGCCTGCCTGCCTGCCTGCCTGCCTGCCTGCCTGCCTGCCTGCCTGCCTGCCTGCCTGCCTGCCTGCCTGCCTGCCTGCCTGCCTGCCTGCCTGCCTGCCTGCCTGCCTGCCTGCCTGCCTGCCTGCCTGCCTGCCTGCCTGCCTGCCTGCCTGCCTGCCTGCCTGCCTGCCTGCCTGCCTGCCTGCCTGCCTGCCTGCCTGCCTGCCTGCCTGCCTGCCTGCCTGCCTGCCTGCCTGCCTGCCTGCCTGCCTGCCTGCCTGCCTGCCTGCCTGCCTGCCTGCCTGCCTGCCTGCCTGCCTGCCTGCCTGCCTGCCTGCCTGCCTGCCTGCCTGCCTGCCTGCCTGCCTGCCTGCCTGCCTGCCTGCCTGCCTGCCTGCCTGCCTGCCTGCCTGCCTGCCTGCCTGCCTGCCTGCCTGCCTGCCTGCCTGCCTGCCTGCCTGCCTGCCTGCCTGCCTGCCTGCCTGCCTGCCTGCCTGCCTGCCTGCCTGCCTGCCTGCCTGCCTGCCTGCCTGCCTGCCTGCCTGCCTGCCTGCCTGCCTGCCTGCCTGCCTGCCTGCCTGCCTGCCTGCCTGCCTGCCTGCCTGCCTGCCTGCCTGCCTGCCTGCCTGCCTGCCTGCCTGCCTGCCTGCCTGCCTGCCTGCCTGCCTGCCTGCCTGCCTGCCTGCCTGCCTGCCTGCCTGCCTGCCTGCCTGCCTGCCTGCCTGCCTGCCTGCCTGCCTGCCTGCCTGCCTGCCTGCCTGCCTGCCTGCCTGCCTGCCTGCCTGCCTGCCTGCCTGCCTGCCTGCCTGCCTGCCTGCCTGCCTGCCTGCCTGCCTGCCTGCCTGCCTGCCTGCCTGCCTGCCTGCCTGCCTGCCTGCCTGCCTGCCTGCCTGCCTGCCTGCCTGCCTGCCTGCCTGCCTGCCTGCCTGCCTGCCTGCCTGCCTGCCTGCCTGCCTGCCTGCCTGCCTGCCTGCCTGCCTGCCTGCCTGCCTGCCTGCCTGCCTGCCTGCCTGCCTGCCTGCCTGCCTGCCTGCCTGCCTGCCTGCCTGCCTGCCTGCCTGCCTGCCTGCCTGCCTGCCTGCCTGCCTGCCTGCCTGCCTGCCTGCCTGCCTGCCTGCCTGCCTGCCTGCCTGCCTGCCTGCCTGCCTGCCTGCCTGCCTGCCTGCCTGCCTGCCTGCCTGCCTGCCTGCCTGCCTGCCTGCCTGCCTGCCTGCCTGCCTGCCTGCCTGCCTGCCTGCCTGCCTGCCTGCCTGCCTGCCTGCCTGCCTGCCTGCCTGCCTGCCTGCCTGCCTGCCTGCCTGCCTGCCTGCCTGCCTGCCTGCCTGCCTGCCTGCCTGCCTGCCTGCCTGCCTGCCTGCCTGCCTGCCTGCCTGCCTGCCTGCCTGCCTGCCTGCCTGCCTGCCTGCCTGCCTGCCTGCCTGCCTGCCTGCCTGCCTGCCTGCCTGCCTGCCTGCCTGCCTGCCTGCCTGCCTGCCTGCCTGCCTGCCTGCCTGCCTGCCTGCCTGCCTGCCTGCCTGCCTGCCTGCCTGCCTGCCTGCCTGCCTGCCTGCCTGCCTGCCTGCCTGCCTGCCTGCCTGCCTGCCTGCCTGCCTGCCTGCCTGCCTGCCTGCCTGCCTGCCTGCCTGCCTGCCTGCCTGCCTGCCTGCCTGCCTGCCTGCCTGCCTGCCTGCCTGCCTGCCTGCCTGCCTGCCTGCCTGCCTGCCTGCCTGCCTGCCTGCCTGCCTGCCTGCCTGCCTGCCTGCCTGCCTGCCTGCCTGCCTGCCTGCCTGCCTGCCTGCCTGCCTGCCTGCCTGCCTGCCTGCCTGCCTGCCTGCCTGCCTGCCTGCCTGCCTGCCTGCCTGCCTGCCTGCCTGCCTGCCTGCCTGCCTGCCTGCCTGCCTGCCTGCCTGCCTGCCTGCCTGCCTGCCTGCCTGCCTGCCTGCCTGCCTGCCTGCCTGCCTGCCTGCCTGCCTGCCTGCCTGCCTGCCTGCCTGCCTGCCTGCCTGCCTGCCTGCCTGCCTGCCTGCCTGCCTGCCTGCCTGCCTGCCTGCCTGCCTGCCTGCCTGCCTGCCTGCCTGCCTGCCTGCCTGCCTGCCTGCCTGCCTGCCTGCCTGCCTGCCTGCCTGCCTGCCTGCCTGCCTGCCTGCCTGCCTGCCTGCCTGCCTGCCTGCCTGCCTGCCTGCCTGCCTGCCTGCCTGCCTGCCTGCCTGCCTGCCTGCCTGCCTGCCTGCCTGCCTGCCTGCCTGCCTGCCTGCCTGCCTGCCTGCCTGCCTGCCTGCCTGCCTGCCTGCCTGCCTGCCTGCCTGCCTGCCTGCCTGCCTGCCCTGCCCTGCCCTGCCCTGCCCTGCCTGCCCTGCCTGCCCTGCCTGCCCTGCCTGCCTGCCTGCCTGCCTGCCTGCCTGCCTGCCTGCCTGCCTGCCTGCCTGCCTGCCTGTCTGTCTGTCTGTCTGTCTGTCTGTCTGTCTGTCTGTCTATCTATCTGTCCCTGCATATATATATATATATATATATATATATATATATATATATATATATATATGTCATAAACATCCGTTCGAAGTGAGCGCTAAATTTTGCTTCATTCAAGTTTGCAGCAGCGCATATGACATAATTCAACGTAAAAGTGCATTGTGGAGCGTCCTCCTCATGAGTTTGTCATTCTAATAATGTAAGAGTGCCTTAGCGTGAGTAGCGACACTCTCAAGGCGCCCTCAGTGGTTATTTGTTGTATGCCTATTCATTATTCAATACAAGATCACTGCACGGCGTGCCACGTCGTCGCAAGAAATGAGGGAATGCCACAGAGCGATCGCTCACCGCATTAAAAGAGAATAAAGAAACTAGTCAACACCCTTTCTCAGGCGAGAAGTCACCTTGGTCTCTCCTCTCTTAGCGCAAACCCTTGATGTTCTCCGGGCCACTAGCCCTAAAATTCAGCCGACTTGCTGTGCAACAGCACTGTAGCTAGATAGACGAGCGGAGACGTAGACTGAAAGCCAGAACTCTACCATACTCCGTAGTAGGCAAGAAGACAGCACTCACCCATAACGATCGAAGCTCTGGTTGGGCCTGTGCTTTACCGAAGCAGTGAACACGGTGGTTCAGGTTCGCGAGTCGGAGCTGAAGAAGATGATGATGAAGCCTCAGGTAATGGCACAAACCCACTGTGGTGTATAGGCCACGAATGGGGTGGTAATATGATTCAATAAATAAAATAAAATAAATTGGTTAATAAATAATAACACGAAAAAGAAAGGAAAGGAAAGGAAGAAAGGATGCAAAATAGACTATAAATACATCAGATAAAGTATTGATCAGTACTATAGTAAGCCTTGCGTTGAGGGGAATGGTAAAAAATAAAGAAAAAGAAGATTATGCTTAAACTTGAGTAAGGTAAATTATGAATAATAATAGTAAGATCTAAACTGTGACTTTGGGCTTTTACTTTTGAATTTTCTAAACTGCAGTAGAAATAAATCAATTTTTGAAACTAAAAACTATTAACAACGCATTCTTTTTGGGCCACATAGAAAATTATAAATGGCCAGGCAAACGTTCCTGTGGCTATATTCCAAGCTCTTGCTTCAAGGGAGAGTATAACAGTGTTGCTTAAAGGTAAGCTTAAATTTGGAAGTGGAATTTCTAGACATAGTTTTGGATGAGTAGAAAACCACCGGCACGATAATAAAAATGATCTATAGCTACGTTGAGGTGTAGCACACCTGCTTGTTCTTATTGTTCTTCCAGCTACTGTTGATGATAATATCTCTCACGGAAGCAGTGTACCCACTAAGGGGGAAATGCGGCAGGAGGTAGTGTGGGAGAAATGCGTATTTTTTAATAGGCCAAATGATACACGTAAATACAAGGATTTCAAATGTCTATATAGTGCGCGCCTTCGCAGTAAGGCTAACTAGCATCATTCGTACTACTTATTTTGTACTTTCTAAATTGTACAACGTTACTGTAATAAATATACTCTATCTACTGTAAAGCAAAATTAAAGAAGAGCAATAACAAATAAGAAACCAAAGACGCTATCACTTTGAAGAATCATTTAATTTTAGTGAAATGAATAATAAGCACACAAGTAAAAAGATAAAAAAACTTGAGTTACCAGGGAAATGGGTTTCTGATTCTTAAAGGTCATACACAGCACAGCAAGCATCCCTTTTGCTATTAGATGGTTGGCTGACAAGGATAAACCAACCGACCAATCGCAGTATCACCGTATCACATAAGTGTGTAGGCAACGACACATAGCTCTATCGGAAATAGGCCATCAATCGGTTTGTGCGAAGGAGAAAGAAATATAAAGTCAAACTTTAAATATAAACAAAAGGTAGTAGCGAGTTAATATTACTACTATATTATTATTTATCACAAAAGAGCGACCATAGTTCATATAGGGCCAGCTGTCTCGCAGACAGAAGTTCATCAGCCTAAAGCAGTTGACTCCAATACAGTCAAGCCGTCGGACAGAACACGGCAGGAAGGTAGAATAATAATAAAATGACATTCCAGCAATATCCAGCAAAGCTGAAAACATGAAATGAACACAACAAATTAATAGCATATAATGTCAGTTAAATAGTCTGAGAAAATATTTAAACAGTTTCATTAGTCCCTGTTTTTATCATTTAAATACCATTCCTGAAACTTCACAGCGCTTGCTGGAAATAAGAAGCGCACATACAAAGTATAGTCTGTTAAATGCTGTGCGAAATAGCATAGAGAAACGACTAACTGAGGAGGAACGTTTAGACCAAGCTGGCAAAATAAATGTGCCGTAAACCTGATATGAAGAAGAAGAGGAAGTACAACGACAGATTTGGCTGCTTTTCAGAATGTCAACCCTTTGAGTTAAAACTTCTCTAAAACACGATAGATAAAGCTGGTGCTCATGAGGCTTCATCATCGCGTTCTAAAGCATCCACAGACCTGATCTGTAAGGCTCTTCATTGTCTCTGTTTTTTTTTAACTTCTAACAATTGCTTTTTTAGTGATTTGTTGGCGCTTCCCCTTCCTTAGGATGAGCACGTTAAAGATTACCCTGCGCCAGCTTGGTCTGCACTTGAATGTCGATTTATTGTCTTTGGGAAAATCAGAAGCTCCCAAACAGGACGTGTGCAATACCATAGAAATCATCAGTTGTGAATACCACGACACTATTGCTTACGGTTCTCTTATTTACTTCTTTCTTGATCTATTTTTGATCTTGACGCAGAAATTGTTTAATCACACTTTGGAGAATGTGAAAGTGTAAAATGTATTATGTTTTACACTTTGTAAAGCGTAAAATCACACTTTGTTCTTTATGTTGCCTATATAATTGAAGGAATGATTCCTTTCAGTCATTTATGTGATGAGGCCTGACCGTCTTACTGCGAAACAAGCAGTGGAAGCAAGTGCCGACGACAACTGATGTCTGTCCCAACATTGTTTTAACTAGCAATTACAATACAATGGCAAAACTATAGCTATACAGCTGCAATTTGCTCTCGGTCAATCTGCGGGGAACTAATTCGGCACCAATTAACGTGCACCAGCGATAACCTGTATACTGTAGTAATCCAGCTGAGTTAATGGATTTAGAGCAGAGATATTGCAAGTGGATTTCAGCAAGGCTGCCAATAAAGTAGCATGTTACTTTTTCTTCGCCTCGCTTAAGGCCTCCAATATTAGCAACGACCGACTTTTTGGAGGGAAATTAAAGCCAAATTCTAAGCTAACGCAGAGTCTTAAAATACCATTCCAGAAACATCACAGCGCTTGTTTGGTGCCACGAAAAGACTTAGCTTACGAGAAAATATCGTCTGGAGTGTCTGTTCACCTTTAGCACAATTCAAATGAGCCGTCCCCTAGCGGGGAGTGGTGACGTTGCACACATCATCACCAACCTTTATCGCTGCGGATGAGTAAAACAGCGCACGCCAGATGGAGCTTCACTTTGTGGCGCAAAACGTGAACTTGCGGCCACACAGAAACAGAGCCAAGAAATAGGGTTGAAATCGTTGCTGCAGCTGCTCTTGGTCAAGTGGTCTGGGAGGTTCGGAAACTGCGCAACATCGCACGAATATGGTATTCTTTGCTACTTGCAGTTTCCGTGAGTTGGGCGAGCCAGCAAAATCGATGCAGCACTACGCGATAACGAAAATACTCAAACGCAATAGCGCCGCCGGCGCAGAGTGGAAATAACCAAAGCTTTCTGACGCCTGCATCGCTGTCAACGGTAACGCCATTGAGAATTTTTTTTCTAAAATTCAAAAAGAGGTGGACAATAGCATTTTCTTTCGTATTGCCATGGAATACAATAATGATAATGTTTGTATTATGAGTGGCAGAGTACTAGTGACATTGCGTTGAGGGGCCTTGAAGCATCAAACGCTACCTGAATATGCTCACCACAATTAATATGCGCCTTTGGTCGCATGATTTGTTGCTTAAGGCGAATAGCTTTTCAGAACCTTCCGGCTTTTTGATCCCATTGACAATACTCGATCGTAACTGCTAAATGTTAACTGTATTTTCGAAGATGCTGCTGCCAATAGGTGGCACCTGCTACTTCTCTTATTTAATATAAAGATACCGCTCAAAGCATGGCCTTAGAAGAAGCAGTCATTAGAAAGCAGGAACCTAGTGACGTCAGTTCTAAAGCTCATAAAGCCTAACTTTTTAGAAAATATAAGTATACTCGGGAAACTAGAAACGAAGTCGCACATGTGTAGCACACTGCACGCACGGCACCCGTGAACAGGGGCTCCACAGCCATGAAAAGAGGAAGAGAGAGAGAGAACACATCTGCATGTTCTTCAAATACTGACCTCTATACTGAACATTTGATGGTGAGAAAACCGATAACAAGTGTATTGTGTTTGAGCATATGAAAGAGCAACGGTAGCCTTACAGGAGTACGGCCCAAAGCAGACTGTCTCGTAGCTCTTAACTATTGCTTGAACTGATCTATACGCCTAGCTTTCCAGAGAAGTATTTATTTGCCTTATTTTCCAGACAGCAGTAGAGATGAAGTAAACAATATCTTAGCACAGACCTCCGCTAAATATATGTGCTGCTACAGCTCATTGTAAATTACATTGACCACTTCATATAACTCCATCAGAGCATTCGACAAAGGTCACCTTCATGGACAGAAGAATGCCGGACTACAGAAATACGAGGGTGGATCAGAAAGCCTTTGTCCCTGCTTTTTACTAGTCAAAATAAGGTACGTAGAGCTAACTCCAAATATATGTACCATTTTACGTATCTTACGCTATTATACACATAATCCCGACAGCGGTTCAGACATTTGTCCCACCGCAGCACCCAATTTGAGATGCCTGTGTGGTCAGTTAGCTACGCACGCGGCCTCCCCGAACGCCCATAGTGATGCAAGTCTTCGTGGCCCTTTTCAAACTCACAACACCGCCACCTCACACTTGTCAAAGGGAGATACTCTCCCCCATAGGCCGGCTGCATTTCCCTCTGGATATTGATGGGCGTTCGTCCGTTGCTCCATAGAAAACGAATCGCACTTCCTTCTTGGTACACCGTGGACAAGCGAAGCACAACCACCATGTTCAAGAACTGGCAGTGGTGCCATGTCGGGGAGCTACCAGAAGGTAAGGCCAGGCCGGTCCAAGAAACGTCCACCACTGCGAATGGATATGTTGACTTCGCATTTGCAAACGTAACTTGGCAAAAGTAATACGGGCAAACTCTTTCTGATTCTGCTCGTATTTACAGTGCATAGTGCGATTTCCGAGCCTTTAATTATATATGGTGGCTAGGGACGATTATTTACGAGGTACCTTGTAAAATAATAAGGTCATGCGTCACATACACGCCAGATGTCTGAGAGGACCGACCGGCATGACAGCGATTTTCAGCAGCGAAATTTCATTTCTTTTGCTGCGTCAAGTTCTACACGCAGGTCAAAGGACTACATCGGCGTGGCGGGTGGATTGTACCGTAAGTTATCACACTGACTGAACTTTGTATGTGCTTCCTCGAGACGCCGTGTCCGTTTGTGGCGACCGAAAAGCAGATTGTCAACCCAATTGAATGCGAGTTGGGGCCCACGCGAGTACTGCTTTGCCAGTGTCCGAGCGAGTGCTCACACAGGCCTTCGCTTTAATGTACAAACTACAATGTCAATGGCAGCAAGAAGCAGCGAACGTGCGTGCCTGATGCGCATCAGGGATTAGCAATTTATTTCCTTTGCCTCCATATTACATTTGTATATTTTGCTCAGATTAGCCATATTTTGACTGACTTGAGGGGAACTGTTTATGAGGAGCATGCTCTGCTGCTTCTGTTTATCAGAAAATAAAGTGAAAGAAATTCAGTGGAAGGGAAACTGGACAATTGTCATTACGAATGTATTCCCTGGATGGAGTTTAGCATACCTTAGCATGTAGTGACTGACTAGTAGACTTTGCAGAGCAGCTCCATGACAATCACTTCACTGCATTGTGCAATTTCTATGTATACAGTATTTGTGATAGCAAAACGGAGGGTGCGTTGTGTTAACGTTTCGTTAACACAACGTTAACATAACTCCTCGAGGCGGCAGGGTTCCCTGACTCGGTAGTAACGCCAGTGGTGGAAACCCTCCTGCAAAAGGTAAAAGGATCAAGGAGCAAAGCAAGGGTAAGGACGACTACTATGGCCGCAAGACCTGAAGTGGTGCCTTATATTCACAGGGTCACTCAAAACCTAATGAAGGTGGCAGGAAGGTTTGGAATCCCCCTTATCTTTTCAACACCTTTTAAGCTAGCGCGGCTCTGCCTCCGCACCTCCCATGATCCTAAAGCAAGGCAGGGCTGTGGCAAGAGCCACACCAAGCCGTATGCAAAATGCAATGTAGGAGTTGTGTACGAAATCCCCCTGGCTTGAGGAAAGTCCTACATAGGGCAGACAAGACGGTGCCTGAATGATCAAGCCAGTGAACATGAACAAAAGTTAACGAAAGATCAATTGCCGCACTTGCCTGCGCACTGCAATTCCTGTCGCTGTGCGCCCCCTTTTTAAGGAGATAAAGATTCTGGGGAGAAGCCAGGACCAGACTGCACGCGAACTGATGGAGGCTTAACACATAAACAAGAAAGGCCAAGACTGTGTTAGTGACACCTTCATTAGGTTGTTTCAATCGGAAACAGTTTTTTTTTATAATTGGTTGCCACGCTAGGCTGATGAGTGTTCTTGTTTGCTGCGATCTGCACATGTTCTGTATGGCTAAATATGCCCACGGGCTGCCATGAATAAATAAGTTGAAAGTTACCGCCCGTGCTGTTTGTGTGTTCTCCCCCTCTGTCCCCGTCTTTATTTGCGGTCAATATGATATGCAGTAAACACTAACTAGGACAATGTTAAGTTCTTATGTAGCCATGGCTCACTGGTGCCACCACTGCTCATTGGGAAATAAGCACAATTCACTCGTAAATACATGTGTAATTCAAAGGGGTTGTCACGTGGTTTCCCTCTGCTGTCTTGAGGACCAGTCATATCAGTCCAGGTTGTACTCGCCTCAGCGAAAGCAAGAGGATGATGTATTAGAAGGAAGAAGCTAAGAAAAACTGTCATGATTCTTAGATAAACTAAGGCATGGGACCGTGTTTTATTGCTTGTCTTTGTTGATTGAGAAGAATCACGGAGGGAAGAATGATGTATGGCTGGCGCACCACGCACTTAAATTTGGTGATGCGGCCACTCTGGCCGTTGCACCAACCTCACCGGGATCGCTCACGCGTGTGTTTACAGTGCGGCGATACAATCACCATCTATCTTAGTGACATCGGAAGCGGCGCGGTTTTACTTAACCTAGACCGTAAGATGGCCCAACATTTGACGTCGTAATTTGTACGACCTGTGAATCCAGATGTATCAATCAATTAATTTTTTTTTGTTCAACAGTTTGCCTCGCGGCATATAACCTTTGAAACATGTACCCTTTCGTACGTATATAATTTGTTCTGTTGTATGAAGTCTAATAGGATTACATGGTGCGTACGAATGAGTCGAATAATATTATTACGAAGAATTATGAAAGGCTCCTGGAGAGACGTTGAAATAGATCGTGACTTATACAATACGAACACTTAGCAATACCTTACAGTGTGTGTAGCTAGTTACCTTTTACCTTGTTGAACTGCTTGCAGAGTGATAAGAAGCTAGACTATGCGAGAATGCGACATAGATGGCCGCTGATCGTGGCGTGAAATGCGCATTCACAAAAACAACCGATTACCTTCAACCATCACAATTTGTGTGCTTCAAGAGCAACTTGAGCCAGTCATTGGATTCTCATGAATAACTTCTACCTTTGATAGATCTTTCGTCTGCGAGCATTCTGGAAGAGAGTTTGCAGTTCAACTGCCCACGAATCTAGGGAAACTCGGATAGCCTCTTCAATATATTCGGCATAGTAAAATTTAGGCTTCTGAAATAAAACTGGGAACTAATTACCTGGCACACCTCCTACGACATTTAGTACATGCTTCTGGGCCTCTCCGTGATTGCAGCAGTGTGGCGCATCTCGTGTCATCGCGAAAGCCATGCGCAGTGGTCATTTTACAGGAGTTGTCACAAGGTTAGGGAATATTCCGCTGCTTCCACCCTGTACCAACATCAATATTTTATTATATCATGCTTCTCCAATACTGATAACGCCTCTACAATTTTAACTTTGTGTATAGAGCTAAATATGGTTTTACACGCTAAGAAACTGGGCACCAAGCTCACAGTATAATTCATAATTTTCATTTGAAATCGCTGCCTCTAAGGCTTACCACAGATACCAACCATTATGTGGCAATAGACTGTGTAACGTTACCAAATGCGGGGCCACCGCTGTGTCGTTTGCTGCAAAACAGTTCGAAAGCAAACGGGCGTTTCACTCCTCACACTACAGACGTGCTGCCCTCAATGACGCAGCCAACGCATCGCCGTAAAATTGTGCCCACACTTCCTCAGTTAGCGCGGTGAATAGCAGCAGCAGACCGCCAAGAGGCACATTAAGAAACAAAAGGACGCATGGCGGCCATGACGTATTTACAGCTTCTCCAATAACTTCCAGTGATTACAGCACAAGAAATTGTAACCTATGAGATGGGGATCCGTTAAGTAAACCGATTTTGGGTGTCCTTAATATTACAACACCAATCAATCTTGCGACGCTTCTGTCGTTTCGACTGCGATAGAAAACATTAACAGGGAAATTTTTTGCAGTAGTGATGCGCTCCAATATTGTGAGTTTGCTGTGTGAACTGTTTGGTGAAATGGGTAATGCACACGTCAAGCTTAGAAATTAGGTGTCATGGCACTTTTAAATTGTATGTAAATCATTGGCTGTAATAAATCTAATCATTATCCATGACACGTAAAGCTGTGGCGACATCGCTTCATGAGCCCTCCAAGACATGAAAGTACGCTGCTGCCACAACACATGACATGCTGGTACATGACATTCTTTTTAATAAGCAGTCTATCGTAACTTTTTTATAATAGCGACACGCAGTCACCTCGATAGAATCCCTTACTTATGTTGGTAGTTTGGGAGCACACTATCTGCGTCATAGTGTTAAGCTAAATTCTAAGGCCACAAGCATTGCCCGATTGTTGTTTTTTTTTGTGCATGGGAAAACATGGAATCAGCAACGAGCGAACGAAGTAAACTTCCGAACAGCTCAACTTTTTCTGTGAGAGCATCGTGGCCCGCTTTTGCAAATAAATAACCTAAAAGGAGACAAACCCTGCGAATGCGCCAAGAAATTCGCCAAACCTCGCCTAACTCTACGTTGTGCATCGGGCGTCTCATTTTCTTAGATCGCTTTATGAAATATGAGCTGCAGTTTATGCTGGCCGCTACGTAAGAAAGCTTCGAAAATTTTGTTCTTCCTGGCGCTGAAAAGAGATCATGAGTAAGTTCTTAGCAAAATTCGATTTATGCAGTGAGTGCAGTCAAGGACTGCACTCAAGGACTTTAGCGCCCTGACGGCCGCTAAAGAGCCAACTGTGGATGACTACGACAACGACGGAGCATATCATGGTGATAGTTTTGTGTCTACACGGACACATTCCCGCTGGAACTCGCCGTAATAGCTTCCCTGTAAAAAAGAACATTTACTCCCAAGAAGTTCAACCGAGCAAAGAACTTTTATTCCGGGTATCGCGGGCAATATATAGCACACAGCAAGAAAGAGGTGAAGGGACAAATAGAGAGTAAGGGAAGAAAGTGATTACAGCCGGTTCGCCCAGCTTCATAGGCACGTGCGGTCCCATGACGATACAACAGTCTCCTCTTCTCTTTGGGAGAGAACCTGTCAGGAGGACGTCTCGAACGCGTTGACCTTCGTAGTTCCAGGATTGTGGTCTCATCTGTCGTATTCGCACTAGCTGTCTTGTCGACGGCTCTGTCGCCTATGGCTGAGAGACGCGGCTGCACTTGCTCCGAGTCCTGCACCACCACACGCGGTTGCACTTGGTCCAAGTGTCGTCGCATTAGTTCACCCTCGGCAGTTCACCATACGAGACCGCTCTGTTTGGACATGTGCTTGAGTCCATGGGTCTCCGAGGCAACCGTAGTTTCGCACCCAAATTGGTTTATCCTTCTGCAAGAAATTATTGGCAAAAGCGTAACGCTCCGTTTCTGACGGCAACTAGTCATCTAATCGGGAGCGTAGCTCACGCCCCATCAGCAGCATAGCCGGCATTTTTCCGCCCGGCAGCGGCGTTCGTAGGTAGTTGTGCAAGATCCTGGCCAGCCGCGTTTGGATTGATCCTTGCCTGTTTTTCTGCAGGCTTTGTTTTATGGTACGCACCGCTCCTTCCACCAACCCATTCGATTGAAGGTGATAGGGTGCAGTGCGCATGTGCTTTATTCCATTCACCGTAGTGAAAGTCTGGAATTGCCGGCTTGGAAACTGCGGCCCATTATCTGAGACGATTGTGCGCGGCAACCCAAAAGCGCAAAAGAGGGTGCGCAGGGCATCTACTGTCGTCCCAGTTGTGGAAGTTCGCAAGGCACAGCTTCCATGCACTTACTGTGGGAATCGACCACCACTATTAGCATGTAGTAATCCACCGGACCCTCAAAATCAATGTACAGACGAGACCATGGCTGCCTGGTTTCCGCCCAAGGGACTGGTACCTGGCGTGGAGGCATCGGTGCAGCTTGAACACATAAGTGGCACGTCTTACCGAGCTGTTCAATCTGTTTATCAATGCCCGGATACCAAAGCAGCGAGTGAGCTAGTCTCTTAATCGCGGTGATTCCTTGATGTGTCTCATGAATCAGCTGCAACACTGTGTTCTTGGCTGCTTTAGGCACGACAACTCGGTGGCCCCAGAACACCAGGCCTTCTCTCACAGTTAGCTCGTCCCTCCGGACTAGGTACGGCTTCAGATTGACTTGCTTCGCGTCTAAATGCCGAGGCCAGCCTTCCTGCACCCACTTCCGCACCACAAGTAACTCCTCATCTTCGGCCGTATAGCGGGCCAATAGTTTGGCTGACAGCACTCTACTGTCCAAACAGGCGCCGAGAAGTACGTACTCAGTCATCAGCACCGTCCTCGTCTCCGGACACTTCCTTAGAAGGCGTCACCCATGGCAGGCGGCTGAGTGCATCAGCCGGAACATTCGCCTTTCCGTCCTGGAACTTGAAGATGTAGGAGTAGGGGCTCAACTGGAGGGCCCACTGTTGTATACGGGCGGCCGCCATGGCTGGAACCGGTTAATGGCTTGTGATCTGACGGATGGCTTGTGATCAGTCAGAAGTGTGAATTTCCTACCCAACAAATGTGCCCGGAATTTCGCCACTCCAAACACTAATGCCAGGGCTTCCTTTTCAAGCTGCGAATACTTCCGCTCTGCGTCTGTGAGTATGCGGGAGCGGAAGCCAATGGGTTGCCTCATCCCCTCAGCTGTGCCGTGAGAAAGGACGGCTCCAAAGCTGACTGACGAAGCGTCACGTTCCAGTACCAACGGTTTGTCCGGGTCGTAATGGGCAAGAAATTCTGCTTTACTTATCAGTGCTTTGACCTCTTTGAGCGCCGGCTGCTGAGCAATGCCCCACTTCCGCTCCGTCCTGGCGTAATATAGTTCGTACAGAGGTGCAAGGATGGTGGCTGCCTGCGGTAGAAACTTTTGGTAATAGGTGACCAGACGCAAAAATGACCTTAACTCCGACACTCCCGTGGGTGTGCCGACGTCCAGAATAGCCTGAAGATTTTCCCTTTTAGAATGCACGCCTTTATCGTTGATTTTGTAACCCAAAAAAATCAACCTTATTCTCACGAAATCTTAACTTCTCCCGATTCAGCCGCACCCCGCACTCGCGGAACCTTCCCAGAATGTGGCGTTAGGTGGCGGCGTCATGCCCCATTTCTGCAATGATTACGTCGTCCAAATAGACCTGTACTCCAGGCAGTCCTTGCAAAATTGTTTCCATGCGTTGCTGAAATAGCGCTGGCGCATAGGCTACTCCGAACGGAAGGCGTCTGAAGCAAAAAAGGCCCTTCTGTGTATTCACCGTCGTGAGCAGTTGCGATTCTTCGTCTACCGCAATTTGATTGTAGGCGCCCCGGAGATCGATAGTTGTAAAAACTTCACCGCCGTTTAACGTCGCCATGATGTCCTCTATGCGGGGGAGAGGATACTGGATCGTATGGCAGGCTTCGTTGACAGTAGTTTTCAAATCGCCGCACAATCGAATGTTTCCGTTACGCTTTACCACCGCCACCACGGGTGCCGCCCACTCCGAGTGTGCGACCGGGGCAAGAATTCCATTTTCAACTAACCGATCAATTTCGGCCTCCACTCTTGAGCGCAACGCGTACGGCACCAACCGCGCCTTACAGAACCGAGGAACAGCATCATCCCGCAATGGAAAACGGGCCGGCGGTCCCTTTATGAGCCTTAACTCGGGTCAAAACACGTCGGAAAATTCTAACAAGACATGAACGCCATTGTCAACTTCACGAATGGCTGCACTCTCACCTTCCTGCGTTGCGCTGAGCACCGGCTCCTCAAGAAGGCCCAGCGCTGTCATGACGTCCCGGCCACACAGGTTCGGCCCGGAACAACTCAGCA
Organism: Dermacentor variabilis; assembly: GCF_050947875.1. NCBI lineage: Eukaryota > Metazoa > Arthropoda > Arachnida > Ixodida > Ixodidae > Dermacentor > Dermacentor variabilis. The sequence goes on along the minus strand of NC_134578.1, from coordinate 98,487,193 downwards.
CCGCTAACGTGGCTTTCGTAGTCTTCGAACCCAAGGAAACGTCGAGCTGTAACTGGCCACGCACCAGCAGTGGTCCAAGGAAGCATGACAACTTGAGCGGCGATTCTTGCAGTTTGGGCCAGGCATCTTGATGCTGTACGTAGGTGGGCCAAGTGATGATAGAAACCGGGGATCCTGTATCCAGCAGCATCTTGATCGCTATTTCATTCCAAATTAGAGTGCACATTTTTGCCGTTACGGTGTGAATGTTTCCAACGAAATTATCTGTCGTTTCAACGAGGAACAGAGCTTCTGATCCCGGATCGTTGCAGTTTCCTGCTGACGGATGCACGGCATTCGTTTGCTGGTGTGGCCACGTGAACGGTGCCCTTGTTCTGCTGTCTGCTTGTGCGGGACACATGTTCCGAACATGACCGCACTGCTGGCACCGGTAGCACTTCGCCGAGCGGAACCGGCAGGTTCTGGGGTCATGCCCTGTTTTTCCACACCTGAAGCATGGTGGCAGACTTTCACTTCGTGCATACATGTTTCTTAATATGTGTACGCCTTCGTCTTCAGGCGCAGTCTTCAACGTCTTCACGTTTTCTTCCACCATTTCCACTGCTAAGGAGATTTCCTCTGCTTCGATTCTTGTTAAGGATGCCTTCGAAAGCAGTTGACGACGTACCGTGTTGTCTTGCAAGCCACAAACTATACCGTCCCGGAGCATCCTGTCAAGTGAAGTGCCGAAGTTGCAGACATCCGCCAATTGCCGAATGGCCATAAAGAAAGCTCTGACTGGCTCTCCTGGCATCTGTTTGCGGGAGAAAAATTTGTAGGATTGGGCTATTTCATTCAGGCTGGGCGAAAAATGCTTCAGCAGTATGTCGAGTGCTTCATTGTACGACAGCTCGTTGACCTTTGTTGGCGCGAAGCGTCCACTAACGACCGCCACCGTGTGAGTGCTCAGCCCTGCTACGAGCAATGCTCGCTTCTTCTTTTCTTCCGTGATGCCGTTGCCTTCGAAGAAAGCACCTAGCCGCACTGATATGCCGGCCAGTGGTTCGTAGCTTCCTGGAACTGCGGTGGGCTTGCGTATCCGGCCATGGCTACTGGGGTGTTGCTGGTGGGCGGCAGGCTCACCCCATCCTCGTCACCACTGAAGTAACCACGTACTCCCAAGAAGATCAACCGAGCTAAGAACGCTTATTCTGGGTATCGCGTGCAATATATAGAACACAGCAAGAAAGAGCGGAAGGGGGAAATAGAGAGTAAAGGAAGGAAGTGATTACAGCAGGTGCGCCCTGCTTCAAAGGCACGTGCGGTGCCACGAAGATACAACAGTTCGTATTGCGGTAGCGGCCTGTGGTGGAAGATTATGCCAAAACGTGAGCTAGACCATGACGGTGGCTTTTTTTTTCTATTATACCATAGGACATATTTGTTAAACAAATGCAGTTATTCGCAGCGTTGTGTCTTCGTCTCTTTCTGTTGCCCTACGTGCTCTCTTGCGTTTAAGCTCAAGTTGCTCTGAACATGTCCCTACCTGGCAACAGAGGTTTCGATACGTTTGTTCTTGTTTTCATCCTCCCGATATCCGCCTTCATCGTTGGTTCCTGATTCCTACGATGAAGCCACTACTCACATAATCCAGATTGTATCAGTTTGCAGGACCTAAAGAAACACTTACAAACAAGACGAATACTCCGACTGACATGTCGAAGTCATCTAAACTTTCGACCTTTCACGATGTGCATGCTACATGAGGGTCCAGAATGAAGTCAACACACGATCACAGCATTCCTGCGTTTCTTGCTTTCTTCATGTCGCTGTCTCATTCACACTCTGTTTTGCTGTAAGAAATTCTGTTTCCACAAGTTTACACAAAGCAATGAAGTGATTATCATGGAGCTGCTCTGCAAAATCTCCTAGGCAGTCACTACGTGCCAAAGTGCGCTAAATTCTGCCCTGAAAATGCATTAAGATTGAATGTTGTCCAGCTTCCCTTCTACTCAGTTTGTTTCAGTTAATTTTTTTTCATAAACAGAAGCAGCAGAGCATGCTTCTCATAAACACTGCTCCTCGAGTACGCCACAATATCGCTACTCTGAGTAAAATCTACAAATCTTATATCTAGGCAAAGCAAATAAATTGCAAACACATGATGCGCATCAAGTACGCACGTTCGCTGCTTATTGCTGCCACTGCAATTTTACTTTGTACATTAAAGTCAAGGCCCCTGTGAGCACTCACTTCGACACTGGCAAAGCATCACTCGTGTGAGCCCAGACTCGCATTCATTTGGGTTAACAATCTGATTTGCGTTTCCCACAAACGGACACGGCATCACGAGGAAGCACATAGCACACAGTTCAGCCGGTGTGAGAACTCACACTGCAATCCACCCGCCGCACCGCTGTAGTTCCTTGACCTGCAGGAAGAACTTGACGCAGCAAAAGAAATGAAATTTCCCTCGTGCAAAATCGGTGTCACGCCGGTCGGTGCTCCCTCATATCTGACCTGTATGTCACACATGACCTTATTTTTTTACGAGCTAGCTCGTAAATAATTGTCCCTAGTCTGCATAAATAATTAAAGGCTCGCAGATTGCACTATTCACTCTAAATATGCTCAGAATCAGAAAGCCTTTGCCCCTATCTTTTCTAGCCAAGCTATTATTGTAAATGCGAAGTCAACATATCCACTCCGAGCGGTCGACTTTTCTTGGACCGGTCTAGCTTTATCTTCCGGTAGCTCCACGGCACGGCGCTACTGTCAGTTGCTGAAGATGGCGGCAGTGCTTCACATGTCCACGGTGCACCAGCAGTGAAGTGCGATTTGTTTTCTATGGGGCAAGGGACGAACGCCCATCCAAATCGACAGGGAAATGCAGCCAGTCTATTAGGGAGCATATCTCGATTTGAGAAGTGTGAGATTGTGAGTTCCCAAAGGGGCCGTGATGACTTGCATGACAATGAGCGTACGGGGAGGCCGCGATTGTCGCTGATTGACCACAGAGGCATATAAAATTGGGTGCTGCGACGGGACAAATGTCTGAACAGGCGTCGCGATTATGTGTAAAATGGTGTAAGGTACGTAAAATTGTACGTATATTTGTAGTTACCTCTATGTGCGTTATTTTCACTAATGAAAAACAGGGACAAAGGCTGTCTACTTCCCCTCGCATTTCTGCAGTGCGGCATTCATCTGTCCATGAAAGTGACGTTTGTCGAATTGTATGATGGAGTTATATAAAGTGGTAAACGTATTTTTACAATGAGCTGTAGCAGCACATATGTTAAGCAGACATCTGCGCTAAGGTATTGTTTAATTCCTCTATTCTGCTGTTTGGAACATAAGACAAATAAATACTTCTCTGCAAAGTTAGGCATATATATCTGTTCAAGCAACGGTGACATATGCTACGTGACAGTCTGCTCTGGGCCGTACTCCTGTAAGGCTACCGTTGCTCTTTCATATGCTCAACCGCAAGAGACTTCTTATCAGTTTTCTTGCCCTCAAATATTCGGTATAGAGGTCAGTATTGGAAGAACATGCGGATGTGTTCTCTCTCTCTCTCTTCCTGTTTTCATGGCTGTGGAGCCCCTGTTCACGGGTGCTATGCGTGCAGTGTGCTCACAAGCGGGACCTCGTTTCTAATTTCCCGAGTAGATTTATATATTCTAAACAGTCACACTTTCTGTGCTTCAGAAATGACGTTACTAGGTTCCTGCTTTCTAATGACTGCTTCTTCTATGCCCGTGCCTTTGGGCGATATCTCTATATTAAATAAGAGGAGTATCAGGCGCCACCTATTGGCAGCAGCCTCTTCGAAAACACAGTTAAAATTTGGCAGTAACGATCGAGTATTGTCAATGGGATCAAAAAACCGGAAGCTTCTGAAAAACTATTCGCTTTAATCAACAAATCATGCGATCGAAGGCGTGTATTAATTGTGGTGAGAATATTCAGGCAGCGTTTGATGCTTCAACGACCCTCAACGCGATGTCAGTAATACTCTGCCACTGATAATAGAAACATTATTGTATTGCATACCAATACGAAAAAAAAATGCTATTGTCCAGCTCTTTTTGAATTTTAGAAATAAAAAAGAACTCATTGGTGTTACCGTTGACAGCGACGCAAACCTCAGAAAGCTTTGGTTTTTCCACTCTGCGCCGCCCGCGCTATTGCGTCTGTGTAGTTTCGTTGTCGGGAAGTGCTGCACCGATTTTGCTGGCTCTCCCAACTCACAGAAACTGCAAGTAGCAAACAATGCCATATTCGCGCGATGTTGCGGGATTTCCGAACGTTCCACGCCACTTGACCAAGAGCAGCTGCAGCAACGATTTCAACCCTCTTTCTTGGCTATGTTTCGCCGTGGCCGAAAGTTCGCGTTTTGCGCCACGAACAGCAGCTCCATCTGGCGGGCGCTGTTTTACTCATCGGCAGCGATAAAGGGCGGTGATGATGTGTGCAACGTCACCACTCCACGCTTGGGGACGGCTCATTTGAGTTCTCCTAAAGGTGAACAGACCCTCCAAACGCTGTTCTTTCGTAAACTAAGCATTTTCTTGGTGCCAAACAAGTGTTGTCAAGTTTCTAGAATAGTATTTTAAGACTCTACGTTAGCTTAGTATTTGACTTTAATGTGCCTTGAAAAAGTCGGTCTTCGCTATTGTTGGAGGCCTTAAGCGAGGCGAAGAAAAAGTAACATGCTACTTTATCGCCAGCCTTGCTCAAATCCAGTTGCAACATCTCTGCTCTAAGTCCAATAACTCAGCTGGCCTATTACAGTATACAGGTTATCCCTGGTGCACGTCAATTGGTGCCGAATTGGTTCCCCGTAGCTTTACCGAGAGCAAATTGGAGCTGTATAGCTTTAATTTTGCCATTGTGCTGTAATTTCTAGTTAAAACAATGTTGGGGCAGACATCAGTCGCCGTCGGTACTTGCTTCCACTGCTTGTTTCGCAGTAAGACGGTCAGGCCTCATCACATAAATGAGGGAAAGGAATCATCTCTACAATTATATTGTCTTTGAAGGCTTAGAAAAACAAACAGGCAACATAAAGAACAAAGTGTGATTTGACACTAAGATGCGGATTATACAATTTCTGCGTCCTAAAAAATGAATATTCAACTACCATAATAGACCAAGGAAGAAGTAAATAAGAGAACAGTAAGCAATTGTGTCGCGGTATTCGCAACTGAAGATTTCTATGGTATTGCACACGTCCTGTTTGGGAGCTCCTGATTTTCCCAAAGACAATAAAGGAACATTCAAGTGCAGGCCAAGCTGGCGCAGGGTAATTTTCAACGTGCTGATCCTAAGCAAGGGGAAGCGCCAACAAATCACTAAAAAACGATTGTTAGAAGTTTAAAAAACAGACACAAACAGAGACCAACACAGCCTGACAGATCAGGTCTGTGGATGTTTTAAAACACGATGATGAAGCCTCATGAGCTAAACCTTTATCTGTCGTGTTTTAGAGAAGTGTTAACTTAAAGGGTTGACATTCTAAAACGCATTTAAATCTGTCGTTGCAGTTCCTCCTCTTCTTCATCATATCAGGTTTACGGCAGATTAATTTTGCCACCTTGGCCTAAACGTTCCTCCTAAGTTAGTCCTTTAGCTATGCTATTTGGCACTGCATTTAACAGACTATACTTTGTATGTGCGCTTCGTATTTCCAGCAAGCGCTGTGAAGTTTCAGGAACGGTATTTAAATGATAAAAAGCAGGGACTAATGAAACTGTGTCAAATATTATCTCAGACCACTGAACTGACATTGTATGCTATTAATTTGTTGAGTTTGATTTCATGTTTTTAGCTTTGCTGGATATTGCTGGAATGTCATTTTATTGTTATTCTACCTTCCTGCCGTGTTCTGTCCGACGGCTTGACTGTATTGGAGTCAACTGCTTTAGGCTAATGAACTTCTGTCGACTAGACAGCTGCCTCTATCAGAACTATGGTCGCGCTCTTGTGATAAATATTAATATAGTAGTAATTATAACTCACTACTACTTCCTGTTTATATTTAAAGGTTGACTTTATATTTCTTTCTCCTTCGCACATCCCGGTTTATGGCCAATTTCCCATAGAGCTATGTGTCGTTGCCTACACACTTATGTGATATGGTGCTACTGCGATTGGTCGGTTGGTTCATCCTTGTCAGCCAACCAGCTAATAGCAAAAGGGATGCTTGCTGTGCTGTGTTTGACGTTGAAGAATAAGAAACCCGTTTCCCTGGTAACTCAAGTGTTCTATCTTTTCACTTGTCTGCTCATTATTCATTTCACTAAAATGAATGATTCTTCAAATTGATAGCGACGTTGGTTTCTTATTTGTTATTGGCTTTTTTGTAATTTTGCTTTACAGTAGATAGAGTATATTTATTACAATAATGTTGTGCAATTTAGAAAGTACAAAATAAGTAGTACGAATAATGGTAGGTTGCCTTACTGCAAAGGCGTGCACTCTATAGATTTTTCAAATCCTTCTATATACGTATTTCATTTGTCCTATTAGAATACACATTTCTCCCACACTACCTCCTGCCGCATTTCCCCCTTAGTGGTAGACTGCTTCCGTGAGAGCTATTATCATCAACAGTAAGTGGAAGAAGAATAAGAACAAGCCGGTAGAGATCCACTTTTAATGATATACAAAATGTATGTGCGGCCCATTTTAGAATTTGGATGTGTTTTATTTTCAGGTGGCCCAACTTATAAATTACGTCCCTTTGTTCTACTTGAGCGGGAAGCCATACGACTGTGTGGCGGATTACCGAAATATGTTGCCTATAACATATTACACCAAGAAGTCAGGTTGCCTTCAATATTGTGTAGATTTCGGTTACTGACCGTGCAAACAGTCTCGAAATTGTATGGATCCCCTATTAGAAGATTGAAATACATATTCATTTCCCAGCTTGCACTTTTCTTCGGAGTACACTGGCATCGTTTTCATACACCACAGGTCGTCCTCGTACAAACATTGATAAATCCCTTAAATGTACGTCTCTGGGAGGTACCGCCTATTTGTGATGTGCGAGAGAACAAAGAAATTATATTTGATGACATCTACCCAAATAATGCAAAACATCTCCCTTATAATATATTAAACGGCTTATTACAGGATCATTTATTCAGTTTATCTATAAGTACGGTCATTGCGACAGACGCCTCACAGTGTGAAGAAAAATCTGGGATTGGCATTTTCTCTCCCTCTCTAAACTGGTCATTTGCAATCAGGATTCCGGACTTTTATTCCGTATTTTTGGCTGAATTTCTGGCTGTAGTCCTAGCCTTACGCAAACTAAATCTGTCAACATCGGCGGTAGTAATTATAACAGATTCTTTATCCTTATGTTCCTCGCTCACAGCAAATGGTGTCACTAACCTTTTATGTACATTTCATTTTCTAGTGCCTGCCCACATAAATTTAATTAGATTGCTTTGGGTGCCTGGACATAAAGGATTAGTCATGAACGAAATGGCTGACAGTCTCGCGAGAGCGGCCCTCAGTGGCCCTGTATTACCATTACTTCCTACAATAGCTTACCTGACGACTACTAGATTCAGGAGATATACAATTACTCAAGACTTCTTGAACCCAGCTGTAGCAAATTTTTCAGAATATCGACACCTCCTATTCCCTTGGCCTAAAAATTCCTTTCACACCAGAAAAACTGAAGTCATCTATACCCAATTACGTTGTCGAATACCAAAATTAAACTTCTATCGTCACAGGGCTGGTTTGGTGCCCTCCCCTCTGTGCCCAGTCTGTGGAGAAGATGAAACAATAGATCATTTTTCATATTCTGCCGCCGTTTCACTTGTTTAAGAAAAAATCTAGAATCAAGATTTACACAGCTTGGTTTGAGCTTTTCAATTATAAATATCCTTTCTCTAGGAGCCTCCTTTCTTGGACAGTGCCACAGGGATATTTGCTCAACCGTGGAGGATTTTATAATTGCTACAAAGAGATTGTTTTGAATTCTTAAACATTTTATTTTTGTTCATTTCCTGCAGTTAGCTTTACCATTTTCAGTTTTTTAATAAAGATAGCCTAAGTTCATCCAAATCTTGGCCAATCCCCCACAGTGGGTGTGCGCCATCGCATAAGAAATACCATACCATACCATGCTACACTTCAACGTGGCTATCGATCATATTTTATTATCATGCTGACGGTTTTCTAGTCATCGAAAACTATGTCTAGAAATGCCACTTCCAAATTTAGGATTACCTTTAAGCAGCAGTGTTATACTCTCCCTTGGAGCAACACCTTTGAGATATAGCCACAGGAACGTTTGCCCGGCCATTTATAATTTTCTATGTGGCCCATAAAGAATGCCTTGTTAATAGTTTTTAGTTTCAAGAATTGATTTATTTCTACTGCAGTTTAGAAAATTCAAAAAACAAAAGCACAAATTCACAGTTTAACTCTTACTATTAATACACATAATTTACCTTCATCATCATCATCATCATCAGCCTGGTTACGCCCACTGCAGGGCAAAGGCCTCTCCCATAATTTACCTTACTCAAGTTTAAGTATATCCTTTTTTTTGCTTTTTGCTTTTAAACATTCCTATCAACGCAAGGCTTACTATAGTATTGATCAATACTTTATCTCATGTATTCATAGTTTATTTTCCGTCTTGGGTTATTTGTTTTCCTTTCTTTTTCGTGTTATTTATTTATTGACCCATTTATTTTTTTTATTGAATCATATTACCACCCGATTCGTGGCCTATCCCCCACAGTGGGTTTGTGCCATTAACTGAGGCTTCATCATCATCATCTTCTTCTTCTTCTTCTTCTTCTTCTTCTTCTTCAGCTCCGACTCGCGAACTTGGACCACCGTGTTCAATCCTTCGGTAAAGCACGGGCCCAACCAGAGCATCGATTGTTATGAGTGAGTGCTGTCTTCTTGCCTACTGCAGAGCATGCTGGAGTTCTGGCTTTCAGTCTACGTCCCCGCTCGTGTATCTAGCTACAGTGCTGTTGCACAGCAAGTCGGCTGAATTTTAGGGCTAGTGGCCCGGAGAACATCAAGGGTTTACGCCAAAAGAGGGGAGACCAAGGTGACTTCTCGCCTGAGAAAGGGTGTTAACTAGTTTCTTTATTCTCTTTTAATGCGCTGATCGATTGCTCTGTGGCATTCCCTCGTTTCTTGCGACGAAGTGGCACGCCGTGCAGTGATTTTGTATTGAATAATGAATAGGCACTCAACAAATAACCACTGAGGGCGCCTTGATGGTGTCGCTACTCGCGCTAAGGCACTCTTAGAATATTAGAATGTCAAACTCATGAGAGGGACGCTCCACAATGCACTAATACGTTGAAATTTGTCATATGCGCTGCTGCAAACTTTAATGAAGCAAAATTTTGCGTTCGCTTCTAAAAGAAATTTATCGGATGGATATATATATATATATATATATATATATATATATATATATATATATATATGCAGAGACAAAGGGATAGACAGAGAGTAGATAGATAGATACATAGATAGATAGATAGATAGATAGATACTGAGCAGCCCGTGTTTACTCGTCCTCGACGTAGTTCTTGTTGGCTGAATGGCTTGCAGTAATAGTACTGGGTAGCGCATTTACAATTTCTAGTAGGTACAGCGAGGCGTGGCACATACGAAGACGCCGGACTATGCGCGCATGCTCGAGTAAGAGCGAGTGCCAGAGAGGAAATGTAGGGACTTTTGCTCTTTGAATATATGGCTGCCTAGGCACTACGGAGGAGTTTCTTAGCCCGTGTTGTATGCGTTTGTCCCTATTGCCATGCCGCCAGATGTCGCGGGGCGCGCTAGTGCCGAACATAGCGTCACAAGTTGGCGGCTGGACGTAATTAAATTTATTCAATTGTGTTTTTACTTATTAAAACAACGTGCCATTATTTCGCATTATTGGTGGCGCCTCCAGGACACCGAAGTGGCAATGGGGACACCAGAGCTGGGAGCAAGACTGGTCCGTGGGTTTGGGCTCGCCGAGGCTTGCGAGTGCCAGGGGTGTATAAGATATAAGTTTATAGCTATAACTTCGCATAGAAACTCGGCTGTCAGCTGTGGCGGACAGGCAATTCTTTATACGCACATCCCCTGGCATGCTTCGGCCTCCGCTGCCCCTACCCACGGGCCACCCTGCTTCCAGTTTTCATACCCCGCTACCCCTTGAGTGCCCTGGAGATCCTGTGCCGCTTGCTTTGATATAATCTAAGGTGCTCTCCTGAGGTCTTAGTTGGCCTGTTACATGTACCCTCCCGGAGCAGTGTTTGTAAAATATCCAATGTTTCGTCGCATCGACGCGACTTATACAACACCAGTCAGAACCTTGCCGCTTCAGGCACAGCCATCACCAAATGGAGCGTCCGTGCCCACTGCCTCACCTCGCGGGCAGACAGCGGCGGAGCGTAAACAAACTCGACCGCACTCGGCAACGCGGGCATGTCTAGGGGGACAAACGCATACCACACGCGCTCAGGAACCTCCTTGGTAGTGCCGAGGCAGAGTCACATATTTAAGGAGCAAAGGCCGCCAGTGTTTTTCTGTGACACAAGGATTACACCAGCCAAACATTTAGGCCGCCTGTTGGCATCTTGAGTGGAAATCCTCTGTGCTTGCATGATGAAGTGAACAGCTACTACCATCATTACATTTGCTGGCCTCAAGAAACCGTGCTACATGAGGTATCATGGGACCGAGTGCAGATGTCGCATACACACCCCGAGGGCCCAGGTGTGCGGCATCTGCCTCACAGTGGCCCAACCCACGGACGTCTGCCCCACACCACGGATCAAGCGCTGCACCACATATGGGACCGAAAACCCATCCAACACCGATCCTCATCAGTTCATCAATGCCAGCCTCGGTGCGTGACGTGCAAAGGTGATCACCCGACCACCGATACCCACTGTCCGAGCCGGCCACGAAAGTCACCCATCAAGAAACGAGTGCGCCAGGAACTAGAGAAACAAAAAAAAAATTTACCGACGATTACGTTACTTCCTAATGCGGAATTTGAGCGCAGCAAATATGCTGTTTCACCTTTTCGATAGATTGAGGCAAAGAAATCGAGCAACACATGTATGCGCTATCACAGAATTTTTTTTTTATTTTTCACACGTATTCCTTTAACAAAGACTCCACTAGGTAAGCTTCTGCTGCGGCACGCACCTCTGGATTCTGACGGCGACGGCGCTGGGCCTCTGCTCTGGCAGCTCGTTTAGCAGCAGCAGCAGCAGCAGCAGACGGAGGACTTCCATCGGTCGTCTCGCTCATGGCTCAGAAAGAACTGGCAGATAATTTCGCAGTGGCGAACGGCAGCGGCAATTTCGGCTCGGGCGGTGCACATATACAGATCCGCCGCCACCGATCTGGCTCTCTGATTGCCACCGCACAGGGCGAACGGCAGCGGCAATTTCGGCTCGGGCGGTGCACATATACAGATCCGCCGCCACCGATCTGGCTCTCTGATTGCCACCGCACAGGGGTTGCATTGGAGGAGGAGCGAAGAAAGGAATTAAGTTCGAGCCGGCGCTTTGACAACCGGAGACTCGCAGGAAGAGGGGGGAGGGGGGCGGCGTGTACACTCAGCGGCAAACGATGGGGGCAGAAGCGCGCGCAGCAAGCGGACAACACGATAAAGGGAGGAGGGAAGAGATAGCAGCGACTGACTGATGCCGCTGACGCCGATAGTGAGCCAACCCCAGCTGCGGAGTTGGTTTCAGGGACAACGCCGCCGATGCCGACACAAACAATATGATACCCTCGCTTCCGCAGCGCTAAGAACCAGGTCTAGCCGTGGGAAGGTGGTCACGTATTCGTCGACGTGCAGGGGCCTACGTGAAATAACCGGCGCGTCGGCAACTGAAGAGCACCCTATCCGCCACACAAGAACAGGGGGGGGGACCCTTTCCTCCTCTTTCTGCATGGCGGCGACGGTGTTCTATGCAGTCACGTTATCTTGACTCTCTAGCGGCGTCAGCGGCATCCAGCGGTATCTGTCGGTCGCTGCTAGCGCTGGGGGGATGAAAGGGGGGCGGAGCTGGTTACGAGGCCGACGACAACGCCGACGACGACGCGAAACCCAGGAACGGACGCCAAAGAGCTGCGCTCTAAAACGGCAACAGCACCATCACAATCCAGAGAGCGACGAAGCCGATCACGGAGCCAAATCCCGGTGGCGATCCCGGCGCCGAGGCCCTGACGACCGTTCCAAGAACCGCGAGAGGGGACCACTATCATCTTCATCATCATTTCTTCTTCTTCCTTTTCTTCAACTTCATCATCATCAGTATTATCATCATCATCAAATCCTCACCACCACCGGCCAAGAAAATGCCGCCACCCCTACCGCAACAGCTACCATTAGCAGCGTACCACGGCCAGCCGGACCTAACTGGGTAAGTTGGGCGGAGGCCCCGCGACCTTCACTGCGCAAATCTCCCTCACCCTCATGCGAAACTCAGTCCCTACCACCATAGTGTTTCCTACAAAAATTACTAGAGGGAACTCTGGCGCTGCAGTCGTTGTCCTACCATGGGAATGATGGGAAGTACATGGATTTGTCTGAACTTCGTGCTTGTGGATTCAGACGTTTTTGTGGCTTCGTATATTACGCTATATAAACCTTATTATCGTATATTTCAGCGCAATCTATATTTTTCAACGTGCAGAAGACGCCAGGAACACGTACAATTGATATTAACTGCAACGATTGAGCTTGTCCAGGTGGCCAAATCGAAACGCGCCAAGCGTCTCAAGGCAGTGGCGTGCCCGCGATAAATCCATAAGGGCCTTTCATTCGCTTGTCGATACGTGCGTCCGTGGCTTAATAATTTCAATATCAGACTTCTGTGCTAGAGTCCCTGTGTTCGAATCCTGCCGTCGGGCAGCTTTAATGATGTTTATTTAATTATTTATTACGCAATGCACTGTTCAAAAGGACGAATTCACAAAGCCGTTTGAAGCCAAAAGGACGAAGTTTAGGCAAATCCATCTACTTCCCATAATTCCCATGCTAGGACAACCACTCCCATTGCAGATCCCGTAGACACTAGCGCCAGAGTTCCCTCTAGTAAATTTTGTAGGAAACTCTATGCCTACCACAAATCCAATCCCAATCACAGGCCTCTCGAGCCAAGAATCCCTCCCCAGTCCACAACAGCATTGTGGCGCGACCTGCAGCATGAGCTTCGACAAGAATTATACCGGGCTGTACAGGAGTTGCAGCGCTGTCCTGTGTGTTCCTGCCTTCTGTCGTCGTTTTTTTGCGCTGCCCCTTCAAGATGTTCAACCAGTACCAACTCGCCCAAATGTCGATCCTTCTACAGGAGTTGCAGAAAGGATTCTCAAGGAGGTCGAAGAAATGATCCGGACCGCCTTCGCCGATTTCCAAACCAAGGTGCTGAAATCAATGCTACATGAAATTACCAATGTATTCAAGCAGAGCGTGAGAAAAGTCATGGGTCAATCGCTTCCCTCTGAATCATCCTCCTCCTCATCCTCACTAGTCGCACGCGCTACACCAACCTCAGCGTCGTCGCTAGAGAGAAGCGAGCGTGCTCACCCGTTCTTTCGCCGAGCACAATTACAGAATGGTGGCTCCTGCAATGCAAATGTAAAATAGAACGGCGGGACTGGCGCTGTGGCAATTGAATTTTGGGGGGCGGGGGTGCCAATCTATACGGGTCTCGCTGCAACAGTACGTTGCCACAGCGTCAGAACCACCGGACATCATACTTCTCCAAGAGCCGGGCGCCACACTTGCTCCCATCAGTGGCTACGGGACCGTAAGGGGCTCGTACGAAGCTAAAGTGTGTGCGCTCGTGTCCAGGAAACTCAGCTATACACATACTACTGTAACGTCAGACATCCCTCATCAAATCATTGAAATTGTCCCCGCGGTCACGCGACAAAATAGCTGTATACAAAATAGATGTATACAGTGCACCTCGTGCTCGCTGGGAAAATGTTCATTACTTACTCACAGAACTCAAGATGGGCCCACAGTCCGTGTTGTGCGGTGATTTCAATGCTACACACGTGGCCTGGGGATATCGCATTAACACACGAAAGGGCACCTGAATTTGAGACTTCACACATAATCACCGATTCACCCTCATAACCGATCATACCAAGACTTCTCCCCATGGAACTAGTGTACGTGAAAGGCACTTGCCCGGATCTGACTTTCACGAGAGGGGTCCAGTGCAAGTGGCTGAACACAGGCGAGACGCTGGATAGCAATCACCACATTATCGTCATCCACATCAATGACACAAGTTACAAACGTGATGAAAAGAGAACCTTCATTACAAGTTGGACCAAACTCCGCAAAATCCACAGAGATCGAGCAACAGGAGATTAAAGCCCCCAAATTTATGGCACTTGGCTCAAGGATTTACGCAACGATCTAAACAAATCAACTATCCGCTTAACCACGACGACAGAGACCCCCCCAGGTGGGCCGGCATATCTTACATCCGTTGGACGAGCGCCGATGTCTAGCGAAACGGGGGAAGTGGCAAAAACTCAATCTAAAATTGGTCATCAGAATATCCCAAATCACCATTGCAGCCCACGAATACGCGGACCAGCTGACTAATGTTAACTGCCATACGTTTTGCGGTAAGGTAAGTGGTACGCTGGCCACCGCGAGAACCTGGGCCATCCTTCTGTCACGAATAGATACGAGAAACATGAAATCGCATAAAAATGGGCTATTTCAAGTACTCCTCTACCAGTATGGAGGAGGCGGAGACTAGCTCCTGAAGAACCTTGAACACAGGTGCCTCCCCGTGGCTCTAAGACAAGTTATCCAGACTATCCTTATACAGAAGAAAGTGACCCGATAAGCACCGACATAACTGTCTATAATATGAAAGCCGTACTCGCAGACATTTACAGGAACATGGCACTCGGTGAAGATGGGATGCAATATATTCTGCAGCGAAATCTCCCGAATGAGGATCTGGAAACGCTCTGTGCTATGTGCAATCAGCACTGGCATGCCGGCGCTCTGCCTCTGGAATGGCGGCGTGCCGAAATCACTTTCATGCTCAAGCTCGAAAAACCACTGTGGATCAAAAATTTACGGCCAATTTACTTCACATCGTGCATTGGAAAGCTGCCTGAGTATGTAATCTTAAAACGGCTCCAACCTTTCTTGGAGATGCACAATAGCTTCTCCCTCACACAGCTTGTATTTCGCCCCCATTTGTGCCCTCACGATGTTCTTCGTCAGATTAAAGAGGATCTCGTTGGCCCCCCCTTCAGTGCGCAAACGAGAGCGCTTTTGGCACTTGATGTCAAGGGAGCATTTGATAACGTTTCCCATTGTCTCATCCTTGAGAATGTGGCCCACTCCCACGGTGGCTCCCGTGTATGAATTGCATACGAGCCTTTCTCAAGGAGCGTGTAGCCACAGTGGGAGGGGGCCCATAATGGTCATCACATATTAATCTTACCAGAGCGGGCACACGTTAGGGGTCGTTGTTCTCGCCGATGCTATTCACCATAGCTGCGGAGATACTGCCTCAGTTCCTGGAGGAGGTCGAGGGGCAATACCACGAGATATATGCGGACGATTTGACTCTCTGGAGGAGCACCCACTTCGACGGAGAAATTCAGAACGGCCTGCAGAAGGCAGTGGATATAGTGCAGCTGTACCTCACGACTGTAGACTTCTAATGTGCGCCAAATAAGCCAGAACTATTATTAATCCGACCCCGAAGCAGCTCCGAAACACCCATTCGAGGGACTGAAGTGGAAATACAAGACATACTAATTCCCACTGAAGAAAGGGTCCGGATCCTTGGTTATCACTTCCAAATAAATGCCAGAGCTCACTTCACAGTAGGTCTCCTTGGACCGCAGTGCGAGAAAATCATAGGTATCATGAGGCACGTCAGTAACCACCGCTAAGGACTCCAGGAAGCCGATGTGCTGTGGTTGGTCAAGGAATGCATTATCAGCAGGCTAACCTACGACCTCCCATACCACACCCTGACCCTCTACAAGACCAGCCGCATAAACAAATTATTAGAAGAGCCGTTAAACAAGCGCTCGGAATTCCTGTCTATGCTCCCACGGAACGACTACTTGCTCTCGGGGTGTGCAACACCATCGAGGAACACATTGAAGGACACAGAATGGCGCAACTCGAGCGACCCCCACAGGCAGGCGTTTCCTCTCACGGCTGGGCTACCTACAGCATTCACCCTCTACGCGAGAGGAAGACGCCGTCCCCTTAAACATCCGCACCTTACTTACCATAGCAAGCATACCAGACGATATGCATGAAAAGCATCATAATGGTCGGCGGGATGCACTTGTTAGACACCTTCAGCTGGAGGGCACCGTTTACTATACCGACGCTCTATCGCCAGACACAGGAAGGAATCACCAAAAAACGACCACACGATCATTGCAGACTCCCAAGATGCATGTGGAGCCTACCTCAGGGGTCATATACCTTAGGAAGTCGATCGCGCTCTCACCAGCATACGCAAGCTCCCCACCACTCCAAATCCCCCAATGCCCCGTATCAGGCTGA